>NC_132924.1:70906669-71531669 GCF_047675955.1 Chlorocebus sabaeus
GAAGATGAGGTCACGGTAACTTTCCACTCTGCTTCTGGAGATACATATTACTGGTTTCGGCTCCTGGTGTTACTGGTCCCAGCTGCTAGTTCTTCCTTAGGCTTAATTAGTTTTAGTTACTTATTTACTTGTTTATGGCTCTTAGTTACTATAAAAAGGTCTTTTTTTGTCAACTACACTCTGAAATTTTGTTAACTGTACACTTTTGTTTAATTTTATTATTTCAAAATAATATATTTTTATGATTGAAAACTCACTAAATAATTTAACTGATTATATTGAGACATAGATTTGCTCCTCAGAAAATCAGTACAAATAAGATCTAAATTAAACATGTGTTCATTATTTTTCTTACTTGTGCTTTAACCTTCTATTTAATCATAATTGATAGGTAATTATTTAATTTTTTTTTTTTTTTTTTTTTTTTTTGAGATGGAGTCTCACTTTGTCACCTAGACTGGAGTGCAGTGGCACCATCTTGGCTCACTGCAAGCTCCACCTCCCTGCTCCATGCCATTCTCTTGCCTCAGCCTCCCGAGTGGCTGGGACTACAGGTGCCCACCACCACACCCGGCTAATTTTTTGTATTTTTAGTAGAGACGGGGTTTGACTGTGTTAGCCAGGATGGTCTTGATCTCTTGACCTTGTGATCCACTCACCTCGGCCTCCCAAAATGCTGGGATTACAGGCCATTTAATTTTTTTAAAGCAATGTTCATGTGGCAGAAACTGTTCTAAGGGTTTTTCGTGGTAATTTGTTTAGTCTTTACAGCAACCCTGTGAGGTTGACAATACTACTCTTCTTAATATTGCAGATAAGAAAACAGGTAGAAAGAGTCTTAGCAATTTTTCCAAGAAAAGAGAAAGAATTGGAGCATAGCCATCTTCATTCATGATTCTAGATTTAACCAAAAAGTTACGAGGCTAAATCCTCAAGAATATTTACTTTCTTTACCGTGTATCTTTTGCTCTTATCAAACTTCATACAGCCTTTTTTGCATTTATAATGTTTAGTGTTAACCACATTATATATAATCTTTAGTGTCAACTACATTAAATTCATAATTTTAAAGAAATTTTTCAGTCTTATGAGTTACTCTGCTTTGAGTATATACTGTCTGAAACTGATACATTTAAAGATAATTGATTCTTATGCAACATTCTGGTAAGAAAAAAGTAAAACTACATTTTTGTCTTTAACAGATAGGCCCTTCTCATTAAATACAGATTTAATAATTTAATGATATGGAAATTCTCAGGAAAAAAAACTTCAAAATATATTTATAATGTCAGATTGTATGCGTACGTGCACATGTGCATGTGTATTTTATTTTCTCTCTAAAGCTGTTTGAAAGTCCAGGAAAGCAACAATATACCTTTAGCTTTTGTAACTTCTAGATTCCATAGGCACTGAGGAAGCAGGGAGTGGTTCTATAGGTAACTTTGACAGTAATTTTTCCTTAGAGACCTCATGCATTCCTCTTTATCTTCATACCCCAGGTAATGTGGGTCATCCAAAGACATCGGATGCAATCTATATTAAAACTTTCCCAAAGATGCCCAGAAGCCACCAGACAGAAAAATCAAGTAGCCTCTCATTTTCAGGGTTATATGTCTAGGTTTCTTTCATTCTTTTTAAAAATAACAGTAATTTTTCATGCTTAAATCATGTATAAGATGTCAGAGCTAATGCTGCATCATTTCTGAGTGTTTCTACTATCTCCAGGGTTACTCTTTGTTGGAGAAAGGAAACCTGCTGTTAGCAAAGCTGAAATGCAAGCATAATGTAGCTGTTTTCCCACTAATCCAGTTATCTGCTTTGATAGGAGTCAGTGGTAGATGATACGAGCAGCAATTCAATCACAGCATGTTCTGATTTGCAGGCAAAATTTCAAATGTTGACACAGCGATTTGAATTTGTTTATGAATGTGAGGGAGTTTGACATTTTAGGAGTAAAATACTGCAAGCCAGTGGAGGATGATGGGAAAATGTATATGGATTGTAGACAATGTGCTAAAAGTTAACAACCAAAGAAGATCTTTATGTCTTTTAATAAAACGACACATTTCTTACTAAAGAATTAGATGCACATGTTATGATTATGTTAAGGATCTTTGACTCAGTTTTCTTCATGGAAGCTTTTCCAATTCATGGTCATTATAAAATACTGTCTTTGATTTTTCACCAGAAAAAAATATGATCAAAATATAATTCCTTATAATATCTTTGCTCTTGCTTGTAGGAGATAACTTTTTTAAAAATTGGTTGTATCTTTTGCCCAGATTTTAGTCGCTAAGCAACAGTCCTAGAAGTGACAGTTTATAAATGTAAGTACAAAATGAAAAGTGAAGAACCATAGCTAAACAGGAGGCTGGAAAGGAAGGTGAGCCCTATTCCAGCTGGAAGGTTTTCCCTACATGGAACTGCTAAAAAAGCTTGCAGATTTTCTGGGTCCAGATCTCTGTGTGAGACAGGTCTGTGCTTATTATTTGTCTATATAAACAAACAATAATTCTGAATATGGTATTCTAAAGATTGTAAAAGTCTTTGCTTTCCACAGTATGTGGTTCAAGGAGCCGATATATGTTGGTTTATATCAAATAAAGAGCAACAGGATGGAATGATCGTGCCAACATATTATACCTGCATGGACAGTATTAGTAAGGTCACATCTGGTTTGACTCACTCTTCACAGGCAATCCTGCCTCTTAGATGGACTGGTAGAACTGCATAGGGATAATGTACAACTTTGGAAACTACTAGTTATATGACCTTACACAAGTAACCTAGGGCTTCTGTCAGTTTCCTTATCTTAAAAATGAACAGGATAATTTAACTTGCTAAAATGTTGAATACCAAGTGAAATGTCACATGTACAGTGCTTATAGATTGTAATCATGTATTATGATGATTATTGTTATTAGTGTCATCTTCCAACATTTTTCCACCAACTGTTGGGAGACGTTTCTCTATGAATCTTTCACATTTAAGTCTAACCATTAACAGCCAATTTACTCAGATGTATTTACATTCCAGGATAGTAAAGAGATTTCTCCTTCTCCCAAAGAGATTTTCATTGCAGAGTAATTAAACTATTGTGTCTCTCTGGAGAGGAGGATGAGTGTGGGCTGTCAGAAGCCCTGGTATAAGATCAGGGACTTCCTCATCTTGGGACTCCTGGCTGGAAACCCATCTGACTACCTATGCAGGTGACCCCTGCCTGTCCTCCTGTCTTCCTATGGGAATGGAGGTTTGGGCAGCTTGTGTAAACAAAGATGTTACTCTGCTCCTGCTGTTGCTATAAATAATAAACTCTTTGTCTCTGACTCAGAGGGCTTGTATTTTTTCTGCCTTTTATCTATGACACCGTAGGAGGCTAACTTGTTAGCTTACAACTGCTGTAAAATCTCAGACATTTCACAGTTCCTGACTTGAATGTTTAACACCAACTAATATCAGAGCAGGGGGTTGTTTAAATATGGAGTTGCACTGTGTAGGCAAGTAAGAGATGAAATGATTTCAATTGTTCCATTTCCTATGTGCTTTAAATTTCAGATTTCCTTCTAAAATATGCCTAATGTATTCCTACAAGGACATGTTTTGTTGGTTTTTTAGATAAGGAACTTCGCTACTCAGCATATGAATACAGGTACAATTGTAAATTGCTGCACGATTTGAACTTAAAAGCAATTTGTATCCCCCAAAGCTAAAAGTTTCTTACCAAACAGTCCCTCTTTTTGCCAGAGCTCAAATAAAATAAAAGATATTTGCCATGCCAATACAGTTTTGTGACAAATCTAAGAGAGTAATTTCATGTCTTATCAAAAGTCATCCATCTAGAGTTCAGGAAAACTTTATGTTGATCTATTGCTCATTTATGTCAACAAGAAGACTATAGTTTATTCTCTTGCCATCAAAGTGGGGCCTGTGGCCAAGCAGCCTGAGCCTTGCTTGGGAGCTCTGTTAAGCAATGGGTAGAAATGCAGCATCTCCAGCTCCACTCCAGAGCAAAGGAGGGCATCTGCATTTGGAAAGTCCCCCGAGTGATTCCTGTGCAGGCGTTTTTATCACATTACTGTTAGCTGTGTGTGTAACTGGCGGGCTTCATGTCATTAGAGAAGAGGAAATCAGTATACTAAAGAGGTACATTTAGCAAACTCAGCAGATGATTAACTGGGGCTTGTTATACATAATCATATTTTTCACTGCCTCCCATTTTAAGAGCTTGGTAATTTATAGAATTCATAATACTATGGATGTTTGAATATTTTTTATTTTGTAGACATTTGCTTCTTTGGGATGGGGGAGGTCTTAAAACAGGAAGAAATAGAATTAAGAGAATTTGTTAAAAGAACCAGAATTCTAACCTGTTCTGTGCTAGTTTTTTTTTGTTTTTGTTTTTGTTTTTGTTTTTGTTTTTTTTTAGGTAAAGATAGGAGCTTTATAAAAGTATTTTCCTTTAAAAGACACATAAAGAAATTATGGACAGTAAGAAAAGATAGAAGAAAAAGACAAATTTAGTTGTTATGATAGCAAGGCAAAGCCATCAAGGTTATTTAGGGTTTTTCTTTTTTTTTTTAATGAGATGCCAGAAGATAACTTAATTGCTTTGGAAATATAAAAAGAGTTTATAAGAAGGTGTTGACAAGTATGATAAGTATTTTTTTTCCCATTAATTACATGGTACACTCAGTTTTTGGCACTTAAAAATTAGTTGTATATGTAAAAAGGAAATAGCAAAGTAATATTCAGGGTGAGGCAAAGGGAATATTTTTTTCTGAACTGAACTATTGTTTTTAAAATTATAAAAGTTATTGACTTATTTGATGGAGCTTGAAGGACTAGGAAAAGATGTGATGTGTGTCAGTACTTATTAGATGAAATTTTTTAAATTATAATTTCATTTAATTTTAAGTGTAGGTAAAGAGAGTGACTTGGGCTGGCCTGAGCAATAGATGTAGCAGAATTGTTCAGAGTTCTTTAAATTAAACTAAACTATCATATTTGTTCTTAATTATTTAGTATGCTTAAAATTCAAAAGAAATTCAAATATAAATTGACTCTATGAGAACTTATTACTAAAATGCATACACTGCAATCTTAATTGTTGAATAAACAAAATCTGTTTCATCAAATTCCTAGAGGAATAACAAAAAAACATTTTGAGAATTTTGATGTATATATTATAGCTTGAAAAATAATGTGCTAAGACATGAAAATATTTTTACCTTATGTTAATATATGAGATTTTTCGTAAAGTGACAATTTGTATAAGTTCTTTTATAAGATTAAAATAAAAATATTGGCAATTACTTTTTTCTACAACTAATTCACATTTGTAATGTTTTGTTCAGTAATTCATGCTTATTGCACACTTTAAAATATATTTTAAAATATGTTTTCCGTCCTTGTGAAATCTCTCCTGCTATGTAGTTTGGGTAGGTATCTTCTTTACCTATCTTTTGGTCATTAATTTATATCATAATCATGCTCTAAGTTTTCCAGATGTATATAATTTGTCTCAGTGGAACTGAGTTAAATTGAAAATAATTCCTTCACCCCTAGTTGATAACTGTCATCAGCGGTTTCTGCATCCCAGGTACAATTTCACATTTAAAAGAATTCATTGGTTATGTGAGTAAACTTTCTTGAGAGGCAGATGTATCCTTTCTGTCTAGTGCATGTCTTATAGATGTGTACAGATGAGACATTACTTCTGCTTAGCATTATGTGAATCTGGATGCTTCCAGGTCTAGGTAGCTGCCTGATCATCCCATAGATCTTCCCCCAGCTCAGGTCTTTGCTCAGATGCTGCCTGATAGAGAGGACTTCGCTGACTACTGTCTCTCAGACAGCATTCCAATATTGGTTATTCAACTACTTTGTTTATTTAATATTTCATGTCACTTCATTTTTTCTGTCATTTCTCTTCACCTGATATTTTACCTGTGTTCATTTTCTATATCTCTGTATTCCCACCTCTCCAAGAATTCATGTTTCTTTGAGTATAGAGTCTTTTTTGTACTAATGTTACTGTACATAGAATAGTTCAAGGCACATAGTGGTGATTCTTGAATTGACTCTACCTTTTTGTCAGTCAGAACAGTGCTGAACAAAAAATGTACTAGATGGATGTCAGAATTTTATAAACAGTTTCAATCAGTGATAAGTTAACTTTGTGTTTTTATATGGCCAGTCATCCTCACTCACATAATCAGTATTGCAGTATCTCTGCTCTGCAAACACATTCATTACGTATGCGGTTCTTTTTGTGTTCTTCAAGCAAACTGAGCCATCACCATGCTGTAACTGTTATTTTATTTTGTTTTTCAACTAGGGAATTTTCCAAGTACTCAGCTTCAGGTATCATGAAAATATTGTACATATTGGTCATGTCTGCATCACAGTGTTGGTAAAGGGGACTAGATCAGAGAGTATGTGATTGTTTCATCATTTCATTAAGGTTCTGTCTTCAGGAGCTGGCATTCAAATTTCTAGAGGGCTATGCAAAAAACATTTGTAATGAAAATAATACTGATAAGATTATTGTACCTGGAGAGTGATGGGGTGGGAAAGAAAGCTGCCCATTTTTCCAGTTGGAAAAGTGCTGTGGACTCAGGAGTGCACAGTTGATTAAAAGATGGTTGAGAAAACAGAAATGTCAGGTAGTGATGTGGGGGGATGCTAAATTCAGTTCACATTTCAAGTAAAAGAATGGCATACTTCCAATGGCTTCAAATGTTTTTCAATGAATATGATTAGAGAATTATAAAATTTTATCTATCAAAATATAAACAGAATATATGAAAAATGATAATTGGGACTTATTTAGGAATCTATTCAAGATTTCAACAAGGTAAATGGACTAAATATAGGTTACATCATGCTTCCAGTTGTTTGGAATATTTGTTTAAAAATGAAAATATTTATTGAAATATTTGATGAATGATGATTTACATTTATAGGCAAACACAATTCATGTCTTTATAATTATAATAGATAATTGTATTCAATTTTCTCTACTGATGCCATTTTTTAGACATATACAGAATTTATTCCATATTTATATTTTTTTCCTGATTCTTAAACTATCTGATGTAAATTATATGATTTTAGAATTTGAAGGACTTTCCACCTGATCTAGAAAAACCCTTTATTTCAGAAAGGAGCAATCTGCAGCTTAGAGGAGATAATTGAATCAGTTTTGGCTGTGATGCTTATTAAAGGCAAGGCCTGGACTAGACTTGGTTTTCCTAAATTGATTAAAGAAGAGATAATTCATTCTCAATATGTTTCTGTTTTTATACAATGGACCAAGGAAACCGCAAACCAGCAGCCACTGTTGGGAACAGCACTGTCAACTTAAAGAGTGGAGTGGCCAACTCCACGAGTGTCATTAGTGAAGATTTATGTCTGTGACTGTGAGAGGGTGACCATACCTTCTAGTTTTCCCTGCACAGGGATTAATAACAGAAATTAAAATCACATTCACAACATTAGCAAAAATCGTGAATTAACTAGCAGTACTTTTAGTAATGTATTTAGGACCTGTATTGAAGATAGAGAAAAGAATGTGAGAGATATATGTAAAAGATTTGAAATTTGGAATGAATGAATAATTTTTCCTGGAATGAAAAGGATACCCATGTGAAGATGGCAGTTTTTCTGATTTACTCATAGAAGCAATTTTAATTTGACGAAAATTTCTAAGGTTATTGCAATAGGAAGAGAGTTGTAAAAAAAAAAAATATCACATGACACGATGTGGCAACTTTCTCCTCTGTTATTAAACTGTAATTGGAAATGACTAAAGACCTTAGAGAAAAGTGCATCAGGGAGTTTGCACTTGGGGTTGAGCTCTGAGTCTTGGTTGCTGTTTGACTCTGAACACTTTGTTTAACATTATAAACCTCATTTCCTCAACTATATACTGGGAAGCCTATTAAAACTAAAACTGTAGCTTGTTGAAAGTTAACTTAATGGAGGGATCAAGTGTGTAGCCTGGCCACAGGTGATTCTCAATACATGTTAGCTAATACTTTTAAAAATTATTCATATTAAAAAGTAAGCTCGTGAAATAACAGAGGGACAAAGAACTAAGAAATTACAGAAATATATCCACAAATCTTAATTTGTTATAAGGAATGGATCATGAATGGATTTGTTCGTAAAAGGGAAAGTTCGTTACTTGTAAAAACAAATTGCCTAATTTTGTTATCACCTCATAGTATTGGGGAAAATAAATTCCACCGTGACTATATACCAAAATCCATGAAACATTAGTAAGGTTACAGATGAATAATTTCCTGACTGATAGATGGTTGATTTTCTAAGTAGAAAACTCTTTTAAGAAATAATAAAGGAATAGGCTCACAGGTTTAGATTAGATAGTAAGCAACAATCTGGAAAAACAGAACTACACAAAAATTATTTGAGAAAAAGGATCATTTTGCTAGCAATCAAATTCAAATAGTTAAAATATTGAAATATTTTTATTTACAACTTAGCAAATAAAAGATGGGAGGTGTTTATGGGGCTACAATGATGCTAGCACACATATACTTTAAATTGGAACAAAGTTTTTGGAAAGTAATTTGGTAACAGATAACCCAGCAAGCATTTTTTTTTTTCTATTCATCTGGACTTTTCTATTCATTTATTGACTTCTGAAATTCAAAGACATATTAAACATCCAAAAATGCAGCTAAGTTGCAGTAACAAATGAACCAAAGTCCTGACTGCAGTTACAACATTTCACCCAGACATTGAATTCTAAACAGCAACTTTATAAATCTTATTTCTCATCAGTTTTCCAGAAATAACTCTTAACTGGGAATATATCCACATCTGTAAGGATAAATATTATCAGCTATTTTATCTGGATTTTAGAATAATCATTTTCATATAATCTCTTATAATCCAAACTTACTATGAAAAATATGAAAATCAAAATAAATTTTGAAAGTTTTTAAAATATAGGAATAAGTACATAAAACAAGCATAGCCAAAATGTTGGAGCGCACAGCCTCTGGTCATTTTCCTTTTATTTTCCTGCATCGCCATCTGGTGGCCAAAATGTGAATAGTGTCTGATACCATAATTTCTGTTCTTACTAACATGCAAAATTTTATTTCTTATTTAAATTATTTAATATAGCTTATAAAATATAAATTTGTTATATATGTTATCCATCATAGTTAACTTGCATAAATAAGGTTACTAATATTATTTTAATTAAAAAAATCCTTTTCCAAAGCAGTCAGGTCTGCATTTGAATTATTATTTTTGCTGATCATTACATGACTTGAGCCAACAATTTCGCACCATTATTTATTTTGCATGCCAAAAATAGAGAAAATAAAACATTAAGACATGTTAAGTAATAAATATTGAACAATTTTTTCAAAAACTATATTTATGTCCTGTTTTTGCTTATTAAAAATGCTTTAGGACTAAACAATGTACAAAGTACCCTAAAGAAAGCCTGCCTTTAAACATTTAGAATCCGTGCATAGGAGAACAGTCTTTCTGAAGGGAAGGGATGCAAATTAAAAGACATGTTGATAGCTGGGTACGGTGACTTATGCCTGTAATTTCAGCTGCTTGGGAGGCCGAGGTGGGAGGATCACTTGAGGCCAGGAATTCGAAACCAGCTTGGGCAAAGTAGTAAGACCCTGTCTCATGTTTTAAAACTAAAAATAATTTTAAAAAGACAGATCAAGTGGGCAAAGAATAAATGAGCTGCTTCTCTTTCACTGAAGTTTCAAGTAGAAACCTTGAAACACAAAAGACCTTAAGAAGATCTTTTGTCTTTAATTCTTCATGTTTCTAGTTCTGAACTACTTGACTCCAGTAAATCATTCAAAGGAAGACTTGGGACTCCAAGAAGATGTGTTCCAGTTGCCATTTCCAGGCAAAGGGCACTTCCCAGTAACTTTCTGCTTCTTTGACTTGTAGTGTATATTAAGGCAATAGGAATATTTCATTGTTTGTATCCTGACATAATGTGATGACGAGCAGAGTCCCTCTTCTCAGAACTATTTTGTGGAATGATTTCTTATTCAGCAGAGGAAATTAGAACAAAAATAGAGACTGCCTTTACAAAACCAAAAGCTTGGCTTATTTCATTTGAGATACTGATACTTTGTTTTGACTGGAAAGCATCTTTCGATTTGTGGATTTGTGTACTTGATGGTGATATTAATAAAAAGGTTGTTTGGAAGATTGAAATGCATGGATCATAGTTTTATCAGAAACTGTTTCAAACACTAAACTAATGTTTGAGGGACACTTGTATCATCCTGTTAGTAAACTTTATTTCAAGCTCAATACAGCTGAGGCAGTTTATCTGAATCTTATGAATTAGGAATCCGTTCTAATTTTAGTACTGAGTATCCTAATGCTTTTTACTTAAATAATTTTTAAAACAATACAGTTGCCATTTAACATCTACTGTGTGTCAGACTCTATGTTAGATGTTCTGTATATCATTATTTGACTATTTTAATGTCTATTTGAACAGAGTATTTGTCCTTTTGAATGTAGCAGTTTAACAACATATTGCAGAGCTAAGATGCAATTGATTTACTTATAAATCTATAGCTCGATTATTGATCAACATTTTACACTGACTTCTAATTTTCTTAAAGCCCACAACCAAAGAGTTTAAACATTTATCCATTTATTTAGTAAATATTTATAGCATGTCTGTTACATGCCAAGCACAGAAGATGCAGTGGTGAAGTGGACATATTCTCTGGCAATCTGGGCTAATAATCCAATAGAGGGCCTATTTATCAAGCTAGGATACAGAGAAATATGAGATTATAACTGTTGCTCTGTAAAAAAGAGATAGATTTAGGAGAGCTTAGTACTGGGTAATTTAATCTAGTTAGGGAAAGTCATGAAAACTTTCATGAGGACCGAGTGAAGAAGGGAGAAAAAGTATTGTGGGCAAAGGAACAGTATATATAGTGGGAAAAAGTGTTTTTGGCAGAAGGAACAAGAGATGTGGAAGGGTAAAGGAAAGAATGCCCCAGTGCTGCAGTTGAAATACAAAGCCCTCCAGGATTTTTACCCCAGATGCCCATGTTAACACACGTGCCTTCCTATCTAAACAGGGTAACAGAAATTGTTCTCAGCAGTTCTAATGAGTGACCTACTTAGTTGAATTTTCTGGAATTGGAAAAGCAGTCAATGTAATGTTTGAATTTCTGACTCTGTCATGTTAAATACATACTTTTACAAGAAGTATTTTCTTAATAGATGAAAAATCAGAGCTCCTTCAATCTCTTTTCAATCACCATATACCATTTCAAGGTTTTGTAATATGTTTACTATTACACTTTCACTCTAAGGTTTTTAATATGTGGTTTTAAATTAGTATCTAGGCACATGTTATCAAAGACTGCCACTTCAGCCCATGAAAATTAACCTAATTTAAAATATATATAATATGATATAAGCTGATGAGTCTAAGATACCTGTGAAATATAGTCTTATCTGATTGTAAACTTTCAAATTTCTCATCACTTTCCTAGGAGAGTAAGATTTGGTATAGGGAGTTATACTTTGTAAGTTATTCCTTTCTGTACATTATGAGTTTTATTATGAGTGTAATTGTAGTAATTCTGTTATACACTACGGAATATGTATTTAATGAATTGAATTCACATTTAACCAGTTTGTGTTAAAGTGACTTAATGAGATGCTTCACTTTTCTGTGTTAAAAGCAGGTCAAAGTCAACTGAAAGACTCTGAGCAATACATTATTCAGTGCTCAATTTCTGCATAACTTGTACCTTTATGATGATTCATGGTTTAAATAAGCCAGTTAATAACATTTCCTGTAACCATTTCTAATAATTCTCTAAGGTCACTTTACTATTAATATATTGGCAAACTGTATTTTTACTTACCAATACAGGGGAATTCTAATATTTATTTGTTTTGAAAATGGAATGAGATCACTTGGACTTGGGAAGGGGAACATCATACACCGGGGCCTATCATGGGGAGGGGGGCGGGGGGAGGGATGGCATTGGGAGTTATACCTGATGTAAATGACGAGGTGATGGATGCTGACGAGTTGATGGGTGCAGCACACCAACATGGCACAAGTATACATATGTAACAAACCTGCACGTTATGCACATGTACCCTAGAACTTAAAGTATAATAAAAAAAAAAAACCTCACTGTTATACAAAAATAAAAAAATAAAGAAAAAGGAAATGGAACATGTAGAATAAGGTTGCATCCAATAACCAAAGGATAGAAGAGCGATAAAAGAGGCAGTGGGACTGGTCATTTGGACCTGAAGATACCCAGTTTTCAATATTTGAATTTATAGAAAACGGTAAGTAAATATACTGGAACTTTATTCTCACACTGGTGATATTCATGAAAGTCGTGTTCAAAATAAACGTGGAAAAGGGCTCACTATCTGTGCAGGATATTTTACCTCTTGTTTTATCTTTCTTCTCTCTAAGCCTTCCTTCTCCTCTCATTATCCTAATCACCTTGCCTCATTGTTAAAGGAGACAAATGCCACAGACAGTAACAATCATCGTCCAAATCCACATACCACCTGGCCGGGTCAGCTTCCACTCTTCTTTCCTAGAATAATGAAGTTGATGTGCATTTTCCTAAAGGGCCATTCCTCTGTGTGTCACCTGGATCTATCTGTTCCTACATTTCCACGAACTTTATTTTTTACCTCTCTTCTATTTCCTGCGTCTTTTTCTTCTTCTCTCTTTGATACCAGTCTTCTCATGCGCTAGTGACCCCTAACTTTAAAGTAGAGTTTTCTTGACCCCTGGTCTACCCTACAGATGCCACCCTGTTTTCCTGCTCTGCATCCAGCCAAGGCACTTTGAGGATTTTCCTGCATTCAGATGCTCCTGCTGTCCATTGGTTCTGCCCTCCCCCTGCCCACCCAAGGCTGCCTACATAACGTGGATGAGTTCACTGGGCATTTTTTGTTTGTTTTGTTTTGTTTTTCTGAGACAGAGTTTTGCTCTTATGGCCCAGGCTGGAGTGCAATCTTGGCTCACCGCAACCTCTGCTTCCTGGGTTCAAGCGATTCTCCTGCCTCAGCCTCCCGAGTAGCTGGGATTACAGGCATGCACCACCATACCAGGCTAATTTTGTATTTTTAGTAGAGATGGGGTTTCTCCATGTTGATCAGGCTGGTCTCAAACTCCCGACCTCAGGTGATCCACCCGCCTCAGCCTCCCAAAGTGCTGGGATTACTGGTGTGAGCCACTGTGCCCAGCCCTACTGGGCAGTTTTAAGTCCCCATCTTCTCTGTCTCCATACAGTATCTTCCTTTTGACACATTTTTCTCTCATCCAAAGCAGTCTAATCTCCTGATTTTCCTCCTGTCTCCATGGAAACTTGCTCTTACTTAGTTTTCTCAGGTACTCCTATTCTCTACTTTTTATGTTTTGTTTTCATATGGCTTTAAACCATTTTTTTTTTCCCTGAAGCCTTCTGTTTTTTCTTTTATAAATTATTTAACCAAGACTTATTTTGAGCCTCATGCTTTAAATGTTATCATTTCTTGACATGTACACTTGCATATCTCACATCTATTGAAATCTCACCCTAAGTTGCACTCTGTGCCTCTCTTCTCTATTCCTCAATTATCCCTGAACCAGTCATCCCTCCAGTCCTCTCTCCTTCCAGATGCCTGAGTCAGAGACCTGGCAGTTATTCAAGATACCGCTCTGTTATGCATCCTGCTAAATCCACCACCAAGTCCTATTTGATTCTTTCTCAGAAATAACCTCCTGAATTCTTTCCTTTCTAACCATCTCCACAAATAACAAAACCACTATGTATTTTCAGCTAGGTTACTGCAAAGCCTTCTAATTACTCTCCCTCCTTTATATTGTGCTCATCTCAAGTGCATTTTCCACACAACAGCTAGGATGCACTCTTAAAATTCTAGATTCAGTTATTTTACATCTGGCTTAAGATCTCCCAGTGACTTTCCATTTCATAGAAAATAAAATCATCTTCAACATTTCCATTGGACCTCACATGATCTAGCCCTTGCCTCCCTCTCTGAACTCATTTTATATCTTTTGTCCTCCTATGAGACCGAGCTAAACTCACTCTCCTTATGTTTTCTTAAAAAGAATTCTTTTGTTTCCATGTCAGGGCCTTTGCACATATTGTTCTATTTGCTTGGAATGTTCTTCCTTTGTGCTCTTCACTGGAACATTTTCTGGAATCACAGGAAATGCCGTTGTTTAGGAGAATTTTCTTTCAAATGTTCACAGTCCAAATTAGAAATGCCTCTCCTGATATTGTCTTCTAGAGCATAATATTATATTGCTTTATAGAATGAATCATAATTTATTACACTATATGGAGAGGCAATACAGGATGAGTTTTTTCATAGATAAAATGGGGATAATAACGTTTATCTTAAAGAACATTTGTAAAGATAAAATGATTTACATTTGTAGAATATATAGTAAATGCAGCACATAGTAGACACTATATAACTTTATATATTTATGGTATTTGTGTGTGTGCAAATAATTATGCCTGAAAGTAAAACTACCAGTCATGATTCTTGGTATATAATAGGCTGCTAGTAAATATTTGCTTAATAAACTGATGAATTGTGCCGTGCACCTTATAATTAGGTTCAGTGATCTTCAGAGAAATAAAGATGAATTATATTTGCAAGAATATGTAATAAATTGTGACCCACTCATTAAAAGAAGTATATGTTTTTGATCTGAAAGTATCTTTAACATTTTATCTGGCCAGTTCCTTTTTTCTGGCAAGTATGCTTTTTATTATTATTCCCATTTTGCACATGTGACAGTCTAGGTGCCAAGAGCTGAAGAACTTCCACAGATTACAGAGTTAATAAATGATTGAATGACTCCACTCATCCTATTATCCTGGATTTTGTTGCAGCATTCCTATTGTTCTTTCTTTTTGGAAATATCCAGAGAACGATGTAAATATTTTTTATGGGGCTGACGAAGTTACTTTGATGATCGTTCTTAAATTTTCCATCTTGGGCAGTTAACGTTGGAGTTGATGTTTTCTCTCCCACAGCCTCTCTGCTGTTCAGGGTCCCATCGCCTTGCCTCCATGGTTCCCCTGGCACTCTTTAGTAACCTCTAAAGTGATGTTTCTAAAAGGCCACCAATTGTTCTTGATTCAGATAGCTTTCCTCTGTTAGCCTCCATAGAAAAACAGCACCCTCAAATTTCAAAATGACTAAACATTGATTCATGTTTTCAGTGTATTACTTTTCCAACCAATCTTTCCTAATAAGAGGCAATGAAAATATTTAACATGTCCCGACAACCGGGGCAGGCATCCCATATCATTTCTGAAATTCAATGTATTTCATTGCTTTGGATTATTTTTTCTACATGCTCATCAAATTTGAGAACTAGAAGGGATGTCATATAATTTAATTCTCAAATTTATAAGCAGGAAAACCAGGCTTCGGGAATATAAGCAGCAGACTCAGCGTTCCAGTATGGGTTGGTAGCTCAGATGAAAATTGCCATTTGTTTCTTAATGCACCTTTGTTACCAGCCTACTCACTTTTCCATTTGAAAGAGTAAGCAATGCAATACCGTTTAGGAGTATCAAACACAAATTCTATGAAAACTATATGATTGATTTAAATGTTCATTTATATATTTACTGTTTGATCTTTTGCAGTTTAACAGCAATGCTCAGGATGTAAGCTGTTTTCAGCACCTTGTCCAAGCAAATGTAAGAAATAAGAAAGTATTGAAAGATGCGGTGAATAATATCACAGCCAAAGGAATTACAGATTATAAGAAGGGCTTTAGTTTTGCTTTTGAACAGCTACTTAATGTAAGTATCATGCTATATCTTTTTTTTTTCTTGTTCAATTGTTGTATCTGAATTTCAATATTCTGATAGCTACTGTCTGGGATTACATAGTACTGTTTTCCATTTATTTAAAAAGCAGATGTGTGCAGGCAGAAGAAACCTTTGAACTATTTTTATTTTTGAATTTAAAATTCAAAAGGTATCTAAAATGTAGATTTTTAAGTTTTTGATCTTTATGTTTTTCAATCTGTGTTTTTAAATTTATGAGGAAATAGTTGGATTTAATTTTGAATACACCCTTGAAACTTAATTGGCCTATATAGAATATCATTACTTTTTCTTATCTCAATCACTACAGTAGTTATCTGTAACCTCACACTTTCAATCATCAAATAGTTACTGAGAACATTTTAGTTTTAAACATCTCGTTTGGGTCTTTCATTTGTTCCTAAATGTACAGAAAGTTCCAAATGGTAGACATTAAGATGAACAGAAATGCAACTCCTGGAGCAGGGCTTCTTTCTCAGTGACGATTCCCCACAGTCCCTCATCAGCGTCTACAGTTACACTGTCAGATACTGGCTTATTGCCCCATGTTACAGCATGTGTCTTTTTTTTTTTTTTTTTGAAATGGAGTTTCACTCTTGTCATCCAGGCTGGAGTGCAGTGGCACGATCTCGGCTCACTGCAACCTCCGCCTCCTGGGTTCAAGCGTTTTTTCTACCTCAGTCTCCCAAGTAGCTGGGATTACAGGCACCTGCCACCATGCCTAGCTAATTTTTTTTTTTTTTTAATTTTTAGTAAAGACAGGGTTTCACCATATTGGCCAGACTGGTGTTGAACTTCTGACCCCAGGCGATCCACCAGCCTTGGCCTCCCAAAGTGCTGGGATTACAGGCATGAGCTACTGCACCTGGCCTTACAGTGTGTGTCTTATACTGTGGACTAGTGTTTTTAAATTACCTTGCCCTCTATTTCACTTTGAGTTACTTAAAAGAAGGGACCGTTGTTCAATTATTTTATTTCTTACTAGGCAATATTATCATCATGTTTGAGAGTAGGAACCTTACTTCTCTGCACCTTGGTTTCCACATGTATGCATTAGAGGTCACTATAACATGTACCTCAGAGAACTGTGCATAAGATTGCCCATAGAACCTGGCATGTAGCAAACCACACACACAGGTGTAGGTTGTTGGGTGGTATTGGAGTCATGGTCATTATTGCTGTAATTACTAGCCCATGTCTGGTAAAAAGTCAGATCATAATGTCTGTTAATATTTGCTGAATCACTGAATGAACTGTTACATTTGGTCTTTATGCAAATATGAGTTTGTTTTTCCTGAGTGAGTATTCTGAATAGTTTTTGAGATATCCAATTGGATGATTCATTTATTCATTCAGCCAATATTTATTGAATGCATCACCAATTCCTGTCATAGTGCTGGTGCTGGAATTATAGAAGTAAACAGGACCAGCTGTTCTCAGAAGGCCCAGCATAATGTGCTAAATCATCATCCATAGAACAGTGTGCAAGTGCCATTACAGGGTATTTAGTGTGTTCCCTGGGACAGCACAGAGAATAGGCTCAGCTCACTCAAAGGTCAGGAAAGTATGGCAATCCCGTGAAAATGAGATTTTGAGGAATGATTAGAATTTAGGTAGGTAGAGGAAGGGAAAATTATTTCAGAAAAAGGACCACATTGTAGACAAAGCACACAAGTGTGACACAACATAGCACTGTAAAAAATTGCAGATGGCTGCCATAGTTAGGACATGAGCAACATAGGAACCTGATGGAAATGGAAAGGCCATGAGGTATCAGTTAAGGAAGTGTAGGGGCAAAGGAAAACTTTAGAGTGTGGCCTTGGAGTGTTCTCAGTTAAGGAAGCTATTGTAGAGATCCTGGTGTGGGAATAGAAGTGAGGAGCTACTAAGGAGCGTGGCATGGGAACTGATTAAGTGGTGTGGGCTGGGTTGCAGAGTGAGAGGGGCTTAGATGATTACATTCTCTCAACTGAACTAGTAAATAGATGATTACACAGGAACCCACATAGAGGAAATGTGGGGTAGAAATAGCTCAGTTTCAGATATGTTGAATTTGAGGTCATGTTATTTAATAGACACCGTTAGACAAGTAAGAAGACAGAAAATCAGAGATGTGCAGCCCTGCTATTTTCAAGGGAAATAATGCATGGCAAAATGCATATGTTTGTTAAATGTTGCATGTTCATTAATAAAAATTGAAAGCTCAAAACTATGAAATTGTAATGTAATTAACCATTAGATTAAGATGTATTCTTCCTCTAGTAAAGGAATATGCTTGTTTTTGATAAAAATTATTTTTTGCTTAAATCAATAATTGAGTTTCCTTGATCTTGGCATTTTCATTATTCTTCTTAGTATTTTTTCCCCTCACTTCATTGCCTCCTGTTTAGGTTTCAGTTGTGAAATGATCAGGAGTTTCAAGTGTAAAGTACAATTTCAGAGGCAGCCTCACTAGAGAGGCCACATTAACTTCCAGATTTATTAGTTGCTGATAAAATATGATTTAACTCCTATTGGCCTCTCCTGCTGCCTTTATAACTGCTACAATTGTAATGATTTTAAAAATATGGTCCCAGTTGTTCCCTAAGTAAGTCTAATATGTTTTGCTTTCCATACATCTCATATATATATTGAAATTCTTTATATTAAAATAATTTGAAGCATATTTTGTTTTCTTTCAAACACTTCCAGTCATTTTATTACTCAAGTGCTATTTTTTTTTCTTTTTTGGTCCTTGCAGCGTCCACCTTTAAGATCACTGAAGCAAGTATTAAATAGAATTAGACATATAAGTCCCAAAGTAAAACTTACATTTAGATTTGAATTAATCTTCTGGTACCATTTCATAAAATATTACCACATATATGCATTTTTCAAAAACATTTATATTGAGTGCATGTATGATAGATGCTGTGCTATATACTGGCACACAGAAATACAGCAAAGTACCATATTAAAGCAAGTTATCAACTCTACTAATTGTAATTTTATTGAAATAATCTAGTTTTTTGGGCTGAATTTGTTCAAAACCAGTTAATTGTTGTTGCTGTGTGATTCTTTAGATAATTGCAAATGCAATGAAAATTTGCTATTATGTACTTGGCTCCACCATAAGTCCTGAGAGGCTACTCCTAGGAAAAATCATGTTGTAGGCAAAACGGTTTCTTTATTTTCCCCATATTCCTTCTATTGTGTATTCCCTAACATCGGTCTCTCTTGGGAAATGTTATTATAATTTTATTTACTTAGATATACAAATGATCAGCAAGACCTAATGTGTTAATTTACATTGATATTTGCGTCCGATAATAGTACTTTCAGTACTTCAAAAACAAAACCATGTCCTATGGTTTTGTTTAACATTTTTACAGGATAGTTCTTTAGGTACATATTATTTTGCCTAGTTTACACATGCAGATAAAAAAGACAAATCACCAGAGAAACTAATTTTAGTTAAGAGATTTGAGGCACGTTTCACAAAAGTATTTTGATGATAAAATATGCAACTTTTTGTGTAGTCAGATTTTCAGATAGGTTACCTTCAAAGATAAGAGCCATGCTTGAGAGTGACAAATTATATTAGTTAATACTTGTGCTTCCACAATGCTTGATTAAAAGCCTTTACTGCCAGTGTTCTAATGGCTGAGTCAATGGAGTGAGATGACCTGAAACAGGATCTTTTCATTAATAAAGAAAAATGTTGTATTTATTAATTTTCACAACAGAAAGTGGGTTTTATCTTCTTTGAAAGAGTAAGGTAGAGCATGGACCTTCAATGACTTAGAACACTAGAGAAAAATTAATGAGTTTTTAAAAATATTAGTCATTTAAAAGCCAGGGCTGTGCTGTGCTGTACAATATGGTAACAAGAATCACAGGTGGCTAGTCAGCACTTGAAAGGTGGCTGATCTGAATTGATGTGTTGTATAAGTATAAAATGCATACTGAAGTTTGAAGACTTATTGTGGAAGAAAAAGCTGTATAACATCTCAATATTGATTAATGTTCAATATTCATATTGATTAATATTTTGGATGACTAGGTTTAAGAAAATATATTATTAGGATTAATGTTGAATATTTCTTATTACTCCCCTTAAGTAATTATTAGAAAATTTAAAGTTCCATATTAGTCTCATGTTATATTTCTTTTGGACAGCACTGAACCTAGGGTTGACATTTTCAAAGAAGCTGAGCATTCATAAATTAGTGTGATCTTTTATTCTCAGCATTTAAAGCAAACACATTTCATAACAGTAGAAAAGTTAAGATAATAATTTTAGACCTCAGAGAAGTCCAGCTTTCTAAATTAATTGTTCATTTTAATGGCCCTTTGGTGCTAATACATTATTCTCCCATATCTAACTCTTCTGGAGACCTTAAAGTGTAAGAAGATTTACCATGGACTTGAGTCTTTCAGGATTAGAATATGTGTGGTTGGTTGAGAGAGGATAGGAGGATATCGTGGGAATAGGTATTGGCCTTTACAAAGGAACAAAAGAGTATTGGATTTTAAGTGATCAGTTTTAGGATTTGTGATTTCAAACAGGTAAAGTGAATAAAGTAGAATGAATAAAGAGGGAAGAAAACACTTATTTGGAAGTGGACTGAAGATACACATTTTAAAATAATGTTATTTTTGGTTTATACTATAAAATTATATGGGCATAAAATTGACAAACATTTATTAAAAGCTCATTTTTTTAAGAAACTACTGAGATTTTATTATGTGCTAGGCGGTCTTCTAGGGAGGGACAAAAAAGTCTGAGCAAAAAAGAAAAAACTTACTTTGCTTACGTAGCTTACATTCTGTTGGGGGACACCAACAATAAACAAACAAGAAAATAAAATATGTAAATAAAAGAAAGTAAAATGCTGTGAAGATACTATCTGGGAGGGAGACTGCAATTTAAAACATAGTTGTGAAGAATCACCTCATGATAAAGTGGCATTTGATCAAAGGCTGAAGGAAGTGAGATAGACCTATGGTTATCTGGGTGGTAAGGGGAAGGCCTGATGAAGGGGGTGGGCCTGAACCGATCCAGGAACCAGTTCTTAGAATATATTTTGTGAGCAGATATTTCATTAATGACTTGCAACCTGCTCATGCACTTTCCATATAGCTTTATTTTCTCTTATATTGTGAATGATACGCATATTGTTTTGTTTGGTTTTGTTTTTAACAGTATAATGTTTCCAGAGCAAACTGCAATAAGATTATTATGCTGTTCACGGATGGAGGAGAAGAGAGAGCCCAGGAGATATTTACCAAATACAATAAAGATAAAAAAGTGAGTGTAATTTTATAATATTTAAAATTTAATATTGATCTAGGTGGTTTTTAAAGAGATAGTGGGTAGTGGTAGTGAGGGGAGAATTTTTGGTTTAAAACTTGAGTGTGCCAATTATAAAGCCATATGAATCACAGATTATAAACTAATGGGTGAATTAGAGAGCTGTTAAATATAATATTTGTACCATGTTCACAGGTAACTCATGCCTCATATTTTAATAAAATATATGTATGGGTCCTATTTTATTCTTATGCATAGATTGTAAATAAAATGTTATTAAAATAGAGAAATCCAAGGAATGGAAAAATAGGAAAAATTTAAACATTTAAAGTTTATTGGATAAAATTTATTATATTATTTATTAAAGATTGAAGTAATACTCAAATTTCCTAAATATTCAACAAATGTCTATTGTTTTGTAAATTTACAAAAAGGCAGTTTACAACAGCAAAAACTACATCCTCATTTGAAAACTGATTCCTTTCAAGAAAAGATGAAGACAAATCTTTTTTATAGGTATAATATATTAAAATAAAGCATTTCATAAGCAAATGAAGACTGTGAAGATTAGAGTTTGTAGTTGGAATATAGTTGAATGTATGTTTTACTATAAGGGAAGAGTATTACAGAGAGTGGGACCTCACTGAACCTGATACTGTGGAGGAATATCAGCTTCAATCAAACTCTATCTTCTCTAGCAGTCCTATCATCAGCTTATTTCAGTTTTCTGACCAACACTCCATATTTTGTAAGAGTACTGTGATTCTCAACCTAAATGTTTCCTACAATGCTAATGATTCATTTAAAAAGTAATTAGAAATTATAAACTTTCTGGTGTTTCAACAATTTCTACAAAAATTATACATTTATATATAAGAAGACTCTGCAGGGTAAAATGCCCATTCACTTTGCTTCTGATTGGAATTTTCACCATTTTGAAAGGAGTTATTACTAGCTCTAATGGATTGTTTTATATGTGCTTGAGGAACACATATGGATTGGGTGTTCAAAAGCGAGACAAAAATGAATTAATATGTTCAGATGGTTTGGTGACAAAATATTGTGAATAATGGGGAACAGTTTGATGAAATAATGAAACGGTTGAATTAGTGAAGAATTTACTGGTTTACAGTAAATTCATAAATACAGTAAAAAAAAGCCTCTTTTCTATGTATCGATCCTAAAACTGTCCAATCTAAATATCATTATCTTGAAATGCGGCTTCTCATTCCAGTCACCTTTTACAGGAGCTCAAACTTTTTAAACAAAGGTTTAAATTTTTGGAACACTTTAAGACACTCTAGGTGCTAAAATTTTTGGCCTATGAGTATCTAAAAATGATCAAAGGACTGAAATAATGCACACATAATTTCAAATTAATTACACTCTTTGCTTACTACATGTACTACAGTGTCACACAGTTTAATGCAAGGTTTAAGGATACTTCCTTTGGTTTTTGTTTAGCATCTGATGATTTTAACAATATAGAGGAATCAACTTTTGAAAAGTTGATAAATGAACTGAGCTGTTAATGTGAATATTTTCAAGTGATAACTAGATTCTACAAATATTTCTTTCAAATAATCAGAAATGAAATTAATGGGAAGATGCAGATGCGGTAATCTAGTATATAATATGCATATCTTTATTTAATAACTCTTATTCCTCAATCAAAATTCAGGGTAATCCTCACCACCTGGAGGATGTCCCTGAACCACCTTCCCACTGTAGGCTTCTTTAGATGCTTGGCCTCTGATCCCATAGTACACTGTGCAAAGCCATGTACATATCCCTCACTCTATACTCTACCCACGGTATCTCTCCTCTGTTCCTCTCTGGATTAAAAAAAAAAAAAAATTCTATATTATCGGGGCTGTGTCCTGTTTAACTGTGAACTTTAGGCATGCAGCCCAGAGCACAGATCCAATGATAGTTCCTAATACATCACAACAAATAAATTGAGAATACATAACAGAGGTTGGAAGCATGAGTGCTGTTACGGGACAGATTTATAATTATGAAATATAACTGGGGGAAAGTAATATGCTGCTTTCACATATTTTAAATAATCTAGCATTTCCTTATTTTGAAGAACTCAAATATAACAAAAGTTGTACACAAAATTCAACTCTGTTAATATAAAATGTACTGTCTCAAACATTTACAAATTAACCTTACTCTGATAATTGGAAGAGATTTTTTAGGATCTTATAATTCGTCATAATTTTAAGTATATTATTTTGTGAGAGAGGTATGTAAGTGCAAGCCACTACTTACATCATTTTAAAAGGTATTAAGTGTAAATAAATTGTTTTTTTCCTTTCATAATGAAATCATCCAAAGCAACCACTAGGAATCTTGTTCACCTCTACATACTTTATTTCAAAAAGGAAAAGTTTTTGACTCAAAGGTGGCAATGAATTTTACATTCTGTATTCAAATTTGTGCACAAGATATATCTGATTTTAAAAGAGTATAAAGGTTTTTTTTAGGTAGATTTAAGTAAAAAATAATAAAAACAAGTTGCTTTCATGTAAATTCAGAAATGTGGCATTTTTTTTCCTCTTTCAGAATTCTCTATATATCCAGGATATATAGTGTCTTGGAGGCATATCATTAATTTGATCTTTTTCTGTTTTTTAAACACACAAGATTTTATGTTATAAGGAAAGCAAATGTATTCCACCCACTATTTTCACAAATTGTTCAGTTGGTTGAATTAGTGAAGAATTTACTGGTTTAAAGCCTCTTTTCTATGTATCGATCCTAAAAGTGTCCAATCTAAATATCATTATCTTGAAATCTGGCTTCTCATTCCAGTCACCATTTACAGGAGCTCAACTTTTTAAACAAAGGTTGCATTTCATGACAGGATAAACCACATGATAAAAGATTCATATCACATGTACTTTTCTAAAACTAATGAATCAATTTATATTCAACTTCAACAGTCCTGCTGTTTGTCTGCTAACATATTGATGCTGTGTTTTAAGGACACACACATTTTTCCTGAAAACATACAACCTTTATTAATGCCAAAGCAATTTTGAAAATTAAGTAGTTAGCATTCAGTTGTGATGTTTCATTTAGTTTTGTCTCTGTCTAACATAAAAATTAAGATATTCTTGGAACTGCATAGCATTTGTTTTTCTAAGTTCAGAGCTATAACAAAGTTCTGTGATACACACAGTAATACAAATATAAAAGCCTGCATATACACACACATATATCTGTCTCCACACTTATTTATATCTGTTTCGAATGAATATCCCCTCCAGAAACAAGGAATCATGTATATAACTTTGGCATGACCTCTCTTACATAAAGTGATATGAGTAAAAGCCAACAGAGTGTTGAGAAGTAAATGAGGAATGAGAAAGTAGGAATATAAATATAAGCTGTTTTTCTTTTTTAAATCATGGCAAATTTGCTAAGAAATAAAGGAGAAGAATAAGTTAACTCAGGATCAAGTTGTGTGTATGCGCACACATGCATACAAACACACACACACACACACACACAGAGGCATACCTCAAAGATGCTGAGGGTTTGGTTCCAGATCACCACAACCACAACAGAGTGAATATTGCAATTAAGTGAGTCACACAGATTTTTTGTTTTCCCATTGTGTATAAAAGTTATGTTTACTAAATACTGTAGTCTCTTAATTGTGTGGTAGCACTTTATGTAAAAAAAAAAGTACATACCTTAATTAAAGAATACTCTATTTTTTAATTCACAAAATGTATAACAAACACCAACGATCCATCTAAGCCTTCAGCAAGTATTTGTATTTTTGCTGGTGGAGGGTCTTGCCTTAATGTTGGTGACTGCTGACTGATCAAAGTTGTGGTTGCTGAGGGTTGGATGGCTGTGGCAAGTTCTTAAAATAGGACAACAATGAAGTTGGCTGCATTGACTAACTCTTCCTTTCACAAAATATTTCTCTGTAGTATGCAGTGCTATTTGATAGCATTTTTACCCACGCACACGTTTTAAAAATTGAAGTCAATTTTCTCAAACCTGGCACTGCTTTATCAAATAAGTTCATCTAATATTCTATATCTTTGGGTCACTTGAACAATATTCACATCTTCACCAGGGGTAGATTCCATCTCAGGAAACCACTGTCTTTGCTCATGCATAAGAAGCAACTCCTCATTTGTTAAAGTTTTATCATGAGATTGTAGAAATTCAGTCCCATCTTCAGTGTCCACTTCTAGTTCTCTTGCTGTTTTCACCACATCCACATCTGCTGTTATGTCCTCCACTGAAGGAAGGCTAGAACCCCTCAAAGCCATCCATGAGGGTTAAAATCAACTTCTTCCAAACTCCTGATAATGTTACTATTTTTGTCTTTTCCCACGAATCACGAATGTTTGTAATGGTATATAGAATTGTGGATCTTTCTAGAAGATTTTCAATTCAGTTTTCCCCGATCAATAAGAGGAATCACAATTTATAGCAGCTATAGTCTTACCAAATGTGTTTCTCAAATAATAAAGACTTGAAAACCCCAATTAGTTCTTGATCCCAGTGCTACAAAATGGAAGTTGTGTTAGCAGGCATGAAAACACATTAATCTCCTTGTAAATCTCAATCAGAGCTCTTGGGCGACGACATGTATTGTCAGTGAGTAATAACATTTTCTTCTAACGGTAAGTTTCAATAGTGGGCTCAAAATATTCAACAAACCATGCTGTAAACAGATGTGCTGTCATCCAGGCTTTGTTGTTTCATTTATAGAGCACAAACAGAGTAGATTCAGCATGATTCTTAAGGACTCTGAGATTTTTGGAATGGTTAAAGAGCATTGGCTTCCACTTAACATTACCAAATGCATTAGCTACTAACAAGAAAGTCATCCTGTGAAGCTTTGAAGCAGGCAGTAAGTTCTCCGCTTTAGCTGTGAAAGTCCTAGATAACATTGTCTTCAAATACAAGGCTGTTTTTCTCTACATTGAAAATCTGTTGTTTATTATAGTTGCCTTCACTGGTGATCTTAGCTACATCTTCTGGATAACTTGCTGCAGCTTCTGTATCAGCAATTGCTATTTCACCTTGCACTTTTATGTTACAGAGATGCCTTTTTTCCTTACACTTCATGAACCAACCTCTGCCAGCTTCAGGGACCACTGATTATAACAGTATAATATCACTATATTCACTGTATCCGATATAATGATCACTATAACAGATATAATAATAATGAAAAAGATTAAACTACTCTAAGAATTACTAAACTGTGATAGAGACGTGAAGTTAGCATGTGCTGTTGGAAAAATCACACCAGTGGACTTACTTGATACAGGGTTGCCACAAACCTCGAATATGTAAAAAATGCAACAAAGAACCATGATAAAATGAGGTATACCTGTACACACATATGAGTATATGCAAATGCATATTGTTTTACAATATAATACCTTATACATTATTATATGCTAAATATGAATGAGAGGATACTCAGACGAGGAAAACTTATAGATACAAAACTGAGAAAGGCTAATTGATAGAGATCTTTAAAAGAGGAGGGATTGAGAGAGATGGAACACGTTTCTGAATTTGACAAATAGATATTAATTTCTGGAAACACTGCTGTCCCACATTTCATAGGCACTCTGAAGTTAAATGACATCCCACATTTTCTAATGTGAGAAGACCATGTTAAATGAATAAAACGTTCATCTTGGAATTTGAGATATTTGGGTGTAGGCATGCAATCACATTACATCATGGAAAATTTAGTATCCATCCCCTTAAGCATTTATCCTTTGCAGTAAAAACAACCCAACTATACATTTTCATTATTTTTAAATGTACCATTATTATTTACTATATTCCTCTTGTGCTATCAAGAACTAGGTCTTTTTCATTCTATTTTTTTTGTACCCATTAATCATCTCCACCTCCCTACAAACCCCCAACACTACCCTTCCCAGCCTCTGATAACCACTCTTCTCTATCTCCTGAAGTTCAATTATTTTGATCTTTAGATCCCACAAATAAATGACAACAGGTATTTGAATGTTCTGTATCCACTAACAATGAGTACAAATGATAGCAGACAACCACCTTTAATTCAGTTATACTTTTGAATATATTTGTATTTTATTAAAACAACATTCGCATAGTAATTGTTTATGCCAAGGACATATATGTATGTGTAGAGTGCTTATATACATAAAATAGTATACATAAATACATTGTATATTTTTCACCGTCTTCAAATATGGCTTAAATGTGTGTGGATGAATTGAAGAACACGTTCTAATGTTATTGCCTGCTGTATACACACCCACCCTGTGTGAGTGATCTGCAGCCCACAGATATTAATAGCAAAGATAATTGTTTATTGTTGTTTTCTAAAGTTGTGCATGCAATACTAATTCCAGAGGCACAAAATTAATGTTACATAATAAGTTTATCAGCACAACATTTCACTTTCCACAAAAATACTATCTGTCAAATGGCCAATGTGTAAAAATCAAATTTGATAGATTTAGTAAAATGTAAATGTTCAGTACTCTTAAAAATTCTATATTTGAATGCAACTTTTTAAAACTTTTTTTTAAAAAGTTCATGTGTAACTTTAAAATATCAAAATGACAAACATAGGGGAAGAAAGAAAGAAAATACAAAAGAAAAATAAGACTAACTAAAATAAACTAAAATAACAAAAGCCTAACAAACTAAAATAACAAACTAAAAATAACAAAATGACAATAATAAGTTTTGTCTTATCAATAATAATTTTAAATGTAAATGAATTACACTCCCCAATCAAAAGACTCAGAGTGGCTGAATGGATAAAAACAAAACCCAACTATATGCTGCCTATCAGAAATCCACTTTAGATTTAAGGACACACATAGGCTGAAAGTGAAGGGATGAAAAAAGTTATTTCATGCAAATGATAACCAAAAGAGAATATGGGTGGCTACACTTAGACAAAACAGGGTTTAAGTAAAAAAACTGACACAAGAGACAAAGAAGGATGTTATATAATAAAAGCATCAATCCAGCAAGAATATATAACAAAGATATATGCACCCAACATCAGAGAATCTAAATATATAAAGCAAACATGGACAGCACTGAAGGGGCAAATAGGCAGCAAATAGCAAAGGCTTGGAATCAACCCAAATGTCCATCAGTGACAGATTGGATTAAGAAAATGTGGCACATATACACCATGGAATACTATGCAGCCATAAAAAAGGATGAGTTTATGTCCTTTGTAGGGACATGGATGCAGCTGGAAACCATCATTCTTAGCAAACTATCACAAGAACAGAAAACCAAACACCGCATGTTCTCACTCATAGGTGGGAACTGAACAATGAGATCACTTGGACTCGGGAAGGGGAACATCAGACACCGGGGCCTATCATGGGGAGGGGGGAGGGGGGAGGGGGGAGGGATTGCATTGGCAGTTATACCTGATGTAAATGACGAGTTGATGGGTGCAGCACACCAACATGGCACAAGTATACATATGTAACAAACCTGCACGTTATGCACATGTACCCTACAACTTAAAGTATAATAAATAAATAAATAAAAAAGAAAACTTGAATGCCTCACTTTCAGTGATTGATAGAACATCCAGACAGATGATCAATAAGGAAACAGGACTTGAACAACACCATAACCAAATAGACTGCAATAGATTGAGAAAATGTGACCCAATACAAATAATACACATTTTTCTCAAGTGCACATGGAAGGTTCTTCAGGATAGATCATGTATTAGGTCACAACAAATTCTTAACAAATTTAAGATTGAAATTATACCCAGTCTCCTTACTGAGCACAGTGGAGTGAAACTAGAAATTAGTAGTGGAAAGAAATAGTCTCCTTTTGCAGATGATATGATCTAAATATAGAAGACACTAAAGGACTTCAAAAAGCTCATTAGAACTAATAAACAAAATTCAGTAACATTGCAGAATACAAAATCAATATTTGAAAAATTAGTTGTGTTTCTGTACACTAAAAACTGACTACCTGACAGGGAAATGAGGAAAACAATCTCATTTACAATAGCACCAAAAAGTACACATTAGTTAGGAATAAACTTAAAAAAGGAGGCAAACTTAACGAATGAGTTTTGTATACTGAAATCTGTAACACTGTGATGAAAGAAATTAAAGAAGTCACCAATTGAAAGGCATCCTGTGTTAATGGATTGGAAGACTTAATATTGTAAAAATTTCCATAGTACCCAAAGTTATCTACAGTTTCAATGCAACCCCCATCAAAATCCCAATGGTATTTTTAATAAAAATAGAAAAAAATCCAAAATACATATAAAACTACAAAAGACCACAAAATAGCCAAAGAAATCTTGAACAAAACAAGACTAAAGCTGGAGGCATCACACCTCCTAATATCAAAATGTATTACAAAGCATCCGGTAATCAAAACAGTAGGGAACTAACATAAAGACAGACATTTAGACCTCTGGAACAGAATAGAGCTCCCAGAAATAACTCCATGAATGTATGGCCAATTGATCCTCTATAAGGGTGCAAACAATACAGAATGGAAAAAGGATAGCCTGTGCAAAAAATGGTGTTGGAAAACTGAATACTGACATGCAAATAAAGATGAAATTGGATCCTTATCTGACACCATACACAAAGAATAACTCAAAATGGATTAAAATCTAAAATTAAAGGTCAAAATGGATTTAAGACCTAAAATGTTAAAACTCCTAAAAGAGAACAGAGAGAAAGCTTCATGGCATTCATTTATTTTGGTAATGATTTCATGGATATGACACTAAAAACATAGGTAATAAATCCAAAAATAAGTGAGACTACATCAAGCTAAAACTCTTGTCCACAGAAAAGGAAACAACCAACAGAGTTATAAAGACAACTTTTGGAATTGGGAAAATATTTACAAAACCATATATTTGATAAGGGTTAGTATACAAAATATGAAAATAACTCCTACAACTCAATAGCAAAAACCCCCTAATAACCCAATTGAAAAATGAGCTAAGTACTTGATGTTTTTGGAGAAAAGACATAGAGGTAGCCAATAGCTACATGAAAAAAATGTACATTACTGGTCATCAGGGAAATAAAAATCAAAACCAAAATGTGATATCATCTCTTACCTGTCAGGATTGCTGTTATCAAAGAAACAAAAGACTAGTGTTGGGGAGGATGTGGAGAAAGTGGAATCCTTGCACAACGTTGATAGGAAGGCAAAATTGTGCAGCACCTACAGAAAATAATATAGAGGTCCCCCAAAGAATTAAAAATATAGCTACCTTAGCATCCAGCAATCCTACTTCTGGATATTTATCCAAAAAAACTGAAGTTAGGATCTTGAAGAGCACTTCCATTCAGAATAGCCCAGATATGGAAACAGCCTTAATGTTCCTTGACAGATGAATGGATAAAGAAAATGTGGTATATACATACCATGCAATACTATTCAGCATAAAAAAGAAAGAAATTCTCAATATCTGCAAACCTGGATGAACTTAAAATCAATAAAAAAAATTGCATTATTCCACTTACATGAGATATCAAAAATGGTCAATTTTGTAGATTCAAAGAGTGAAATAGTGGTTGCCGGAAGTGGGGAGAAGGGAGAAATGGGAAGTGGACATGAGGTTTCAGTTAAGCAAGATGAATAAGCTCCAGAGATCTGCTGTAAACATTGTACTTAGAGTCAGCAATAATACATTGTACATTTAAATGTGTGTTAGGATGATAGCTCTTATGTTGTGTTCTTGCCATAATATAATAAAATTTAGAAACAGAAAAATCACATCTTGAAAGAAAGTTTGGTGGGCTTAAAAAAAAAAAAAAAAAAAAAACTAACTCTTTGTTTTCCCCCATGCCTCTTGTTTAATACTATTGTGGCTGCAGAATGCTTCATTTACATTCATATTTCATCTAGATGAATCAGAAATCTTTCAGAGCAATCCGGGTAGGCCTGATGAGGTACAATTGGAGAGCTGAAGAATGAGGCTGCAGCAGATACACAGCATAATTTAATGAGGCCAAAAGGTTTGAGAATTAGAACAAAATGTTTGAGTTCTTTTGTGAAATGTACTACTCTTGGGAATTAATCTACCTGATTATAGATAGGTATAGCTTTAAAACTGAATCCATGTTAATCTCCTCACACAGCTGTTCCAAATTAAAATACATTTGCTTTATAATCTTTACCTGCAGCATTGCCATTCCTTAGGGCTCACCCATGTACATGAGACCTCCTTAAAAATAGTGCCAAAACTAAAATGAACTCGATCACGTAGTCCAAACAAATGAATAAAGGAAAGTAAAACCAGACATAGGGTTGAAAGATAATTCCCAGGGCTAGCAAAATTAAAAAATACTTTATTTTCCATAGAATAGCCAAGGGACTGCTTAGCAATACATACTTAAGATTGCCTAGCCAGTTAGGAAATAGTTCTCCAACTGTTACCTTAATTCTAAGAATTAATTTAAAAAATGAAAAAACATTCAAATTAATAAAAATAACTAGTAAATTGAATGATAACAAACGAGAAAAAATCATATGACTGATTTGAAATAACTTTCAAAGAATGCACCTTTGAAGTTATAATCACTTGACAATATATCCATTTTTGACAATGCATTATTCTTAATGTACTTATTTTAAAGAACTTACTTTAAAAAGTGATCGAGAAAGTCTTTTCTATTTTGCTCTCATATCCAAACTAGAAATAGTCAATAGTTTATAAAATCTAAACCAAGTTACGAATAGCTGAATATGTGTTTTATGTAGTTAGAGTGAACACTGTCAGTTTTTCAACAGGTAGTAAGGAAGATAATCCATGGGAAATAATTGATTGCATATCTACTGTCTCTGCTTGGCTTCTTCATCAGGCAAAAATAAAGTCTTTGGAGGAAATGTCCAAATATATGATAATGAAGGACATTTAACTTGTAACATTTAATTCTATTTAACACATGGATTGCTTCTAAAAACTTTTATTTCAGATATTTTGATGCTTTCAACAGTTACTTAAATTTTTAGCTTTCGAATAGGGCTCTACCTTTGTTCATAAAAACCAAGTATTTATTCTGGAGTTACTGTGAAGCTGAAAACAAGAATTACTATGTAATATGCCCAGCCAGTAGCGTGATCATCAATTTAAAAGATATGTTTTATGCACATGTGTGTGCGTGTGTGTGTTCTTGTCTCTGATAACATTTATTTACACTCGTTTTTCTTAGAGTAAAATTAATGTTGTCAATCCCTCAAACTATGGAATATTTTACCAGGCACATCTTCAGCTTTGAATTATATGACTTTAATGCATTTTGCAAAGTCCTTTTAATATCTGAAATAAACTCAATGAAAAATGAGGTTAAGTATTACTTTAAGCACAGAGTATATGATATGATGTAAACTTTATAGCACAGAAATGACACATGAAATTCCAAGTAAAATTTACTACCTAGAATTGAGATTGCCCATTGTTTGTATTAAAATGTTATGCCAGAAAGGCACTTTTTGCTGATTTTTCTGTGGTTCTCTTCTCTGATTAAGAACTCTACTCAGAATATATCTTCTCAGAGGAATTTTCCCCCACTCAACCTTTCTACAGTGGAACCTTTCCCCAGACATCCCCTTTATCATTCTCTATTTCAGCACCCTCTTTCTTCCTGGTCTTCTTTCCCTCATATTACCATTTTTTAAATTATTTTAATGCTGTGTTTGCTTTTTATCTGGAGCCTTCCTATCTAATATAAACTCCACGAAGTAGTTGTATACATTTGTAAATATACCAATGAATTCTTAAAGGATGGCACAGTACTTGATACATGGTAGTTGCTCATTACTAGCAGATATGTTGGTCATATCAGTACATATGCAATAAATATGCTCCTAATCTATACAAAATTCATAAATGTTAGAAAAATTAAATAGCTTTGTTCTTCTTTTAGAAGGAAATCATTAAAAACAATTTTTTTTTCTAAATACTGGAATGTGGAATAAAATTGATATAGATGTTCTTATATATGTCATCTTATAAGTAGGTAACACTTCAGCTTATATAATAAATGATTGTAGTGATGGCACCTTTCCCTTCACTCTAATCATCTAACACATAGTTTTTCATGAGCATTCTCATTATCAGTGTCAGCAAAGTATTTGACATTTCCCAAGAGGAACATTTGAAATAAATCACCATACAGCTTCTATTCTGCCCTCTCAGCTGATAATACTCTTTGCAGAACTGCAGATTGCTTGGAAATTCAATGGACCCCTAGCTTATTCTTCCTTTATCTAGTAATATAAATGCATATAGAGAAAAAGGAAACCTCAGATTACTTCCTTACAATCTGATGATGTGAGGGTGATTCATAGTTGCTAGTGAATTAAAAATATCATAGCATGTATGTATATTGAACACCCACATGTAAGACACATAAGAGAAATATTAGCTTGGTTCTTTTTGAATGTGTGTGCAAAACTTACATGACTACTGCACTTTATTGTCCTTTATAAAACAGTTTTTCTGTTTTATTCACTTGAGCAAATTCAACAGACATTGATTAAATTCTTGTCTCCGTCAGACCCTCTAGCAGATGTGTTGGCCATATTTGTAAATTTGCAATAAATACGGAAATTTCATATAGATACATCTTATGTGGACATAGTGGCATTTCGAAAATACTGACCCCTTTTCATTAGAGTTTGTTGCTAAGTATGATAAAGCACACCGAATTTGCTCATCTGGGAAGGTGTTATTTTGAGTTATTTTAGGTTCCTCTTGAGGCATAAAAGGCTAAAGACACACTAATGGAAAATATTACCTCATTTAATACTAACAGTTTGACTATAAAAGACAAACATTGGCATCATCATCATCTTCATTACCATAGCTAACACAGAGCTTATAATTTCCATATATTAATGCTTTACTGTTTCATTTACAACTGGAATAATCATATGATATAATAATAATATCATCATCACTAGCACCCCCGTTTTGGAAATAAGAAATCCAAAATCAGAAAAGTAAAGTAACTTGCTGAAAGTCGTACGGCTACTAAGTGGCAGAGTCAAGATGGTAATCTACAGTCTGAATTCCGTAACCTCATGCAGAATGCTCCTGACTGGCCATCTGTCTGTGTCTTTCTCTGAGCAGCTCAGTGGCTATGCTAATCGTAATTTGCCCACCCAGGAGCCTGCCTTCAAGTCAGACAGCAAGACTTCCCCACAGGGATCTGCTCCTCACAGCTTTCACAGGCTAAGGTGGATCGCCAAAACTTTGCAGGCTGCAAGTAACTTTCAGATCCTTGGGCTTTATAAAATAAAGTGTGAAAGGTGAATTTGGACACTTTTATTTATTACATAATGCTATAAAACTGGAGATATAGACTAGTCAAATGCTCTGGATTCTGATGTCTTTGTGAATTATGGAAACCACAGTAGAATTGTATCCTAAAATATTCCATCCAATCTAGTATTTTCATAGGCTTAATGCCAAAAATTTTAGTACACAGAGTAGATTAATAAAACCTATTTCTGACTTCATTTTTCTAACATGATTCGAAGGCTGAAGTTTTTATTTTAGTTTTATTGGCTTTCTTCATAGACTAATTTCCATTATTCTTTGGAGATTTGCCTATTGTGAATTAAAGTTGAACTCTGGGTAACTGATAATTGTTGAGGTGACAGTTTCCAGTAACTGGGTTCTGCTGGGAAACAAATTCCTATGGCTTTTTAAAATAGGTTGACCCTGTGGCTTTGGAGAACTCTTAATTGAAGACAAGTATTTTAGTTTTCAAACAAAACAAAACAAAACAAAACAAAAACAGATTAGCAGAAGTCAGAACTGTAGGATAAAGTTAAAATCAGTGGTATATAAGGAACAAATCAGTAATACATTATAAATAGCCAAAACTGCTGTTACTTAAAAGTCTTCTCAAATCAAGTAGGCCAGAGCTCTAATACCAAATTTGAATTATTGAATTATTGTTCCTTTCAGAGGAAAATTAGTTTTTGAAACAACTGAAAGTAAAATTATATAAGTTTATAACTGTGTTAAAAAGCCATAGGGCCATAAGAATTTTTTTTTTTTTTTCTTGAGATGGAGTCTCGCTCCGTGGCCAGGCTGAAGTGCAGTGGTGTGACCTCAGCTCACTGCAATCTCCGCCTCCCGGGTTCCAGCAACTCTCCTGCCTCAACTTCCCAAGTAGCTGGGATTACAGGTGTGCGCCACCATGCCCAGCTAATTTTTGTATTTTTAGTACAGACAGGGTTTCACCATGTTGGCCAGGATGGTCTTGATCTCCTGACCTCGTGATTTCCCTGCTGCAGCCTCCCAAAGTGCTGGGATTACAGACATGAGCTACTGTACCTGGCCAGGAATTTAATTTTTAAGTTTATTTCCACCCACCCCCCCCACCACCTGCAACCGAGACAGAATCTCACTCACTGTGTTGCCCAGACTGGAGTGCGGTGGTGTGAACTAGGCTCACGGCAACCTCCACCTCCTGAGTTAAAGTGATTCTCCTGCCTCAGCACCCTAGGGTAGCTAGGATTACAGGTGTAATCCACCATGCTCAGCTAATTTTTGTATTTTTAGTAGAGATGGGGTCTCACTGCGTTGCCCAGGCTGGTCTCGAACTCCTGAGCTCAAGTGATCCACCCATCTCAGCCTCTCAAAGTGCTGGGATTACAAGCATGAGCCACCACACCTGGCCTTAAGTTTAATTTTATTGTCTGCTCCCCAAATTACTGCTTTTACAATTATATAACTATGCATGAATCCAGAATTATAAGAATTTTTTTTTGTTTTCTAGGAATAACATAGTACATAAATAAGTGTACTAAGTACACTTTATTTTGCCTAAAAAAGTTGTTTACCTCCAGTAAGGATATCTGCTTATTTCATATTAAATAAAAAGATTAAGACTGTATGATGATATAAGTATAGTGAAACAGCCCAAATTGCAAAATGCAAGACAACTAATAGCCCAGTTTTTGTCCTGCTCTTACCACATACTGTAATGAACTTATTGATATGTTGGATAACACCAAAGTCTGTCTTAGATCCCTCTGGTAAGAAGTAGAAACCACTCAAGTGTCTATTCACTTGTTCTTCATTTAACAAATGTTTGTTTTCATTGATGAGTAATGTACTACAGTAGATGCTAAATTGTATAATCTTGGCACTTTTAAAACCCAATCCAACGTCTACTCAATACTAGCTTCCCACTGTATTTCTGTTGAAGACCTGTACTCCAGCATTAGGAAAATATTTGTCAAAGCCATCTGTTATTGTATATGTCTCATGTGGCTCTATGATGAAAATTTCATAGAAGTGAACATTTTGAAAGATGAACCTATGTAAAATCATACGTGTTGAGAAACATTTAGTTAATTTTCTAGGAACATTTTACTCAGAACAGAAAAATTTCATGTGCATTTGTTATATGAACCTAGTGTTGTGATTATAAATATACTACTAGGCACGAGTAAAGGAATTTTTTCTCCACAAAAGTCGCCTTAGCCTAGATGTAGATATGCTCTCATGTAAGTGATTTGCTTAAGTGAGAATTAAGATGAAATATTTAGCTTGTGTGACTGCCAGTTAAGCATTTTGAGTTATTTTTATATGTCATTTTGTTTTTATGTAAGATCATGCAAATGTACTTAAAAGAACTGTACAAATACACATCTTTGAGAATGTAATTTACCTTAAATTTTTAATTGTATGTATTTGAAGAAATCACTTTATTTTTCTATAACTCCAAAATTATGGCTAAACAAGAACTGTAAGTTTAAAGAAGTAAAAAAAAAAAAAAAAAAAAAATAGAAGAAGCGGGTTATCAATCACCTCTATGGACTTTAGCATCTGGAATTTAGTTCATTGACTATTCCACATGGTGGCAGTAGTATAGTATGGAATAGGAGAAATGAAACCATTTACAATTCCAAGTAGAAATTTGTGTACACAAAAATTATTTTAAACTTAACCAATACATTATGTATACGCACTATACAATATGTAATGTGAATGTTTATGAAATCAATGAAGTTAAAATTCTTATGGAATTAGCTTAAATGTACAAAGAAAAGACAAGTATGGCACTAAGGAATGAATTTTTTTTATTTTAATTTTTTACTGTCATATGAAGAATGTGTGTAAGGTACTACAGTAGATCCTAAGTTTTGAATGACATATTAAACTTTTTTCTCAACTGAATATATATTTATAAGATCATTATAGAAAGCTCTAAGATAATCTATATAATCAATAAAATCATTAAATACCAGTGTGCGTATGTGTTTGTATGTGTGTGTATGTATATACATATATATACATAAACCCAAGATAAAATGATCTTGGGTATATTAGATTGTGTAAATATTGTAATGGTAAGGCAGTTGTATAAATTATAAAGAAGGCTGCATTTGCAATTAGGATTTTACTAAACACTTGGAATAAAATTTCAGGAAAATAATGTCTTTAAAAATCTCTACAAGGCAAATGAAAATTGAGAAAAGGGGTACAAATTATACATTGATGATATGGGAATGATTCAGTTAGTTAATGCATCTTACATTTAAGTAGCCAAGAACCTATGTGAGAAAAAGAACAAAAAGAGTTTGGCATGTTTCAAAAATTATAATTAAAACTGACAGAATGTGCACTACCCCCAGCCCTGATCCCAAATACCTTAATTTTGAAAACTTCTGAGGGGTCCATGTAAGCAAACACATAGAAGTTAAGTGAAACTTTTATAGCAAAATAAATAAAGCAACAAGCTTTTTTTTTTTTTTTTTTTTTTTGGCCTAGTGTTTATTTGGACTATTTGAATGATAACATCAGTCAAATAATCATATGTGTGGATCTGAGTGTACCCTCGATGTTATTAGAAATGCTTGCCTTTCTGAGACATAGATATAAGATTCATATAGTCTTGTTTATTTTTTTACTGAAAGTATTTTATGAAAAATGTTTTACTAGATGATTGTTGTGGTAACAGGAACTTCTAGACAAAGCCATGCTTCAGCTGAAAATTAGAGGTATGGGTTCAAATGTTAGTTGTGAGGGAGAACCCCCAGTGCTTTCTGGAGCATCTGGACTTTTTCGCTGACTTGAATTAATTTGATGATTGTTTAGGGTATGGCATTTAAATTGAATTATCAGTTAGGGTGGTCAACCTGCTTATAAAAATATTTCCATTTAGAAGTAAGCTCAACTATGTAAGCAGTAACCCTATGTTGAAATTTATATACAGACCCCAAAATGACCTAACTGATGAATTAAAGAAAATGAAACCATTGCATTTTGATTGGGAATTCCTGGAGAGAAAGATAGATTGAGAGAAAGAAAAAAAACAACTCCTATCATTCACTTAGAAACAGTCATTTATTCTTACAATTTGAAGTATTTAAAACCGGATTATGTTCATCATGTGGCCTCTTACATAACCAGCTAAGGCCAACCTAGATGATGTAAGAGTGGCTCGCCTAAAACCTTACAAATGAAATAGCAACATCCCTGATGTACATTTTGGGCACAGGGATTGTAATAATGTGATCTGTGTGGCCAAGACCAGTGAAAGAACAGAGAACAGATGTGAAATCTCTTTTGAGATTTGTGCTCTGAAATCATGTGCAACAGTTAAAAGACATAAAACAATTAGAAAATGTCCATTCAAATAGTCAATCAACATGAATTAGGGAAAAGCTCTTAACATAGTTCAAACTGGAATTTGAACTCATGGAAAAGTGATTTTCTGCACATCTATATTTAGAAATAGCTAAAATGTTGGGTTGAGAGTGTTGGTTTACTTAGATTACTAAATTAGTAAAAATCAATATATGAAAAAATCATTTTATTAAGTATAGGTTGACCTCATGGAATTTACCTTTTATACTTTCACACTATTATTTAAATTTAGTGGCTTTCAATAAATACTTAAATTATAAAAACTCTCCGTTGATTTTAAAATATTTTCATACTTTATAGCATGTTAGGAACAGTCAATATTTTGGTTATATTTAAAAATCCTAGGAGCTTACTTACATGTGTCAGCCAACTTTTATAGAAAATAATATACTAACAACATAATCATATGTGTGCATCCTAATTATTTCCATGGTGAAAACCATCACAGAGTTTAATTGCCTTAAGCAACTTTGAAGTACAATGACCTTTCTGAATAGTTTTTCATTACTACATACCTATGAAATAGGGAAATAAACTTTTTTGCAGTAGCTCGCTATGTAGATAACATGTATAACCATGTAAGACAGGTGAAGTGAGGTTGGACCTCAAAGATGTATTTTCTTTTCTTTTCTTTTCTTTTCTTTTCTTTTCTTTTCTTTTCTTTTCTTTTCTTTTCTTTTCTTTTCCTTTTCTTTTCTTTTCCTTTTCTTTTCTTTTCTTTCTTCCCTTCCTTCCTCCCTCCCTTCCTTCCTCCCTCCCTTCCTTCCTTCCTTATTTTCTTCTTTCTTTCCTTCTTTCCTTTTTTCCTTCTTTCTTTCTTTTTTTGAAACCGAGTTTCACTCTCGTTGTCCAAGCTGGAGTGCAATGGCACAATCTTGGCTCACTGTAACCTCCACCTCCCAGGCTCAGGCGATTCTCCTGCCTCAGCCTCCCAAGTAGTTGGGATTACAGGCATGTATTACAAGGTCCAGCTAATTTTTTGTATTTTTAGTACAAACGAGGTTTCCCCATGTTAGCCAGGATGGTCTCGAACTCCTGACTTCAGGTGATCCACCTGTCTCGGCCTCCCAAAGTGCTGGGATTACAAGCGTGAGTCACCGTGCCTGGCCATGAAAGATGTACTTTCTATGAATGAAACATTAGTCATGCTCCTGCCTGAGGAATGGAATATGCAAGAGGACACTTAGGTACAAATTTAAATGTAGCAACTGGAGTCTATGTTTACAGTAGGTTATGTGATTTTTCCTCTGGTCCCTTTCTGAAGTCTTTACTGACATCAGTTTTTCTTGTCGTATCATTCAACCAGAAAACACTCTTTTTAATAGAAATTTTAGCTGTTTTATTTTGCCATTCAATTAAATTTTATTAAGCCTAATGAATACCTATTTTTCAATTCATCCAGGTACGTGTATTCACGTTTTCAGTTGGTCAACACAATTATGATAGAGGACCTATTCAGTGGATGGCCTGTGAAAACAAAGGTAACAAATCTGTTTTCTTCTAGTAAACTAGAAAAAAAAATATTTTGGTAGCTGTTATTAGGTGTGCTTATTTAAAATAAGCTAAAGCTGTAGCTAACTTCTATAAGAATCAGGCAAGAGTAAGATTATGAACATGTTTCTATAGAGAAAACACATACAAATTTTGACATTAGCATTACATTATATGAAAATTCAGACATTGATTATATTTCCACATTTATAAAATAATGTATTACACTGAATTATACTGAATGATATATATCAGATATAATCTTACATGAAAAATTAGGAATGAAACAATATCTGAATTTCATAAAGCTTAAATATGAGAGTATGACATATATATTTTTTTCTCTTGGTGGTTTAATTACTGTTTTTGAAAAATCTTATACGTTCCAGGATAATTCAAATGTTGTGCAGTGAGCTCATATTTTCACTCGGAAAGAATGATGTTACTGAGAAAAAATATATTAATTTGAAAAATGAACTGTGATGCCATGGCAACAAAAAGAACCTAAATTTTTTCTGAAAGTTATATTTAGGCAAAGATTTTATAAATATAATAATTATCCATCATGTATCTTTAATAATTTATCCAATGAAAAAATATTTTTAATGATTCCATGTTTCTTATTCCTTCGTAGAAGAATAATACCTATTTTATAGTAACTAAGAAATGTAGTGAAATTTTTCACAAAGCCTGTGTGTTTGTTGTGAAGATTCATTAACCATTTTCTTAATTTTGATATTTTAGTATTAGTTCAATTTTGAAGTGAAATATATTATTTTCAAAATACTCTTTATGAATATTTATAAAATAAAATAATTTTGTGGCCCTTTATTATAAAGTAACATTTATATATAAATATATATGTATATTTCAGGTTATTATTATGAAATTCCTTCCATTGGTGCAATAAGAATCAATACTCAGGTATGATTATTTAAAGCTTGTTTAAATTTTTTTTCAAGTATAAGATACTTCTTTTCTGGTTAAATATGCTCAACATGGAGAAAATTAGTAAGAATGAAAAGATCTATGATGTTACACTTATATTAAAATGCTGAGTATCTTGGTGATATATTGGTTTTATTTCATTAACATTGCAAGTGTTTTCAAACATCCAAAACTCAGGTAAATACAATGAGTATATTGTTACTCTCAGATGTTAAAAATATCATAGAAAATACAGAAAATCAAATTTTCTAAAAATACATTTCATGTAATTTGAACTTGATTCTGCAAATGATTTTTTAAAGTTTCTTCAAATTGTAGGTACCATGTATAAAATTAAACACTAATTATGCTGGACAAATTGTACAGGGACCTAGTTGGAACTTAAATACCTCCCAAATAACCCCTGTGGATCTATTTATCTATCTAAAATAAAGTTACAACAAGGAGATGATTTTTCTAACATCATTCAGTTGAAATCACGCCTGTTAAATAACTTTTTGTAGAATGTAGAAATTAAGTTAAATATTTATTATTTTTAAATAATCATAAATTACTATGAAAATTGCTACTCCTTTTTAAACACAGTTGAAGATCTACAAAATAAACAAAGTCAAAATTTAGCATAAATAACATGGCATTTGTGGAAGTGAATACTGAATACATTGAATGTTGAAATGAAACAGCAGCTGCATTTGAGTCTGATGTCTAGATTTGGCACAGTATTTCCTTTATTTTTTGATGTGTTTAAATGTAGTTTTGAATTTCAGCCAAACAATCTGTGATATGAAAGAAAGTATGTGGCTGCTTTATGATTTTAAATTTGTGCAATTCCACGCAGTAAATCACAGAGCCTTAAATAGTTTAGATTAACATGAAACAATTCACAAGGATGTATTTCACTTATTGGCCGTAACACAGAAAACAATGTTCTGATTGTTACTGGAAAAAAACTTGGGTAGATATATTGTATAAATAATATAAGTCAAATATTGTTGATTCGAAATACGTAGCCATACCACTTAGGGAGTACCCAAAATAGAAATTAACTGATTATATATTCAGTCTCAATAATTTTGATTCTATATTCATTTTTAACTCTAGGAGTTTTTTTCTCTGTAATTTTTATTACAACACAGCATTCCTAATTTTAACCACAACTTTTTCTTTTTTTCACAAACAGGAATATTTGGATGTTTTGGGAAGACCAATGGTTTTAGCAGGAGACAAAGCTAAGCAAGTCCAGTGGACAAATGTGTACCTGGATGCATTGGTAAGAGGTTGAGCTGTTCAGTCAAAGACTTTCATAACAAAAGCACACAGATGATTTCTACTTCTTTCTAGATGATGTCTCTGTTTTCCTTTTCATTAAACCCTCCCCCAAATTTCTTATATCACAGACCTGTTTCCTAGAATTTACATAATTTACATAAAAACATAGACTTGTATGTAGTAGAGAACTACAAATACGAAGTGTTAGCTTATTGTCTACTTGATCCCTTCATTGAGAATGTAGAATTTCCAACCTGGAATGTTGAACACATGGGCATTTCAGTAAGTTTTTAAATTGTTAATGTAAAAAAAAAGATGAACGTCTTCATGAACTAGAATCTATTTTTGCAGATTTTGAACAATAATTTAGAAGAAAGTATTTTTAAAGTATAGGAGCTAGTAGAAGCATAGAAGCATGTCTAGCCTCCACAACTATAGCTGAATCTGCTAAAACTCGGGAATACATGCTGTTAGATAGGCAAAACCTTTACCCTATACTGAAATCATCACAAACATCTTAATATATTAGTATAATCTTTTGTGCCAGATTCAACTTCAGACTTTTTATGGAAATACGTCATTGAGATGATCACATCTGTGTGAAACCAACACATGTTAAATTGTCCATTGAACAACTGACATTTCAGTAAAGATATGTCATTATATTTAAAAGCAGTGGTTCTCAACAGGGGGGTCTTTTTGCCCCTTACAGTTCATTTGGAAAAAACTCTGTAGACATTTTTGATTGTCATGGCTTGAGGGGAGGGGTTGCTACTGGCATCTAGAGCAAGCTTGTCCAACGTGTGGTCCAGGATGGCTTGGAATGCAGCCCAACACAAACTTTTACACTTTCTGAAAACATTATGAATTTTTTTTTTTTTTTTTTGCTCTTTTTAAAATCTCATCAACTATTGTTAGTATTAGTGTATTTTAGGTGTGGCCCAAGACAATTCATCTTCTCTCAGTGTGGCCTAGAGAAGCCAAAAGATTGGACACCCCTGAGTGGATAGAGGCCAGGCATGCTGTTAAACATCCTTTAATGCAGAGGAAAACTGCCCACCACACAGAACAAAGAATTATCCCTCCAAAAATGTCAATAGGGCCGAAGTTGAAAATTGTTTAAATGTAATTTTTACTTCCTGACATGAAAATTATAAATAATAATCATCGCACTTAAGCTTTATTCTTATGTTTAGTCTTAACGAGAAGAACTTATTAATGATTTACTAAAATAATGTATTTGGAGAGAATCAAAATAATAAGAACTGAAAAATAAATGCTGATTCAGTAACCCTTTTCCCTACTTGGAGATCAGTTGTTACTACTTTTCCAAATGTAATGATGAACCCACAGGGCAAAATGCAGTCCATTTAGAATTACTTATCATTTGGTTTTTAGAAAATAAACATATACAGGAAGTTAGAAGAAAAATAGGCACTATTAACATCAGCCTTGCACGCCAAGAAAGATAAAATGAAGCATGAAGCTTGCTTACCTCAAGCCCTAGCTTAAAATTACTGTCCAGTGTTCCTTTTAGACATCACATATTTACTTAAGGTCACACAGTGATCCAAAGCTGTGGTCAAAATGTTGCACTTTTCAAATCCATCACAGGACAGTGTGTGATAGGAGGAGTCAATAATGATGCCCTGTTGTGTTTCCTTTGACTGGAAGTTCATTAGCCAGCATGTCTGCATTGCTGGTAAGGTTCTTACTGATAGCACAAATGACATTAGGAGGAAATGTTGGTTCTAAATGTGCTGTGCTATAAGCTGAAACTAAATGTAAAAAAAAAAAAAAAAAGAAAAGAAACACGTGAGTTTGCTATTCATTGGACACATACAGCGTTCTTTTTACTGGTTTGAAAATGATAAAGTGATCCCCATATATTCCTAGTTATTTGTTTATAATCTCTCCACACAGCAGATTAAAAATACATGTTGGTCAAAAATAAACAGTTGTATTAAAAAGGAAAAGGTAAATATATTTTAAAACCAAATATAATGGATATAACGAGAAAAAGAATTCTGACTTCAAAATAAAGAAGCCAATATTGGGGCAAAGTGGATTGTGGTTAAGAAAATGGAGACATTTTAGCTGGTCATATTACTGTAAGATTTTTGCTGTTGGTGGTGAAAAGTGAAACCATAGAAATGGAGGATAGCATAAAAGTTGGGGGAGCACTGAGTATATCAAAAAAATGATACCCTGGTCATTTTTGGTGATAAGGGGAGATTAGGACAATATTATGGAGGGTTCATTTTAATTAGGAGACAAAGTGAAGCTCTTTATAAAAAGAGATATGACAAGAGTTGGGGCTCTAGAAAATATTTTTAAAATTCCAGGGTAGAGAAATCTTGTTTTATTTCTCTCTCATTTTCTAGAGACACATGCAGTGCTCAGGAGTAGAGTAGAAGTTTTTGGTCTGCTTAATAAATGAGGAGAAAAAATTCAAGTTGGGTCCCAATGAGTTCATTCATAATTATCTTAAATCCAATATGTTAGTAATCTAGTAACTCACTTTAGGCTACATTTTACCATTTTTAGAAGCAAATAATGGTATGCAGTATAAATGCAAAGGAAATGATTACATCCATATCTACCTCGTCTTAAACCACGGTAGCATTTTTAAAACTCTGCATATAGATCATACCTCTGAGAGACACTTCACCAAATCTTTACTGAATTACCTTTTGGATACCAGTTTTATGAATTAATCTATTCATATATATGTATTATATATAATACATATATTATATATAATTGTATTAGTCCGTTCTCACGCTGCTGTGAAAAAATACCCGAGACTGAGTAATTGATAAAGAAGAGAGGTTTAATTGATTCACAGTTTCATGTGGCTGGGGAGGCCTCCAGAAACTTAAAATCATGGAGGAAGGCACCTCTTCATGGGGCGGCAGGAGACAGAATAAGTGCTGAGCAAAGGAGGAAGCCACTTATAAAAACATCAGATCTCGTGAGAAATTACTATCATGAGAATAGAATGGGGGAAACCGTCCCGTTATTCAGTTACTTCTGGATCCCTCCCACAACACGTGGGAATTATGGGAACAACAATTGAAGATGCGATTTGGGTGGGAACACAACCAAACCATGTCAATCATCATGCACCCAAATATGTTTGGTTGTTTCCTTAGTTTTATTTGTTGCAAGTAACTTGGTATTTTGGTCTGCTGGAAGCTTCTCTATTATTGTCTCTCCTCCGTAATTCATTCATCATTCCCATTGAATTTGGGCCTCCTATGTGCCCAATTATGAACCACAACCTGATACCACAACATTTGCTCCCTGATATTAATGAAATTTTTAATGTTCTAATGAATAATGATTCCAAATCTAACTTTATGAACTCGGTTCTGATTCCAGAACTCTGTTCCAAGTTCATGAACTTTGGATTTGGAATCACTATTTGTGAGAAGATTAATAATATTTTCTCATTTTAGCAAATGCAAAATTTCAAACAATAATTTAAAAATTATTTTTAAGAGTGATTTTGATAAACAGGTAGTTTTGACATGAAATAGTGGCTAAAAATTATAATGGATATAGATGTCAGTAACAAAAGCAAACTCTGACTTGAAAATCAGTTTATTTCAACTAATCTCTATGAATTCATTTAATATATTAAATTATGTGCCGATTAATAGGATGGCATTATTTCTATTATGTTAAACTCTTCAGACTAGACTTTTATATTTGATGCTTTCAGTTGTCTTTTCTTCATCATTTTACCTTGTCAAAAAGTACTGCTTATTTTGGGGGCTACTTAGAAGTAGTATTGCTTCTTCTGAAGGGCATAACACTTACTTAGAATATCCCAGATACGCAGTATCAATAGAATGTTTATTTTATTTATCATGCTATTCAACTGCACATTTGTCATTTAGCATAAAGTCTTTGGCTTAGGGCGTAAAAAAATTAAGAATGAGACTACAAAAAGGGAAGCTAAGTAAATCACTTAAAATAATATTTTATTATCACTCTGCTTATGGAGGCCCTGATATTAGGTGAACTATCACTATTAAAAAGGGGGAGGACAGAGAGTTACTGAAATGCATACAGGCTGTTGACCAGTTGTGTAAGTTGATTATTTTTAAAGTTATCTTAGAGTATTATTTTAAATGTTTCGTGCTTCAGTAGCTGCCTAGTAGGTCCTAATTTTCTCCAAGATATTTTCATTGATATTTTAAAAATAAAAGTTAATAGATATTCAAAATGAGTTACTAATTTTTGTGGCTCTTTATAAAGTAACTATAAAATGCAGTCTCAGATATCAAAGGCTAATGCACTCTGACAAAGCTTAAATTGTAATTTTAATTTGCCCTTTCTCTCTGAATCTATTTTTAGGAACTGGGACTTGTCATTACTGGAACTCTTCCGGTCTTCAACATAACCGGCCAATTTGAAAATAAGACAAACTTAAAGGTTAAAAGTTAATTGATAAAATTAATAATAATAAATGACAAACTGTGACGTTGAAGCTCAACATGGATAAGATATTTCCATAAGAAAATACAGGCAGTGTAACTGTCTTGTGAGGCCAGAGGTCAAAGGCAACAGCTGCCTATGCGATAACCACCTGGGAAAAAGGAAATGCAGGTCAAACTCTCTGTTGCCCTAGAGCCAAGATTCAACTTAACTCCACTTAACTATGACCTGATGAGAACACAGAGTCAGACTCTGGGAGTAATTATATGATAAATGGACAGTAATATTGTTTGCACATTTTAAGAATCCATCTGAGATATTAATGGAGTTTAGAAAGGAAAATCCAAAGACCAAAAGCATGGTGATATTTGTATCAGGTGTACATTGGTATATTAAATCATTCCTCCCCAACTCCAAACAGTAGCTTTTTAAAAATTATCATGTAACTTAAGGATCTGATTTAAATTAATATTTCTCTTTATTTTTTTCTATTTTAGGGTAAAAGAAGAATAATGTCATAGAATGTTTAATTTTTATAGCACTGATTTTTGGTCAGTGCAGTAAATGCCTATTTAAAAGTTCTAAAAAATACGTATCTTATATTTATTGTTTCTTATTTGTTAAATGCTTTTGATTTTAAATAGGATTGCATTCCAATTTTTTAGTTTGATTCAGAAGGAATTTGAGATTTTGAAGTTAAGAGTTTTTTAATACTAGAGACTGATTTTATAATGTAGGTGATATACTTGATTTGAGTGAGTATTTATTTCCAGTTTATGGTTTCATGAAGTCTGTTGCACTTAAGCGTTGTGTGATCAGTTATTATATATCTCAGTTGAACTCCTTATTTTAATAAGGAGGCCATAGAAAACAGTTATTTCTCTTTGGGGGCCCATTACCATTCTTAACTATCTGCAGGTTCTAAATATTGTAACTCATAAAAGAGTAACTCTCTAACTTTCTCATACGTGTTCACAAATCTCACTGTGAACTAAGAGATTGCTTCAGTTGGGAAGTTTTTGTTCAGACTAGGATTGGTTCATGGAAAAGAGCATAGTTGTTGACAGAACTTTCTTACTCTATCTGTACCTCCACAAAGTTTAAATGTTTTTGTAATTACTAGATTTTATAATTTTTTGCAAGCACATTTCAAATTTATTATTTTATAATTTATATAATTCCATTTGAAACAACAATTTTGGACTCAAAATTTTAACACAATTTCCATCTTTATGTCCCATGGAAGATCATGATGGCAGTTTGCCACAAATCTCCTCTACTTGCTCCTAAAACTGTGATGCCTGTTGCTTGGTATATAGAAGTTATTAGCCGCGACTAGAAATAGTGTTTTTAGGATTTTATCACCAATATGGTCACATACTTTCAGGATAGTTACATACGCAGGAACTATCTGCAGCAAAAATCCAATGTGTTCTTATTCTATATTGTATAATCTTTAAGCTGGACATTCTTGTGGTTTCTTAATTATAGTAAACCATAAAGTCAGTCTAAACTCACATACATAGACACACAGCGATAAGCGCTGACTGTACGATAGCAGTGAAAATAAATATTAGAAGAAGGTACAAGAAGTGTCAAATATTTTTATTTATCTTTTATATATTTTAGCCTCAATTATCTAGATTTTGTTTGCTAAGTTAAATGATAATGATGATAAAGTTGTAGGAAACAAAGCCGAGAATCCTTGTAAATTGACACCAAGAGTGCTTCACTGTATATATACATTTAAACTAATATGGAATATAACCATAATGCCAGCAAAATATGAGCATATGATAATTGTGTAAAAATATGTAAATTTTTGATATAAAATGCCATTTTTGCTCTCTTGTTATAGAACCAGCTGATTCTTGGTGTGATGGGGGTAGATGTGTCTTTGGAAGATATTAAAAGACTGACACCACGTTTTACAGTAAGATGAAATTTGCTCTTTTGATACCCTTTCTAGTTTAGAACTCTGTACCAATTTAGCTTGGCCACAAAGCACTTAGGAAATTCTCAAAAATTATGGGCAGTTACCTTAGCAAAGGAACTACATGGTTAAAAGCATCTCTAAAATAAAATGATTCCATGTTATCTTTCAACATGCTATAAAATGTGTATTTAATATATTATGTATTTAAAAGAATATAGATTTCTAATTGTGACTCGGGCATATCTAAGCTTATATTTTTTCTTTTCCAGCTGTGCCCCAATGGGTATTACTTTGCAATCGATCCTAATGGTTATGTTTTATTACATCCAAATCTTCAGCCAAAGGTCGGTATATAATTTGTTTACACTGGTTAGTGTTTTGTAGAATTAATGACTAATGTTCTTAATAAGATTGTTGTTTTAAAATTTACTATATAACACTAAATATCAAAGTACAGTCTGTAACGTGGCTCTCTTCTTAGATGACAAGACAACACATCATAATATATCAAAGAGTGAAAGCAGTTTTCATTTTCTGTTACCAATTTAGCTGCACTAATATTTTTATCTCAAAGACAGCCATTATCACCCACTGAGCCTCAATTTCATGCATCCCACTTCTGACTTTGATTTTAAGGCTGTAAGATAATAAAGGATATTGCTCCAGACATGAGTTTGAACCTGATAAATATTAGTGATGTTCGTCTATGTCCAGGTCACATTTTCTTTTGCCCTTCTCTTCTAGTAATTAACTCTGCTTTCCGTCTCCCAGAATGGTTTTCCTTTTACTTTAGGATAGGCCTGTAAAGAGATGTAAGAGACTGAATAAGTAAAATTCATGAGATGGGCTTCAGAAATGGGAAATATTTATTAATCAGCAAGTTAATCTGAAAGAGATAAAATGCCATCGATGAACCATATTATCCTAATTTTTATGCCTATTTTCTCAAGATATTTTCATAAATTATCTGGTACAACTCATTTCACTCTTCATGAACTGCTTCACAGGGCATTAATAGCAAAATTTATTTAGACATAAAATTATTCAAAGTATTATAATTGTAACCTTAGAAGCATCTGTTTAGTTATTGCTTAACTTTGAAGATAATATTGAAGATCCTTTAAACCATGCAGACTTATGCATACTACTTCTTTCTCCCGAGTCATGGATATGTAATGTTAGCCATATATTAGAATATACCACAAGTGTGTGAACATACACACACACAAAGTTGTGTCATTTAAATATTGTTCAAATCCATAAAAGAACTATTGATACTGAATGCAAAACTACATTAAATGTAATACATTAATTATCTATTTTAATACATTAAATAATATTACATTTTATAACTGATGTCTACTTTAATTTATCTGACTTTGGAACTTATTTCCATATCAAATTCATCATATTATTTGTAGCACATGTAGCTGTTGATCACCCTAGTTATGCTAAATGTGTTATTTTAATATAAATGTTGCATAAGTACTTTTTCATATTATTATTAAACTACCACAGCTCTTTAAAAGCATAACCTGTTAAATTCCTCTTAAAAGAGTAATTTATGTTTGGCTAATCATCCTATGATTTTGCTATAGCTTGAAAACTTATCTTTTTATATCTTAATTTTTTTTAATAATTTTGCAGTATTATTGTTTGGGCTTTGTATATCCAGTGTATTTTCAATTAAATTCCCCTAACTAAAGTAATTCAAAAGTAATAAAAGTGTAACGTGGGCTGGGTGCGGTGGCTCCCACTTGTAATCCCAGCACTTTGGGAGGCCGAGGCAGGCGGATCACCTGAGGGCAGGAGTTCGAGACCAGCCTGGCCAACATGGTGAAACCCTGTCTGTACTAAAAATACAAAATTAGCCGGGCGTGGCAGTGCTTGCCTGTAATCCCAGCTACTCAGGAGGCTGAGTCAGGGGAATCTCTTGAACCTAGGAGGCGGAGGTTGCAGTGAGCCGAGATCACTCCATTGCACTCCAGCCTGGGCAACAAGAGCGAAACTCCGTCTCAAAAAAAAAAAGTGTAATGTGATGAAGGGTGGGTGTGAAGAATCTCTAGTTTTATAATTATAAACCTTAACCCTCACCCAAAGGAACTAAAATATATCATAGACAAAAAGAATAAGGACAATAATGCATATATGAAAGAGAGATATATATGTATAAATCTACCATCTAATGGCTGTAACAGTTTAGGTGGTTTTCATAGTCAAAAAGAAGTAATAATTTGAAGTTTTTTTATTTTCTACATTCCACTAATAACCAATATTTATGTAGAAAATATTACTATTTGAATGACATTAACCTATATTTGGTTCATATTTGAAATAATTCACTAAAATTTATAATATTACAGAGAAAACAAATTCTTTAGCAACTTCATTAAAGCCCAACTGATATTTTTCTTCCATATTATAAATTAGCTTTTCATATCTTTATATTTGGATTTTACTAAAGCAAATATTAATATGTAACAGACATCTCCAAAAATACTATTTCAGAACACCATGAAAAGAAATTATTCTGAATATCAGTTTATTCTTTATTTCTGAAGTTCATGCTTGTGAATTAAATATGCTTGTGAATTCTCATCATTAACTCAGTAAATATGATTTCCGTTTTGTGGCTAAAGGAGGACGCTATACAGATTGATACAAGACCTCATAAAAGGATGACATAGTACAAGATAATTGCTTTAGAAATACGCAGATACAAAGGAACACATGGTGACAGTATACTAACAAAATTAATCTTAATTATTTTATCAGAAATTCATTAATACAAGTGAAGAAAAATAATGCTTATCTATAGCAGCCATTATTATTTAACAAGGTGAAAGTCTAATGTTATGCAAGTATTTTTTGATCAATGCCTGTGTTTTCCTCCTGATATGGGAACCTTAATTAAAAATATTTCAGTGAAGGTTTTTTTGTAGATGAGTGTTCTTTAAAAGCCCCCAGAATATCATTAAATAAAATAGCTACGGACTTTTCACATATTTAATTTTTAAGGACTCATAACATTTTCTAAGCTTGTACTTTTACCAGCATGACCACATTTTGACATGTGTTGAATTATATATTCTGCTTTATTACAAAAAGCATTTTAACTTTCTTCCATTTTGTGTCATTGAAATAACCAGGTTAGGTCTACTTAGTTAGATACCTCATTTTGTTCAATTCTAAGAAATATGTATTGTGTAGGAAATTGTGCATAATCTATGTTTGAGAAGTTAATATTTAAAATAAATCTACACTGTTATGGTTACACTCTCCATTAGTTCCACAGATAGAACATTTGGTATCACTTCAGAAAACAAAGGCACAAATATTAAACATTAAAACTTTTTAATATCATATAATTTTCTTAGTTCATTCAGGCTGCTATAACAAAATACCACAGACTGAGTGGCTTATAAACAGAATTTAGTAACTCACAGTTCTGAAGACTGGGAAGTATAAGATGAAAGCTTGGGCAGATTGGTGTTCTGTGAGGGTTTGCCTCCCTATTCACAGCCATCTTCTCACTCTAACCTCACACGGAGGAGAAGGGGTGAGACGTCTCTCTCTAGGGCCTGTTTTATAAGGGCACCAATCCCATTCAGGAGGGACCCACCAACCAGGACCTAATCACCTCCCAAAAGCCTTTGGATACCGTCATCTCTGGGGATGAGGATTTCAACATATAAATCGAGGGATGGACATTAAAAGTATTTATATTTGGGTCGTGTAAATTCTAACAATTGTTACTTTTCTTTTTCTTTTTTTTTTTCTTTTTTTGGTCAAATCGATGGAAAAGTAATCTGAGACAAACAACCTTTTTTCCCACATCCCAAATATGTACTTTTCTAGAAAAAGAAAAATAATAGTCATTTTTCTTAAAAATGACTATTCATGTAACAGTTTTTATTCGTTGAAGATATTTTTAAATTTTTATTTTATTGACTCATGAACTCCATACCTACCAAATACTTTGAATTCTAAGTCTATCATTTAGACCTTTTTCCAATCAAGGAAATATCTGAGGAAAATTGATTACAGGATAGAACCCCTACCTATGTTGATATGTAGTATGATGAATTACCATTTTTCTGTTGCTTCAGCCTATTGGTGTAGGTATACCAAGAGTTAATTTAAGAAAAAGGAGACCCAATATCCAGGTAACGGTGAATGAAGGTAGATTTAACAGTGCTTTCAAATTTGCTAAATCCGAGTTGAAATTAAGCTTCTGTTTAAAGCTTATATAATTAAAGCTGCCTTTCCTGACATCAAGCTTCCAGAGCATGAAATGGAGATGAGCATCATTTCTTAATAAACCAGAGCAAAAATGTTATTAATAATGGTAGAGGGTATGTATTGGCTAACTAAAGATTGCAAAGTCAATTATGGAATCAGGTTAATAATCAGAGAAATCATAAAGAGATGGCTTCTAAAAATAAATTTGTTATTAAAATTATAAAATTAATGTCAAATTCATGTGATCCTAACAATTTGCTTGTAAATTTACTTCTAAGTGGAAATAAAATACAATTCCTATGTGACAGTTGCCATAAGCCACAGATTTTAAGCCAAAACTTCTAAAAAGTGTAATTTGGGGTTAGACATTAAAGAAATTTCCCTTAGCTAATTAAAAATGTACCAACGTGCAAATAAGTAGTGAATTTTATTACCTGGCAAACTCATTGCAAAAGCTTTTCCTTTTGGCAACAAAACTTCCGTTATCATATGTATGCAATATTTATATATGCACAGTAAAACTATTAATAATCAGCATAAAAGGATACTTCCCACAGCTTAGCAAGAGAATTTCAGAATTTCAAAGGATGTTCAACATTATTTAAGATTTTATAGGTAAACCTACCATTTCTTTAAAAAAGTTGGTGACATTAAGGCCGACCGCGGTGGTTTACGCCTGTAATCTCAGCACTGTGGGAGGCTGAGGAGGGTGGATCACAAGGTCAGCAGTTCAAGACCAGCCTGGCCAACATAGTGAAACCCTGTCTCTACTTAAAACATAAAAATAAAAAAATACAAAAGAAATTAGTTAGGCATGGTGGCACATGCCAGTAGTCCCAGCTACTCGAGAAGCTGAGGCAGGGAATCGCTTGGACCCGGGAGGTAGAGGTTGCGGTGAGCCAAGATTGTACCACTGCCTCTGGGCTGGGTGACAGAGTGAGACCCATCTCAAAAAAAAAAAAAAAAAAAAAAAAAAAAGAATAAATACATAAAAAAGTGGGTGACATTAAAACGAAGAGATAATATGTCATTAAGAAGAGATGGATAAGCTATGATGTAGTAGAACTGAGTGCTAGTTTGTTTCTAATAGCCAACACTGTGTTCTTGAGCACTCCACTAAATCCTGTAGTGCTTCAATTTCTTCATCTGAAAAGCAGGAGAATTGAACTAGTCACTAGTTTCCATCCTACACAGTATATTCACCTAGGAAATTAAATATGTATGTCAGTTCCCTGCCTCATCCTCTGAAAATTCTGATTTAATTTGGCAGTGATGGCACCAGGCCTCTAAATCGTTTTTGTTTTGTTTTGTTTATTTTATTTAATTTTTTTTCTAAGATGGGTCTCACTGTGTCGCTAGGCTGGAGTGCAGTGGCACGATCTCAGCTTACTGCAACCTCTGCCTCCCGGGTTCATATGATTCTCCTGCCTCAGCCTCCCAAGTAGCTGGGATTACAGCTTCTGGCCACCATGCCCAGCTAATTTTTGTATTTTTAGTAGAGACGGGGTTTCATTACCTTGTCCGGGACGGTCTCAATCTCTCGACTTCATGATCCACCCGCCTCGGCCTGCCAAAGTGCTGGGATTACAAGCATGAGCCACCGTGCCCGGCCTCTAAATAGTAAATTTTTAAAGCTCCCCATGGAGTTCTAAAGTGCAGAGCCACTGAACTAGTTGAGAAGCTTTAACTCCCTTCCAGTGCTAGAATTTTAGAACAAACTGAATTTCATATTGTTGCATATGAAAGTCTTCATATCTTTTATAATTCCTATAAAGTTTAAAATTATGTTTATGCCTTTCTTGATATAGTAAATTATTTTGTTACTATCCTTGCATGTTTCTTTTTATGTATTATCTTATACTTTTGCAGTCATGTGCATTTTAGTGAATTTTTGTTTTTGCAGCAACCTCAAATATTGCATGTAACTCTTAACAATATAATTAAAAAATAAACAACCTGAAAATGGTTTGTTTTATTTTTGTTTTCATTCTAAGAAAACTCTAAATGGCAAACTAGCAACCACACAAGACTCCTCAATTTGAAGGATATTTTTGAACTAAGTATCATTTGTAATACTATCTAGTAATTATTTCAATTTAAAATTTGTTAACTTTGCATTCTTCCATTTCCACAAATGGTATGGTAGTTATTTCCATTGATATCCAAATTTTGCAAATGAGAAATACTAGGTATTTTAAATATCAAACAAAAATAATGGATATGCGAGACTATTTTCCAGTTCTTCAAACTCTCTTGGTGCTTTCTTATTGAAATATTATGCTTTTGAATTTTGTAGTCACCATGCCCTTGATGGATCTTTTAAAAAAATGGTCAGCTAGATTGCTATTTTAAAAGTACAAGTTATGCATTGAGATTTTTCTTTTATGATTTCATTTTCTTCTCTGTGTCTTTGTATGCTGGATTGGGACATGATCTTCATATTGCCAATTCTTCCTGATAATGCCTCCTCCATGCATGCTGTTTGGGTCTGGTCATGCTATGCATTATCCATTGCATGTAAGATAAATACTCTTATTTCTGTTTACTTTTTATTATTTTCATTATTTTGACTTTGTTTTGCAGTGAGTTTGTTAAAATTTTAATGCTGATACGGTGTTTGTGTCAAGACGGTTTATTTCATGGGACATTAAATGAGCAATGCTGAATAATATTGTAAACTTTAGAGTATCCTTTTGTTAGAGACTTCCTAGGTTTCATTTTTTAAACAAAGAAATTAGAAGGATTTTCAACATTGGCTTTTTTTTTCTTCTTTTAAAATACACTACATTTCAAATGAGTATTTCCTTTTCAGGCAGTAAGATGTCATCAGTAGCTTACCAATACTGGTCAGCATTTTCACGTTTGAAAAATTTAATACTTATTTTCAATATTCTAGAATCTTCTGATGATAGTGATAGAGTACTTAAGCAGTGAATATTTTTTCAATTAAAGTGCCAGACATGGCTGTTTTTTTAAAATTTGCCTTTAAGAATGTTCATTTATCAAAAATCATAGCAATAAAAAATTTTCATCTTTAGGTGGAATTACTCTTTGAAGGAAGGCATTTTTGTCAGTAAATATTTTCCATGTATACTATGTCATTCAGCATCTTGATAAGATATGCTTAATTTTAGTACATTTTTACTTATTGCAACTGTCTTGGTCAGTTTCTTCCTTAAACAGTGCTTAAAACAGTGATGATCCGAATATCTTTTGAAAGAGCCTGTGAGGCTTATATTATTAAAGTTTGAATGACCTTTGCACTAATCCAGCATAGTTTGCATTTGTTACTGGTATCTAGTTATCAGATTTAGGTAATATTTTAGTAAAAATTAAAAATTCAATTTATAAAATTTTGCAATTATAAATTACATATACCTATTATGATTTTATTGGTCTAGTAAGCTTTAAAGTTTTAGTATGACATGTTACATTACTTAGGAAGTTTTAGAGGAATTAACTGTATTTTGTTTATCAAATAGTTCAATGAATCTTCATTTTGCAATTGAGAAAATATGAGGTAAATTTGCCAGACTAACAGTATCATTTTATATAATGATATCGATAAATAAAATTTTATGTTATTCCCCAGTGTTATTTATTTATTGTTATATACCAGCAAGAAGAAGTAATAGGAAATAGTATTCAGTGAACCCAGGGGTTATTATCTTAGTAAGACTTTAATTATAATAGCTAATCTTAAAATCTTTATGACAACCACAAGTTTATCTTATGCATTCTGATGTCACTTGAATTATTAAAATATAAAATTTCTTAGATTGAAATATATGAAGCACACTTGCACCTTTTCTTTATACACTTTCAGAAGGAAGAACAGGTCCAATAGAATGTTTTACTTGGCAAATGTAAACATAATTTTAAAACATTTTATCATACACATTTTTTTTTTTTTTTTACAAATTTTAAAAGTATGCCTACATGTTGCCACTGTTTTATGGCCAAATAAGTTATCCAAATGGCTATATTTTGCCCCTTTCCCATGCTAATTAATGAAAAGAAAGTTGTGAATGGTTCTTCAAAAGTAGTGTGCCCAAAGAGCTTGTGATTAGACATGCAGTATCAAATACACCACTCAAAATGAGACTCTCTTCACTTGGTTATTAATTAAGATTGCCTGCACTGAAAGCTCAATCTCTAGCTTTTATATATGTAAGCTATATATATTTTATATATATATATATAAATGAAAGAAGATACCTTTAGACAGTTATTGTATCCTAGGTAAGTAATTTTTGCACAATTAATTTCATAAATACCCATTGAATTGTTTTATACACAGCATCATTGTATAATGTTACGTGTACCTAATTATTATTGTTTTCTGTGTAGAATCCCAAATCTCAGGAGCCAGTAACATTGGATTTCCTTGATGCAGAGTTAGAGAATGATATTAAAGTGGAGGTGAGTGGAATCAGTAAGACTAAACAATTCCTCAGGTCAGATGTTGCTGTGCACTCCTTCTACAAGTATCTGTTGAACAGCTACAATGTGTTAGCTTGTCTGTTAGATACTGTATACACAAAGATGAATGTTCTGTGTCATTAAAATTTTCTAGATCCTGGGTTTTCCTATCCAAAAGATCATATGAAAAGGTATAAATGTTTAAGTTGGATTTGACCTTAGTGTTCTTTCTCTTTCTAAAGGTAGACATATTTTCACTTTTCTAATACAAATTTATCTTGTAAACGTCAGTAAAACTCATAGAGCTGGAGGATGTTGCTATAGTATTGAAAAAAGACTTGGAAGGAATCCAACCACCCAAACACATAAGGAGTAGTGTGAGAGAAGCTGCCATGTTTGCCTTAATACATTTTACTCAGCAATCTATTTTATTTCAAAAGCAAAATTGCATTATTTCCTCCTCTGAGAGAGTCTTCCATAATAATGAGAGTATTAATAAGAAAAATAAAATAAATAATAAATAACATTAAGTATATGATATATGTTAGTCATGGATTCTCAAGAGGCTTGGAAATTGGTGTTGTTATTATTGTTTCACACTATAATATCTGTTGTACTGATGTTACATTTGAGGTACAGAGAAGTTAAATAGTTTCTCTACAGTTCTTCAGCTAATAAGTAGCAGAACTTGGCTCTTGCATTCCAGATTACAGATTTTTAGGATTTTTCCAGATGGATTAACTCCTTTGCAAAGGCCATCATATTTCTTTTATAACTTGTTATAGTGTATTTTAATTGTAGAACAATAGAATTTAATTTACTTTAATTATCCTAGACTGTGGCCTCGTGTTAGGGTGTTTAGGTGATTAATAATGTTTGTTGTAAAGTACTGGACATAATAAAGTAGGATAAAGTAATAGGGATAAGCTTGGTGTCTGGGCTGTCACTCTACTGAGTGACCAAAATGATCTTATTTATATTCTCCAAGCCTCAGTTTCTTCTAAATCAATTAGTAATAGTCATCAAATGAAATAATATATAGAAAGGACTTAGCAAAAGACCTGATTCATGGTAAAGTCTTTATTATTTTTGAGCTTTTCATAAGTGCACACTCAACTTACATTAGAAGCTGTTATCTACTCCTTCCTTTCAGACCCAATTATTTGAAATTAGATACATCACACATTCGTATATTCTTCAGATTATTCCTTTAATCACACCAAGTTTGTTTACTTATTATTTGCAGTTGCCTGAAGCCAAATGTAAATCACTGGTTGAGTTATAAAAAATAAGTTGAGGAAACTTCTGAGAATTGCCAGTAGACTGGAATATTTAGTGGATAATGTGACCTTGCACTTTTTTTTTTTTTTTTTTTTTTTTTTTTTTTTTTTTTTTTTTTTTTGAGACAGAGTCTTGCTCTGTCACCTAGGCTGGAGTGCAATGGCGCAATCTTGGCTCACTGCAACGTCCACCTCCTGGGTTCACGCCATTCTCCTGCCTCAGCTTCCTGAGTAGCTGGGATTACAGACGCCTGCCACCATGCCTGGCTAATTTTTGTATTTTTAGTAGAAACGGGGTTTCATCATGCTGGCCAGGCTGGTCTTGAACTCTCAACCTCAGGCAATTTGCCTGACTCGGCCTCCCAAAGTGCTGGGATTACAGGAGTGAGCCACCGCACCTGGCCAACCTTGCATTTTTAAGGATTTGGAGTATTCTACTGAAGGAGACTCAACTCTCTTATCTGAAATCCAAATAGGTGTTTATAGTTTTCTCTATCCTTTATTTAGATTTTTTTGTACTCCAGATATAAGAATTACTAACAAAAAAGTATAAAGAGTCCTCTTAAAACATCTCTTCTCACATGAAACTGATTGTGTAAGGCAGAAATTTGAAGTATTCTGTGTTATATGTAATTTTGTATATATACATTTCTGTGTCTCAGTGACTACTTTCCACTCCACTGTGGCCAGCCGTAACATAATTGACCATTCATTTTATTAATTATGTTTCAAAAACTACCAACAGATTGAAAATATTTCATGAAGGATGTTTTATTTAAATTTTAAAACAGTGTAAAATGACTATAATATGGTAACTTAAAAAAATTCCCAGAGAACAACTGCAGATACTGGTAAAACTAACTCCCTATTTTTATTTTATTTGTTCTACATGAAGTAAAGAACTTAAAAAACTACCATGTTAACAGTCATACTTTGGCAGGTCAGCTTTGTTTCTAGAATAAAGTAGTTGTTTCATTTACTCTTAGATTCGAAATAAGATGATTGATGGGGAAAGTGGAGAAAAAACATTCAGAACTCTGGTTAAATCTCAAGATGAGGTAAGAATTGATTCTAGCTTATTCTTAAATAAAAATTATATCAAGAAAATTTGATATTGGTAATTTGTCCTTTTTTTTATTAATCCACTATTATAAAACGGATACCTCTAGGAAACAATTTTTCTTTTTTAAAGCACTTCTTAACTGGAGGGATATTTTCATTAAGATATATTTTTAACTCTTTTTTCTTTTTATAAAACACTATTGCTTTAGGTTTCTTGATGTTTTCTTATACATTAACAGTATATTCTTGAAATTATATTTTACATATACTTTATGAGAAATAGAATGCACAATATAATTTTGCCATGTTGTTTTACACCATGCCAATGTTGCAAAATTGAAGTTAATATTTAATAGCTATGTGCTTTATATGATTTGTCTAGGTGGATGTTCTAATTATTGAGTTCCATATATTAATTATTTTGTATTTTTAGCTTTTTGTTTACTTGTTTCTGGCTTGATTTATCTTCATTTACTAGTTACACACTTTAAAATTTCCCAGCACTTACATCTGAAATTAAATCCTGTGATAACACAACTACCCCCACAAATAATTGGTTTATGTCTATTATCATATTGGAGTATATCTATTATCAGTCAGATGTGGAGTACATACAGACATTTATACATTTGAGTATTTGAAAAATATAGGTCTCAGAAGCTTTTGAGCCTGGAAATGTAATTTAAGCTTTTATGTATAACCTATATCCTTTTCCTCACAATCTCATCCTTTTCAGATGGATGACATTTCTCTGAAATTCCTCATCAGATCCTTCCCTAGGTGGAAGGTGAGCTAGGATCTGAATATGATCCTTCATTAGCACATGGCCTTTCTCATTTTAATATCATTATGAGTCCCTATTACAGAACACAAAGGGAGGTATATTTACATTTCAGTCTTTGTTGCAATTTCAAATCTATTTACTTAGACTTTTGCACATTCTTTTTTCAGCTTACAAAGTAATTTTCTGTTAACTTCCATTGATATTTTTCCCCTTCAATTTATTGCAAATTACTTTTTTTGACAAATATTCAGCTAAAGACTATGTTTTCCTATCTTAGAATTTTAAAATGTCTCTCATGAACACACTATTGTAAATAGATATAACTGCTAATCTTCAATTCCTATGTTGCCTTGTACTCCAGATTTCTATGTATGTTGGTATTTCCAAAAAAAGTTATTATTTACTCTATGAGTGACTATAATTTTTATCACTATTCACTATTTTATAGACAATCAAAACAATTACAACTCTGTGCATACCTATTACTCTAATTTTTAGGTGATATCTTTCAAAAGCTCTTTCTAAATGGTCTATGTAAGGGATTTGGCAGAGATATTTAGGATGCGATAGTAACCTTCACATTATAGTGTCATGCGGTTTAGCCAAAGTAGCTGAATTCCACAGGCTTAGGTTAGTTATTAACTTTGAAGTTCACTTTTGTGGTTGTTGTAGGAATTATATAACCTTTCTTGTACCATTTTCCGTATTGATGAGCTGGGAATCTCCAGTGTTAGCACATTTCACAATGTTTGGCATAATGAGTTGGAAGTAATTTGAAATTCCTCACCTAGGAAATGTTTCCCACAGAACCTCTCTTTACACCTGATTTATTGAATATTTTTCACCAAAACCTGTCTGAAATTAATTTGTAAACATTTTTTTCATAGTCATGTCTTATGTCATGAGTCTTACTACTCTATAAAAATTGTAAGTGTATGGAATAAATGAGAAATTATATGAATAATCAAATGTTTAATACATATATGCTAACCCTTATGATACTGTATTTTTATGGATTTTAGTGTTACTACTGAAATAAGTTTAAAATAGAATTAGAGCTTTTCAATTTAATTTATGCCCAAGTGAATCTGTTTTGTTGGAATCTGAAAATAGTTTGTATTTATTACACATATTCCATCAACAGTCCTTTATAACTATATGCTTGGGCTAAAACTAGAATGCATTTGTTCTATTTCATGCAGAAAATTTACTGAAAGATGGCAGAATTTAGTAAGGATAAACTTACTGAATAACGACTTCCTTAAGAAGCTAATCTGAGAATATTTCCAAACTTTGAAAGCAGTTGAAAAATAGATTTCTTGACTAAAAAAGTAGATAGTAATAATGTTTAAAGTTGTCTGTTTCAATGATTTGTAATGATTATTTCATTACAAATTGAAGACTGAATCAGATTATAATTTCTGCTACTGATATTGAAAAAACTTGTATTTTTATTTCTCTGCTCTGATACTATTTTCTGATACCGTATTTTATTTATAACTTGCAGACCAACACTTGCTTGCCCTGTTTGTTTATGTGTATATGAGTAGTAACAAATATATAAGCATTGTTTCTTCTAATTCTTTTAAGAATACTAAGCCCTCTTCACGAACCCTGTTCCCCCTCCCCCCATCTGCTACACATACACCCACACATGCTCACACACAGACACACACGCACACATACATTGTGTAGTTGTTATAAACATGAATTTGGCATTATACATTTTGCCAACTTAAGTACCTTACCTCCTCTTTAACACTTATTTCTTTATCAATAAATTGCGGGATATAAAAGTATATACTCCAGGGGTTGGATCAAGTGACAGAATGACTTTAAGGTGCTTAGCATGGTGCCTTATACCAAGAAATACTTCAGTACATGTTACTGTTTTAGTGAGAATGATGAAACTCAAAACTAACTAAGCAAATTAAAAATTACATATATGTCATCGCTATACCTAATGGAAAAGTGCATGTATAAAAGATATAGCCATGCATGAACTTCTTTAGCTCTGTATTTTCTTTCCCTGGTGGATTTAGGTGTTTTCCTAACCTTCAGTGATACTGAATAGCCTCTTATGATACCATAATAATGCTATAATAGTGGCTTCATAAAAACAGTCATATGCTAATCACACATTTGGATCTAGACACACTGCGTTAATGTCCTAATGTTGCCTGTTACTCTTAAACATACTTTAGTATGGACATATCTGAGCCTTGTCTAAATACTTCATAGTCCTGTTTCATTATTAAAATTTATTTTTCAGGAAATACTGTTTTCAATGTTTTGAAGATAATTTGGCATAAACTATTATGATTTTGCACTTATATTTATTTCTGTCAAAAATTTTGCTAGACACACATAGAATAAATAAATGTGGATAAAATAGATCATACCTTTGTAAAGATGAGTATTAAATGACTGCAAAATTTATAAGTAAATTCTACTGCTTTACTTTTCGTATATATTCATACAAAATGTAGTGATAATAACCATGATAATAACCACGTCAAACTTCTTTCTAGAGATATATTGACAAAGGAAACAGGACATACACATGGACACCTGTCAATGGCACAGATTACAGGTAATTAACTGCATTCTATGTGTATTGTGTATTCCAATGGATTAATATTAAGTCTACATTTTCATAAGTGAATTTCATGTGATTTTCAATAGAAGAGTTCCCAAAATGAAAACATAGTAAACTTATAGACTAATTTTTAAAATGGAAAAGATGGAAAAAATCTAGTAATACAAAATTTACAAATGAAAATGTATGTGATATAAATCTATATATTTTGTATTTTTACTTGAGAAATGTTGACAAATACCCATAATGATATGTAGGGTTCACTCCACTGACTTCCTCTTTTAGTTGTGTTTAGTTTACATTACATACATTTGAGTTGAAAACTAACCTCAAATATAAAGCTTATCTCATCATTGTAGTATCTGATATAAAATGTTTAGTTGATATAATTTACCTCCATGAGTATCAGTTCTATAATATTCTGATTCATCTTATTGGCTGGGCTTTGGAAAGTTGGAAAGCCTAAAAGTTAGTAATCTATTGGTAATTCTCCATTCTTTAACACTTGCTCAACACTTCCTTCACTTTCTTGCTGTAACTCTCCTCTGAGCTCACTAATTCCTCTGAAGTCTTCAGAATACTGAGGGTGATATGAGTGTGTCCTCATTACTCATTATTATTTTTTTTCCTTTCTAAAATTTCCATCTTTGAATCTCATGCCACCATACCACACCACCTACTATTCCTCCTCCTTAACAATCAAAATTGTAAGTGTATGGATTCCTATAAAGATTTCAGCTCCTGGCTCATTGTCACTCCCCTACATTCACATATTTCACTGTTTTTCAAATGATGCCATACCTACACTGGTGTAAAGAAAAATAAAAATTGTTTAATAAAATAAACTTTAAAAGGAAAAAACGTAAGCTCGAAATTTTTACTATTAGATTTCACAGATATAAAATTAGTCTGTTAGATTGCTATAAAATTTTCTGAATACTTCCTCCCAATTTCTGTATTTTGCTATCATGGGCTGGTAATAGACAGTTTGTAAATTGGCTAGGTCCATGGAAAACACTTTAAGTAGCATTGACATAGATGATGTTTCTACTACCTGGGCTCTCTTACTTTTGGCCTCCTCTCCTCTAATGATCTTGTCATCCCCCTACCTTAGCCACTGACTCCAAAATCATATTTTGCAGCTCTTACAGTGTCAAGTCTGCAATGCCTTCATAGTCTTTACACGAGAATTTTTCATCCAATTCTCAGGTTACCACATTTTAACTTTCCATCTTGTCCTGCTACTAGCAGTAATCCTTGACTCAAGACATGAAATCCATCAATCCCTTTTTCCTTTTTGCTGCCTTGCCCTCTTCGTGTCCTTGTGCCCTTTTTTATTTAGCAGAAATTCCTTGGGTCTTTCACTGTCTTGCGCACACCACCAACTCCTTTCATCATAGTTGAGTTTGGCAAACAGCAATTTGGCAAAATACTAGTCCTGGTTACATTCAAATTATTAGCCACACCACACTGTACCCATACAGCTAAAAGTGGCTGAAGTAAAATACTCACTAGCTGATATATCACCTAAAATTCATGACCTCTAACCTGAAGTGGGTCTTACTGATGGCTGGCAGTCTCCATAATCCTGTAATTTTAGGATGCTCGTAGATGACTCTTGATCACGTCACTCTCCAAACCTGTAGTACATTCTCATCATTTTTGCTCAGGTGATGAATTTGCTTTCCATTTCACAGAGTAAAATAGAAGTGGTCAGAAAGAACTCTCACTATTAGAGTAATAACTACTTGCATCTGTGTCTCCATCTTCTATCTTTATTTCTGTTCTCAACACAATCACAAGAAGGTTCTTAACCCTTGAGTAGACTGTTTCATTTCTCTACTCAACTCTCACCAGTAAATCTGCTATCTCATTCAGTCTGACACCTGAAGTCTGGCAAGGTCATCAGTGGCTTAAACCATTTGACCTCACTCACCATCAGCTCTGTGAATTTATCTTCCACATTCTCCACTGAACAGTACCTGGTTAAGCCACATTGTCCTTTTTACAAAACAACATAAACACTGGCACCCATCTGCCTCAGAACTTTTGTATATGAAATTACTTCTGCCTGGAATTACTTTTCCCAAACAGTCACATGCTCATTCCCTCATCTTCCCATCTTTACTTACTTTTCATCTCTTCAGAAAGGCCTTCTCCAACAATCTTATTTAAAATGTATAATGCTTCTCCACACTCTATCTCCCTCTTGCACTTCATATTCTCCATAACCCTTATTGACATTTAACATCACGCACACACACACGAAGCATATATAAACTTATTTCTACTGATTATCATCTGTTCTCTCACTAGTAAGTTCCAAGATGGCAGGGATTGTTCCCTGCTTTATTTACTTCTGAATCATCAGCTTGTATGACAGTGGCACATAGTTGGCACTCTACAAATATTTACAGAATTGAAGAATTTCAATTTTGAGAAATGGAAGAATTTTCCAATTGAAGAAATTTTTGATCTGTCTCATCCTTTCAAATTTATATAATGGTGTACTGAAATTCCATTGCAATATTTAAGTACAGAAGTCTCTTTAACTACATATTAATATACAATTAATACGTAGGCTGTAATGGACTCAACAATTTCTCTCCTAATAAAAATCAAACCAAGTCCCCAGAACATACACATAACCTTTTATGGGAGCCTATGTTATTATCATAGGAACCTGTCTCCTTTAGTATTCCTAGGATTGCATGTAGAATAGACGTAGAAGAAAAGAGCATATTGCAAAACACCAGAATGGCTGTTTTAATTATTTTACTTTTTTCCATCAACTGATTCCTATCTCTAATTTCTAGGCATTTCTTTATACATGTATAATCTTCATGTGTATACACAAGTTACTCTTTTTCTTCCCCCTTCCTTGATTATTGCAACCTTTCAATTTTTAGATTAAGTTGTCAAAAGGTACAAAAAGAGAGGAAGTCTTGAAGATCTGTCTCTTGAGAGATGATTTTATGATAAAACAGAGTATCAAGTAATTGTATGAGAATGTGTTCTGTGCCTTTGTTGCTTAGACGAACTAATTCTGAGAAAAACTGGATTCTTTTGACCCTTACAATGTGATAGCTGGCTCTCCCACAGTTATAAGGACACGTTTGGGGTGTTTTATGTGTCTCGTGAATGGCCTCTACACTCAACCTCTTTTCCTCATACACCGAGTGATAATACACAGTGCGGGCAGGTTAATGTTCTTTTCTCAAGTTCATATCACTCCTTGTTGACAAAACTTTCATCTCCTTCCATTTTCATTGAAGTTTAATTTGAACTTCCAAGTCTGATAGTCCCTTCACACACTTCTAGCCCAATGTATCTGTCCTGTCATTTCAGCCACTTCCACCACTATACATACAACTGTTTTCTGACAAGGCCCCAACTTTCCCACCTTTGCATGTTTTCTTCACACATTCGCTTTCCAAGTCTTCAACTTTGGGCCAGATTAAATCTATTTCCATTGGAAATACTTTTCTGGATCACTGTACAAATTCACAAACAGTGATTTAGAACAAAATATTGCATCTGAGTTGAAGGAAAAAACATGATATGTTTTGATTTCATGAATGAGATACAAAATTTTCATCTGGTGATTTCTCTCTCCTTAAGTCTTGATCCAAGTACCGTATTTTGAAATGTAATCAATTATTTTAATAGGATGCTTTCTCTTTTTTAGAGAATAATTTACTTTTATGGAGATAAATGAGTTGATAAGTGTGTTATAGTCCACTTAACTCCATTAACCATGTTTCTGTCAGTCACAAAACAGTGCCTGGGCTATACCATTCATCTGGTGGCCACTTGCTTTATTAAACTTTAATCTCTAGAAGGAAATAAAGAAGTCTTGGTCTATCGGTTTTGTAGGGACAGAGACAGCAAACATTGTATATGACAGCACCATTGACTAGGAATGTTGATAAAGATCTTATTTGGCTATCTGTTGAAAAATTAACTTGGCTTGAGATGGACATAATTAAGTATAGCTATGTTTTTCTATAGAACGGATTATAGCTATTAATAACAACCAAAGACTTATAGGCCAACAAAACACATAGTAGATATGCCAATGTTAAGACTTCTATTTTCTTCCTCATGGGTTTCCACACTATATTTATGGTATATTAGATGTAACCCAAGCTTGTAGAGTGACACTTTAGCAGTTGTATGATATAACGTTATCGGTTTTAATTAGAAGTTTCCCTTAGCAATAAATGCTGATGGGACAATAAAAATGTCCTAATTTCCCTTGAGAAGAATTTGTAGGAGACAATCTTCAGTGCTCAGTAATTCTGCTGTACATTTTGTAAATGGCAAGTGAATCAGGAAAGGTCATCTTGCTGTCAGAGTGATTGCACTACTTATTTTAATTTTAATCTCTGCCTGCACTTAAAGGAAGTTACCTATAAAGTGAATATAGAAATTTTCATTAAATCTACGTAACATTTTATTTACCTGACCTTTTCCCATAAGTAACGTCTGTGAATTACTTAATGACAGGGAAAGGTTTGGGAATTGGAGGTAACAAGCATCCATTCAATTTGCTATCTTTATTATATCATTAAATTGTAGTAAATAAACCCTTGGGTTTTTTTTCCTTTTCATAGAGTGAAATTTTATTATTTAGAGTGATAAGAATGAAATTTTGAAATTTCATGGTTTTCCCTATTCTATATTTTCTATAAAAATACATAATGACATTGGGATAGCCATTCCCAAAACTGGGGCTACGTGAGGCTTAAGTGATTCAAAAGATCTACACATCCCTAAATCTAAAAGTTGAAATTATTAAAAATTAATTAATTAAAGGATCTACACATGTCTAGAAATACTCAAAAGCCTAGATATGCACACCTTTCCCTGCACATCACTAAAATTTGGGCTAGCTATTAAAAGTGGATGCCAAAGGTGACCAAGTGGGTTACATTAAACAAGTATTGCTTTTGGAAAGTAGTTAGATTGGGCATTTTAAAGGTATCATAAACCCACTGTTCACAAGTTTCCTTCTATATTCAAAGCATAGCAAAGATCATGTGGCTCCGTAGCACATGTGGATATGGAATAGTTATGTCCTACATTTGAGTATTAGCGTGAGAGTAGGAGAATTACACATATGCAGCTGTATTACTGGAAAGTGCATAAAATTCTGAAATCCTTTAACAATTCTGATATGTATTTTATTATTTTATTATTAATTGGCAATTTCAAAATAAGTAAGATACCTGCCTAACAGCTTTTTATTTTGGGCAGTCATTAAGACAAGTTTTGATGGCCGGCTTGTCTGACATTCTTTGTGTCTAAAACATTCTGAATTTGGCCTGAGATTTTCACTGGAACTCTCCTCTGCTTTGGACATTCACCATAAGACTAGAGTAGCGCCATGGCTCTTGTTAACTACCAAACTCAAGATACAGTTCCTGTTGCACCTAATAACAAACTTCCAAATAATGTGGAATAGCCACAGTAAATAAACTTGAAATAAATACTGTGACTTAGTTTTACTGTTGGGTATGAACTAATGAGCTGAGCAGACAATTTCTATTAGTGCAGTAAAGGAATCTGAATTTGCCTATGAGTAGACACTAGAGAACTTGTCCAAGGATTAGAGTTTAAAATAGTGGGTATTTATCCCTCAAAAGAATATATTTTAGATGACTTTATGCATTGTTCAATAGTAATGATAATGGCCAGGTGTGGTGGCTCATGCCTGTAACCCCAACACTTTGGGAGTCTGAGGCAGGCAGATTGCCTGGGCAACATAGTGTAAACCCTGTCTCTACTAAAATACAAACATTAGCTGGGTGTGGTGGCATGTGACTATGGTCCCAGCTACTTCGGGGGCTGAGGTGGGAGGATTGATCGAGCCCAGGGGATTGAGGCTGCAATGAGCCATGATTGAAACCATGAAACCACTGCACTTCAGCCTGGGGGATAGAGTGTGAGACCTTGTCTCCAAAAAAAAAAAAAAAAAAAAAAAAAAAGCAAAAAGAAAAGAAAAAAACAAGGTAATGATAATAGTAACTCTTCCGTTTGTGTTTTAATAGCATGTCCATTTTATAGAAAGCACTTTAACATGATATATAATACATTAAGGAAGTGTATCTAAATGGTATTATATATTTAGTTTGTTTAAACATACCCCTAATGTTCTTCAATTTTTTGTTAAAATTCAAAGTACTTTAATATAATTTTCTGGAAGTATAGTAGGGGGACATGACATTCCTTCCTTGCCTCATTTGTGGGTTCATTCAGGAGCTTATTTTCCACTTGTCTCTTCTGATTTCCTACAATGTAGACAGCTAGATGACTCTGGATGGCAAGACCAAAATTAAGTACTGTATTTGCTGAATGCATTTTCTTGTGAAAATAATATGTCTTTTTCCTTCCCATGAGGAAGATCTTTCGATTTTCCCATGAACTTGATGTGTCTTTTTTTTTAAGTTATGTTTCATTTTTGTTTGTTTGTGTTTATGCTTCTCTTGTTTCTATTGCAGTTTGGCCTTGGTATTACCAACCTACAGTTTTTACTATATAAAAGCCAAACTAGAAGAGACAATAACTCAGGCCAGATGTAAGTACTGTGAAAGTGACTTCAGGGTCCATTTGTTATCTCCTAGTACCAGATGTTTAAATACGTCTAGATTTTGGAATACCCAAGGCTTATTAAATATTTTAGTAGGTGTTATTACCAAATCTACAGCAATGATTCTAACCCATTCCAAACATGCAAGGAACAAGAAATATTCTACATGGATAGAATATGAGCAGGTACTCCAGTCTCACTGGCAGTCCCCACCGCCCTTCCCTGCCTTGCTATGTGCTCATAGAATCATTGCAGTGCTGTGTCCTGTTGCTGTCGTTTTAAGGGTCTGCTAGCTGGAGCAAAATGTTTCACATGCTACTTATCAACATAGTCTCTACTCTCATGGCACTGTGCTAGTAAAGCTTTTCCTTTTCTTTCCTTTTATTTCTTTCTGGTTATTTATTTATTTATTTATTTATTTATTTATTTTGCATTTGGCCAGAATAATATTGTGCTTCACATCTTCTACTTCTTCTACTTTGAATAAATTAAATTGCACTGGTCTTTGGCTTTGGTTTGGCAATTCACTTTCTTTTTGTAATCCAAATTAATGTCTCAGTAATGCAAATGGATTAATTATTTTAAGCCTCATTTGGAATGTAGAGTAATTAATACTAGTGCATACTTCAAGTTATTGTTTATTTTGTTTTGGGTGACTAGATTTTGTAAAGTAAAATGACCATCATATCCTTTGTACATTGCCAATTATTGCTAACAACCTTAAATTTTTCTGTGAGGATGAAGTAAAAAACAAAACAATACCAAAAATATACATACATGTTTTACATCTGATCTTAAAGTAAGCTGCAGTTTCTTTCATTTCTCTGTCAGTTCTTTTTTGCCCTCAGCAGGCCTGGTGTTCATAGTGTATTATACATAGTACATTCATATTTCCACTTTCACTTGATTGATAGATATGATGGTCTTTTCACAACCAGCAATTCTGCATGAGCTAGTTCTTCAATTGATAAATAAGGGGATAACTAGTGAGTTTTTTATTGGTAAATGCTTATGTTTATATTATGTTTATAGCCTGCCGTCATTGGTATTACACCTGCATTAATCACTTTGCAAAACAGACCCTTGAAATAACCACAGTACAGAGAGGGTAATCTAGTAATAATTGACAGGACATACTATCCAGTCTTCAAAATATGTCTTTTTTCCCCCAGACTACAGCTGTACATAAATGAACCTTTGATCTATGCACAATATTTTTATTCAAGAAAGTCATTGAATAAAATATTGTTTGTGACCCCCTTTGCTTTACCCTCTTTTTTTTTTTTTGTTTCCCTGCTTTCTCTTTCTGATGGATTTTCACAGCAAAAAAGGGCAAAATGAAGGGCAAGTATTTTCTTGTTGCTCAATTTCTTTCTGTTTAGTACACTTGACATTTCCACTGATATTTTCCTTCCTATTGGATATTATCCTCTGTGCTTCTCATTTACTAAATTTTCCTTCATGATCACTCAAAACTTAGCAGCAAAAAAATGGTAGAAAGAATATGCTGTATTTTCATATGCAACCTGGTTCACACTCAAGTTTTTTCTTGGACTTAAGGAGTTTTGTTTTGTAGCCTTCCACTTACTAATTCATACCTAATATGAGGAATGTTAATAATTCACTAAAGGCATTAATGAGTTTTTTTAACATTGTTTTCTGTATCATAATATTGGTAAACTGTTTATATAAATAATTGGTCTTTAAAATACCTCTGGCATAACATTCACATCAATCACTTTTTAAAAGATATTTGGTTATAGTAGGGTTAGATCAGAAAATTATAGACATAGTATTATCTTTAAAATAACTGTGGGGATCCATGTTATGAAATTAATCTATATTATAATGTTATATTGGGAAGCATTGAGGACATTTATATTCATTGATATGTTTCAATTTTAGGATGTAAGTACTCTATTTTCAATTTTTCTTATTAGATAATCTTTCTCATGCCTTATTATTATTATAGAATCTCTGGATATATACTCTGAATTACCTATCTAATCCTGTAACATTGTCTTTGCAGATTCGGAAACCCTGAAGCCAGATAATTTTGAAGAATCTGGCTATACATTCATAGCACCAAGGTTGGTTTTGTTGTATTTTTGATACATCTTGTATCAGTAGCTAGGCCTTCAGCAATAGTTCAGAATTGGGTCAAGACTGCTCTGGATTAATTCCATATCACATTATGGAATCAAAGGAAATAATTACTTTAAAACTGAAACGAAATCTTATTTATTCATTTCTTTACTCATTCAAATACGGGAGGCCGAGGCTGGTGGTTCACAAGGTCAAAAGATCAAGACCATCTGGCCAACATGGTGAAGCCCCATCTCCACTGAAAATACAAAAATTAGCTGGGCATGGTGGCACGTGCCTGTAGTCCCAGCCACTTGGGAGGCTGAGGCAGGAGAATGACTTGAACCCAGGAGGCGGAGGTTGCAGTGAGCCGAGATCATGCCACTGCACTCTTGCCTGGCAACAGAGCAAGACTCCATCTCAAAAAAAAAAAAAAAAAAAGGCAATTACTAAGCAATGTAGACTCTGGGATACAATGGGAATAAGATGGATATAGGCTTTGCTCTTGTAGAACAACCAGTGCATCCAACAATAATAGAAAATTGTGTCTTTGCAACTGTGAATATATATATACACACACACACACACACATAAATATATATATATATATAAATACACATATATGTACCAATATTTATGTGTATCTACATGTATGGATAGAATGAACATAATGGATTTTTTTTAATGGTCTAATTCAACTGTCTGGGAGAAATTGTTTACAGTGGCATTGCTTTACATAGTTTTTTAGATGCACCTCATTTCTTCCTATCTAAGTTTACTTCTCTCTCATATAATCCCCCTTCTTTATCACACATGTACATCTTTTTCCCCATCTCGATTTTCTGTAATTATTTGAAACTATTCAATAATCGAAGGATGTTCTTTATTTTACTTTCTTTCCTCAGTTTTTGACTCCTACTCCATGACAGACACATATAATATTCAAATATAATTCCCATTAATCTGGGAACAATTTACATAGAAGCTTGAATTATTAATTTTTCACTTTTCTTAAATTACTCCAAAAACCCAAAGATGCATATAAATTGTTCTGAGTTACCTTTTAATTCCTGCAAAAGGATATTTCTGGATTCTGTTTCTACTTTAACATAGGGAATATAGGTTTTTTGAGAAATCTGTGTTAACAAAGCATATTCTTGGCTTTGTAAGTGCCCCTATCCTTGAGAAACTTATCTTGCTTGAATGCCCTTTAGTGTGTGACACTGGTGATTGCGATGACCTTTGACACTCCATGCTTTCTCTTGCTTGATGACACACTATTCTGATTTTCTTACTCCCTCTCCGGATGCATATTCACTGTCTCTTTCATGGGTTTCATTTCTTCTGCTGATCACTCATATGAGAGGGCTGCAAAGGGTGCTAGCCCAGGCTCCCTTTTTATCTGAGACTGCATTCAGACCACAAGCCACCCATCTGTTCCCTGCCTACAGGTTAGGTTCATAACTCCCAAAGCTATATGATGGCCGTAAACATCTAGAGACAAAGACATATGTGTTTCATTAATATTTCATTAAGTTATTGAATCCTATATTGTATCTATTTTCAGACTTTATATATTTCAACATGAGACATTCATATCTCATGGAAAGCAGACAAGAATATCTCTTCAATGTGCTTCAGATTTAGCATCTTATAAATAATTGTTTCCTTTGGAAAGTTCTACCTGTATTGCCTCAGTGGAGAAAATGCCATCCTCCCAAATGAGCAATCTTGAAACCTGTTAGTTGTCCTTCCCTGCTTCCTTTCTCTTGTGTCTCACTTCTAATCAATCACCACGTCTTGCCCATTCTGTCTTATGAGTATCAAGTATATCTGTTAATCTCAGCTGCCTCTGCCCTAATCCAGGCCTCTGCCTTCTCTCATCTAAACTACTACATTTGCCTCTTACTTGATCTCCCTACTTTCATATTTACCCCATATTTCTTAATGCTGTCTCTGTTCTGTAACCAGAGAGAGCTTCTAAAATGTGCAAAGAAAAATCATTTTTCTCATCTTCTAAATACAGGCCAGTGGTTCTATATTATCTTTATGATTATCTGTGCTTTATATTATAGCTTTCAAATGCTCTTCCACCAAGTCCTGGTGTACCAGTGTGGTCCCTCACACTCTAAACTGGGGACCATCTACATCCTGTAGATCAGCTATCAATTTTAAATATAAAGTTTTATTGGAGCACAGTGATGCTTATTTGTTTCTGGAATGTCTTTGGTTGCTTTCTCTACAAATACAGGATTAAGTAGTTGTGGCATAGACTTTATGGGCCACAAAAGCCTAAATCACTTGCTCCATGGCCCTGTCAGGGAAAGTTTCCCTACCCCTACTCTAAATTTCAGCCATACTAACCTCTTTCAGTTCCTAAATGCACCGTTAATGCACTGTTTTGTTTTGTTTTCTTTTCTCTTCTTTGTTTCTTCTTTCTTTCTTTTTTTTTCTTTTTTCTTTTTTTTTTTTTTTGCTTGGTTTTGGTTTTACCTTCTTTCTTCCCTTTTGGGCTACACACATATATATATATGCATCCCACTCCCTCCGAAATCCAAACTTAAAAGTTCCTTGATGTGGGGATTTCTTTCCTTTCTTCACTGGTGTACGCATCCTTCCTGCTTCATAGAATTCTCAATTTCTCTTGGGGAGCACTGGCCACATTTTATTTACTTTCCTCAACAGACCATGACTATCTATTTGACTTAACATTCAGTACCCCATATTGAATCCATTGCTGGCACACAGTAGGTGCTGTATAAATACCTGGTGACTGGAGAATCTGTAAACATATAAAGAATATTCTTAAAAATTATATCACTAATAATTCCTGCAATCTTATTAGTAGTTTTTGAACGCAAGTCACTTAATTAATTTCAAGTTACTTTGAATTACTGAGAGCAACTTTAACCCACTTTAACTAGAAAGAATTTTCTCAGTATTAAGGAGAACATTAGCTAGGAAAAAAACCAGGTCCCGCAGAATATTAACATAACAAAAAATGTAAGAAGGGATTGAATTAGGCCTGCTATGTTGGCAAGACTCTCCATCTCAGGTCTGTATTGTTCTCTACAGTTTCTTCCCTTGTCTCTCCCAGTTATTAAGTAACAGATTATGCACGTTGGTTTTCTCAGCTTCACTATAAGACAAGGTGGAAACTAGGGTAGAATCCAGATAAATAAAGAAAGTATTCAATTCTAATTCCTAATTCATAGGCAATGGATTTTGTTTAATCCAGCAGGTATTAGTGTAGGAACAATTTCTGTAGTCAGTGTCACATTTCACATTTTTTCAACAATTCAAAGTTTTAAAATATATTTACATATATGTACAACTATGACTAGAGTTAATTTTAGAACATTTTCATCATTATAAAGAGAAATTAATTCTCTGACCTTAACTGTTACCTACCCATCCTTCCTCCAACCCTCCCCAGACCCACGCAACCACTAATCTATTTTCTGTCTCTTACAGCTATATGCTTATTCTAGACACATCCTATAAATGGAACAATATAATATGTGACCATTTGCATCTGCCTTATCTCATGTAGCATGATGGTTTCAAGGTTCATCCATGTTGTAGCATGTATCAGTACTTTTTTATAGCTGAATGATATCAATACAGCTGACTAGAAGACTGGAATTTACTTACGTGTTTAGGGGAGGAGAAAATACTTGAGAAGGAAGAGTATTTGGCATGTGGGACAAGCCAATGAATGTCTACTTCAGTTAATGTATGTTAAGCCCTTTATGTGCTTGATTATACATATATAATATAAATATATAACACATATGCAATATATGTTATATATAATATATATAAATTATATATTTTATGGTTTTAGGTCTTACATTTAAGTCTTTAATCCATCTTGAGTTAATTTTTGTATAGAGTGTAGGGAAGGGGGTCCAGCTTCTGTTTTCTGCATGTGACTAGCCAGTTTTCCCAACACCATTTATTAAATGGGGAATCTTTTCCCCATTGCTTGTTTTTGTCAGGTTTGTCAAAGATCAGATGGTGGTAGATGTGTGGCATTATTTCTGAGACCTCTGTTCTGTTCCAGTGGTTTATATGTTTTTGTACCAGTATCATGCTATTTTGGTTACTGTAGCCTTGTAATCCATCAGATAAACAGAACCAATGACAAAAACAACATGATTACCTCATTCAGTGCAGAAAAGGCCTTCAATGAAATTCAACACCCCTTCATGCTAAAAACTCATAATAAACTAGGTATTGATGGAACATATCTCAAAATAATAAGAGCTATTTATGACAAACCCACAGCCAATATCATACTGAATGGGCAAAAGCTGGAAGCATTCCCTTTGAAAAAGGCACAAGACAAGGATGCACTCTCTCACCACTCCTATTCCAACATAGTATTGGAAGTTCTGGCCGGGGCAGTCAGGCAAGAGAAAGAAATAAAGGTATTCAAATAGGAAGAGAGGAAGTCAAATTGTCTCTGTTTGCAGATGACATGATTGTATATTTAGAAAACCCTATTGTCTCTTCCCAAAATCTCCTTAAGCTGATAAGCAACTTCAGCAAAGTCTCAGGATACAATATCAAAAAAAATCACAAGCATTCCTTTTTTTTTTTTTTTTTTTAAACAGAGTCTCGCTTTTGTTTCTCAGGCTGGAGTGCAATGGCGCGATCTCACCTCACTGCAACCTCCACCTTCTGGGTTCAAGCGATTCATCTGCCTCAGCCTTCCGAGTAGCTGAGATTATAGGTGCCCACCACCATGCCTGGCTAATTTTTTGTATTTTTAATAGAGATGAGGTTTCACTATCTTGGCCAGACTGGCCTCGAATTCCTGACCTCGTGATCTGCCTGCCTTGGTCTCCCAAGGTGCTGGGATTACAGGCACGAGCCATGGCGCCCGGCCACAAGCATTCCTGTACACCAATAATAGATAAACAGAGAGCCAAATCATGAGTGAACTCCCATTCCCAATTGCTACAAAGAGAATAAAATACCTAGGAATACAACTTACAAGGGATGTGTGTGAAGGACCTCTTCAGAGAGAACTACAAAACACTGCTAATGGAAAAACATTCCATGCTCATGGATAGGAATAATCAATATCATGAAAATTGCCTTACTGCCCAAAGTAATTTATAGATTCAGTACTATTCCCTTCAAACTACCATTGACTTTTTTCACAGAATTAGAAAAAACTAAATTTCATATGGAGCCAAAAAAGAGCCCATATAGCCAAGACAACCTAAGCGAAAAGAACAAAGCTCAAGGCATCATGCTACCCAATTTCAGAATTATAAATTTTATTGACGTTTTCCCCTTGAGTGCATGTCTTTTAATATTATAGGTGATAAAACTAGAAGTGCTACTGTATCCCAAAGTAACTTGGATGTCTCAAAAAGTACAGAATTTGTATGATTATGTTAGGAAGGGAACAAGGTGCTTTCTGCATTTTTTTAATGTAACATTACTTGAAAGAACAAATTACAGAACTATTGTTATTCAGACTTGGATGCTCAGCAGATATTTTCTCAAAAATAAATCAGATGAGCTTTTTACGTCGAAGAAAACAACTAAGAGTATTTGCTGCCAGTGACAGAAACTGAGCTTTCAAACAAAAATTAGAATTTTGGGAAAGTTGTATACGCTACTATGTACATGATACCTTCCCAATACTTAATGAGTGTAATTTGTCAATATTGTATAATATATCATTATTTGGAAGTTGTACACAACTCATTTTGTAAATAATCAGTTTATGATTTTACAAAATCACAGATGCTTAAAAGATTAAAGTGTAAGAAAGAATATGGAATTTTAATGTAACAGAAGACAAAAAAAAAACTATTAATGTTGTTTCAGATTCCATGTTACAACTACCTATCAATAAATTACAAATAAACAAGTTTGAGTATGTTATCAAAAAAAGAACAGCCACAATATCCGAAAAAAAACAAGCCTCTCGTCTCTGTGAGCACAAATTTTCTTTATATACCAAAACAAAATCTTGCAATTGATTGCAGAGACATACTTGTCTTCTCTTGTCAGGAATTAAAGATAATTTGCAAATATGTAAAACACTGCCACTTTTTAAAATCTTTTTTTAAATAATGGTAATATTTTATTAAAATATGTTAACATGTAATGAACTTTAAAATTTCTGGGTTTTTTTTATTTTCTGGGTATTTTATTTTTTGTTTTTATTTTTTATTTTTTTATTTTGAGACAATCATAGATTCACATGCAGTTGCAAGAAATAATACAGACAGAACCTATATACCCTTTACTCAGTTTCCTCCAATGGCAACATCTTGTATAAGTTTAACACAGTATCACAACCAGGAAACTGACATAAATACAATCTACTAATATTATTCAAATTTCACTAGCTTTATATCCACTCAATTGCGTTTGTGTATGTATGAACCTCCATGCAGTTTTTTAAAATTTTACTTTAAGTTCTGGGATACATGTGCAGAACATGCAGGTTTGTTACATTGGTATACATGTGCCATGGTGGTTTGCTGCACCTATCAATTTATCATCTAGGTTTTAAGCCCCGCATGCATTAGGTTTTTGTCCTAGTGCTCTCCCAACCCTTGCTCCCATGCTCCAAGATTTCTGTTTTAATTGCTATATGAGACTCCTAAATCTGTGATATACAATGATAATAGTATAGTAGCTACACCAAAACCTAATATTTATTGAGCACCTACTGTCCAAAGGCCAAATGTTCAATTCACATTGTCTATAATCACCACTTACTGGCAAAGTATTGGTCCATTATAGAAGTGAGGAAATGGAAGTTACAAGAAGCTCAATGGTTTGCAAAGTCTTATAGCTAATTAAAAAAATAGTTTTCACTATGTTTAATTACCCTGTAAAGTTTTGATTTTAATACCTAATATCTCAAAATGGTTTTTTTTTTCAGAGATTACTGCAATGACCTGAAAATATCGGATAATAACACTGAATTTCTTTTAAATTTCAATGAGTTTATTGATAGAAAAACTCCAAACAACCCATCATGTAAGTATGCATTAATTCAAAATGATTGCTTGAGTGTGGTTCTATTGGTTTATAGTATATCATAGGATATGATAGTCATATTTCTTTATGTTGTGCTGGTTGTTTATTTACTTTATAACGTTCTGATAGTAAAATGTAACAATTTGATCCTTAATTTTGCAAACTAAAGAAATGTTATTTCATTATTTAGTTACATCAAATTTTCAAAATAAGGTAATAGATTCTTTCAAATGGTTAAACATTAAATATAGCACGCTCATGTTAGCTCCTCTCAAATTTAGGAAATTTAATTTTGAATGATCTTTTGAAGATTTTTTTATAGCATTTTGCCTGCTATATAGAGAAAAACATACATTTTTATAAATTTATATCCTTCAAATAATATAATGAGTTTTAATATGGGTAGAATAAAAACCGAAGTATAAATAAAGATATATCACTTAATGGTTTTCTTCCTTCCTGACATTCTATTTTCATCACAAATTAACTTTATGTCTTAAAAAATTATGTTTCTGCAATTTTTCTTTTATGAGGTAAATCAAGTTAAAATAGACAATAGAAAATTAGTAATTAGTTTTTAACCATTATATTTGTCTTTCAGGTAAATTTGCATCATTCATACTCTAAGCTTAATAGAAAATTATGGATACTTGGCTTTTAAATCATTAGAAAATCTAAATCTTTTTTCTCCTAAAAATATTTGTTATAAATTACTACCAGAACAAATACTGTACAAATGGGAAATAAGAGGAAAACCAAATTCATGGCAAAATTTATCTTCATAAATAAAATTTGGAAAAAGAATAAGTACACATATTTGACTTTTTTGGTTCTCTCTCAAAGAGGAGTCTCTTTGTTCTTCTCTCCCCCTCCCTCCTTTTCCTTCTCCTCCTCCCTTTTTTTGTTTTTCTTTTTTTGTTTTTCAGTTATTTATCTTTCTATCAGGAAGGGTCAAACAAAGCACTTTATCAGTTATCAAAAAGGCAAAGCCCTTCTTAAAGCTGCCCTTAACTTCAATTTATTGCATATGACAAGAAATAACTTTCTAACTCCTTCACTTTAGCACAAATTAGTTAGTGGCTTCAGTGAGCCACTCTGAAAACCTGTCATGGGAGCCGAAGTCTACATTGATCATGTCTTAACATGATGATTCCAAACCTTTCTACTCAGTACAAGCTCACTGAGACTGAGCTAGTGCCTCGAAATGTTATTTTACATCATTGTTTATTTCCTATTAATGACTACTAGGCATTTCCGAGAGAACTGTAATAAGATTGTTGATTATTCCTTTAATTGGATACCAAAGTTATGAAACACTCTCATATTCCTTGCAAAAAGAGTTTATCAGAAATGTTTTTCTTAACATACAACTTTTCAGAACACCATGAAAATTGGAATTACTCCTTTTTATTCCAAAATAATTGGAATCACTTATTTTAATCCAATTTTTATATCTATTTATTTTTTTACCTAAAGGGATTGGAGGCAATTAGAACATTGACTTTCAAAATGAACTGTTTTTTAAATGATTCAATTTCTAAAATAATATAGTAAAAAAAAAAAGAGTGTCTAGAATGAATTAAAATTTACTCCAAAATAGGGATTAAATTGATCCTTTAATCCTGGGTGTAAGATATATTAACTTAAAATAATTAAAAGCAACAAAAATGTTTCCAGCCTATCTCACCACCACCTTGTATCGTAATAGGATGTTAAGAACATATATTCTTTATTTGAAAAGAGTCAAATTTTATCATAGATGTGAAATTTCAGAGGGTACCTGTTATTTCAGAGCTTAATGGGTTGAGAGGAACAAGGAGAATGGGAAGAAGGCAGAGGTTTTTGTTTAAGAATATGTAATAATTGACCTTTGATCCTCATCATCTGTTTCCTCAATTATCTTTAAACTTGGGCTAATATGCACTTCAGTTGTTCAAGAAATGACAACCTATTATCTACTTTGGTATTGGTTCTGTGACCAATACCAGTAGATTTCAAAATCATTCTTGGGATTGTACTGCTCTGTGATACTCATTCCATTCCTTGCTCCTCAGTGGGTGGCATTGAATTTTTCATAGTCTTATTTACTCCAGGATTATCCTATGTTTTGATATTTGTGATAGAAAAGAATGAAAATAGCTTTTCTTATAACAATGAAAGTGAAAGTAGACAGTAACATTTTGTTGAATGTTTTTACTTGATAATTTCAGAGGTAGTTCTGCTTCTATATATATACATTTTATATACATATATAAAATTTGATGTGTGTGTATACATTAAATTGTCACAAAATTATGGTGGTTGTGAATCACCATGCTACCATACAGAAATAAACAAAAACACAAAAGAAAAACTATTTCCTGTTTCTTAACATAGCTTATTTCATATTTTGATAAAGTTTACAAAATAATTTGTCTCATTTAGAATTGATTTTTCTGCTACTAAATCCATTCATTTCCTGGAAAATGTGAGGCAAGATAAACAATATAAAAATTACAAAGTAAATGAATATAGAATATATTTTAAAATTCATAGAAATATCTACTCTAAATTGCTTTTGAAAATAGAAAATATACTTTTCATTATGATCATAATTTTAGAACTGTGAATGTAACTGATCTCCTTTTTCTGTGTTAGGTAACACAGATTTGATTAATAGAGTCTTGCTTGATGCAGGCTTTACAAATGAACTTGTCCAAAATTACTGGAGTAAGCAGAAAAATATGTAAGTATTTGTTCTTATTAATAAAAGTATATATTCTGCATTTCAGTTTCGTTTCTCCTGTGGAAGTTGGGTATGAGTCTCAAAAATTTACAGTTCATTAGTAATATCTGATAATTATTTCTCAAGAAAATCACTGTACAGTTGTTGACAACTTGCATTTTCACTTATGGGTGTTTTTCAGTACTAATGTCTGCCATTACTCAGCTTTTCATGCACATACACTTCAGGGTGAATAAACCAAATTAAATTGGCATGATTGTGTGTTTCTGTTTGTGCTGAAGTAGGATTTCTAGTCAGTGTTTATTTGGATTTCTAATAGCACTACCATACATCCAGTCAAGAAAATCTGAATATGATTCTTATTTATCATCTCTTCTCCACCCCATTTTCAGTCACTAAATGCTAAATATTTCTCCTAGCAATGTTTTCTTCTCTACCTCATAATCAAGGCCCTAAGATCCCATTTCTAAGAAATCACAGCAACTGATTTTTCTGCCTTTAATGTTCTCCATTCCTCCACACGCAGCTCCTAGTCAATTCTCCATACAATTCATATTTACCAGAATCTAACTCCTAAAATGCAGTTCTAAGTTCAAGATACAGGTGAAGCTCTCTGACATGGAATTCAAAATCATTCAGTAGCTGACCATTTAGAAACTTGTACTTGAAACTTTACCTCTTACTGTTTCTCTCCTTTTGTCTTATGTTTCTTTCTATACCAAACAACAACCATCTCTGGTAGCTTTCCCTTATACATACTTTCCTCTCTACAAGTGATACCTTCCTGCTTTCTGTGTCATTGCTGTCAATTCATATTCCATGTTCAAAATGCACCTCAGTCATTATTTTCCTATGAGATGTCTTCCTTAAACAGCTTTCAAGTAACAAATTTCATACATAATTTAAATTATTAAAACATTGTTTTGCGTCTATTTACTTCCTTTACTTTAGAAACTTACTTCTCTTTGTATCACCAACACCTAACTTTGTATCTTAGAATATGTTCAATAGAACATTTCCTTCTTTTGTCTTCTGTTCCAGCAAGGGAGTGAAAGCACGATTTGTTGTGACTGATGGTGGGATTACCAGAGTTTATCCCAAAGAGTAAGTTCAAATAACATCTGTAAAAACAAATATATTACAAAAGACTGCACCAAGGATTTGTACATTACAGCATAAGGAAGCTATTCTTCAAATAAACTGATTGCCGTTAGATTACATTGGAGCCATTGTTTACAGTATTTACATTATTAAAAGATTTTATTTCTCTGAAAAATGACATTATAAAATTCTGGAATGCTTGCTAAATATATTTATTACCAAATTTAAGAGATATTTAAAGGGATTTTTCTCTTTGTAGATACAAGCTAAACCAGTGAAATGAGCCCAATGATTATAGCCTATCAGCAATATTTATGTAGCACTTCATGGTCTTTCACTCTTCTTTGATGTATCTTGTCTCTATTATCTTCATAACAGTGTCCATGAAGTAGGTTGAGTAGTCACCAATGCTTACTAACATTAATTGACCTATTAACTTACTTGTCCTACTACCTGACTAGTAAACAATGGAGTAAAACTAGGAGTTAGCTTTTTCTGATTCTTAATTTAGTGCTATGCTGATGCATTGCTCAGTAATGAGTATCAGTTATGCTATCAATTACCACTAACTTCTTTAGACATACCTGAAATGTAGGCGTATCTGTAAAGCTCAGCAAGTGCACGTAGGATAAAGTAGGTTATCAGATAGATTAAAGAATACAAATGATGAGCCATTTCCTCCTTAGGGCTGGAGAAAATTGGCAAGAAAACCCAGAGACATATGAGGACAGCTTCTATAAAAGGAGCCTAGATAATGATAACTATGTTTTCACTGCTCCCTACTTTAACAGTAAGTATTGCTTTGGAATTCAGCTTTTCTCAATCTTTTTAAAAATAAATTATTGCTACTATCTGCTTTCCCCCAAAGTCACTACATTTTATGTCAACTACTCAGAATAGTCATCATTAAAAATAGAGTATTTGCAAGGCATTAGGAAAATAGAAAAGAAACATCATTTAGTTGAAGAGGCAAAATACATACACAGCAGTCTTCCAATAATTTAGAGATAGCATATCTGTCAGACATGCATAAGAAGTAGAAACACATGTAGATAATCCCTCATATTACAACTGAAAATGTATTGAAAAACATTTAAGGAATTAAATAAAGTAGAGTAATTTCATTGACTAATTACATTTTATCAGTATTAATTATATAATTATACAATTAATAGCTTATCTTTTAAAATATTTTGAGTTATTTCCCAAAAACCTTGTAATTTAATCCCTGAACGTCTTTGCACATAGGTACTATTTACCTTTATTTTCATAAATGGGGAAACAAATTCAGAGAATTTCAAAGTTTTGCCAGTGATATATATCTTAGACAAAGTCAGTTTTATGTATCCAAAATCAATCTTTCCACTTCACTTCAGCAGAACTCCCTAATATTTTAACAATTATTGTGAAAGCAGATGTAACCAAGATAATTAATGCCCCCGAATCAATGAATACAAACCAATTCATGGATATACCAGTTAGCCTAGTGTATACAAAGGAAGAAGAGAGGAAGGAGAGCACAAACATTTTTATAGTTTATAGATGCTAGAATTTTTAAGCAAAATACTATCCATCTGTATCTAACGACAGAAAATCAATACTATTAATCAATATATCTTGATAGGTGTTTATTTATTTATTTTTTAGAAAGTGGACCTGGTGCCTATGAATCGGGCATTATGGTAAGCAAAGCTGTAGAAATATATATTCAAGGGAAACTTCTTAAACCTGCAGGTAAGGATATATATTAATTACAAAAACACAACCAAAATTAAATGTTACTTGGCATGTATGTTATAAACTGGCAGTGTTTATCAAGGTCATCAGAAGGTCTCAAACAAAAAAGGCATGCATACTTAAAAAATTAAATAAAATGTAACTAGTTACCTATGAAGTTGGGATAAAATCAAATTGATACTACATAGATTTGAGAAATTTTCAAAACTGTGTGTATGTTTATACTCTGACACAAATTTATGGAATCAGTTTAGTATAATAATAAAAATTTTTAATGTTGGATTAGCAACCCCACTCCAGAAGTCTCTCTTAATACTTTAAAATACATACAAAGTTATATGGCCAAGGAGTTACATATTTGTACAAAAAAGTTAAGTTTCCAGCCCTGAGGGAAAAGATAAATATGGCATAATTATACTATATTCTACTAGGTGTCTGTTAAAGTGAATTAAGTAGGGCTCAGTTAAAAACTTGCTATAAAATATATAGAAAAACGACTTTTTGGAAAAATAGGCAAGTAAACAAACATAGTAAAAGTGAGCGTCAATGAGGATTGGAAGTGGGCTAGAGTGAGTGAATACAATAAGGTTAAAGCTATTAGTTTTTTTGATTGTATGATTCAGTGTTTGAAGTTATAAAGGAGAGTATTTTGAGCCTTCCTTCTCTGAGGGCAGCTTTACCCCATCAGTGGATCTATTACATTAATTCACTCCATCACTTACTAACTCATCCACCTATTCCTTAATTCACTCAATTGCTCATTTACTTACTAAATCAGTTATTCTCTCAGCCATTCATTTATTCACCCACTCTCCTACTAACCCACCTACTCATCCATTCATCTGTTCACTCTTTCACCAAAGATTTATTAAGTACCTACTGCAAGCACTGGTAGAGTTAGGGAAACCTCTTAAAATATACCATTTGAATGACCTCAAGTTTATGAGGCTCTCCTGACACTAATGTTTTTTATTTAGCTTATTGTATTAGTTAATTGGTCAGGTTGTGGCTAATGAATACACTCTTTGTGAATATAAATTACAATTTATGTAATAGTTTAAGAGCTATTAGCATTATTTCTTAAGAACAAAAGACTAAAACTTCTGTAATAAACTATAATCTGATACTTGCTATCAAAATAATTAAACTGTCATATTGCAAAGATTGTATTACAGGTAATTATGCCTTTGAATTAATTCAAATTAATTTTTCAGTTGTTGGAATTAAAATCGATGTAAATTCCTGGATAGAGAATTTCACCAAAACCTCAATCAGAGATCCGGTAAGATAGTTTAAAAAAATTCTTATGCTATATTTAATGTTTTCAAAATTCAGTAGAAAAAAAATAAGGTCTTTATACAAATAAACATAAGGCAAATACGTTCTCAGTACCACTACACTGAAGTAGAATTCTGAATTCCTATTTTTCCAAAGCTTTTTGTTTAAATTAGTCAATATGTAATAAAAGTATTTCAAGGTTACAACATGCAATGCTAGTTTATATATTGATTGACATTTTCTAATTTTAAAGATAAAACTTCTGTTTCTTATGGACTAGACTGTTTAATCTCATTTTTCTACTGGATAAATTATTCCAGAATTTTTAATTATAACATGGTAATAATGTAATTAAAATCCAACTGCTAAAAAAAATGTAATAATCTTTTTTTTGTCTTTCAGTGTGCTGGTCCAGTTTGTGACTGCAAAAGAAACAGTGATGTAAGAAAACTGTTTAAAATCACTGTTGAGTACAATATTTCCCTGTGTTACTCTTGCTAAGACTAGAATGATGACAAAAAATATGCAGGAATTTTTAATCAAAGACTAAAAAATCCTATGGAAATGTGAAATAATATATTCATTTGAATTTATATGCTTTTGATTTTGAACGTGAAATGCTTGAATTTTTAAAAATATGTATATGTCCTTGGAAGGTTAAAAAAGTAGTCATGTCAATGTGATGGTTCTCTTCGTTCTCAACGGTGTTACATTCTTTTGCACATATTTATGTTTAGCTCTATTTCTGGATAGGAAGTTTCTAACCAAAGCATCCCTATTGGTTATCAATGCAGTTTTCTCTCACCTATCACACTTTCTCTAAATTTGTTCACACTGTATTATATAGTTATAGGAAAATTTTTTTTAACTAAACCCAGAAGTATTTCAGTTTATTATAAAGTTCTAGTTACATGGATTGAGTTTTAAGTTGTCTTGTATTACTTTCACATCTGTTTGAGAAATTGGAAAAGGAAATGTGAACTTTGTTCAAAAGTTGAAGATGCTCTAATTCTAAAACTTGAGTAACGATGATGAAACGATATTTTCTTCCAGTCCTCTTATGTGTGTCTGCATATCTCCAAGGGAAACAGGCGGTTTATATCATCTTTATCACTCCTACTCGTGTGGAATTATGAGCCAATAATTTCAGTGATTTTTGTAACTTATCTATTTGACATGGACTATGCAGTAGCTGTTTTAAGAGCAAAAAATTTAGTAATAAGCTGCTTCCACATTAGGAAAATGCAATGCATTACATCCTCAACTTTGAAAACAATGTTTTTATTTGTGATTTTATTAAATACAAATTATATTGATTTTCATACATTAAAACATGATTTAAACTAGGTAGGAATTTATCGTATGTTTCAGGGTGAATTAAGTATTTTCTTAACCATGGACATTTTCTGTTTTGCATTTTGCTTTTAAATCTCCAATTATCCAACTACATATTTTCAATCTGAAAGTATGAAATAATTATAGTCTTATAGTACTGACATGTTTTAAGTCTGTGAAACAGGATAACTAAAATGATATTTTTAAAAATATCTTTTTGTTGAAATCCTAAGTATGTGTTTAAATCAGTTATTATTAAATAATTATCCATTTTTCTGGATCATTTAGATGACACAAAAGTGGTAAAAAGATTTTTTTGAATTTGCTTTTATGATTTGTTCAGACTGAATTGACAGTCTCAAATGGATGGTTGGTGTTGGATTATCAAGCGTGATGGTTTGATATAAATCTATGCATGCCTTTATTTCACCAGAATTTCATGAATATATATATACGTTCAAGGGAAGATAGTCATTTAAAGTTTTCTATTTTTTATTGCTCTAATCATGTACATATAATGGGGTAAAGACAATACAACCTCCAAACCTTTCTAAAAATGTGTTAACTGTTCATTTTATTTTGGTAGGTAATGGATTGTGTAATTCTGGATGACGGTGGGTTTCTTTTGATGGCAAATCATGATGATTATACTAATCAGGTATGTGCTGAAATAAGAGAGAATTAGGCTTTCCAAAGTGCGTTTCCCTGATCAACATTACAAAACCTCTTTCAGTGTTTTAGAAATTGATGAGATGTTTTGTTTCTATCATAAAATAATTTGTAAAATGCTTAATATTATGTAAACCATTAAGAAAGGCATGCTAAGTCTAGTTTTTATGTTATTTGATTTTACATTTTAATACTGGTATCATTAAAACATACAGTTCAGAATTTTAGAATGATATGACCTTTTTTTTTTTTTTTTTTTTTTTTTTTTTTTTTTTTTTTTTTTGAGACGGAGTCTCGCTCTGTCGCCCAGGCTGGAGTGCAGTGGCCGGATCTCAGCTCACTGCAAGCTCCGCCTCCCGGGTTCACGCCATTCTCCGGCCTCAGCCTCCTGAGTAGCTGGGACTACAGGCGCCCGCCACCTCGCCCGGCTAGTTTTTTTTGTATTTCTTAATAGAGACGGGGTTTCACCGTGTTAGCCAGGATGGTCTCGATCTCCTGACCTCGTGATCCGCCCGTCTCGGCCTCCCAAAGTGCTGGGATTACAGGCTTGAGCCACCGCGCCCGGCCGATATGACCTTTTTAATCTTTAAGAATACTTAGAAAATTTTCACTTCAAAATTTGTCAGTTGATGATATCTAATTTCATATATAGTTGGTTAAAACTGATGTAATTTCTAGTCTCAAATCTGCAAATTAGCAGCACATAGGCTATTTACCTCATACAAGATTTTTAACAAATTTGAATTAGAACTAATTTCGCTTCTGAATCTGTATTCCTGGCTTCTCTTTTTTGGAAAAAGCAAAAGAGATCTCAACACTGGGCTTTTTTTGTTTTCTGGATGACAGTGTTTATGGGCTGAAGCTGATTAACTCGTGATTGCCCCTTTAGATGGGACTTGTTCCAGTTCATCACAGTCCCTACAAGTTCTTTTTCTAGGCCCGCCTGCTCTCTCATTTATGCTACTTTTCCATTCCCCAGGGGGGCATTTGATCTTTTTTTTTATTGTATATGTTTAAGATGTACAACAAAATGTTTTGATTTGCATAGTTAAGTGATTACTGAAGTCAAGCCAATTAACATATCCATCATCTCAGGTTGTTAACCTTTTTTGCAGTATGGTAAGAAGACTTAAAATCTACTCTCATCAAATTTCTGGTAGACAAAACAGTATTATTAACTACAGTCCTCTGTTGTATATTGAATCTCTAGGCTGATGCATTCTACATAACTGCTTCTTTGTACCCTTTGACTTACACCTCTTTATTCCCCACCCCTGTTTTATTCATCTGGGAGGCATTTGATTGTGATTTAGTGCTTAGTAATGTGTGTCCATTCCTTCCACAAATAAAACATCACACAGCCCCACTGAGTAATGAGAACACTTACTCTCATTTTAATTTGTTCACAGTGTCATGTACAGTTTCTCATTTGCTTCTGTTTTTAAGCTCCTCAGTTGTAGTTCAGTTTCTCTGAATTATTTCTTTTCACTGTAGTGGTGATTCCAATGTTCATTTTTGACTTACATTTTAAGTACACATTGCTTTGTGATTTTTTTCTTCACCAGATTGGAAGATTTTTTGGAGAGATTGATCCCAGCTTGATGAGACACCTGGTTAATATATCAGTTTATGCTTTTAACAAATCTTATGATTATCAGTCAGTATGCGAGCCTGGTGCTGCACCAAAACAAGGAGCAGGACATCGCTCAGCATATGTGGTCAGTAATATCCACAGTCTAATCAATTCTTCTCAAGAGGATACTCAAGTGTCCTCAGTATCAAGTAGACTACTGAAATGACTTTATTATTTTATTTTATAGCCATCAATAGCAGACATATTACAAATTGGCTGGTGGGCCACTGCTGCTGCCTGGTAGGTCAAAATTTTAGTTTTATTGGTAATGAAAGAAAGAAGTTGTAAAATAGAAAAGCATCTGATGAAAATATGGATTTAGGGGACACTCAAATTTTTTATTAAGGGAGTTAAGGTTTTTTCATTCTCTACATCACTTATTGGTAATATTGATATTTTTTCCTAAGTGAACAATATGAAATTACCATTATTCAGTTTCTCATATGAAAACAATGTTATGTGGATGTAAACTTCAACCTCTTTAGAGTCTTCTTTCCTCTACACATCTATTGAAATTCTTTTCATTTGTATTAAGTATTTATAAAAGTATTACACCAATTTTAGGTGTATTGATCTGTAAGAAGTTACAATTTAATTGTCTTTAGTATCCAAGTTGGATGTCCGCATGCATCAAATTCATGGCATGATGGCAACCTTCTGCCTCTTTACTAGTGATACAAGTACTGGTATCGTTTTAGGGGCATCGTGTTGCTGAAATGCATCTAATTGTTTCTTTTTACCGATTCTACCTTCCAAACTTCCCCCATCCCTTACCTGTAGACCCTACAACCTATGAAAATAAGACATTCAAATGGTCAATTGTGGCACTGTGGAAAGTCTGGAAGATCACATTTCTTATTGTTTAGTTGTAACTAAACCTCCTGTTAGGTCTGGGATCCATGATCTCCCCCTTCCTTCTCTCCCCTCTAATCTTTTTTTTTTTTTTTTTTTTTGGTATCATCACACTGTATTGTTAGCCCTACTCCACGTAGATTAATATACAGTATTCATTTGATGTTGAGGTTTGCCCAGCTAAAATTAAGTGATGATATCATTAAAGCAGCAAAGAAGATTTTAGGATTTTAAAATTTTGAGATTTTTTGAAAGATTTAGAAAATTGTTTTATTCTGAAAAATGGTATTTTCTGATGTGATTTTATATATTAATTTCAGTAGGCTTTTAAAATTTCATCATGACCCTGAAATACTTTATACTATATCCCCTCCCACCCCCACTTTTTTTAAACTAAATTCAGTTCTAGAAATTTGGCTCAGTTGTCAGTTACTGTAAAACTGAAATGTGCCATATCTCTATAATATGTATATTTTGTTTCATGAAAGTTACATGTTTACAAATATATTCTATATTACAAAGTAAATAGTTAACAAATTCAAAACCATGGTATAAACAGTGTTGTTTCTTTGTTGGGGGCGGGGGGAATTCAAAAAACAAATGGTTTTAAAAGCTAAAATAAGGAGATGTAATGAATGTAAAAACCTATGTGCTGAAACACTGACATTCTCCTTCTTAGAGTGAACACTTCTGCTTGATAACATTGCCTGTTAGGCTTCTTAACACGTGTGTCTCACTTGGTCCAGAGCAAGATCTGAGCACTTCTGATTTCATGACTTCTTTGACACATTCAAGAAAGGTTACAATGTGTTATATAATTTTAAAAATACTTAAATAAAAACACTCCTAGACTTTCCTTCCCAAAAAAATAAAGGGAAACAGTATGTGTATGTGTGCGTGTAAAAACACATTTTTTCCTAGATTTTTATTATTTTTTTTATTTGAAAAATTCAGGTCTATTCTACAGCAGTTTCTCTTGAGTTTGACCTTTCCACGACTCCTTGAGGCAGGTATGTAAATGCTCAGACCTTGTCACTGTCATAACAATAAAAATTATTTGGGGGGACATGCTTGAGTTCAGCAAATTCAGAGACTATTTGTGTGAGAAAGAGAAAACAGATCACCCATCTCATAATTTTAGAGCTAGAAACTTTTTGTCCAACCTTTCCTAATGTCTTAGAAATTACTTAGGTCACATTGACCTTGATCTCATAGCCATTATGTATTTAAATTAATTTTTTCTATTGATATTTATCAGGCATCTATTACGGGCTGCCACGATATTACACAGCAGTAAACAAGCCAGTCCAGGCCTCCTGGTCTTAGACATTTATTTTGCTCTGTGAGAAGTGAAGACTCCAGGGGACTGACTACAGTGGCCCCTCCTAATGGTGTTCTTTGTTTTTACCCCCCTCTCCCCACCCAAGTTGAGATGGAGGATGATGACTTTACAGCCTCCCTGTCAAAGCAGAGCTGCATTACTGAACAAACCCAGTATTTCTTCGATAACGATAGTAAATCATTCAGTGGTGTATTAGACTGTGGAAACTGTTCCAGGTAATTTCTTTCTTTATTTCTGGAGTCGTCCTATTTCATTAAGAAATTGTATATACTGTTATAATCATTACAGAAAAAACTGAAAATTGTGTTGGAGCCAGAGATGTAATTGTTTTAAGTTGAAAATGTCAGAGATCTTTAGTTTCTCTGTAGGCTTTTAAAATTTATAATTTTTAAAATTCTAACTTTGATAAGCTGTTATTTCTTCAACTATAATAATAATTACATGATCAAGATAATTACTTTCTCTTTAGGCAGAACATAGAGAAATTTGATATTTTAACTTTTTTCCTAAAATAACCCATATTAAAAATTTCTAATATAAAGTTATACAATTAAATATATTAGTAATTCTAAGTAATTCTGAGCCAAATATGAATTATTTTTCTATATGGTAACTAAACAGATTTACACAAAAACATCTTGTTTTGTTTTGTTTTGTTTTGTTTTTACTTCTAGTCTTCTCTGACTTGAAGAACTGAATGTTATCTTTATTTGAATTTGAAGGAACTGGGAAAAAATACAATTTTCTTAGGTCATGGTTAATGTTTAGTCAGTATCCATAAAATATCTTTTAAAATGTTGGGAAGAGATGGAGAATTTAATTTTATTGTAATGAGGATAGAGGAGAAAGGCAAGATGGGGATTTTGAGGGGTAGGTAATAATTAATGCCACAAGATTCCTGAGAAGAGAGCAGCAAGTCACAGCTTACAAAGCACAGAGTAGAGACACTTTGTTTTTAGAGGTGGAGGGCAGGTTATTTTAGAAGAAATGTTACCATAGCAGAAGAAGAAATAGGAGGAGGTGAGGTAATCTGAGATTATGAAAGTGCCAGAATTGTTTAAAACAATTTTTTTTGCAAGAGGGTCTAAGCAACCTCTCATGAATTTTTAGTAGACGTGGTATGTTTTATGACTTTCTCTAGCAAACCTCTATGTCCAAGGAGGAGGTAGAATATATGAAGAGGAGAAGAAAGGGGAGGAGGAGTCAAGCATGAACTCACAAAAAAGCAGACTATCTTGTTTAGAGGAGATTAGCGTATCAGGCTATGCACCTCAGGAAATGGAATTGTGGCATGTTTATTGGATACATCAGAGTTTCACAGTCATTGGCCTTTTATTAATTGACATCCAGCAAGAGCAACGTGTGCTTAAAGAAGTAAGTTAAATTGTAAAGTGAAGGTCAATATAACCAAGACATTAAATTGAATCATACTTTCCTTTTGATTTGTTTTATGGAAATCAAAGCTTAACAGAGCAAAAAGAAAATCCCGCTTTTCTGCAAAATGTATAATGATGAAGAAATTACTTTTTTAGTGATATATATTTACATTTTCTGTGTTGGTTACTAAAGTAAGAGCAGCTTAAGGTGTGGACAAAACAGGGGATGGAATTCAAAACCCTTGATGCTGTCCATGTCTGTATTGTCCAATGCAGTAGTTACCACCCATAGGTGGCCATCGAAATTTCAATTACAGTTATTAAAATTAAAATTTTGTGCCTCAGTTACACTTGTCACATTTTAAGTGCCCAATACCCCTTGAGTGGCTAGCATTTACCATACTGGACAGTGCAAATAACTTTTCCATCTTCACAGAAACTTTGCTTAATATTACTGTTCCGGACTTGTCTCTGCCCTTAGTTTGGGCAAGATGCCTAGACATTTTTGTATTCCCTGTTGTGTTATCTGTAAAATAAAGCAACTTTGGCATATTTTCAGTGATAAGTATCACAATTATTTGTAAGTGTAAAGAAACTTTTCTATGTGCATCAACAACTAAATAGTGCTTATTTTGCAATGAGAACTAATATTTTAAAATGGTCACACATAAAACATCTATTGCAATTTTTTATTTATTTGACATAGGTAATATTTTCACACTAATAAATGAAACTTTTTTTTCTTCTAAAATCATAATCCTATTGTGCTTGGAATGGTTTATGTTTCAAATGTCATATTTTGTCTTTCATTTTAATATTAAGAATCTTTGAAATATTTCCATTTATTTTGACAAAGATACTCATTTTCTGTGATATCATATTTTGCAGAATCTTTCATGGCGAAAAGCTTATGAACACCAACTTAATATTTATAATGGTTGAGAGCAAAGGGACATGTCCCTGTGACACACGACTGCTCATACAAGCAGAACAGACTTGTATCCTTTGACATCAGAGCTATCTGGAAAGGAAAACCATCTTAAAATAATGCATTTTGAATCTTGTCACATTGTTTATGCTCATAAAGAGGAAAAATATTAGACGGCTCTGATCACCTCGCAAAGGCAGAATGGATTCCTCACTCAAAATTTGGTTGGAATGTCAAGAATAATTATGCTACACATGCCCCAGAAAAGGATAATTCACAATTTAGTTCTTTAAATCCCAATGTACTTGAGTTGTGTTGGATGAGAGTAATGATGTATAAGCTATCTCTTACATGTTTCAGGAAATACATTGCATTGTATTTATTTTTAGTCATGTGGGAAAAAAAACTAACAAGAGATTCCTTAACAAGCCTCTTTAGCTGATGGTCCAAATCCTTGTGACATGGTTAAGCAACCCAGATACCGAAAAGGGCCTGATGTCTGCTTTGATAACAATGTCTTGGTAAGATCACACTTCTACTGGATTGAAATACTATAAATTAATGCTCACTGGCCACAAGAATTCAAGGAGACAATTTAACTCAAACATAATGTCTTAACCATAGTTTTTCTCATTAACATGACATACTTGCTGGTAGATTTTTTTCATTTCAGTAGTTTTCATGGTTAGCATAAACTTAACAGTTGCTTCTTTTGTATGTCCTTCCCACAGAAATTGTGCTTTCAAACACAATTCCAATCAATTGACTAATAATCCAAGGTCATAAATCTGATTTTCAAGATTAATAAATAATTAACTCATAGTAAATGTTAATTATGATATATTTGTTGCCTCTATTTATATTCCAATCCTGAAGATATAAAAATTAAGTTTATTACATTTTTATTAGTTATATTCGTCTTCAGTGAATTGAAAAACCTGTTATACAGCCATTGTCTTATTATTATGGAGTTCTAGTTTCTTTTGGATGGTTTCTGATTCTATCACATATTAGACTTGTATTATTTAATTTCTTTTTCTGGTGTTTGAAATTAGACCAGGTCAATTACACAGGATTAGTTTGATAAAATATTACAAATCATATTAAATATATGTCACTTAAAGATGGCTTACTACGTTTCCTATAGTTCATCTGACTTATTGTGTATAGATTATGTACAAGGTAGGTAATACATCATCAGTATGTAATACATTAGCTTTATGCTTTAGAAATACTAATCTATTCTCAAAGACAAAGTCCACATAAAAATCTCTGTCCACTTCTTTTTAACTAATTTTAAATACGATACTTCCCAATTCTGATTCTTCAAGGTGTGCCACCGCATGAAGTGGCTTGCACACACCAATGAGCATCCAAACGTGTAATGCATTATCTCATAAATTGTTTATTCTAAAAATAGGTCAGAACATCTGTTGATTAATGTGCATTTTTAAGAGTTATTTAGAAGAGGTTTACCTACTCAAATACATAGCTGCATTTGTCCCAGAAAGGATAAAACATTTCACAGATAATATAAATTAAAAATGGAGCAAAGAAGAAATAAAATCAGTGATGGGGACTAAAAAATTCAAGATGTATTAGCCAGTCAATCCCAGTTATCTCTGTGAGGGATTATTGATCCTTGCTAGGGAAAGTATTTCAACATTGCCACTAAGGGTTTTTTTTCTTTTTCTTTTTTTTTCCTTAAGACATTTAGAGTCCAGATAGGAGGACTCATGTTATTCTGCCTACTACACCTTCAGCAAGTTGCCCATGTAAAATTATTTCCCAAAGAATATTTTATGAAGCGCCAAGGGTCATGTCACTCGTTAGAGAAGCTTCACTTATCAACTATTTGCCACCAGTTTTTTGACAGTAGGAATATTAAATTCAGATGAACTTGAAAAAATGACATAAAAACCCTGTTGCCCAAAATATTATTCTAGGAGGCTCTATCTTATGATCAAGGCATTAAAAAGATTTGACCAAGACAAAAATGTTCAGCAACTGAAGCTCCTATAAACGGATTGTGTGTGAAAGTACAACTGTTGCTCAGTAGCTTGGTGTGCTAATAATATCTTGTGTTTCTTTAGCAGTGGAGTATTTTGGTAATGCTTATTTGCAATGGTCACTGTGAATCTGCTCTGGATGGAGACTCACGTTAACTGCCAGCAAATTGCATGAAATCTCATCTTGTATGTCTTCTTTTCTGTGTTTTCTTTCCTTTTCCTGTACTTGCTACTTTGCCCGTTATTAATAGGATCAACTTAAATGCACAACGAGTGGTGCCTGTACCATGATGTCAGCACCTATCTTCATTTTACTCCAAGTTTTCATGTGGTGTGGATGGTCAGTCACTTTCTCTAATTTTTCTTTTTGTTTTCAGCTTGAAATTTTAGAAAATCACCCATATCCCTAAATCCATAATATTAATGTTCCTGAAACTAGGTTATTAAAATCTCAGGACCAATGTTGTTTTGGAAATAGCTGATTTCAAATGGCATGTAAATTTCTAATCCTAAATGAAACATATTAGTTTTCAATATTTATGTAAAAATGATTTTTTTCATAAAGTTTTTGTGTAAAAATTGTCATGCTTCATGATATGAGAACTATCTAATGACAATTTTTAGAGGTGGTTATCTCAGTTTATTTACAAAAGATGCTAACGCAAATTTAATTCCTTTCAGATTTTTCTACTTCTTAAAATAAATCTGACTTAAATAACTTTTTAGATTTTTACTCAAAATAGTGAAATATTTTAGAATAAGTGCTTCCAGTTTCTAAGTTCATTTTATTTAATATTACATTATCTAGCCCAAAATTATTAACCTTTGAAGAAATTTCTGAGTTCTGTATTCAGTACTACTAAAGAGAGGTTTCGGTGCTTGCATTTGCGTTTAGTTCTTCATTTACTGTTTTGCAATTTCTTTTCTAATGCTTTGGAATCATCATGATTGTGTTACTAGAGCACACACTTTTGTTGTGTTTGTCGTCAGTTTCCAGGTAGTCATTGATTAGGAAGCCACTAGATGGAGATGTGACCATTACTATGAATGGAGTGAATTCACAGACAGGGGTGGTAGAGGGTGGGGAGTAGAATAGCAGAGGGATTCTCAGAAAATAACCACTTGTCTTCTGGGATAATAAAAGAATGGCTTTCATGGCAAAAGACTCCAAGCAAAGGAAACATTACTTTAATAATTAAAATACTAAAATCAAATATCTTCATATAAACATTTTAAAAATTGATATGTAGGCAACTATTTGAAATATTATTGATTCCTTAAAGAAGTTCATAGGTAGTCAACCATTACACAAGAAAAATGTTACCAAATATGTTTCCATAATTGTCCTTATTTTCCCTTGATTCAAAAGCTTACTTCTCTCGATCATAGAATTTTTAGGTAAGATTTATAGGTTATCAATTACACTAAAAAATATATAAGTATTGGTCTTGAGTAGGCCAGCTCTCTTTTTACCTTTCTCTTAAAAACCTATAGCAATGGCTGGTCACAGTGGTTCACGCCTGTAATCCCATCACTTTGGGAGGCCGAGGTGGACCTGAGGTCAGGAGTTGAGACCAGCCTGGGCAACCTGGTGAAACCCCATCTCTGCTAAAATTTAAAAAGTAGCTGGGCATGGTGGCACGCACCTGTAGTCCCAGCTACTCTGGAGGCTGAGGCAGGAAAATTGCTTGAGCCTGAGTGGTGGAAGTTGTAGTGAGCCGAGATTGTGCCACTGCAGTCCAGCCTGGATCACAGAGCTAGACTCCGTCTCCAAAAAAAAAAAAAAATCCTATAGCAACAGTGAATGTAAATTTTTTTTTTAACCTAAGACCCCCCCCACACACACACACACACAAAATAACATTTTCCTATTATGATACTTTCTTTCCACCACAATTATAAATCTATCATGGAAATAATTATATATCACCATGGACTCAACTAGATATTTATGTACTGGATAATATGCTTTATAAATTGGGTTTACATAAAATAAATTTCTCAATGGACAATTATTGACTTGCTTTACTTCTTTGATTAATAAATGTTAGCTTTTTCATTTGCTTATCTTTTTTGCTTGTGTGTGACTTAAGTCTTCATAAAGCTTGTATCAAAAACTCTCGACCACTTGAAATTTTGATGAAGTCCTCATGGTATGGAACTTCGTAATTGTAGATGTTGCATAATCTATATCCTGATCTCTAAAAAGAACACATTTGAGATTCTTTTATATTATTATATCACAGGAATACATAATATAGATGGTGTATATTTTACATTAACAAGATGTGGTTTCAGTATTTAAAAACACAGTTATCAGTATAGAACAGTGAATCCCCTTAGTGCTATTTGAATGTTGATATAATGATCTCAGAGGAAGTATTATTTTCTCTGAAACAATTAAGTTGAAAAAAAAATCATTGCAAAAAGTACTGAAAGGTTAGTTGGCAGTTGTTTCCCACATTAAGGACCAATAAAGGTCATGGTCTATGCTCCAATATAGTCTGGCTAAAACTAGCAATTTCTGTTGGATTAGGTTCTGCTCACAAGCAAAGTAGAATGGTAGTGTAATCTCCAAAGCCTACCAAAGGGCCATTAATCCTGTAGATTCCAGAAGGATAAAGATTATACATAAACAATTATGAAGCTCCATACCATGACGACTTCATCAGAACTCAAGTGTTCAAACAAGACTTTTTGATAACAAGCTTTGTGAAGACTCAAGTCACACACAAGTACAAAAGCAAATGAAAAAGCTAACGTTTATTAATCAAAGAAGTAAGGCAAGCCAATTCTGTCCATTGAGAAATTATTTTATGCAAACCCAATTTATAAAGCATATTATTGGGTACATAATCTGTCTACATTTAAAGAGTTGAATAAATATACTGCCTATCTCTTGAGTAAATGTGTAAGAGTGTTAAGGTGCCATGTAGGAGAACGAATTATTTGCTGGGGGCATTATTCCTATTATTATGCCGTATCTACCTGCCTAAAAATTTTTAAATATAGATTTTCTTTGAAGTTGCTGGTGGTAACTTTAGTACAGACTTACCTGAATTCAAAAGTTAATCCATGATTTGATGACTGTCTTCAACAGTGATTTGCATTTTGAAGGAAATTAAATGATGGCTATAATTCAGGGAAAAAAAAAAAAAAGATCAAAAACCTTTTAGCCAAATGACCAGAACATTTTCTTTTGAAAAATGTATTTCTAAATTTAATAAATTAAAAATTATTAAGCTTGTACTGTATGCCATTAGTTATCCCAGGTTCTGAATGGGGAAAGAAAAGCAGAGTAAGAGTTTAGCAACAGTAAATTCAAAAGATTTTAGTCACTGGTAACACATGCTGTATAAAGAAAACTTTGGGGGCAAATACCATATGAATTTTACCATGGTTTAGATTTTTTAAAGAGTAATGAGAAAGAAAGGACTAAAGAGTTCTCAGTTGATAACTTTAACAACACAATCTTTTAAGAGACGTTCCCCTATAAGGAAGTCTAATAAAATTAGTTTTATCATATTTTAAAATAAATATATAATATTGGCACTGATTCTTCTTCCATTTTAATGTTCTAAACTTAAAGTACCAATATGTTATTTTCTACTTAAATAATCGTTTAAAAATCAGACCGATTTATTATATCTGGTCATGGTGTCAGTGGGATTTCAGTCTCTAGAGGACGGAGATAATGCTGGGTTGCTCCCACATCAGGGCATTTGTGATTTAGAATGTATCCCATAATAAGACTTGAAATGATTCTATGAAATACATTACATGGAGTTTCACCATGCAAAATGTATGGGAAGACATGATCAGGAAACTTAAAAGGCACATTTTTCAGTGTGAGTTGACATGCAGACTACAGGGAGCCCCAATAACTTATCTAAACTACCACCTCCCATCGAAACAGATATATCTCATCATCACACAGAGGAAGTGAAACAAAAAAACACCCAAATATAAAAATAAAAACACTGAAATAAGGGCCAAAGAGAATATTTTTCTTTCCGTAACACATTTGTAGATTATAAAGATGACAAAATATATTCTTAATACACAAATGGGTCTTGTTGTGTGGTAATTTTTATTCAAATTAACACTTAATCATAACTGGGGAGTACTCCTGGTTAAGTGACAATGACTTCTTTAAGTTAATACCTTAGTGTTTCTAACCAGTCAGTGTGTGCTGCTTTATTGAGTACCTACTATTCATTTATCAAATCGTTACTATGTATCTAGCCACTCTGTGTGAAATACATTTATATAAAGTATGTTTTTATCTCATATTCAATTATTACTGGTACCCTGTTTTTTATCTGGTTACCCTACCTGGAGAGAAAAGCATCTGAACAAAACAAATGCAAAGGCACTAAAGAGCTTGGCCTGTTGCAGAGGAAGCCAGTGTTATTGAAGCAGAGTGTGTATGTGGGAGAGGAGAAAGTGGGAAGACGAGGCAGCCAGGCTCCAGACCTCATAAGACTTTGTAGACCTTAATAAAGAATGTAGATTTTGCTCTGAGAATGATGAGAAATGTTGAGCAGGGAGTGAAAGAATGTGTGGTGTTAAGAAGACTGCTTTTTGGAGAAGCATTTGCAAAAGGGCAGAGTAGAAGCCATGGGACAAGTGAGGCAGCTTTTGCAAAATGGAAGGAAGAAGTAATGGTGACTTGGACCTGCAGTAGTGACAAGCAGTAGGTTTGGGGATGTATTTTGAAGCTAGACTTAGAGGATGGATTCCCAGCTGAAACCCCAACTCTGCAAAAAATATAAAAAATTAGACAGGTGTGGTGGTGCACACCTATAGTCCCAGCTACTTGGGAGGCTGAGGTGGGAGGATCACCTGAGCCCAGGGAGGTCAAGATCATTGCACTCCAGCCTGAGTGACAGAGTGAGACCCTATCTCAAAAAAAAAAAAAAAAAAAAAAAAAAAATGGATTGGATTTGAGAAAAAAAGAGGATCGTACATTACTTGTAGTCTTTGGCCTTATCTGCTACTCTAAAAGTGCTATTTACTGATACCAGAAGAATTATATTAGGGGCAAGTCAAGTTTGAAATCCCTATGAGACATACAAGAGGAGAAAGTAGAGATCAATGAATACAGAGACCAGAGGAGAATACAGGATTGAACATATAAAAGAGTGAGTTATTAGGAAATGGATGAAATTTAAAGCTGTAGGACTAGATTAGATCATCTAGGAACAAAGTGTAAAGGAAAAAGAAGAGAGAGAAGTAACACCTGGAAAAGTCTAACATTGTAGACAGCATGAAGAAAAGGAGGTCAAGCCAAGGAGAGATACACAAACAAGTTTCAAGAAAAACCAGAAGAGTGGGTTAGCCAAAGATACATAAGAAAGTATTTCAAGGAGACAATGTTATATATTTGTCAAATGCTTCTGAAAGGTCAAATAGGATAAACACTAAGAATTGATTATTTTATGATTCTGTTTAGATGTGGGAGGTAAATTGATTGAAATCAAAATTTTTTCATAGATTCTTTTCTCCCAGCTTTCTTCTTAACAAACAAAATATTTCTGCTGCCTTAAAATACAGTTAAAGAAATAATTTTTATATATTTACTATGTGGCAGCACTGTATTAAATCCTGGTGAACAAAAATAGTCAGAGTTCTTATTCTTTGGGAACTCAGAATCTTTGTAAAATTATTCAACCTATTATTTTGATTCTTAGAACATCTACCTTGGATTAGATTCTTTAAAGATGTTTAAATATATGGTCTTTCAAATAATCCCATCAGAAAGTGGGCAAAAAAACATGAATAGACAATTTCCAAAAAATGATATACAAATGGCCAAAACATATAAAACACTGCTCAACATCACTAATTATCAGGGAAATGCATGTTAATACCACAATGTGATACCACCTTACTCCTGCGTGAATGGCCGTAATCAAAAAATAGATGTTGGCATGCATGTGGTAAAAAAGGAACAATTTTTACACTTCTGGTGGGAATGTAAACTAATACAACCACTATGGAAAACAGTATGATGATTCCTTCAAGAACGAAAAGTAGAACTACCATTTGATCCAGCAGTCCCACTGCTGTGTATCTACCCTGAGGAAAAGAAGTCATTTTATGAAAAATACATTTGCATATGCATGTTTATAGCAGCACAATTCAAAATTGCAAAAATGTGGAGCCAACCTAAATGTCCATCAACCAATGAGTAGGTAAAGAAAATGTGGTGTATATACAACATGGAATACAACTCACCCATAAAAAGGAATGAAATAGTGGCATTTGCAGCAACCTAGGTGGAGTTGGAGACCATTTTTCTAAGTAACTCATGAATGGAAAACTAAATATTGTATGTTCTCACTTCTAAGTGGGAGCTAAACTATGAGGATGCAGAGGCATAAGAATGATATAATGGACTTTGGGGACTCGGGAGGAAGAGGGGAAAGGGATAAAAGACTACATACATTGGGTGCATTGTACACTGCTTGGGTGACAGGCGCACCAAAATCTCAGAAATCACCACTAAAGAACTTATCCATGTAATCAAAAACCACCTGTTCCCCAAAAACTATTGAAATTAAAAAAAAATAAAAAATAAATATGAGGTTTTTAAAAATGAAATTCACTATGTTTAAAGGAATTAAAGGATGTAGAAATTGTTATCAAATATAGAACCTAGGAATAAAAGATGAATAATACGTTTGCATTAAGAGGGAACTAAATGAGCTACCACCAGACCATGGGGAGTTAATGTGAGTACATTCATTCTAATATTTCTTCATTGTCTCAAGACAAATCTCTTCCTAGCTTAGCTCTTTATTTTGGATATGTATTTTCCGTGTCCTTTCATTGTTTATGGTTCAAATACATTATTCTTCATTTTACTTTAATTCTTGATGAAGGTCCAGATGCTATGATTGCACTCTATGTTGAACCTCAGAAATTGTGTAAGAAACATGGGAAATGGAAATGTATTTATCAGTCCCAGACTTTCCCATATGGAGCATAGTTGCTAAAATCATAATTCTTGGGAATTATAAAACCTATTAAATTTTACATTTATTGTATTTATAAATATATATGATTTTTGATACTATGAAAGTTTTTGCTTTAAAATTATTATTCAAACAGCATTTATTATTTTCTTTCATAATCATAAAAATCTACAACTAAAAATTTAAAGCATTTGTCAAATGATGCTAGGGAAGTTGCTTTAACCAAAATTCCTCAATGATAAAATCCAGGAGAAAGGAATTTATTTGGATTTCAGTTAAAGCAATTTTATAAGGTAAGTTCAGAAGTGAAGTAAAAATGGATTACTCTAAAAGATGTGTTACTAAAGATTTTTCAAGATTTTTATTTTTATTTTTATTTTATTTATTTATGTTTTACAACAGGAGGATTATACTGACTGTGGTGGTGTTTCTGGATTACATCCCTCCCTGTGGTATATCTTCGGAATCCAGTTTCTACTACTTTGGCTGGTATCAGGCAGCAGACACCGCCTGTTGTGACCTTCTGAAACCAAATCTGCATAATTAAACTCCAGACCCTGCCAGAACATGAGCCCTCAATTACATTAAAGTAGGGTCAGCTATAAAATCAGACAGATATTACCTGGGCCTATACCATGGCATAACACTAAGGCGCAGACTCCTAAGGCACCCACTGGCTGCATGTCAGGGTGTCAGATCCTTAAACGTGTGTGAATGCTGCATCATCTATGTATAACATCAAAGCAAAATCTTATACGTGTCCTCTATTGGAAAATTTGGGAGTTTGTTGTTGCATTGTTGGTGATTACATGTGAAAGGGTTCCCCATACAATTGTTTATGAATCATAAGAAATGTCTTGATATTGACCTGGAATTTTGACTTGTTGCAGTTTTACTAAGAAAATCTCTAAGGGGAAAGAAATTATTTTTGCCTTCACTTATTCTTCTGTTAAAACTTAATTCCTGCTTTGAGTATAAATTATTGAAATGTATAGAGAAAGAATTAACATTGGTCTAAATTGTTGAAACACAAATAATGGCTAATTTTCTATGAAAAATTTGCCATGAATCAAATGCCTTATGAAGAATGGCTTCTTTGCCAAAAATAAAACACAATTGATGACCAATTAAATTTTGATGGAGTAATGAACTGATGGTTTGAAAATAGTACCTAAGAAATTATTAAACTAAAGGTGCTTGAGGGAGAAATTAGAATATGTGACATATTTCCTCATAAATGTAAGCAAGCCCTTAATAAGTGCTTTGATGTAATGTTTCTTTTGTTCACAGTAATGTAGTGCTAGCCAGATATTTAAAAATGCTCTAAGAAAAGCTTGTTGGGGGGAGGGGGAAATGTTTTTCTTGTGATAAATGAACTTTGGTTTACCAAGGGTATTTTGCATGATGCTGCTGCTATTTTAACTTTTCAGTTCTTTTTTCTCTTACTGTAGAGTGTAGTCATTGAAAAGTTAACTGAGTGATATTATTGTTATGTAAGAATCTGAACCTTGCAGTGTAAATGCACTTAAGTCATCTTTTAAAATGTTGTTAAACTACTCTGAATATACTGTGCAATGTAAATGCTGAATGATTGGGGTTAGATAAATGGTGAAATGAGAATTAATGAATTTTATACAGATTCGTGCTTTCGCCTGATAACCTATGTACAGATATTTTAAGTACATAAATCAGATTTGACACATTTATTTTTTGAAAAGTACATATATGTTCTCAATGAAGATTCATCCTAGGTTTCCTCTTTGTTCGTTTCAATAGTAGCACATACAATCCAAAAGTTCCTGCTACTGCTGCTTTTGCCCTTCCATTTTAAATGGTATGATCGTTTGACCAAAATTTCCATGCAATTTGATAAGGGTTTTACAATAATCTGAACAAATAGGAAACCTTGAATCTCTATGTATGCACATGAATACTTGATTGTGAATAATAAAAGTTGTTTTTTATACAGCCTGATTGGTGAAAATGGTTAGTGTAGTAAATCAGATATTTCATTATAGACTAATACGGTAGCAGATTATTTATGCTTTTAAAAATTATTTTCTGGAGCAAACAGTATTTGAAGAAAGGGTAAAAACTATGAATGTGTAATTCTAAGAATAGTTAATAATTTTACTGAAGGCTGAACGTATGTAGATATTTTTTATGATAAAATGCAGTTTTTCTTTTTTTGCAACATGCCAATTAAAGGTATGTGTATATGCTGGAAATTTTCTTACATATCCTTTTTAAGTACAAGTTATTAACATTATCCAGCATGCTTTAATATGCTCCACATATCAAAGATATAACCAATAATTTAACATAGTTTAAAAGATAATATTTGTTTTGTTTTTAGCTTTGCATACATTTGTAATTCCCTCCCACCACCAATATACCTTAGGTACCATTTGTGTACATTTCTTTATTTAAGATTTTTTTTTTCAATAAAAAGGGGGGAGGGGGAAATGGAATCACTTTGCCAACTATTGTTCTAAGAGTTGACATCAGTTACCATTTCTAATGCATTGTTGTGATTTTGTAGTGTCATTCATAACTGGTATTAACATTTTAGAAAACACCAAAGTGATTTAAAATATATGTGGAAAAAAACTTCTCTAGTAACAACGTTTAAATCATGTTGTTTGTTCAATATTTAAAAGTTATTGTTCAATTTTTGCTAGACTATCTTAAATCATGATAGTGTTGGGAAGGGGGTATCAAAATATAAAATTGTTAGTTTGTGTATATAAACAATGCACATTAAAACAATTGAATTGCTTCCAGCATACAACAAACTACCTTAAAATTATGTTCAAAATCTATTAAATATATTTTCATGGCTAATGTCGATTATATGTTTTCATCAATTACACTGTTATTGTATTAATCGCAGTTAAACTTGGCATCTCTTGGCAGGATCCTATTTGATTTCTATTGCCATCAAAATATATTTATATGCATGAGTTTTGCTATAAACCTTTATTTTCTGCTATAAAGTTATATATTATTGACAAATTGACAAATACAATTATAAATTGGGTAAGAACAAGCTGATTAAAAATTGTTCCCATGACTAATATTAGTCTTCATGCTTTTAGCATACTTTAAGACAGTAACACTCATCCCATCAAATTATTATATTACATTTAGTATTTTTCTGTGTTATGTTGACAAGAACTTAAATTATAGCCTGTTATTAATATTGATTTCCAACGACTGAACAGTATAACAGATCAATAAAAAAATTTATACACTGATTTTACTATTTAATTTTTGTTATCCTCATGTGGCTTAATGTAGTTAGTCACTAAAACAGAATTCAAGTAAGCTTGGCGATGGTGTTGAGTAACAAGAAAGAATTTTGCATTAATGATTTCTTTATATTTTCCTCATTTAAACAACCAGCATTACTGCCAAACACCAACCGTGGTCCATATTTGTAACAGGTTTTTAACATGACATAGTTAGCAAGTTTGATTGAAGAGATTTTTAGGTCCTGGGCCTATAAGATTTTAGTATGATCTTTTTTCATGTTTCTAATGCTTGAGGCATTACTGCTTAACTTGGGGAAAAATAAAACAGTGTTGCTGCCATTTGTAAGTTTTCCTATAATATTCCTTTTATTAACTTTAAAACTGGCCTTATGGGGTTCAAATAGGCAGTATCCCTTTTAAGTGACCTTTGCAACCCAAGTGTTACTTGCTTATTTGATGCTCTCTTGTATTTTAAATCTCATTTAAATCTTTGTCTGTGACCAACAAAGCTTAAATTTTGTCTTAATTTAAAACTCTGGATCTATTCCATTGATCATGTTAGACGTTAAAATGTTTAATGGTATAGTCTGACCTAGTGAAACAAAATGGATGTTGTGACTTTTTTAAAATAATAGAATGGAATGACTATTTCACTTGCCCAAAATTTTAAATATTTTTTCATCTAAACTTGTATTGTTTCCCATAGCAGAATGTTAATATTCACAGTATATTTCTGTGAAGAGCAAACCAATACAATATATCGAGTGTTGAAAAAATTCCAGATTTTTAAAGAATTAAACAACCCTTACCAATAGTTTCATCTACCTTATTTCTAGTTCACACAGTTATCTCAAAGAAATTCCACTGAAACTAATGGGATACTGTCTTGTGTAGATGCCAATTCAGTTTATAATGTGACCTAGTCAAGCTGTCTTTTTGTTGTGTTGTGTGAGTGTCAGATCATGCTTTTAGGAATACTTTTATTAAAATGGTGTGCATTCATGCAAAAGGCCAACTGGCTTTTGTGAACAATAGATTTTTTCTCCCCTTTATTTTGTTCTCTTGACACTTTTGTGAAAATTATCTAGCCTGATAAAAACATTTTGTAAAAATTTGTATAATACTGTTATAAAATATTTATAATCCCAGAAAATGTTGTGTTAAACCTTGTGCAAAAACAGTATATTCAGAATAAAAGTTTATCATTTAAAGTCACCACGTGGTTTGGGTTTTCTGCTTTTTTAAAGATCCAGTTGGAAGAGACAGATGGCTCTGTCATAGATATATTTTAAGAGAGAATTCTGGATTGTGGAAATAAAAGTTGGGCTTAAATAGTGCTTTTACAATTACAACCGCAACTCACACAAATACAGTGAATCCTTGAACAATATATGTTTGAACTGCATGGATCTACTTATATGGATTTTTTTCAACCAAATGCAGATTGAAAATACAGTATTTACAAAATGGAAAACCCACATATGCCAGGGGCCTACTTTCTCTATACCCAGATTCTGCGGGACCAGTTTCCAGACTTTTGATACATGTGGGCATCCTGAAACCACTCCCCGACATACACAGAGGGACGACTGTCAATTCACTCACAACACCTTTACTTAAGTCTAACCTTCTAACTTGCCTTCTCCATCAAGGCATTTAGGAATGTACTTAATCAGACTTTGGACTTCTTTTACAAAAAAAAGTTCCCTAGGCAAAAATGTTGCCATGTTTCTTTAAAGACCTCAGGAAAGTAGGTTAAAAGAAACAAGTTAGAGTATCTGAAATGTGCTTATCTTCTATGCATCTAACATTTGAACAGCAGCTGAGGCAATGAAGTATAAAGAATTTTCCCTAAAAACCCTATTAGGTTCCTTTTACACTTATGCCAGCTTATGACCTGCCTTTCTATGCTTACCTGATAAAGTGATAAGCCTGATAGTAGAACATAGGCCTACTCGTCTTTTTTGTATCTGGAGAATCTGAAAAATACCTACGTATGGGTGGACTGTAGTATGTGGGTACCCATGATGGTGATTATTGGAAAATCTGACCCCCATGTCTGATAAAGACATTTTAACAGGAAAAAAAAACCTACACAAAAGTGTAAGGTAGATTTCGTTTGTTTTTTGAACATCTGGATTCATTCTATACCAATTTCTCTCTTTAATTTTCTCATTCCCCAGAGACCTTCATTTCCTCTATCAAACATTTTGATCCCACTCCTGCCTCTTCTCTTGGGACCTTGCTTCATCGGTTCTTCTTTCTCAAGGATATTCCATCCCCCTTCTCAACAGGCTTCTTTCCCTCTGGTCTAAAGTCATTTGGAACACCTCTACCTAAAACAAACTGAACAATCAAACATCCACCCCCGCCCATTAACCCTATTACTTCCTAGATTTATAAAACTAGAATTATTCATTTGTACATCCACAGACATGTATTGGTAGTCTTTTCTCTTTGCATTATACTCAAGTTGGCCTTAGAATTTTAGATCTGTAAGACACATTACCTCTGACCACCAGTTTTCACTACTGCTGAAAAATTTTTTTTTTTTTTTTTTTTTTTTTTGAGACGGAGTCTCGCTCTGTCGCCCAGGTTGGAGTGCTGTGGCCGGATCTCAGCTCACTGCAAGCTCCGCCTCCCGGGTTCACGCCATTCTCCTGCCTCAGCCTCCCGAGTAGCTGGGACTACAGGCGCCCGCCACGGCGCCCGGCTAGTTTTTTGTATTTTTTTAGTAGAGACGGGGTTTCACCGTGTTAGCCAGGATGGTCTCGATCTCCTGACCTTGTGATCCACCCGTCTCGGCCTCCCAAAGTGCTGGGATTACAGGCTTGAGCCACCGCGCCCGGCCTGCTGAAAATTTTTAATTACTGGTATGAAGTCCTAATAAATTCAAGTTCTTGGACATTTCTAAATTCCTAAATGTTTTGTATCTCAAAGTGGAGTTACCCACCAGAGCACCTATATACTTTCTTATAAATTGCTATACAACTCAACAATGCTGTTTTATATTTAATAAATGAACTGTTTAAAAATGTATTTGAGAAGAAAATTTAATATCACTACCATAATTGGAAAAGAATATAACTTGCCCAATTTAGTAAGTATGTCACATTAAAGTAGGTTCATAGCTATGACGATAAGAAAAAATGAACAAACTCAGCATATGCCAGTTGTCAAATGTGCCACATTTAATAAATGCTTAATGCATTTATTGTGAAAGTTCAGGAAGTTTTTGCATAAAATAAAACCCTGGACCCAAATATCAGACTGTATACCTTAGTTATTAATATGTTAAAAATGTATACTCATGAAATTTTGTCAAAGTTTGGCTTTTCTTAGATGTGTAGAATTTTCCCCCAAATGATTTATTATGTAATAGTTTTGGGTCATTTGAAACTTTTTTTTTTAATCTAAAAAATAAGTTCATCATGAACTTTATATGGTAAGGATGAATGATTTAAAACATTTCTTATACTGTAGGATGAAGCTTCCATGAAAAAAAAAATGCTCAAGGTTTAACAAAATAGCTAATGGATTCTAAGACAGAGAGCTTATGCAGTTCTAAGTGCTCTCTTTTCACATGAAGCAGCCCAGAGGAGTTAAATCGTGTCCAAGGCCACCAGCTCCTTTTGTCAAAACTGGACTAGGAACCCGAGTTGGCTGACTGTTAGTAACTTCCCTAGAGACAATGATTCCAGACACCAGCTATCCAACATATTGATACAAGGACAATGTATGTATAGGTTGGAGTAAAATGCAAGCAATGTTGGCAATTTTCTGTATTAGGAGGAATTCCCTTTTCCAGATATTCTTATTTCCCCTAATTGTTTAAGGAAAAATGATGTTTTGTGAAAGTATGGCATCATTGATTATAACTATTATAAACAGCAAAATAAAGAGCAAACTCATGTTAGTTGTCATTACCTCTGTTACCCTCCCTTCTTTTATATTTTATAATTATAATGACCTGTAAAATTTCTTAATCCAGGAACTATAATACTACCCTAGTCCACATTGTGAAGGCAGTGTAGCCACGTGGTCACTGGAATTCCTTGCTTTGATTTAAAACCTGACTTAACTACTTACTAGCTATGGGACCATGGACAAGTTACATAACATCTAAAAGTCTCAGTTTCCTCATCTCTAAAATAAAAATAACAGTAACTACATTGAAGGATTGCCATGATTAAGTGATAAAATTAATGTAAATAACCTAGCATAGAGCCCAGCACTGTTATCACTCATCAATGCCATACATTATTATGAATTGTTATCATGACAGTCATCTTCCTAGTACAATCTTCATTTTGGGCTGAAGCACTAAAGATCCTAATTATCTACATGTATCAGTCTTTTTGTGTTGTATAAAGGAATACCTGAGTCTGGGTCTTTTATAAAGAAAAGATGTTTATTTTGGCTCATGGTTCTGCATACTGTACAATAAGCATAGCACCAGCATCTGCATCTGCTCAATCATGGCAGAAGGCAGAGGGTGAGCAGGCATGTCACATGGCAAGAGAAAGCAAGACAGAGAGATGCTAGGCTCTTTTAAACCACCAGCTCTCGCATGAACTAATAGAGCAAAAATTCGCTTATTACCATGAGGAGGGTACCAAACCATTCATGAAGGATCGGCCCCCATAACTCAAACACCTCCCAGCAGACCTGATCTCGGACACTGGGGACTACAAATCAACATGACATTTGGAGGGGACAAATCTTCAAACTATATCACTGTAACCATTAATGTGTAATTTAATTTTTTTTATTTTTATTTTTTAACTTTTACGCTCAGGGGTATATGCGCAGGTTTGTTGTATAAGTAAGTTGCATGTCACAGGGGTTTGTTTTACAGATTATTTCATTACCCAGGTAACAAACATGTACCTGATAGGTAGTTTTTCAATCCTTTTCCTCCTCTTACCCTCCACCATCAAGTAGAGCCCACTGTCTGTTATTCTCTTCTTTGTATCCATGTGTACTCCATGAAACATGCATTTATTCTGTATTCAACTGAAGTGTTAGATGTGGACCCTTTATACAAGATAAAAATAATTCTTTTCCTTGAGGGACTACTGGCTGAGAGTATTGAAAATATAATAAACATTTACAATAGTGAGATGAGTGCTATTCTGTAGGAAATAAATATTATAGGAGCTTACAGAAAAGTAACCTAGCAAGACTAGGCTGGTCAGAGAAGGCTGCCATGATCTTAAGCTGAAGGAAGGAGGACGCAATACTGTAAGAAATAGAGAAGAGTGTATGAAAAGAGATGCATCAGGGAACTGGAAGTAGCTCAATGTGACAGTTAAGTCTGGCTGGAGGGGTGGGTGACTGAAGATGAAGTGGAAGATGCCGCTGGAGAGATGAAGAACCAGGGCCTGAAACTCTCTCTGAATCACATTGGGTATTTAAGTAAGTGAAAGCCACTGAAGAGTTTTAGGCAGAGAACAGTATCATCATATTTACATCTTCGGACAACCACTCTGGGAAAGTGTGTTGTTGATAGAAGAACACCTACAGATAAGGAGACCACTTAGGAGCCTACCATCGAGGTGTGAAACTTTTGTTGACTGGTAGGAAGGTAGACAGAGAAAAGTGAACTGATCTTTGAAATATTTAGAAGAAAAAAAGGAGAAGACTTTATGATTCACCAGTTATATTTTAAAAAAAAAAGTTGGGGGAGAAACAATTACCCTCAGGGTTCTGAAGTTTAACATCCTGACTAGCAGTGCAGTCCCCAAAGTGCAGGGGACAAAGGAGGGTGCCCAAGGCAGGAGTGAGGTAGACGGGACAAACCCAGATGAGAAAATTAAAAATTGCTCTTCAGAAATATTGTGAAGGAGACTTTGTACAGTGTTGAGGATATGAAGACGAGAAGATGCAAAGTTGGGCAAGTCGCTGCTGCCCAAGAATGTATTCACTCAGTGTGATTTTTAACACTGATTGCATGTTAGAAATGCTTATTGAAAGTTTTGTTGGCTTGTTTTGTTTTATATATGGATACTTAAGTCCCACTCTAATTCAGAATCTCGAGTGTTTCCTGCAGCCAGGGTTACACTAGCCAGGGGGATGTTAAGTGACAGGAGTGACGACTCAGATGCAGGATGTTTCTGAATTATACTTTATAAAACTGTATCTACATACAATTTTTTGTTTCAATTTTAAATGAACACATTTTATGAGCATATTTTAAAACACATTCTGCAATCCCATTTTAATTGCATTATTTTTGAGGGCTTTTCTATTCATTTTTCTCTTTGGATCTGGATTCTATAGTTGGACATACCTGATAATCAATACAGTTCTCATTGATTGTGGCTGATATTTAGGACCACTATTGGAATAATTCTTTTTAATAGACATTCTATTCCTATTTAAGTCACATTAATAATATCAAATGTCTTATATAGTTGCACCACAGATTTCTATAAATATCAAACAAAAAGAACTTTGTCAATCAGGTTCTTTCTTATGGTAAATGATACCAAACAACAGAATGAAATTAGAAAATTCTGTGACTTGACAATATATATATTTTTTTACATATCACAATTAAATGGCTATTTCTTGACACAATGAAAAGCTCATCAAAACTTTTAAAATCCCACTTAAAAGATTACTATTTCAGATTGATGGCAGGCTGCCTGCTCATCTTCATTTAGAGACCCTCAAAGAAATCTGACTGAGGCAAGAGAGACTGGTGCATGATAGAAGTTCCTGGCTGTACAGTCAGATTGCCTGGGGACACATCCCAGCTCCCCAACTTGGGCATGTCATATGACACCTCTTAAGTTTCTGTTCCTTGTCTGATTTATTTTATTCACTCAATAAATACATGTGTATAGTAACAATGATTATAGTCACTACCTAATAGTCACTCAGGCCTCTGTTTCTTACCTCAGAAACTTAATCATTCTGATGCTGATGATTTTAGGAATGCCTGGAGAAACACGACATCAAAAAGATTTCTAAGGTATAACAAATATTACCAAGACCTCAAAATTTTCTCTCTGCTGGGCATTGGAAATATAATGATGAGAAACACAAACACAGCGCGAGTTGCAGGAGACCACAAGGAGAGTATTCGTCCAAAAATTGCATGAAGAGGCATAGATTACTAACTCTAAAAAAAAGCGCTATGTAATAAAAAGATCTTGGTAACAAGGAGTTGATGGCAGATGGAAGGAAAGAACCTGATGGGAACTGACCTGTGTTTAGTGACTGAGCTGGGAAGAAGGTAGATGGAAGATTCACACTGCCCTGGGTGTCTTCATCCAAATCTCAGCAACAATTAGACATCTGGAGCATGGTAGATACAGACTAAGTAATGGAGAAGCAGATGGCAATGTTAGCTCTGGGAGAATGTTTGACTTCAGCTAACAGCTTAGGGTATGAAGGAAGAAACTTCTTCTCACTTATGGGCCAATACTTAAGTTTCCCTCAACAAAAATGCATTACCTCATCCATTTTCTTATTTCCTTTCATCAAAAATCTTTAATTTTCTCTGCTAAATTTCCACTTGTCTTCATTTTCATTAGTTCTCAATCTCCTGAAATTTCATCTCAACCTCCTCTCAAAAACTGCTTTGGATGATTTCCTAATTGCTCATTCCAATCTCAATATATTCTGTCAGTTTCCCTCTGAAAACTCAGACTTCTCTGAGTTCCAGTGCTTCACTGTCTTCTCACTCACTCCCTTCTCAAGATAGTCCAACTCATCTGGCCCTTAAATATTGGTGTTTATAAAATCTTTACCTATATGATTTTATTGAATGTTATGCTTTCCTATCTTCTTTCTGGTCCAAATTCCCAATCATCATTGGATACTCATACCTAGGAGTCTTAAATATATGACTAATCTAACATACCTAGAAAATAACTAACATCTTTCTCAATATCTCTTCCTCCTTTTGCCCTCTGTATCTCAGGACCAAGTCAAAGAGGCAAAGTCAGCTAAGCTAGAGCTTTAGTGTCATTAAATGACCAAATTCTGACAAGCCTACACCTTAAATACCTTTTGATTTCCCACTACTTTCCCACTGCTACTTTCTTTCTTCAGACTTTTGTCAACTCCTGCCCAAACCATTTAAATGATTCCCAACTGGTTTCCCTACTTTGGGTTTCTTTCCACTTCAATCCACCCCCATGGTACTTATTTTCTAAAATTTACCTCTGATCACATCTTCCCCCTTTAAAAAATATTCAGTGACTCCCCATTGCTTATAAAATAAAATATAAGTGCCTTAGGAGGACATATGACACCAATTAGAAGCAGGCCTCTCGCTACTTATGACTTCATATTCCCCTCATTCCTATCCTAATACCAAAAAAAAAAAAAAGAAAAGAAATGCAATTTTAACTTAAACCTTACCAAATTACCTAAAGTTTTTCAAATATAATGCACTAATTCATTTTTCTGCGCTGAACACGACTCCCACAATGCCTTCTCCTAACCTCCCCTTTACCATTACCTATATTTTAATACCCACTGTAAACACTACCACTCTTCTAGAGCATTCTCTGGTGTTCTGGAGGGTTAGGCCATTTTCTCCTCTGTTTTTCAACATGGATTTGAGTTTGAATGTTTGTCAGAATTATCTTAAATAACATTTATATTAAATTACTTCCTTTTAGGAAACAAGGAGGAAGAGCTTGGAAATAAAGAAAACCCAAGTATTTACTAGACACTCTGCTCTGGACCGAGAGAGATATTTGGAACATATCTCTGTTACAATCTATGAAAATGTGGCATACTTAAAAAAAAAAGTGTGGACTTTAGAATTTTAAAAAATCTAGTCTCAACTGTCGCTTTAATTTTTACTAGTGTGAGCTTAGGGGATCAGAATCTGCAATTGTAAATTGTCACAGCATTTTCTTTGAAATATAGTGGGAACAATTATTAATGATATAGGACAGGCACAAAATAGGAGCTTAATAAATAATACCAGCTTCTAGTAAAATAAGATCCTAATCTACTAATAACCATACTATCTCTGGTATTGCCAGAATAAGAAAAATGCTTCAAGTAGTCAAACATTTGGTTAATTTTTCAATTAAATTTCCATCTCATTTTAAATAATGGTTAAGCTGTGACATCTTCTGGAGGGCATCTACTTTTCCTTCTAGTATAACATCATTCCACTTAGTACAACCCCATGTCAGGTTAGGAAAACCTAATAAGACATGTCAACCTGCATCTCAGACTGTCTCATCCATGACTCAAGAATCTATCCCTAAATTGTTTTTTTGAATCAGAATTCTGTAATTAGTAAAAGTGGGACTGGACAAAGTTAGAAAAAATGGCAGATCATGTGGATCATTTTTAAATAAGACAAGTATAATGATTTAAAAAATAAAACTGGGATGCAAAAACAGAATTCAAGAGAAAGTTTGATTTAATACTGGGCCGTTAAGTTTACTGATGGACTTCCTATATTTTCCTAAATTCTAGAGTCAGCAGAGCCTCAAGAAAGACATTAAATGGCTCACAACTGATGGTAAGCAAGTCAATTTAGCCACTAAAGAGAGGAAAGTAAGTGGAAAGGAACAACACATTTCGATTTTTAAAAACATTAGGATGAGCAATACAGACAGGGCAAAAGTCTCAAGTCCGGTTGTTTCTATTGCAACTGTGACTAATACAACATGGCCTGTAACTAGGCAAAATTATGGCAGAAAATGTTTCTTTAAAGCTTGAATCCTTTACTGCTTTGATACCTCAACCTTTTTTTCTGTGGTGAAAAGTCATTGTACCCAAATGGCATTAAATTGAAGAAAAGAGCAAAATTGTAAAGCAATCTCAGTCAATTTATATTATAAATTACATATTAGATACCATAATACCAAAAGACCTAAACTATAGCCCTAAATTATTATTAACTATATAATTCAGTAAAAGATTTCTGTATACACTATTATTCTGTTTCATTAATAGAAGTCAGAAATGCTGTGAAACAAGAATGGAGAATCAAGAAATTCATGAATAAAAAACCTAAGAGAATGGTTAAGCTAAACCTGAAAACATAGCTTCAAGCTGATCCAAAAAAACCTAAACTTGTGCTTTCAAACTATAGTGTGTGTTCCTGAACACCCAAGTACATGTCTTATTAATCCCTATATAATAGTGATGTCGCAGGGCCACTCCATCCCAAGAGATACCATTTAGGGTGTGAGGTGGCCTCATAAGCTAGATTGCTGCTGATTTGAGCCAGTCTGAGTCACTCCCTCTAATCCAAAGGAAAGACTGTAATCCTAACATATCTCAAACCCTTCTGTATTTGTCTCTTGGGATACTGAGAGCTTGAAGTCACTGAAACACTCATCATGAATCAGGAGCATGTTGATCAATGCTATTGTCTTGCAGATAATAAGGTAGTAGATGCCTCAGTTTTGTAACACTGAAGTATTTATACCGCTATGCTTACACGAGTGAATACTCAGGGGCACAGTCCTCCTTAATCTCTCCTTGTATTATTACTGATTGCAAAGGAGGAGTAGGGTGTACCTGGAGAAAATTCCATCCACCCTCTGAACCCTATTCTGTTCTCACCTGCCAAGGGTTATTCCTAAGGTTTCAAAGTCCTCAGTGACTCAAGTTGTCATTTATTTTGGTATTTCTCTTTCAGGCTATTCCTAAATATGCATTATGGAAGTTTAGTAGTGTGCCCTTCATGTAGTAGGATCAATATGTACCTAAAAATAAAATAGTAAATAGTCTTCACTAATACTGTGAACTTCCTATTTTCCAAATTAAAGAAAAATACAAAATTTTACAGAGATTAACTTAAGTATCTCACAAATAACAACATAATTTCTTCCATTGGTTTCCTTAGTAGTATATAAATCTTTGTTATTATCCTTATAGGGAATTAGCTTCTCAGTATCATTTTATCCCTTAGGCATAGGGAGTTTGTTACATATGATCATGGTTGCCTAGCGTTGCTATAAATTACCACCAAGTGGTAGTTTGCAAACAACAGAAATATATTATCTCACAATTTTGGAGGTCAGAAATTCAAAATCAAGGTGTTAGCAGGACCACACTCCCTCTGAGCCTCTAAGAGAGATTTTTTTTTTCTTGTCTATTCCAGTTTCTGTTACTCCAGCCATTGCTCAGTTTGTAGCAGTTAATTCTAATTTTGGCCTCTGCCTTCATATGGCCTTTTCCCTTTGTCTGTGTTTTTTCCTCCTGTGTCTTTTATAAGAGCATGTATCATTGGTTTTTAGGTTCTAACCTAAATCTAGGCTAATCTCATCTCTAGATCCTTAACTTAATTACATTTGAAAAGTCCCTTTATCCAAATAAAGTCACATTCACAGGTTTCAGGGATTAGGACTTAGACATTTCTTTTTTGAGGACACAATTCAACCCACCATACATATTCCCTTGGCATTATGTTATATGAGTGGAAAATGCTTATTATGAGTTCCCTAATTTGTATCTCCCACCTTGATTTTTCCCTTATGTCTGGATTCTTATGTCCATGTTGATATAGTAGATGGCCAATTTGATTTCTCCATCTGAGTGTGCCTCAAAACTGAGGTACCCATTGTTCCATCTTCCAGGGGAGTTGACTAGTTGTGGCTCATAGCCAAGATTCTCCCAAGAAATTACTTTGGGGTGGAGGAAGCTGCTTTTCTCCAAGTAATACCCACTTCAAAGGGATAGAAGGACAGGTTTGGTAACATGTCTCAATTCAGCCCATTTCTGGAGGGCCATCCCAGCTCCAGTTTCCCATGAGATTGACTGACACCTCTGTTTCAACTGTACATCACCAATTTCTTTTTCAATCCTGCTTACTTCCTTCACAGGTATTGTTTCTGAGGGTTCTTTGCAATAAACCACCTATATGCAAGTGTCCATTTCAGTTTGTCCCACCTAGAATGCAGCCCAGAAAAAAAGACCCCTAATTTAACGTGTCCCTACATAACTCTTATTGCAATATATCCTCCACCACTTCACATTCTCTCCCTTCCATTAACGGGGTTCCTTCTCCATTCCCCAACTTTGTAAATGACATCAACATCCACAGAATTTTCCAGCCAAAAGCATAGGAATTATTGTACTTTGTACTGTTTTCTTTTACCAAGATCCTATTTTGAGTCAAGTAATTTTACTTCTAAATTATATTGGGTATCTGTCTAGTTTTCTAAATTGCCATTAACACTTCCCTAGTGTGATCATCATCTCCTCCCATACTACTCTCAATTATTAGAACTGTGATCCTGGGCAATTTACTTACTCTTTCCAAGCCTCTGTGAAGCCGAAAGAATAATAGTACTCATATAATAACAGTACTCAACATTACAGAGTTGCTTTGATTAAGTGGTTAAAAAACATAGAAGGGCTAAAATAATATTTGGCATATAGTAAGTGCTATCCTGTCAGTCATTATAAATATTCCGAAATTTAATTAAGTCGCCTCTTGTAGTGGGAAAGGGAAAGGAATATAAATGAGTGAGGAGAATTATCTGTGGACTTCTCCAGAGGTTGGCTTTGTACCTAGTATTAAATCATGCATATCTCATGGCATGTAGTTGCACCATATTATTCCATATGGTGGAATCTCAGAACCCAAGTTATTTTAAAGTAAATATTCAATATGCACATATAATAATGAAGTAAATGTTATATAAAATATTTTCTAAATACTACAGTATTTAAATTTTATCTAAATGGCTCTAATTCAAGAACTAGCAGTTCAGATGCTCCCAGAAGTACAGGCTATCAGTGCATTCCAGGAGCACATTGCGGGTTGATTGTTTCCAGTACAACATCGTCCTACTGCCATGAATTTGCTTGCTGGTTAATGTCTATAAAAATTCCCACAGATGTGTAAAAATATGTATTTGACTCTGTTTCTTCTTATCCATCCCTTCCCACATTTTGTGGTAACTAAATAGGAAAATCATTTCTTGAATATCTCTGATACTATAGTTAAAATGTAGAGATCAAAAGATATAAGCTTATATATGTGATCCAGTGCCAAACATTTCCCTAGATAAAATAGGTATTCAAAGCATGAATTAGGTTACTGTATAATATTTTACTTGACAGTGAAGTTTAACAAGGATCATAAGACATGAATGCATAAATTTTAAATCCATTATCATGGATAAGGAGATCATTTTATTAAGTCAGTCTATTACTTGTAACAACAATAGTATAATGAGACATGGGAATTATAGTTTTGTTTTTTTTTTAAATATAGCCATTGGAAAGCATGTGTTGAAGTTTAATAAAACTGAGCCAAGGCTGATTTATTAAAAACTTATGCTTAAATTGTTCCTATTTTTTTTCTATTAATTAATTTTTTACTTTTTAAATTTATTTTTATTTTTTGAGATGGGAGTTCTTGTTCTGTTGCCCAGGCTGGAATGCAGTGATGTAATCACAGCCTTGACCTCCTGGGGCTCAAGTAATACCCCTGCCTCAGCCTCCCGATTAGCTGGGACCACAGACTTTCACAACTATACTCAGTTATTTTTTTTTCTTGTAGAGACAGGGTCTCACTATGTTGTCCAGACTAGTCTCAAACTCCTGGGCTCAAGCTGTCCTCTTCCTTGGCCTCCCAGAATCCTGGGACTCCAAGCATGAGACACCACTCCTGGCTGAAATTCTTCCTATTTTTTATTCTTATTGTTTATTATTGTTTATATATCCATTCAGTAAGCTTTTAATGTTTACATTATATATCTATACACACACACACACACACACACACACAAATAGAAATTGCTGAGTGCTAAAAAAAAAGTAATAAACTTTGGTCCCATCTCTAAATCTAGTTGAAATAACTAGATTAATGTTGGAACATTTATTTGTCTGAGCAAGAAGAAGGCTCTCAATTCCCCTCATGCCCTTTTTTGCCATTGGGTTGCAAAAAAGCATAAACACCATGGAAATGACAATGTTCACAAAATATTACACAAAAATGCACCGAACTTCCACATCAGGAAGTTTCTATCAGTATTTATCTCTCGTGTAAGTTATGGTAGAACCTCTAACATTAAAAAAAAAAAAAAAAGTGCCCTCTGAAATTAAAAACATGAAATGCTTGAATAGCCTCTTTGGATACTGGAGACTAAAGTTTTGGACATGCTGTTCCAAAATATTTATATTAATAACTGTCAGATTTGAATGATGCCCTTAACAGGATAAAGTTCCACGTAGTCCAGGATACAATTTAAACTGCCTTTGTAAAATTATACAGTTAGGAGAAATTTGACTCCATCTTGCCTCTAACCACCAAGCTGTCTTTGGTCATTCCTGGGCATAGGCCAAGCTAACTTTGGGAGAAATTTAGTCTATAGTTTAACCTTAAAGCAGGATGGTAACAGCCCTTCCCTAAACTAAACTGATTTTATAAAACTTGTGAAAGCCACAATGTTAGGGTTATGAGAGGAGCCTGAATTCTGCTAAGATGTAGGCATAGTTTCTATAATCCCTTACTACTCAGAAGTCAAATGGCCAGAGATTACAGGATTTGTGACTTCCCCAATTGTTCCTGTACATAACATCACTAACATTGAACCTAAGATTGGTCTTTTGAAATTTTTTTTTTTCAGATTTTTGCATTTCTGACAACCACGTGACTTCACTCAGACCTATGACTCAACCAGTCCTGTGGCCCCTGCTGAGTGACTGACTCAGTGCACGAGGACCATATTCTGTATCCTATGATTTCATTTCCAACCGATCAACATTCTCCATTCCCTAGCCCGCTGCCCATCAAACTATCCTTGAAAAACCCTAACCTCTGATCCTTCAGAGAGACTGATTTGGGTAATAACTTTGTCTCTTGTGTGGTCAGCCTTGCATCAATTAAACGCTTTCTTTACTGAAATACCATTGTCTCAGTGAGCTAATTTTGTCTGTGCAGTGCACAGCAAGGACCTGTTGGGCAATTACACAATCAGTGCAAGTACCTCCGCTACTCAACCTTACAAACCTATGTATTCATTGGAGCTCAAAATGTCTGCATCTAATCTAGACTCTTTGTAGAGATTATTCTCCTCAGTAGGAGAATAATAGGGTATTTAAGTGAGGCACTTAACTTTCAGCTAAAAATTTCTTTCTTATTGAAGGGGGTTGGGAGAAAACTAAGAAACAAACAGACAACATAGATTTCAAAACAAAGTCTATGGAGGAAATGAAATACATAATCTTGCAAGTCAAATGTGTGTCTGGGACACGAACTGATTATGTGTCCAAAATTATCCCTCTGTCCTAGCTTACTAAGGGGTCAATTGTGCCTGATAGCATTCCACAGTTAAGGTGGAATTGTGGTATGTGAACTAGACCTGAGAACACCCAGAAGGCACAAATCAACTGCATGAGCTGGGTGCTCCGACTTCAGCATTCCTACTCATGCCCCTCTCTAGTTATCCTAATTAGGGCTTCATGGATTGCTTTTATGGCCAGTTCAAAGAGGACAAATAACAACAACTACTATAGATACCTCTGTGTAATTCATTAGCATTACTTACAGAAGATTTCTACAGTATTAAGTCCCACTGAAGATTGGCTGTGAAATAAAATGAATAAATACCCTTTGTAGGCAGGACAATTAGCACTATGCTTTATCTTCTATGTTACCTGGAAGTCATGGCCTGAGATCAGGTTGTATATTGGACTAGTAGTTAATGGTTTGTTTGGCCAGGTGATCAGGGCTTAAGGCTAATACCAAAAGATTGATAACATGAAGATTTGAGAAGCACTTATGTGGTTGGAGCTCTCAGAATGTGGCTAAAGTCTCTAACATTTATTCCTTAGGAGAGACCACCAGAAATCCCCTCCAGAAAACAACTCTTAATAACTGTAGTGTAAGGCTTAAAATTAATTCCAAATATTATATGCCACTTTGACATCTGAAACTGGGACATCCATGCATGGCCCAAACACAGGTTCTTCTTTCTACTCAGCTCTTGGAATCTGGTCACTTCCATATCCAATGAACCAGGCACCATTCCTGCTTATCTCAGAGGAATGGGTTTCAGTTCCTTGCCAGCCCAGTAGAATTGGTCAAAAAAGCCAAATACATCCTCCCTCTAAAACTAGAAGGAACTGCGCCCTCTTGATACTGTACTACAAAGCTTCTCAGAAACCCTATTTTTTCACTTTGTCATTGAATGTAACCCCATGTGGACCTGAATGATGTCCAGAATCCTTCTTCCCCAAGTTATGAGTATAATTTGCTGTCAATCTCATCTCTTCACTGTTAGGTATTGTATGTTCAGCAATTCCCACATTCCTGGGGCAGAAATCCTAGGGATGAATAGGAGTCATCCCTCACCAATGGGGTGAATAGAGACAATTCAAAGTATAACCCATTAGATAGCATAATGAATTATTCAGATTTTAGTCAGACTTTCCATTCCTTGGAGCCAAAGAATCCTAACTGAAACAACTTGATCTAGAAATTAACCATGATTCCAGATATGTGATGGAGCCATTGCTGAGTAAGGGAAGTTAAGAGAGGGACTACATTCAGGAGGAGAAATAATGAGTTTATTTGGCAAGATTGGGTTTTAGAAGTCTATAGGGATATAGAGGTATAGAGCAGCCGTGGGATATAAAAGTCTGTATTCTCAGCAAGAAAATTCAGAGGAAACAATACAGATTTTGGGATCAATATATAAACACCACTTGAAGTCATAGCCTTAGATGTAGTAGGTCAGGAATGTAAAAAGTAGGCAACACATTTGTTTTTAGTCTAATGAATCTTTGGACCCTTCAACCTTCTTTTATGCCAATGTTATTTATTCAAATTTCATATAAATATAGCTTTTTAAAGGACATAACAGATGTCTTTTAAAAAGGTATGAATTTGCATGTGTATGCATAAATAATTGCTTACTTCTTAGGTAAGTTCTATAACTAAACTCTGTCTAAGGTCTTAGATCACTGACTTAGTTCAGGCTGCAATAATAAATTATCAGACTGGGTGGCATATAAACAGCAGAAATGTATATGTTGTAGTTCTGAAAGCTGGAAAAATGAGATGAGGTTACCAACACAGTTGGCTTCTGGTGAGGAGCCTATTCTGGGCTGAAGACTACTACTGACTTGTATCTCCATATGGTGGAGGGCAGAGGACAGAGCAGGCTCTCTCTATTCACTGATATGGGCACTAATCTCATTCATGAGGGCTCCACTATTATAAGTTCGTCTAAGCCTAATTGCTTCCCAAAGGCCCTACCTCCTAATACCATCACACTGTAGGGAGTTAGTGGCAGGTGGGGTTTTAACATATGAATTTTGGGGGGACACAAACATTCAGGCTATAATAGCCATGCTTAAAATGAATCCTAAGTACTAATTAGGAATTTTCTCAAATTTCTTATGAAAGAATTAAATGTATTATACATTTAGTTTAGATGGATGGATTGTTAAAGCAGGAAAAGTAGAATATGGAAAGGGAAGTGAGGTGGGTAAGGAACAGAGGGAATAAGTATTCACCTATATGAACTTTTTGCATTTATGAGGTGAAAAGAATTTCTCCATCTTGTGTAATACCATACTATTTATATACTCTACTTTTAAATTAGTACTATATATTTATATTTGTGTATGTTACCTCTCTGATAAATCCTGAACTTCCTCAAGACAAGAACTAGTTATTTTTTAAATCCCACTGTAACATCGAAGCTTAAATTTTTGATATTATACTTGTTAAATCTAGTAAGAACAGATTTATAGTTTAGATTCATAAGATTATCTCATACATCGGAAGTATTTTTCCTCATATATTTAGATGTGTCTCAATATATGAAGAAATTATAAGACTGAAAAACCAGTTTTCTCACCTGACTTCATATTAATGATGGCAGATAATACATATAGTTTGCCCCATTATTTGTAATATTCCACTAGAATTACAATGAAGAATGAAATATATAAGATAAGGAGAACAGAAAGTAAAAAGTGAGTGTTATGACCAGGGAAAAAGATCAACACTTTGGTTGAACACAGAAGGTAATTGAGACTTAATCATTGGATGAAAGCAGAAAAGCTACAACCTAGCATATGCTAGAAGATATATGCTATAAGGAAGAACGTAAGAACTAATGCACAAAAGAAGACCTCAGAGAAGCTCTAATCTCAGAATCAGTCAGTATGGTAAAACATAGAAATGGAAAATAGGGCTGAAATTAAGTGACTGTGTATGTACTGAGTAACTGTTGTTAGATAACAACTTGCTAACACTAATGCTGGATGTGCAAATCATAAGCAATCCATATTTATTCCCAAACTAATCCATTGATATAATTATATAGGACCATGTGACTGGTTATGGCCAATGAATTGCTAGAGAAAGTGATGTGAAATCCTTTTCAGGCAGGATCATGTGATTGATGTCCTTCGAGAACCTTCCTTCCATCAACCACAAATAGCAACATTGAGACAGTGGCTGGTTTATCAGCCTGCATTCCAGAGTGAAGAGACATGGAACAAAAATAGAAGTTTCTACAGTTTTGAAAGTCACTAAGTTTTGTAATTTGCTCAAGGCTTCATCTAGTCAATTCTCACTTTGACTATTCTCTTGCTCAAAAAAATTAGGGAAAAAAATGGGATAACCAAGCCTTATAGTGTAGGCATTTGCACCTCTGAATTAAGCTCCCATTATTTCGCTACGTGAGGGTTTCCACAAAAGACAGAAAAAAGACAAATGAATGTGAGAAAACTGATGTGAGAAACAAATTTCAGAATAAAAGGGCCCACAACAGTCCTATCACTTTGAATTTAAAAAGAGTCATAATTAGACATATATGCATTTAACTTCAGAACAGTAGAGATAAGAACATATTCACAGTTTCTAAAGACATTTTTTCAGTTACACAAAAAGCAACGAGAAAATGACTGCCCTGGGAGCTGTGTAATGTAGCATTAAAGAACTCTAGACTCAGATGCTGCAATTTACTAAACATGTGATTCAGGAAATTTATTTAACTTATACTTCAATGACTTCTACCACAAAATAAGGATAATAATAGTTTCTATCTTTTATGGTTCAGACCTTTAAGTGCTTAGACTATACCTTAGCCCTAATAAACTGTTAATACATGTTGACTATAATAATTTTCAGACTTATCAAGGGTGACCTTGAATGTAAGAAGGCAGTAGGGCAATGCACTCAGAATTTATAATATGTTTTAAATAGTTGCGGTTACAAAATGGACCCAATGTCAGTGTGCTCCTTTGCAATTACATTTCTACCTAATTGAAATTTAACTCACAAATCCCAATTTGTGTCTGGTAGTACAAATGAATATCTGGCTAATACAAGGTAACTCAGGTTCTTAAGAGTTTAAAGCTTGAGCTCTCAGCTTAGGACTCTTCTCTTGCTTCTCTTATTGATTTAAAAAAAAAAAAAAATGAGTGGTAACAGGAGGTATCTAGCAATGTAATGCCTGCTCCAAGTACTGACATCTGCTTTCATAGTTTCCCATGTCTGGCCCAAGACACTGGGCCATTGCCTCCATTGCAATACGTATGCTCCCTGATGGAATAATTTATGCTATCTACTTTAACCATAGGAAATGTACAGCGTTTTTTCTCAAGTGGAGCTTGGTGATTCTCCCTCTGTCAATCTGGGTCCCACTTTCCCACTTTAGCACTTGTTGAAGGAATCTGATACCATGAAACGTAGCTTTCTCCCAACACAGGCTGTCTATCTGTAGTCTCAGCTATAGGGTCCCTTTGCCCCATTCCTCCAGGAACTCTCAGCAGGCATGCTGGTGCCATAATCTCAACCACATTTTGCATTCCATTCAGAAATGTTCTGATCTTCTCCATGTTGATAATAGCCAATATTCTCTGTTTGGACTAAATTGCAACTATGCTGTCACCTACATGACACATATTAAGGGTGTATAAATAAATAGTATAACTGTAGTATGAAGATACTAAATAAATTTAGAGGTAAAAGAAATTTGAGTATGCTATCACACAGTGACTGGAGTCAATGGGAGAAAGAGAGTAAATTTTATTTATAAAAGAAAAGAATACTAAATTATAATTAGAGTAATCTATACTTAAAATATTCTCTTGAGAAGAAATTTCTATTTTGGGCTCACTCTTTCCTAATGATCTCTATCCCATTTCTCAATTATATGTGGTGGGTAAAATTTTACTCTCCACTATTTAAACTGCCATATATGAATAAGAGTGGAGTTTTACTAAATAATTTAATGTAATATTATACATGGAAACTGAGATCTAAGACTCTATTTGCAGTTTTAATGTCTAAGAATGTCTTTGCCAGGGATGGTGGTGTGAGACTGTAATCCCAGCAGTTCGGAAGACAGGGGCCTGAGAATTTCTTGAACCCAAGAGGCAGAGGTTCCAGTGAGCTCAGATAGCGTCACAGCACTCCAGTCTGGGCAACAAAGTGAAACTCAAAAAAAAAAAAAAAGTCTAAAGATGTCTCTGAAATTCATATATAATGCAATTAGAATGTGATTTTATAAGATTAAAACACAGGTTAATATTTTATGATTTTTTCATTTTAGTCCAACTGTATTTGATAATACAATATTGAATGATTGCACATTTGCTATTATTTGTTGTAGGCCAAATACATGACACCGCTTTAAGTTTTCTAGTGATCAAAATATCAAACTGTAAAATTTCATGTGCATATTTAGTGTGATGCTTAATTTAGAGTAACATAATTTTTAGGAATGATTTTTTCACCCATGTAATTAAATTGATTCATTTTCCTTCCTAGCTAAGTAAAATAGATTATTCCAAAAATAGAACTCCTGATTATCAGCCACAATATATATGTAATAAATGGCCTCTTGCTTGTTCCTTGATGGTTTAAAGACAAAGAAAAAAAATAAGAGAACTATGATTCTTATGAGAAACATCAGTACGCAGCACTGTCACACTTTTGCTTTTATTTCAATATCCTTTCAGTCTTGGAGTATGAAAAATAATTTGCATATTGTAATTCATTTTAAAGCACAATTCTGGGGACCTAGATGAAAGCAAAACAGTTATTTCTTTGAAAAACAAAGATATAATTTTTCATCATCTGGTCATGCCTTCTTATAGCACCTAAGTCCAAAGACATGAGGAATGAAATGTGATAGAGTGTATATACATTACATATTACATTACCAATGTCTAGCTTCAATAAAAAAACTTTATCCAGCTTCTGTACCATGTGGCATATGAGTTAGACTCATTTTAATTGACTCCAGATGTTAGTTACTATGTGAAATAATGAATAGTGATCTTTTTAGCATTGTCTAACATGAGATATGAGTACAAAGGAAAAAATATGTAAAAAACAAAAAAATCAGTAATCTATATTTAGTTAGTATACTAGGCCCAAATGTGGGGAAAGAGGAAGACTCTAGAACAAAGTAAAGTAAATAATGAAGTAAGTTAAAAGCATTCAGACGAAATGCGAAGAACAGATGTCTAGAAGTTAGTGCACCTGGTTTCTGGGATGGCTCTATTACTAACTACCTATGTAAGTGACTTAAGTGTGAATTATGCTTACTCCTTATAGCTCAGTAAACAATTTACTATACTTGAATAGACTATTAGGTGGGCCAAGGTAACAGTGGAGCATCTACAAAGTAGGTAATACAAAGAACAATGGCCAAAGGGAATTGATAGACCCAGGCTATTCTGGACCATAAGTGACCAGGAGTGTCCATGTAGTGGTAGAATGCCAGCCAGAAAAGTAAAGAAGAAAGACAGATGATATTTTACAGCCAAGTAAGATCAGTGATTCTTAGACTGACTACACAGTTGTGGAACCTACTAATGAAATCAGTAATTTATAGTTGAAACCTAAAACCTTGACATGCATTTTTTTTTCTGAGTCAGGGTCCTGCTCAGTCGCCCAGGCTGGAGTGCAGTGGGCTCAAGCAATCCTCCCATCTCAGCCTTCTAACTAGGTGGGACTACAGGGAAGCCCCACCACACCCACCTTTTTTTTTTTTTTTTTTAAAGTAGAGACAGGGTCTCACTATGTTGTCCAGACTGGTCTCTTAACTCCTAAACTCAAGTGATCCTCCGTGCTTGACCTCCCAAAACGCTGAAATTATAGGTGTGAGCCTCCATGCCTGACCATGTATAATTTTTTTTATAATTACACATTATAATTATATAATTACCCAGAGAATTTTAATATGTAGCAAAGGTTTGGAACTGGTAGGTTATATGGACATTAGAAAGTTTTGCCTTTGAGGTGGCTGCTCATTAAGATATTGGACTGGGATTCAGTCCCACGAGAAAAGCTGAACTCCAGGATAAGGACTGAGGCACGTAGCTGCTTCCCAATACAGGTTGTCTTTCTATAGCCTCTTCTACAGGATCTCTTTACCTCATTCCACTGTGAACCCTCAGGAGGAATGCTGGTGCTATAACCTCAACCACATTTTGCATCCCATTCAGAAATTTTCTGATCTCCGTGTTGGCAACAGCCAAGGCTCTCAGTTTGCACTAAGTTGTAAATATGCTGTCCCATACATGACACATATCAAAGGGGAGGTCAATAAATAGTGTACCTGGTAGTGTCAAGAGACTAACTAGATTTAGAGGTTAGTATCACTTCAGGATTAACATGAGTGATCACTAGAACCAAGTGGACAGTAGACCCCCAAGTCTAACTGACAACATATTTGAGAAGATGAGCACACTTAGCCCTTAGTACTAAAAGAAAACCATCGAAAAGGGAAACTTGATGCCAGAGCAGCTTAAGTACCTCAATGAGCATCAGAAAGTGGTTGAGAGAAAGACAGCAAACCAAACAATGTTAGATAAAACAAAGGAAAGAACAAAAGGCTGATGCTGCTTCTGCCTTGATTATTTCATGATTAAATGAGGTTAACACATCATTTCTTGGAATACTCAGGGCCATATAAGTCAACTGCTCTGTTTCAGAACCCTATCACAAGCATTACCCTCCTAGGGTATGCTTTCATTCATTTTGTTCATTAGTACTTCAAAGCATTCTAAAGTACACTGCTTTCATTTAAAAAAAAAAAAAATCCAAAATGACCTAATGAATTTATCATGACACCTTAGCTCAAGAGTGACTTTGAGTGTTGGCTATTTAAATAGCAACTTCAAGGAGAAAAGAAAAAAGTGAATTACAGGAATTGGAAAGAAGGTAAATTTATTACTTGTTTTTGATAACTATATCAACTAAACCAAGAGGATATTATAAACACTAAATTATATAGTAAATTGGTGGGTAGAAAATTAATATGCAATATTAGGAGTCTTTTTATATCTACCAAAAAGTGACAAAGAATAAAAAGATTAAAGAGCTAACAAAATCCTAACAGAAAATGTGAAAAAATAATTCTAAAAATGCTACTAAAAAAAAAAAAAAAGTAAACAGATACGTAAAAAAATATTTGAATTGGTAAGAAAATCTATGATAAAGATGTCAGTTATTACTAATTTTAAAAGTTAACACAAAAGAAATACAATAGAAACTTATTTTTGAAACAAAACATGATAATTACCTATGTAACAATATTACTTTTTCTATAGGGCGAGAAATGAAAATAACTTCAACAAGAGTATTTAGGCTGTATAGAACACAAAAGAAAAAGAAGAAACTATTAAATAATATGGGATTTTTGTCCAGGAAGGTACTATTTTTTGGTTGATGGTATTGACTCATAGCGATCCAATCATAGATAGATCACAAACAGAAGTCTGGGCTATGTTGTTGTTCTTGGCTTTTTTACCTTTTTTAAAGAATCTGCATATCAAAAACTAGGCTTGTAAATTTAATTTGAATTGGGAGTACTCATGTTGTTCATGAAGTTTGTTCCCCCAGGCACCCTGATATAGCATTACACTTTCTTAGAATACAACATAACACTTGCGTTGTTCTTCTGATCTGGCCCACACTTTCCTTTTTCAACTCTTTTCAGAGGGCTCCCTTTCACTGCCCAAAGCCTTGACCTCATTTCTTCTATTCATCAGTTTTTCAAATAATGCATTTCCTTCCTGTAGATTCCAAGGCAAATAATGCCATTAGAATCCATTCCACTTAACGGCAACTGAAACTGCCAAGCATTTTTGTATTTGCTGCTATAAAGATATAATCACTGTCTCCTGGTCTTACATACTAATTCTCAATAAATCTTGATCACTATTTTTTACTAGATCTTAATTTCCCTATCACAATTATAAAATAATCAAGTTTTATAGAAAAAAATCCAGTTTCATAGTTTCAAAATCTATTAGCCTATGAAGAGTTAATTGTGTGCTATATAGTATATGGATTTATTCCATACTTTGAGATTCATTTTTAGTTTATTCAAACACTGAATAGTTTACAGTTTCATAATTCACTGGTATTATTTTATATATATGGTATATTCATGAGCTTTGAGGGAAAAATATTTAGAACAGCAATATTTTAAGCCAGAAAACAAAAACACACTTTTGTCTTTTGGTGAAATAATATATCTAGTTGACATTATTTTTCTGATGTTCAACCATATGGCTGAGACATAAGTAAGCCTTTTAAAACTGATGTGACATGGTACTACGTTTTAGTTTAAATTTTTGTTTTTCTGTGAGTACAAATTGCATTTATCTTAACAGAGTGATGAAGCAAAGCTTATTCTCCACAAAAGGTTCTTTTTATATTTTACAGTTTATCTATATCATTATTGATAGTTACAGCAAAGAAAATACATTAAACATTTCTTTCCTCTGAGTAAACTGCCAGTCCATAGTGTTCATTTGGAAAGGATAGATTTTCGTTCACCTGAAGCATAAAATTTGGCTCCAGGCCACCAAAACAGTTTGAAAAATTACCTTTAAGATGTTTAAATTAACAAAGCAACTCTATTGTATGTATTCATTTTCATTTTAGAAGAAGCCATTCATTTTATATCCTTTAAGCAACATGGTTAATTTATCACTAAAGTTCATTTTATAATATATTTTAGGAAAGACATATTGTTTCAACTAAAATACAGAAATGACATTTGAGCCATATGAAAAGTTTGTTTTGTTTTTTACACACTTTGGGATCTTTTTTTTTTTTTTTTTTTTTTGCCACAGTGCATAAATTGCTTAAAGACTGGGTAATTATTATTGTAACTTTTCATTGCAAATTCATGCCATGCCCAGCAGCAGCAATGTATAAGAAAAGAAGGGTATCTCACTCAAGGGTGGTGGGGTTGGGGGAAAGAGAAGGAGGAGAAGAGAAGGAAGAGGAATCATAAGAAAGAGGGAGAGGAGAAAGGAGGAGTGGGAGAAAAAGAAGAAAAATCAAACAATAATCTATTAGGTGAATGGTGCTGATGAGATTAAGCAAAGTAGACACAAAACAGCAAACAACTGACCCTAATTAATGATGATTACAATTAAGTGTTAGAGACAGAAGCCACCTTGATGAATTAACCAGGAATTGAGATGAGACATTAAAAACAAGTTATGTTGCTAGTTAAGCCAATGTGTTTTGTAGTGAATAATAGTAGAAAGATAAAGTTATAGAGAAAAAGAAGTCCAATTGTGTTTTATGAAGCAAATACGTGTTTTTATACTCTTAGCAAATTTGCATAAGAAATGTTACTGACAAATTTGCAGGATGAAAATGGCTGCAAAGAAGTGTAAGGAAAATTAAGTGAGACAATCATTGTAATTTGTATATTAAATGGACATGAATCCCTTAATATTCTATTTTGTGGAGTGTTACCTTTTTACTCAATTTTAACACATAGTGATAATAGTAAATATCTGAGTTATTTTTTATAACCACACTTTATTCAATTACCTCTGCTTCAAACAAATTTTTTTAGTAGAGATATAGACCTATCATAGGCACTTTTTGTAACCTTTCAAAAGAAGCCGGTAACTCACTGAAAAACACTGCAGTTAATTAGAATGAAAATTCATTCTGAAGTATATGGAACATGAAATTAATCTATTTTCATCAACTGTGTTCAGACATACAAAGGTCTGGTAAGCTTGAGACACATACTTTTTCTTCAGTAGCATCTTCCATGAAATAAAAAGTCTTAACATACGGGAAATGGCTTATCTGATTACAGGTGTTACAGAAGAGTCCGATAGCATTACAATTTTTCATTCTCCAGTGTATTGAATTGAATGTACTTGAAGAAATAGTTTGACCTCAAATTAGTAATGGTTCTTAATTACTGCTATTAAAAAAGAAAAAAATTATAAATTGCCAATTCTACCAGTCTAATATTAATAAGAATATAAAAACATTATTAGATAAGCTGTGGAATAAAGAATGTTTAATTACTTCTCCCCAATATTTTCATCATAATCTCAGAGCATCATAAAAATTACATAACAAACCAGAAGCATTCTCTGATACAGATGCATATTGATAGAAATTTCTATAAAAAAGATAAAGAAAACATATATTTGTGTTACAAGCCAAAGGAACTGCACTAATTTTCTACTTTAAAAAAATATAAGTACAAACAAAAATGTTGATTTACGCTATTTATTATTGATGGCAGCAGCGGCCTGTATGGAGCAGCCATTGCGAAGATGCCCGCTGCAGCACAGGAGACGTGGCTGGGGTTGCACGCCCCACAGGCCACCAGGAGCCAGGAACAGGTGAGACCCCTACCCTCTATCGAGTTGGCGTGGCAGGAACCCTGCACTCCTGGGTGCAGCTGCAGCTGCCCAGACTCAGCTCCAGACCCAGGTATCCCTGTGCTCTCAGGGGCCCAGGAAGACCCCCTGTTCCCACAGGCTTGGAAATGCCTGCTCCCGCTCCTCCCCAGCTCCCAGTAACCCCTCTGATTTTGGATTAAAGTTGTGGCCAAACCTGGGCACTGTCACAACCCAGCTAGGAGTTTGTATACTCAGGGCAGTGCTAAAACACCAGCCTTCTGCTACCTTGCAGCAACAAGAACAGGAAGGAGGCTGAGGGGGTACTGAGGGCAGCTTAGCGTGGGCCTGCAGGCACCCTTCAGCACGAGCAGCTGGGCACCATGGACAAAATGTTGATGGCAGCAGGAGGCAGACAGATTCCTGGACGGAAAGGGGTGGGTACCTGGTGAAGCTCCACCTTCAAGCCAGAGATGGCCTAAAGCCTGGGGACAGGACTGCTAGTTCTGAGTGGACTCCATGGCCAAGAGAAAAAACTTATGGTGCTTTTTCCAGGCCTGCCCATGGCTGCCCATGGACCAGTCAGCACACACCAACTGCCTTTTGAGCCCATAACAACGCTGGACCCAGCCAGACTAACACAGACATCAGGACTACCAGCTGTGGGAAGGATCTATCCACTGTGGGTCTCCTCAACTTGTTGGGCTGATCTGCCTGTAAAAATGAGCTACCCACTGTGGGTCTCCTTCCTGCTGAGAGCTGGATGCTTATCAGGACAATCTGCCTGTGGAAAGGAGCTACCCACTTTGGGCCTCCTGAGAGCTGTTCTGTAGCTCAAGGAAGCTCCTCTCCACCTTGCTCACCCTGAGTTGTCCACATACCTCATTCTCCATGTACATAGAACAAGAACTTAGGACATGCTGAATGGCAGGACGGAAAGAGCTATAACACAAACAGGGCTGAAACACATCCCCTACTCCCCACATTGCGGGCAATGAGAAGGAGAGGAGAGCTCCAGCCCTTCTGGGAGCCAAGACATCAGGGATCCCCAAGCCAGAGTTGCAACAGCTGTAACATCCTTTTTGGGGCTCTGCAGGTTCTGGCATCTCTAAGCTTTTGGGTGTAATCACTTTCCCCTTGTCCAGACACTGGTACCCACAGCGGAAGCCACTTTTACCTCTGGTCCAGCTGCAGCCTCAAAGGAGCTGGCACCTGTGCCAGTGCCTGAAACTGCCTGCCCCACCACAGCCATGCTTGGCTGTGCACAATGTCCAGACCCCATACTTGCTCACCCACACACCCCTTGCTGCTCTGCACCTGGCTCGTCCTTGGCAGCTGTGGGACCTAGGCCAGTAGCATGAGCCAAGCACAGCCTGCTGGGCCAAGTGGGCAGAATGAGAGCAGGAGGCATGAGCAAAACTCAAGCAGAGGCGGTGCCAGCCACAGAGGTTTCTGGTTGGTCAAGCAACACCCTAAGGATCCCATGGCATTACTAACACATAGCATTTTTTTTACATGGTTCCAAGCAGTGAAGTCATCCTTTAAAATTGATTATATTTCAAAGAGAAATTAATATATCTTAGAAGGGTTGATTATATCTCATTTTTGCCTTGTTTTACGTAGCAGAAGGTTCCAGTTTCTCTTGCAAATTGCTTAATATCTAATAAGATCACAATTACTAGGATTTACCACTGTTATGATATTTTTCATTAATTAATGTTTAGTTTCTATGCAATGAAGTAAGAGAATGTTATATGTAGTAGTACTACTAGCTTAGATTTTTAGGAAGTTATCTCAGTGAAGCAATATAGCGTAAATTTTTGTGTCTATTCGAGGAACCCCCAAAAAGAAGGTAATTTATTTACTTAGAGTACAGAATTTTATGTATATCAGTTTTATCTACCTTCTTAAAAATATTTTGTTAGTCTTCTATGTTTGTCTTTAGTTGTCCTCTTGCTTAATGTGCAAAGGAAAAAACATAAATCAAAATTTCCTCTTCTTAACATGCACTTTCTATTTCTCATTGTACCTCTCATAAATTACAATGCTTTATTACTGAAGTTTACACTCTAGCTAAGCTAACTAAGACAAAAGAGAGGAGACATAATTTACCAGTATCAAGTGGAGATATCAGTACCAATATTTTAAATAGATAGTAAGAAAATACTACTAAAAATCTATGCTTATAAATTCCATAACTTAGATGAAATGGCCTGATTCCACAAAATACAAACTCCCAAGCTTATCAAAAAAGTAGTAGATAAGCTAAATACTCCTATGTCTTTTGAATTGTAGTAAAAACTTTATAAATCAAACTCTAGGACCAAATGATTTCAATAAATTCTATCAGACTAAAAAATAAATACCACCAGTACTATATAAATATTTCCAGGAAATAGAATCAGAGGGAACAGTTCTCAGCCTTTTATGAGTCCAACATATTACCAAAATCAGGCTAATGTCCTTCATGAAAATCGACACAAAAATGTCTAACAAATTATTAGCAAATTTAGTCTAATGATATATAAATAGGATAACACATCATGACCTGGCACTTTATCTACAGAATGGAAGACTGGTTCAATATTGAGTCAATAAGTGAATTTGATCATAGTAACAGACTAAATAAGAGAAGGCATATTATCATCTAAACGGATGTAGAAAAATAATTTGGTAAAAAGTAATATCCATTTATGATGGAAACTCTCAGCAAACTGTGTTAGAAAGTAAACTCTTTAACCTGGTACAGAGTATTTATGAAAAGTCTACAGTGAACATTATACTTAATGGTGAGAGATTGATTGCTTCCTCCTTAAGACCTGGAACAAGAAGAGGATGTGCTCTCTCACCACTCCTACTCAATAGCATATTGAAAGTCCTAGCTAGTGCAATAAAGCAAGAAAAACAAATAAAAGGCATACAGATTAGAAGGAAAGAAATAAAAGTCTTCTTTTGTAATCTGATGCCATGATTTTCTATGTAGAAATTCCCAATGAATCTACTTTTTTTTTTTTTTCTGGGAGTAGTCCATGACCCTAATTAAGGTTGCCAGGTACAAGTTCAATTTACAAAAGTTAATTGTATTCTGATGTACCAGAAATTCACATACGGAATATAAAATATTTCAATCCACAATAACCATCCTCAAGTGAACCACTTTTACATGAATCTATTAAATTATGTTTTTATAAGCTATAAAACATGGATGAGAATAATTAAAGAAATTACATATATTGAGAGAGATGTCAAGTTTATAGATTGGAAACCACAATACTGTTACGATATTATTTCTAATATGGTGCATATAGTCAACACAATCTCCACTAAAAAATCCATTAAATTTTTAGTAGATAATAACTAGATTATTAGCTAAACATTTCTGTAAAAAGAAGGAAATTGGAGAACTCACTCTAAACTCTTCAGCAATCAACACAATGCGGGACTAGAGAAAGGACAGACACATACATAAACATCAACAGAAAGCCCAGAAATTGACCCTAACAAATATACTCAACAGTTTTTGGCAAAGTTTCAAAGGTAATTCCATGAAGAAAGGGTAGTCTTCTCAACAAATTGTGTTGGAAAAAAATTAATAACCATATGCAAAAAGACAAAAGTAAAAATAATAAGCCCCAGCACATGACTCACACCTCATACAAAACTTGGATCATAGACCAAAATGTAAAACATAAAACTGTAAAATATGTAATAGGAGAAAATCTTCATGACTTTGGCAATCAGTTTTTAGAGACAGCACCAACAGCAACATCCATGAAAGAAAATATCAATAAAATAGATATCAATAAAAATTTAAAAATAAATCTGCAAAAGATATTGTTAAGAGAATGAAAAAATAAGCCACATACATATACTCCGCTGAATACTATGCAGCCACACAAAGAAATGAGATGTCCATTGCAGAGACATGGATGAAGCTGGAAGCCATCATGTTCAACAAACTAACAGAAGAACAGAAAACCAAGTATCGCATATTCTCACTCATAAGTGGGAGTTGAACAATGAGAACAGATGGACACAGGGAGGGGAACACACTGAGGCTTATTGGTTGGGGGTGGTGAGGGGAGGGAGAACATCAGGACAAATAGCTTATGCAAATAGGGCTTAAAACCTGGGTGATGGATTGATAGGTGCAGCCAACCACCATGGCACACTTATACTTATGTAACGAAGCTGCATGTTCTGCACATGTATCCTGGAACTTAAATAAAAATAAACAAATAAATAAATAAATAAATGAAAAATTAAAAAAAGACAAACCACAGACTGGGAGAAAATATTTTCAAATCATGTATCTGATAAAGAACTTCATCTAGAATATATAAAAATTCTTAAAATTCAACAAGAAGCAAACAAGCCAATAAAACATTGACAAAAGATCTAAACAGAACTTCAAAAACATAGATGGAAAATACTTGGAGTGATATTCAATGCCATTTGTAATTGGGGAAATGCAAATTAAAATAATAATGAGAGGCCAGGTGCAGTGGCTCACGCCTGTTATCCCAGTTCTTTGGGAGGCTGAGACAGGCAGATCACCTGAGGTCAGGACTTTGAGACCAGCCTGGCCAACATGATGAAAAATACAAAATTAGCATGACGTGTGGTGGTGCATGCCTGTAGTCCCAGCTACTTGGGAGGCTGAGATTGCTTGAAGCCAGGAGGTAGAGGTTGCAGTAAGCAGAGACCATGCCACTGCACTCCAGTCTGGGAAACAGAGGGAGACTCTGTCTCAAAAACAAAAACACAACAATGAGATGCCACTAAACATCCATTAAAATAACTAAAATCTAAATAATGGGCAATACCAAATGCAGGCAAGGATATAGAACATTTATCACTTATAGGAATTCAAAGTGATTCATGCACTTTGGGTGGCAGTTTGGCTATTTTTGTGTTTTTTATTTTGTTGTTGTTAAATATGGACTTGCCATATGGCCCAGCAATTATACTTCTAAGTATTCTTCCAGGTGATTTGAAAAATTATGTTCACATATAAAAACTTTTATAGCAGTTTTATTCATAATCACTAAAACTAGAAATGACCAAGATGTCCTCGGACAAAAGAATGGAGAAACAAAGAGTACAGTAATACTCAGCAATAAGAAGAAATGAGCTATTGTTTCATACAACATGGATAAATGTTAAATGCATTTCGCTACGTAAAAGAAACCAGACAGAAAAAAAAAGTTACCTACTATATGATTGCATTAATATGATCTTCTGAAAAAGACAATGCAATCAAGATAGAAAACAAATCAGTAGTTGCTAGTGGTTGGTTGAATGGTGTAGGAGGATTGAATATGAAAAAGACACACAGACAAACAGCAGTGAGTTGTGGTTTCAGGGCTCTGCAGATTTGTCAAAACTCATAGAAATTGCCAGGCATAACGAGTGTATTCCTGTACTCCAAGTTACTTAGGAGGCTGAGGCAGGTGTTATTGCTTGAACCCAGGAATTCAAGTCCAGCTTGGGCAACATAGCAAGAAAGACCTTCTCTCTGAAAAATTAATATAAATAAAAATTTAAGAAATGTAAATGCCATAGAATTATAACCCTCAAATGGTTAAATTTAATGTATGTAAACAGAAAAATTTTAAAAAATTAACTAAAATATTGGGATACTCCAGAACCAAATGAAGATAATTATATCACAAATATATAACACAGCCACACTAAATGGGAGGTGGGGAGAGACTGACTTAATAACCCTCAGAAAATTACGTTTGACTCTAAACTATAACATTAAAGACAAAATGAACTTTTAAAGAAATACATAAGAAAAGTGGTGGGTGGTTTCTTATTGTTGAAGAGGGAAGTTACAGATAATTAAGAACAAAAAGCTATAATAAATCCTTTGGCACTTTATTGAAGTCAGAAATATTACTACAAATTCATGTTTACTGGGATTATAACACACACATACATGTAAAACTATAGAGAATATTATAGACCAATACCTTTATGAACAGAGACATGAATTCCTTAAAATCTGGCACAACAAATCTTGCAGTATGAAAAAGGGATAATACCTCATGATTAAGTAGAGTTTATTACAGGAATTCAAGGTTGGTTTTATATTCAGGAATCGACAAATGTAAATAACTATATTGACAAATTAGAAAAGGGTGATATCAACCAGATAACAGAATAAGAGGTCCCCTGTTTGTATCTCCACAGCACCAATATTCCACAGCCATGAGAAGGGATATCTACTCCCAAGTGGCAGACTCACCAACCATAGTTTCAGAGGCCCAGTCACACCTACGGTGACTCCCACCTAAAGGCCCTGTAACTCAGGCCCAACTGAAATGACCCTAAAACTCAGCTCTATCCCTTCTTAGCTGTGGTCTGAGAGCAGTCCTGCCTACTTAAAGGCCCAGAAGGAGACATGCCCATCTGTGCCCCAAGAGACAGACCTGCAGACCTGGGTGACAGTCCAGTCCACCAAGGAACCACACAGGACCCATATCTATTTCAATCCCTGGTGATAAGCACCAACCACAGACCCCACTGCAGACCCAGCAGCAGCCACTTGACCTGGCTCCCACCCTGACTCAACTGTGATCCCAGAGGCAATCCTATCGATCCCAGAGGCAATCCTATCAGCCTGGGGACCCAACAGGAGAAGGCTTTTACCTGCCAAAATCAGCAATAAATACCAGAAAGAAATGTTTACTCCATGTAAACATACACATGCAAGACTGCATGAATACAAAGAATCAGGCAAACAAGTCACCACCAAAGGAATTAATAAAGTTCTAGCATCAGAACTCCAAATAAAGGGAGATTTATAAATTGCTTGAAAAAAATTTAAAATGATCATCCTTAGAGAAGCTCAATGAGATTTAAGAATACACAGACAACTAAATTACATTAGTAAATGAATGTATAAACAAAATGAGAAGCTTAAGAAATATAAACCATAAACCATAAAAAAGAACCACACAGAAATTCTAGAGTTAAAGAATGCAGTGATAAATCTAAATATTCAATAGAGAGCTTTAATACAAGATTTGATCATGAAGAAGAAAAAATTGGCAAACTTCAAGACAGGCCACCATTTGAAATTAGCGTTAGAGAAATAAAAAGAAATTAAAAAGAGAGAAGAAAGTATAAGAAACATATGGAATACCATCAAGCCTTCATATATAGAATTATGAGAACACATATATAGAAGAAAAAAAGAAAAAGAAGTGGCAGAAAGTTTAAAGAAATATGGACTGAAAAGTCTTGAGAAGGAATAAACATGCAGATTCATGAATACATGGTATTAATTGTAAGATGTTTTGTATAAGTCCTATGGTAACAACAAAGAAAAAAACCTCTGGTGCATCTACCAAAAACAAAGAAATTAAAGCATACCACTATAAAAATCAACAAATAAATCATAAAGGAAGATGACAGAAAGGACCAAAGATATTACAAAGCAATCAAAAAGCAATGAAAAAATTGTAAGTTTTTTTAACTATCAGTAATTACTTTGCATGTAAATGGATTAAATTCTCCAATCAAAAGAGAGAGTGGATGGATAAATTGGAAAAAAAGGCCAAAAATATGTTGCCTACAAGAGTCCTACTTTAGCCCTAGTGTCACACAGACTGAAAGGGAAGGGATGAAAAATATATTCCATAAAAACAGTAAACATAACAGGGGATGGTTATACTTTTATTAGAAAAAATAGACTTTCAGACAAAATCTGTCACAAGAGACAAATAAGGTCACTATATAATAAAGGATCAATTCAACAAGATAACATAAAATTTTAAGTGTATATATATATATCTCCATTTGGCCTTGGTCCTGCTACCAGAGTCATCTACCAAGGGACCCAGGAGTCACACCTACTGTGATTCCCACATAAAGGCCCTGTAACTCAGGGCCTAAATACTTAAAATATATATTTCAACCAACAGTGAAAGACTTAATGTTTTAAGTCAAATGTTAACAGAAATGAAGGGACAAACAGGCAGCAATGTAATAATAGCAGGAAACTTCATTATCCCCCTTTGAACAGAGGGGTAGTTTGCCCAAACCGAAAATCAATTAGAAGACAGAAACTTGAATAACACTATAGACCAAACAGATCTAACTGACATATGTAAAACATTTCACTCAACATCAGCGGAATACACATTCTTCTCAAGCACATATGGAACATTATCCAGAAGAGATTATATATTGGGCCATAAAACAAGTCTTAACAAATTTTAGAAGATTCAGATCATATCAAGTGACTTTTCTGAGCACAATATCATAAAATTAGAAATAATAATACAAGGAATTTTGAAAAATTCACAAATATGTAGAAATTAAACAACACTTCTGTATAATCAATAGGTCAAAGAAATCAAAAGGCAAATCAAAAAATATCTTTAGACAAAATTGGAAAGACAACATACAAAAACTTAATGATATGCGGAAAAGCAGTTATAAGAAGGAAATGTATAGTGATAAGACCTACATTAAGAAAAAATGAAAGAAAGGTATGGTACAAACTTAAGTGCCCTTCAACAGATCAATAAAGAAAATATATCATAGAAATACAATGGAATATTGTTCAGCCATAAAATAAAGAAACTCCTGTCATTTGTGACAACATGAATAAACCTTGGGAATATTATTCTGAGTGAAATAAGTCAGCCACAGAATAACAAATACTGTATGATCTCACTTGTATGTGGAATCTTAAAAAGTAGAAGTCTTAGAAGCAGAGGGAAGAACACTGCTTGCCATGAATTGGGGTTTGGGGGAAGGAAAGATATTTCTCAAAGGATACAAACTGTCAGTTATAAGATGATGAAGTTCTAGAAATCGAGTATACATCCTGGTGACTATAGTTAATAATACTGTATTGCTAGGAGAGTGGATCTTAAGTGTTCTTAACACACAAACACATACACAGACATGTAACTCTTTGATATTATGGATGTGTTAATTAACATGATATAGTAATTATTTCACAGTGTATACATATATCAAATCATATTGTACTCACATAGAATCTTATAGTTTTTACTTGTCAATTAAATATTTTTAAAATTAAAAATCTTAAAAACAAAGTAATAAATGAAAAACCACAAATGGTTATCTTAATACAGTATATGTCAACAAAATATTTGATAATATACAATGACTATTCATAATAGCAACTCTCAGAAAACTGGAAACACAAGGAAACTTCCTCAATATGATAAAAGGCATCTTTGAAAAACCTACAGCTAAAATCATACTTATTGCTGAAAGTCTAAATTCTTTCCCTCTCGGTTTAGAAACAAGACAAAAATATCTTCTCATCACTTTTATTCAATACTATGTTGCAGGTTATACTTAGTGCAATATGGGAATTAAGAAAAGGAAAAGTATTTATATTGATAAGGTAGCTATAAAGCAATCATTATTCACTGATGACATTGTAAAATAATTTTAACAAAATTAAAATTTTAGAATAAAAATATATATTCTATACTGTAAATAGAATAGACATTTTAGAAATCAAATCAATCAAGCAGAAAACAAATCTAAGAAATTATTTTAGTGTAGTGGTGTAATGACATGTAAATGGACAAGTGGATCATAATGAAGAAAACAAAGAAGAAAACATGTGGAAGACAGCCTTAGCTTCTCAAGGCCTGTGCCACCCTGTCTCTGTGGGAGGCCATGGGCCTGCTCAAACTCCCCGTATACCGCTACCACTATTGGCATTTGAAAAAGCCAGCACACTAACTATCTATAACCAAGGAATTCATACATCCACTGCCACTGAAAACACCCAGAAGCAAAGCCAAATGGCCCTACTAAATATACATACAGTCATATTAACAAGAGAAAAATGTCCTTTCAAACAAAAATAAATTCAAAGTAAAAAGAAGTGACTGTTTCTCCAGCTGTGAAGGAACAAGCATAACAATTCTGGAAGTATAAAAAAGCAGGGGGTTATGACATTACTAAAGGATTATATTAACTCCCCAGCAGTAGATCCTACCATGATGAAATATTTAATATACCAGAGAAAGAATTATGCTTGTCGGCCAGGCGCAGTGGCTCACGCCTATGGTCCTAGCATTTTGGGAGGCCTAGGTGGGCAGATTGCCTGGGCTCAGGAGTTCGAGACCAGCCTGGGCAGCATGGTGAAACCCTGTCTCTACTAAAATACAAAAAATTAACTGGGTGTGGTGGCATGTGCCTGTAGTCCCAGCTACTTGGGAGGCTGAGGCAGGAGAATTACTTGAACCTGGGAGGCAGAGGTTGTAGTGAGCCAACATCATGCCACTGCACTCCAGCCTGGGCAATAGAGCAAGATTCCAGCTGAAGGAAAAATAAAAAAAGAATTATGCTTCTCTATTAGTGGCATTGCATGTGAGATGAGTCTCTTGAAGACAGCATCCTGTTGAGTCTTGCTTCTTTACCCAACTTGCTACTCTGTGCCTTTTAATGGGGACATTTTGTTTGTTTATATTCAAGGTTAATATTGATATATGCAAATCTGATCCTGTCATTATATTGTTAACTGGTTATTATGCACACTTGTTTGTGTGGTTGCTTTATAATGTCAGTGGTCTATGTACTTATGTGTGTTTTGCAGTGGTCAGTAATGATCTTTTCCATATTTAGCACTCCCTTCAGGACCTCTTGTAAGGCACATCTCATAGGCAGCAAATTCCCTCAGCATTTGCTTGACTGAAAAGAATATTATTTCTCCTTTGCTTATGAAGCTTAGTTTGGCTGGATATGAAATTCTTGGTTGGAATTTCTTTTCTTTAAACATGCAGAACATAGGCCCCCAATCTCTTCTGGCTTGTAGGGTTTCTGCTAAAAAAAAAGTCTGCTGTTAACATGAAGGGTTTCCTTTTGTAGAGGACCTGTCGTTCTCTCTAGCTGCCTTTAACATTTTTTCTTTTATTGAGACCATGGAGAATCTGATGACTATGTGTCTTGGGAATTTGGTGTGTGTGTGTGTGTGTGTGTACTATCTCACAAGGTTTCTCTGCATTTCCTGAATTTGAATGTTTGCCTTTCTAGCAAGATTGGAAAAATTTTCATCTACAATATTCTAAGATATATTTTGCAAATTGCTTACTTTCTCTTTCAGGGATGCCAATGAGTCATAGATTTGATCTCTTTACATAATCCCATATTTCTTGGAGGTGTTATTTATTCTTCTTTAATATTTGTTCTTTGATTTTGTCTGACTGAGTTATTTCAGATAATTTGATCTTTGAACTTGGGGAGTCCTCAGCTTGCTCGATTTTGCTGTTAATACTTGAGATTGCATTCTTAAAGTGACTTTTTTGGTTTTTCACCTCTTTCAGATCAGCTTGGTTCTTTCTTAAAATGGTATTGGGTTTATGGGTAAACAGAAGTCAAGAATTGAGGTTTGGGAACCTCCCCCTAAATTTTAGAGGATGTATGGAAATGCCTAGATGGCCAGGAAGAAGTTTGCTGTAAGGGTGGAGCTCTCATGGAGAACCTCTGCTAGGGTAGTGCAGAAGGGAAATGTGGGTTCAGAGCCCTTACACAGAGTCCACATGGGGACACCGCCTAGGAGATGTGAGAAGCGGGCCTCCAAACCCCAGAATGATGGATCCACTGATACCTTGTATCCAGCTTGCACTGTGCACCTAGAAAACCTGCAGACTCAATGCCAGTCCATGAAAGCAGCCGGGAGAGGGGGCTATACCCTGTAGAGCCACAGGGGTGGAGCCGCTCAAGGCTGTGGGAGCCCACCTCTTGCATCAGTGTGACCAGGATGTTAGACATAGAATCAAAGCAGGTTATTTTGGATCTTTAACATTTGATTGCCCCGCTGGATTTAGGACTTGCATGGGGCCTATAGTCCCTTCGTTTTGGCCAATATCTCCCAATTTGAATGGGTGTATTTACCCAATGCTCATACCTCCATTGTATCTATGAAGTAACTAACTTGCTTTTGATTTTACAGGCTTGTATGCAAAAGGGAGTTGGCTTGTCTCAGATGAGACTTTGGATTTGGACACTTGGGTTAATGCTGAAATGAATTAAGACTTTGGGGGACTGTGGGGAAGGCATGATTGCTTTTTAAATGTGAAAAAGTCATGAGATTTTGGAGGAGTCAGGGTCAGAATGATATGGTTAGGCTTTGTGTCCCCACCCAAATCTCATCTTGAATTGTAATTCTCATAATTCCCACACCAAGGGAGAGACCAGGTGGAGTTCATTGAATCATGGAGGCAGTTTCTCCCATGCTGTTCTTATAATAGTGAGTTCTCACAAAATTTAATGGTTTTCTAAGGGGCTCTCCCCTCTTCCCTTGGCACTTCTCTTTCTTGCTGCCTTGAGAAGAGAGTACCTTGCTTCCCCTTCTCCTTCTGCCATGAATATAAGTTTCCTGAGACCTCCCCATTCCTGCTGAACTGTGAGTCAATTAAACCTTTTATCTTTAGAAATTACCCACTTTCAGGCAATTATTTTTAGTATTATGAAATGGACTAATGCACCCCTAATACCTCTCTAAGCAGCTGTCCCTGTCAACTCAACTGTCCAAGGGGGTTTTGAGATGTCCTACTGCTAGGATTCCAGAGATCCATTGTGTATCAGTCCGTTTTCACACTGATGATAAAGACATACCTGAGACTAGGTAATTTATAAGCAGAAAGAGGTTAAATGGACTCACAGTTCCACGTGGCTGGGGAGGCCTCACAATCATGGTGGAAAAAGAAGGGCACGTCTTACATGGTGGCAGGCAAGAGAGAAAAGAGAGCCAAATGAAAGGGGTTTTCTCTTATAAAACCATCATTTCTCATGAGACTTTTTCACTACCATGAGAACAATATAGGGGAAACTACACCACAATTAAATTATCTCCCATGGGGTCCCTCCCACAACACGTGGGAACTATGGTAGCTACAATTTAAGATGAGATTTGGGTGGGGACACAGCCAAACCATATCACATAGAGTGAGTTGCACCTCATGTGCTCAACTCACCCCTCTTCAGGAATCATTAGGGGCCAGGAACAAATCCTAGTGCATGGTAGCCCCATGCAGCGTCCCCAGCTTCCTTCCCTTTCAGCCCAGCACCCGTGTCCTCTCTCCATTTACTCTCAATGCCTTCCCTCCAAAGATCTCCTCAGAGTGTGCCAGTCTTTCTGATGTCCTGGTCCCTATGTGGTACATATTCCTCCTGGTTGTATCTAGACGGCTATCTTTCTGCAAACTCCAGAGATTTAAAAGAAGAGAAAAACATAAAAAGATAAACTTAAAATCTTATGATTCCTAATTGTTTTATTTTGGTTTTATATAAAAATATAAAGAAAGAAAATATTAGGTTAGAACTATACTACAGTGTGTACATAATACCATTTAAGTCTATGATGGTCTAATGGACCACAGGGCCATTTAACTGTGCTGCTTATTAGTGCAATCTGCTGGTGAGATTAAAATTAGAGATCAAAATTTATCATCTATAACTAATGATCATCAAAGGAAAGGGTCAACATAATTATTTTTCTGATTTCCCTGGCATAAACAAATCAGTGCCAAGGAAACTGAGACATAGGGCAGACATGGTCATCTGAGTTACAACTTACATGCCAGGTGAGTTGTGGTTAAGAGTAACTGGAATATATACGTGATAATCTGGATAATGAGTAAGAAATAGTAGTGATAGGAAAGTAAACGTGTATGTGTGTATATATAAATAGTATATATAGTATATATATACAGTGTGTGTATATATAGTATACAATATATATATTTGTATTTCTCCTTCATGTTTGAAGGATATATATAGTATAGTATATACTATATATAGTAAAAATATCCTTCAAACATGAAGGAGAAATAAAAATTTTCCCATACAAACAAAAGCTAAGGGATTATCAATACCAGAACTGTCCTATAAGAAATACTAAAGGGAGTTCTTCAATGTTAAAGAAGTGGACATTCACAAGCAGTAAGAAATCATCCAAAGGTACAAAACTAGCTGTCAATCAGAAGTACACGAACACAGAATATTATAACACTGTAATTGTGGTGTGTAAGCTACTTATATCTTGAGTAGAAATACTAAAAGATGAACCTATCAAAAATAACTACAACAACTTTTCAAGACATAGACAGTATAATGAGATACAAATAGAAACAACAGAAGTTAAAAGGTGGAGGAGGAGATGAAGTTAGAGTGTAGAAAACTAATAAAGAAAACTAATGAAAAAGTTTTCTTTCACTTTTGTGTTATTTACTTTCTCTTTACAATTGGTGTTATGTCATAATCAGTTTTAAATAATGGGTTATAGGATGTTACTTGTAAGCCTCATGGTACCATCAAATAAATTCTACAACAGATAGGCAAAAAACGTAAAGCAAGAAATTAAAACATACCATCAGAGAAAACCGCCTTCACATAAAGGAAGAAAGGTAGGAAGAAATGAAGGTAGAGAGCAAAAAAGGAAGGAAAGAGGGAGGGAGGGAGGGAGGAAAGGAAGGAAGGAAGGAAGGAAAGAAGGAAGGAAGGAAGGAAGGAAGGAAGGAAGGAAGGAAGGAAGGAAGGAAGGAAGGAAGGGGAAGGAGGGAGGCAGGGGTTGGACAGGCAGGCAGTCAGGGAAGAATACAAAACAATCAGAAAACAAATAAATCAAAACAACCAGAAAACAAATCAAAGGCAGGAGGAAGTCCTTATTTATCAACAATAGCACTGAATGTAAATGGACTAAACTCTTTAAAGGCATAGTGTGGCTGAATGAACCAAAACAAAACAAACAACAAAGCGAAACAAACAAAATGGCCAATGTGTTGCCTACAAGAAACACATTTCACCTTTCAAAGCACAAAGACTACAAATACAGAGATGAAAAACAGCATTCCATACAAATAGAAACCAAAAAAGAACAGTAGCTATACTGGTATCAGACAAAATAGAAGTCAAGATTATAAGAAGCAACCGAGAATATCAGTATATAATGATAAAGGGGTCAATTCAGCAAGAAGATACAATGATTTAAAATATATGTTGATGTGGCTTGGCTGTGCCTCCACCCAAATCTCATCTTGAATTGTAGCTGCCATAATTCCCAGGTGTTATGAGAGGGATCTGGTGGGAGATAATTGAATCATGGGGGCAATTTCCCCCACACTGTTCTCATGGTAGTAAGTTTCACGAGATATGATGATTTCGTTTCCCCTTTCATTTAGCTGTCTTTTCTCTCTTGCCAAGTTAGATGTGCCTTTCTTTTTCTGCCATGATTGTGAGGCCTCCCCAGCCATTTAACTTCTTTCTGTTTATAAATTACCCAGTCTTGGGTAAGTCTTTATCAGCAACATGAAAACAGACTAATACATTTATGTACCAAAGTTTTGCTCCAAGAACCACCAAGAACCTCCAAGAACATACGAGAAAAACAGAACAAATTCACAGACTCTGAAAGAAGCAACTTGCTGCTGCAAACTCTGTGAGACAGCTGAAAAACAGTTTCCAAAGTGTGAGAGGGAGAAAATTTGTCTCTGAACACACATCCCCACTGGGGAACCTGAAAATATAGATCACAGGAGAAGGATTTGTGAAAAAAAATCTTGGGACCCCAAAATCACTAAGTTAAAGGGAAAAGTCAAGCTGGGAACTGCTTAGGGCAAACATGCCTCCAATTCTATTCAAAGTCATCCCTCTGCTCACTGAGATAAATGCGCATCTGATTACCTCCTTGGAAAGACTAAACAGAACTAAAAAGAATGCAATCATTTGTCTTATCTGCCTATGATCTGGAAGCCCCCTCCTTTCTTCAAGTTGTCCCACCTTTGCTTTGAGCTGTCCTGCCTTTCCAGATTGAACCAATGTTCATCTTATATATGTTGATTGATGTCTCATGTCTCCTTAAAGTGTATAAAGCTAAGCTGTGCCCCTACCACACAAGGCACATTTCATCAAGACCCACTGAGTCTGTGCCACAGGCACATACCCTTAACCTTAGCAAAATAAACTTTCTAAATTGACTGGGACCTGTCTCAGATATTTGTGGTTCACAGATTTAAGTTTACCTAGAGTTGAAACAGATTTATGGAGTCCAGAAAAACATAAAAGTAGAAGCCACAGCAGGAAAAACCCTATAGAAACTCCTGGTCCCCAGCTCAAACTCAGGGAAATCATTCCTGTCCTTTTCTCACAGAGGTCCTTGGGGAAAGGAAGGCAGACAGTGGAACTTGGGAGGAGCTGGAGTGTGAAGGAATCTCATTGCTGAACTTCGTAATTATTTCAATTTAGCACAAATTTTCCTGAATAAAATCCTGTGGGGGTGAATGATATGATGCAGATACGATCACAGAAGCCACAGGCAACAGTGAGGGCAGGCAGGGAGGGGTAAGACCTGAGAGCCCTTCTTGCTTTCTCACTGGGGAGGCTTGTAGACTGTGGCAAGATCTCAACACTGCTGGCCAGTTGCCTGGATATAAATTCAATGTGGTTAGCAGGGTATGGTGGGAGGGAGACTTGCCTTGCTGGCTGCATGGGAGCTGTGTGAGGCCTGTCATAGCTGGCTTCCCCCGACTTCCCTGGTGACCTGTATGTTTCAGAAAATTCAGGCAAATACCCAAAGGGAACGTAACTCCACTGGCCTAAGAACCACCCTCCTATCCCCCTCAGTGGCTGCAGCAAGCCCCACTCAAAGAGAGTCTGAACTCAGACCCACCTAACCCTGTTTCCACCTTATGGTTTTTCTCTACCTTCTCTGGTAGCTGAAGACAAAAGACATAAACTATTGGGAGATCTATGGCCTTGACCATCATGTGAGGAACCCAAATACTCATCCTGGCCAAAGTAGGGCAAGATTATATCCCCATTCTACTAACACAGCTGGTGCTGTCTGGAAATTATCACCTCTTGGCTGGTGGTGGCCAACCAACCCAAGCCATTGCAGCAACTCAGAACAACCTTGCCCCAAAGAAGGAGAAAACAATAGCTAATTCCACAGCCTGCAGCACCCTGAATAATCAAAGGTCCTGAGTCTGTGTGACAACTTCACTGCTAGCATAATTAGCATTCAAGAAAACCAGCATACTAAACAAAACTGCAACCAAGAACTCCCACAGAGGCCACTTCACTCCCCTGCCACTTCCACCACAGCAGGCACTGATATCTATGGCTGGGAGACCTAAAGATGAATCACATCACAGGACTCTTTGCAGACATTCCCCAGCACTAGCCTGGAGCACAGTAGCTCACTGGATGACTAGACCCAAAAGGGCAATAACAATCACTGCAATCTGGCCCTCAGGAAGCTCCACTCCTAGGGGAAGAGGGAGAGCACCACATCAAGGGATCACCTTGTGGTACAATGTAATATGAACAGCGGCCCTTGAATTCCAGATCTTTCCACTGAAAGAGTCTACCCAAATAAGAAGGAACCAGAAAAGTAATTCTGGTAGTATGACAAAACAAGGTTCTATAACACCCCCAAAAGATCATACTAGCTCTCCAGCATAGATCTAAAACAAAAAGAACTCTCTGCATTGCCAGATAAAGAATTCAGAAGGTTGATTAGTAAGCTACTCAAAGAGACACAAGAGAAAGGTGAAAACCAACTTTGAGAAATTAAAAAAAAAAAAACAGAATATTGTTGAAAAAGTATCTGGAGAAATAGCTATCATAGAGAAAAGACAATCATAACTTCTGGAAATAAAAGACACACCTAGAAAATGCAAATTATGCTGTAAAGTTTCAACAATAGAACTAAAGTAGAAGAAAGAACTTAAGAGCTCGAAGACAAGGCTTTCCAATTAACACAATCTGACAAATGCAAAGAAAAAAGAATTTAAAGAAATGAACAAAGCCTCCAAGAAGTCTGGGATTATGTTAAACAGCCAAACCAAAGAATAATTGTTGTTGCTGGGGAAGAAGAGTGTCTGAAAATTTGGAAAAATAACTTGGGGGAATAATTGAGGAAAATTTCCCTGGCCTTGCTGTAGATCTAGACATCTACACATAAGAAGCTCAAAGAACACCTGGGAAATTTATCACAAAAGGATCATCACCTAGGCACACAGTCATCGGGTTATCTAAAGTCAAGATAAAGGAAAGAATCTTAAGAACTGTGAGGCAAAAGCATCAGGTAACCTTGTAGCAGGACAAGCCTCAGACAAAATCCCTCAGACACCGAGTTAAAGAAGGAAGGGCTTTATTCGGCCAGGAGCTTCAGCAAGACTCTTGTCTCCAAAAACTGAGCTCCCAGAGTAAGCAATTCCTGTCCCTTTAAAAGACTTACAACTCTAAAGGGGTCCACTTGAGAGGGTCAATTGAGCAAGCAGGTCATGATCAATTGAGTAAGCAATTGATCAGTTGACTGGGGACTGCATGCACCAGTAATCAGAACGGAACAGAACAGGACAGGGATTTTCACAATGCTTTTCCATACAATGTCTGGAATCTATAGATAACATAACCAGTTAGGTCAGTTAGGTCAGGGGTCAATCTTTAACCAGGCTTAGAGCACGGCACTGGGCTGTCTGCCTGTGGATTTCATTTCTGCCTTTTAGTTTTTACTTCTTTCTTTAGAGGCAGAAATTGGGCATAGGACAATATAAGAGGTGGTCTCCTCCCTTATTCCCCCGCTTTGAGAATCTCACTTATTAGTGGGAGTTCTCACTTTCATTCTCATTACCCATGTCTTCTTGCAAGACAGATCCATAGTGATTCATATAGTACACTTGTGCTGAAGCATTTTGGTGAACTAAGGTAGCAATGAAGCTTTTTATCATTTGAAGAAGTACATATAGCAAACAAGGGAGCAGTAAGCAGGTTCCTATTACTATTATAACTCCTATTATAAGAGTTTTAAATCTCTCTAGTACTGGGAACCAAACATGGCCCCAGGATCAAATTCATGCCACACTTACATGGATACGTGTGCCAGTTTTTTCATATTTCTAACTATGTCTTCAACTACTTTCCCTTGATCATCTATGTGTAGACAGCAATTAGTAAGGTTAAATTTTCTACAGACCCTTCCTTCAGCTGCTAGCAAGTAGTCGAATGCCAATCTATTTTGATTGATAGCATTTCTCATCTCAATTTCTTGCCAGGCAAGAATAGTCAAGGCTCTGCCAGTCTTATTAGTGATTATTTTCAAGACAGCTTGTAACCGCACGGTGCGGTTAAGCATGTAAATGGGGGTCTGGTATCCCCATGAGCCATCTTGTGCCCAAATAGCAGGCCCATAATATTGTATGATTCTCTCAGGGGCCATTAATTATCTTTCTGATTTCCTATAACTGTGCTTCTCTTTTCGCAGGAAGCATACACAGGGAAGCCCAGGAGTTCACCTGTCTTCACAGGCAGTAGGAAGAAAGATGGTTTAATAGTGCCGATAACATAACGACCTGCCCACCAGTCAGGTAATTTGGCATAAGCTCTATGCCCACATATCCAGTATAATCCAGTGGGCTGTCCAGTCCCGGTTGGGCTCTGGGTGGGTCCCACATGGTTTGCAACTTTGGGAGTTTACTAAATGGGTTTTTCTTAGTGTGGTTTGAACTCCACTAGGTGGCTGTTTTTGTAGTACTATTATACAGGTTTTGCCCAAGGCAGCTGAGTCTTCCCTCAGGAAGGGTGAAGTCCTTCCCCACTCTTGCTATACAGTATTGTCTAATGATTGAGGCTTTTAGGACCCAGAAGTTATCAGGGTGATTCTTTTCAGCCGGGAATTTATCAGGAACTGGGTCTGTAGGTACTAATTCTCAGGTTTCCTATTGCCATTGATCTCCCATTATAGTTCCTCCACATACATAACATGAAGTGACATTGAGAGACTGGGCTACATGCTCGGCTAAATGCAAAAACAAATTTCTTGTTTTTCCTGGAATTTCTGGTACTGGCACATTTAGTTCATCATAGAAGGTTTGAAATACTGGCTCAGTATTTTTCCAGTGAGGATCAAGGGGGTTGGTTATTACTAGTTGTAAGGGGTTACACTGACCACAGGAAGGGCCACTTTTTCCTTTCTGAAGGTGGACAGGATTCTTTTCATTTTTTATCCAAGTAGCCCAAATGACACAAGACCAGTATCCACATTTATTTTCACACAGTTCTAATTCATGGCAAGTGTACTTATTTTCTGCCATATAGCCTCTTTCTTTTTTTTTTTTGTTTTTTTTTTTTGTTTTTTTTGTTTTTGAGACAGTCTCGCTCTGTCGCCTGGGCTGGAGTGCAGTGGCCGGATCTCAGCTCACTGCAAGCTCCGCCTCCCGAGTTTATGCCACTCTCCTGCCTCAGCCTCCTGAGTAGCTGGGACTACAGGTGCCCGTCACCTCGCCCGGCTAGTTTTTTGTATTTTTTAGTAGAAACGGGGTTTCACCGTGTTAGTCAAGATGGTCTCGATCTCCTAACCTCGTGATCTGCCCGTATCGGCCTCCCAAAGTGCTGGGATTACAGGCTTGAGCCACCGCGACTGGCTGATAGCCTCTTTCTTAATTAAGAGAACTGCATCCTATTCCTAACTTACTACTATTAATGACATCACAGGCATCAAATTTCAAGGTGACTTGTTTGGATGCCCCCCTTTCTTCTGTTTTGGCTAACACTTTACTCGTATTGTTTGTGAGCCCCTGCCAGTTCTCAGTCCTTAATCTTATTTCAAAAACTGTGGTCATGGGAGGCTCAGATGGGTCATAACACACAACAGGTTGGTCATTTTCTGGGCTACATACCTTGTATAGAATAACATTATACAAACAAGTTCTTTTTAGAGTTCCAGTACACTTACAATAACCATAAAATAGGACCATAGGAACATTTTGTCCTACCTCAGTGACTTGATGTATACACTGGGAACAGTCCTCAGTCTGAAGAAGGTCAGTTGAAATCCTTACTGTACAAGGCCAAATTTTAAGGAAAATGAGTTCCACCATGAGTTTTCTCACGCTTCGGCCATGCATGGACCAGTCAGCTTCTGGGTGTGACTGGAGCAGGGCTTGTCGTCTTTTTCAGAGTCACTTTGCAGGGGTTAGCAAAGCTACTCCCGTCCATGTACAGCTCACAGTCTACTGATGTTTAAGGATGGTCTTTAAGGTTGGGCCCACTAGAATAAACTGACTCCAATACTTCTACACAGTTATGTTCAACTGGACTCTCTGATACCAGGAGCAAGGTGTCAGGGTTTAGGGTGTTGCAGACTTCAAAGGTTATGTGGGAATTTTCACATAACAAGCTTTGGTACTTGGTTAATTTAGCATTTGTTAACCAATTATGTCCTTTGGTATTTATCAAAGTTACCACAGCATGGGGGCCTTTATATTCAGGTTTTGCCCAAGGGTTAGTTTATCTGCTTCTTGTGCTAACAGGGCCATTGCTGTTAGCACTCTTAGACCTGGGGGGCCAGCCTTTGGAAACTCCGTCTAGTCATTTGTGAGGCCTTGGCCAGGGCCTCACAGTCTGGGTTAAAACTCCAACTGCCATTTTTTCTTTCTGATACATAGAGTGTAAAGGGTTTTGTCAGGTCAGGTGGCCCCAGGGCTGGGGATGACATGAGTTTTTCTTTTAACTCATGAAAAGCTCATTGCTGTTGGTTGTAATAGATGTAGTTTATCCAATCTACATTTTTATTAACTGTCACCCACTAAAATATTGACTCAAATCCTGCAGCTATTTGATTTCAAGTTTTAAATTGATCTAGTATTCCCCGTGGGACTCCAATTGCATCTAAATAGATGTGAGAATCAAAAGACCCATAAGGGGCTTCTGTTGCTTTACAACGTCTTATTTTTCCTCCCTCTGGTTGATGAAATGGCAGGGTGAAAGGGATAGCCAATTGGACTAAAGTACAAGTGCCACTCCAGTTATTTGGCAGAGTGCCCAGTAAAAGTCTACCACCATACCACCACACATCCACTCAGGGATGAACAAGGGCTGACTGATTGATAAACTCTTGAGAATTCTTAAGCTCACTGCATCCCTTCAGGTCTCCAAGGAATGCTAAGTTTCCTCCCTGTCATGAGAGACACAAAGTGAACTTAGTGTTGGGAGACAGAAGCTGGATGGCCCTCAGGGGCTCACCCACAGGGTGCTGGACTTTAGGATATAGCAGAGAGAGCTTGGCACGACTTGTTACTTCAGGCTGTAGAATTCTGGAAAAGAGTTACCATGCAGCCCATGCTTGGTCGACTGGAGGACCACCTTAGTGGAAAGGGTTTTCCCCTGGGACTGTGGCCTACGACTCTGGAGGGGGTGACGTGTTCTTGACTCAGTTGTGATGAGTCCATCCTTTTTTTGCTGTATAAACAGCACTCTTGGTGGTTAGCTGCACAAGGTAGGGTCCTTCCTAGGTGGGCTCAAGTTTCCTTTTGTTTCACCTTTTGATGAGAACATGATCTTCAGGTTAGTGCTGGTTTACCAGAAATTCTAGGGGTGCTACATGTGCTAAAAGACTTTTAGTTTTGAGGGAAAGGAAAGTGGAAGATAAACCAATTATATAATTTTTAAGAAATCGACTTTTTGTTTTAAATGTGGGGACATCAACAGTGGACTTCATAGTCCTTAGTGCATTTCTACTGAGAAATCTCCTTTAGCACCTATTTTTTTATTGGTTTTTAGACCAAAGAAGCCAAACACCATTTTATATTTGACAGTAGTTCCTGTATGACTTTTTATACCAGATAAATTTTACTTTTATATTAGTGTGCTATTAACATTAAACTTAGTTTTAATACAACTTTGTAGATACATTTCAATTTTTAATGTCAGACGATAAGATAAGATTTTTCTAGACTCTTTGTAACCTTCTATAATTTTTGTTAAAGAGCAGGTTAGTGCTTTAAGAAAAACCCATTGTGTTTTTATTTTAATGTTCAGTTCACAGAAATACTGGATGATACCCCTTTAACTTTGACCAATACGTTTACACACAGAATTTCCTTTACAATTAATGTTTTAAAACTTGCTTAAACCTTCAAAACAATTTTTTAACCTTTTAATGTAGGTAAAAATCCATATTCTTATGCCTCCTTATAATCCTTTTACCAGAGGTATATTTTACTTTCCTTATACACCTTGCACATAATCTTTTTTTTCAATAGTTTTATATTCAGGAGGCCTAGTTGCTTTTAAATTATATGACATTTCTTGCATAACTTCTTATTTTATAGCATTTCTTTTCTCTTTCACAACTTTCGCAGACAATTCTTTGACCTGCCTCAACTTTCAGACTTATTACAAACATTTCTTTCTTTAAACAACCAGTTAATTTATTTCAGGACAAGAATTTACCATATAACATTCTTTTTATATAAATTCTGCACCCCACCTTTTTTCCCATTTTTTTCCAAAGATAACCATTCTTTTCCAAAGCAAACTTCCTTTACGTCTGTGGATGAGACTGTCTAAGGCCACAAGATTAGAAGTTACTATAATACATGTTACACTGTTAACTTTTAGTAAACTTTACTTTTGTTGAAAACCTTGTAAGTTTGGGATTTCAATTATCCTTTGCTATTCCTAAGACCTTTTTTAGTCCAAATTAACGTAGAATTGGTATAGATGTTTTTTTTTCCTTCAATTACCCGGGAGGAAACATCTATCATCCTGTCCTAAAGGGAGTTCCTCCTAGGTCTGGTCGGACTTTTGTATGGTAATTAAGATTTAGCTCCCCCGTTAGGAAACATGCTGGGTTAAGGGAATTTTCAGTGGTTAATGTTAAATCATCTTTTTTTTTTTTTCCTTAGGATACTTTTGAACTGGTGAGGTGTACTCACAATGAGGTTTCCTATAAAAGTTATTTTTCTACTTTCTTCTGTTAGCAAAGCAGTTGCTGCTACAGATTGAATGCATTTGGGCAATCTGCAGATTACTAGGTTAAGGATTTTTGATAGGAAGGCTATCGGTTGTCAGTGGCCTCAGTGATTTCAGGCTATGCCCTTGTTTATACTTACAACAAGGTGGTACTGGAATGTTGTAGGGTCATGGAGAAGACCTTCAATTATTAATTATAGGTTTTAAATTTACCCTGGCTTTAAAGGAATAGGGTATACTGTTTTTTCTTAACTACTTGTATATCTATCTCTTTCTCTCTTTGACTTTATTTCTCTCTCTGACTTTCCTTTTGCCTCTGTCTCTTCCTTTCTCTCTCTGCCTCTCTTTCTCTCTCTCTCTCTCGACTCCTTCTTTGTCTCTCTGTCTCTTCCTCTCTATCTCTTCCTGTCTCTCTTTGCCTCTTTTCCTCTCTGTCTGTTTCCTCTCTCTCTCTCTGCGCTGGTCTTTCCTTGCCTCTGCTAGCCGTTTATGCTGCTGTTCTCTCAACCACTGTGTGGGGGGTGGGGGTGGGTGGGGGAGGTCTAAAACCAGCTGTAACCAAGTGTCTATATACGGGAACTTGTCTGGGTGCCCTGGCTTACAGGTTACATTGTGCCATACTTTTGAAACAAAGGACCTGTCCAGACTTCCTTCTCATGGCCAACCCACCTCTAATGCTGGCCAGTCTATTTCACACAAAGTTCTAAGTTTTCCTGGTATCATAGTAACACCATAATCTCCCTTAAATCCTTTCTTGAAAATTTTCAACATAGTTCCTAGTAGGGTGGGCTTACTTTGTGCCTGACTCATGCTTCCTCGAGACAAGACACCATGCTCACATCACACGCACACCACAAAACAAAGAATGGGTAAAAAGGGCACACACACACTTTTAGAGTTTATGCCAAACCAGAATCAAACCAAAATCAGAGTATCAAGAAATCCAAGGCAGGGTCGAAGCCAAAGTATCAAGCAATCCAAGTCAAGTCAAAAACAAAAATTAAAGTGCCGGTACAGGCACGCCATGGGTGATCAGGCCACACTTTCACTCAAATGGAGTGGGCAAGTTCCAAAGACCAGTCATACCAAGTTTCAGATATCCGGACTCCAAGTGCCAGTTCCTTCCCAGTGTTCAGCCACTGCATTGATCCTCCACAGGAGCCTGCCATGTGCTGCTCTGGTGGGGCATTCCACTGGGGAAATTACCTACCCAGGAGTGCTCTCAGGATCTGCGTCGCTCAGGCTGGCCAGAGTCCTCTGCAAGGATGCTCCACAGGGCAGGCCTAAGCCACCTAAGGGGCTACCTCAACTATCCATTAATTACCTCACTTCCCAATCAGGGAACCAAGAGATGTAGCAGGATAAGCCACAGACAAAACTCCTCAGACACTGAGTTAAATAAGGAAGGGCTTTATTTGGCCAGGAGCTTCGGCAAGACTCATGTCTCCAAAAACTGAGCTCCCCGAGTGAGCAATTCCTGTCCCTTTTAAGAGCTTACAATTCTAAGGGGGTCCGCGTGAGAGGGTTGTGATCAATTGAGCAAGCAATTGATCAATTGACTGGGGGCTGCATGCACCAGTAATCAGAATGGAACAGAACAGGACAGGAATTTTCACAACACTTTTCCAAACAATGTCTGGAAACTATAGATAACATAACCAGTTAGGTCAGGGGTCGATCTTTAACCAGGCTCAGGGCATGGCACTGGGCTATCTGCCTGTGGATTTCATTGTTGCCTTTTAGTTTTTACTTCTTCTTTCTTTGGAGGCAGAAATTGGGCATAAGACAATATAAGGGGTGGTCTCCTCCCTTAACCTTAAAGGACAACCTATCAGATTAATGGCAGATTTCTCAGCAGAAACCCTATAATCCAGCAGGAATTGGGGTCTTTAAACTCCTGAAACAAGATAATTATCAGCCAAAAATTTTGTGTCCAGTGAAACAGATTCATAAATGGAGAGGTAAAATCTTTTTTAGACAAACAATTGCTGAGAGAATTCGCCACTACCAAGCTAGCACTGTAGGAAATGCTAAAAGGAGTACTAAATCTTGAAACAAAACCTTAAAATACACCAAAATAGAACCTCCCTAAAGCATGTTTTACAGGGCTTATAAAACAATAAAACAATGAAAAAAAAAAAGTTATTCATGCAACAACTAGCATGATGCATAGACTACTACCTCATACCTCAATACTAATGTTGAGTGTAAATGGTCTAAATTCTCCCCTTAAAAGAACGACAGAATGAATAAAAATTCACCAACAAGTATTTGCTGTCTTTAAGAGATTCACCTAATACATAAGGACTCACATAAGGTGAAGGGGTGGAAAAAGACACTCTATGCCAATGGCAAACAAGTGAGCAAGAGTATCTATATTTATATCAGATAAAACAGACTTTAAAGCAACAACAATTTTAAAAAGACAAATAGGGACATTATATAATGATAAAAATATTAGTCCAACAGAAAAATATCACTCTTAAATATATATGCACTTAACACTGGAGCTCCCAAATTTATAAAACAATTACTACTAGACCTAAAAATGAGCTACATGGCAACACGATAATAGTGGAGGTATTCAATACTTCACTGAGAGCACTAGACAAGGTCATCAGGACAGAAAGTCAATAAAGAAACAACTGACTTAAACTATACCCTGGAACAAATGAACTTAACAGATACAGAATATTCTACCCAACCAACTGCAGAAAATACATTCTTTTCATCAGCACATAAAACATTCTCAGAGATAGACTGCGTGATAGGCTACAAAACAAGTCTCAATAAATTTAAGAAAATCAAAATTATATCAAGTACTCTCATAGACCACAACAGAATAAAATTGGAAATTAACTCTAAAAGGAACCTTCTAAACTATACAAATACATGGAAATTAAATAAGCTGCTCCTATATAATCTTTGGATCAGTAATGAAATCAAGATGGAAATTTAAAAATTATTTGTACTGAACAATAATAGTTACACAACCTATCAAAATCTCTGGGATACAGCAAAAGCAGTGCTAAGAGGAAAGTTCATAGCATTAAATGCCTACATCAAAAAGTGAAAAAGCATAAGTAGACAATCAAAGCTCATACCTTAAGGAACTAGAAAAACAAGAACAAACCAAACCCCAACCCAGCAGAAGAAAAGAAATTATAAAAATCAGAGCAGAACTAAATGAAATTGTAACAAAAAGATACAAAAGATAAATCAAACAAAAATCTGTTGTTTTGAAAAGAAAAATTGACTGACTGTTAGTGAGATTAGCCAAGAAAAGAAGAGAGAAGATCCAAATAAGATTTAGTTCGAAATGAAACAGGAGGTATTACAACTGATAACACAGAATACAAAGAATTATTCAAGGCTACTATGAACACCTTTATGAGCAAGTATAAACTAGAAAACCTAGAGATGGATGAATTCCTGGAAATATACAACCCTTCCTGAAAACAGGAAGATACAGAATCTCTGAACAGACCAATAACAGAGATTGAAATGATAATAATAATAAAAAAAAGCCAACAAAAAAAAGTCCAGGACCAGATGGATTTACAGCTGAATTCTATCAGACATTCAAAGAGGGGTTGGTACCAAGCCTATTGACACTATTCCAAGTGATAGAGAAATAGGAAATCCTCCCTAAATGATTCTATGAAGCCAGTATCCCCTTAATACCAAAACCAAGGAAGAACATAACAAAAAAGAAAACTACAGACCAATATCCCTGATGAACATAGATGCAAAAATTCTCAACAAAATACTAGCAAACTGAATCCAACAGCATATTAAAAAGATAATTCACCATGATCAAGTGGATCTCATACCAGGAATGCAGGGATGGTTTAATATATATAAGTCAATAAATGTAATACACAACATATAAACAGAATTTAAAACAAAAATCATGTGATCATCTCAATGGACACAGAAAAAGCATCTGACAAAATCCATCATCCCTTTATGATTAAAACCCTCAGCAAAATCAGCATAGAATGGATATACCTTAAGGTAATAAAAGCTATCTACATGAAACCCACAGCCAACATTATACTGAATGGGGAAACATTGAAAGCATTCCCCTTGAGAACTGGAACAAGACAAGGATGCCCACTTTTACCACTTCTATTCAACATAATACTGGAAATCCCAGCCAGAGAAATTAGACCAGAGAAAGAAATAAATTGGTAAAGAGTTAAACTGTTGCTGTTTGCTGATGATATGTATATACTTGGAAAACCCTAAAGACTCATCCAAAAGGCTCCTAGAACTGGTAGATGAATACAGCAATATTTCAGGAAACAAAAATTAATGTACACAAATCAGTAGCTCTGCTATACACCAATAGTGACCAAACTGAGAATCAAATCAAGAACTCAACCCCTTTCACAATAGCTGGAAAAAAAAAAAAAAAAAACTTAGAGAAATATACTTAACCAAGGAGGTGAAAAACCTCTACAGGGAAAACTACAAAACCCTGCTGAAAGAAATCATAGACAACACAAACAAATGGAAACACATCCCATTCTCATGGTGGGTAGAATCAATATTGTGAAAATGTCCATACTGCCCAAAGCAATATACAGATTCAATGCATTTCTCATTAAAATACCATCATCATTCTTCACAGAACTAGAAAAACAACCCTAAATGTCATATGAAACCAAAAGAGAGCCCACATAGCCAAAACAATACTAAGCAAAAAGAACAAATCTGGAGGCATCACATTACTTGACTTCAAATTATACTACAAGAGTACAGTTAACAAAGCAGCATGGTACTGGTATAAAAATAGGCACATAGACCAATGGAACAGAATAGAGAACCCAGAAATAAAGCCAAATACTTACAATCAGTGGATCTTTGACAAAGCATACAAAAACAAAGCAGGGAAAACGGTGTTGGGAAAACTGGCAAGCCACATGTAGAAGAATGAAACTGGATCTTCATGTCTCATCTTATACAAAAACCAACTCAAGATGGATCAATGACTTAAATCTAAGTTATGAAATCATAAGCATTCTAGAAGATAATATTGGAAAAACTCTTCTACAGATTGGTTTAGGCAAATAATTCATGATTAAGAACCCAAAAGCAAAAATAAAAAGATGGAACCTAATTAAAACTAAAAAGCTTCTGCACAGAAAAAAAAAAAAAAATCAGCAAACAGACAGCCCACAGAGTGGGACAAAATATTCATAAACTATACATCTGACAAAGGACTAACATCCAGAATCTACAAAGCCCTCAAATCAGCAAGAAAAATAATTCCATTAAAAAGTGGGCAAAAGACATGAATAGACAAATCTTGAAAAAAAGATATACAAACAGCTAACACAGATGAAAAAAATTCTCAACATCACTAATTATCAGGGAAATGCAAATTAAAACCACAGTGACATACCTCCTTACTCCTGCAAGAATGGCCATAAATAAAAAATAAAATAATAATAGATGCTGGTGTGGATGTGGTGAAAAAGGAACACCTTTACACAGCTGGTGGGAATGTAAACTATTAAACTCTGTATGGAAAACAGTATCATGATTCCTTAAAGAATTAAAAGTAGAACTACCATTCAATCCAGCAATCCCACTACTGAGTTTCTACCCAAAGGAAAAGAAATCATTATATGAAAATGACACATGCACTTGCATGTTTATAGCAGCACAATTTGCAATTGCAAAAATATGGAACCAACCTAAAGGTTCATCAACCAACAAGTGGATAACGAAAATGTGGTATATGTGGTATATATACATCATGGAATACCACTCAGCCAAAAAATAAAATAAAATACAAAGGCCAAGAAAGTAATGGCCTTTGCAACAACTTGAATGGAGCTGCAGGCCATCATTCTAAGTGAAGTAACTCAGGAATGGAAACCCAAATACTGTATGTTTTCACTTGTAAGTAGGAGCTAAACTATGAGGATGTAAAGGAATAAGAATAATGTAATGGACTTTGGGGACTTCGGGGAAGGTTGGGAGGGGATGAGAAATAAAAGACTACAAATCAGGTACAGTGTATAATGCTCAGGTGATGAATGCACCAAAATATCAGAAATCAACACTAAAGAACTTAAAAACTACTCCCAAAACTGTTGAAATTTTTTAGAAAGCCCTCAACAAACTAGGTATATAAGAAACACTCCTTAAATAATAAAAGTTATATAAAACAAGCCCACATCCAACTTTATACTGATTGTGGAAAAGCTGAAAGCATTTCCTCTAATACTTGTAACAAGACAAGGATATCGTTTTTTTTCCAAAAAAAAAAAAAAAACATTATACTTTAAGTTCTAGGGTACATGTGCACAATGTGCAGGTTTGTTACATATGTATACATGTGCCATGTTGGTGTGCTGCACCCATTAACTCGTCATTTACATTAGGCATATCTCCTAATGCTATCCCTCCCCCATCCCCATGACAGGCCATGGTGTGTTCCCCTTCCTGTGTCCAAGTGTTCTCATTATTCAATTCCCACCTGAGTGAGAACATGCAGTATCTGGTTTTTTTGTCCTTGCCATAGTTTGCTGAGAATGATGGTTTCCAGCTTCATCCATGTCCCTACAAAAGACATGAACTCATCCTTTTTTATGGCTGCATAGTATTCCATGATGTATATGTGCCACATTTTCTTAATCCAGTCCATCACTGATGGACATTTGGGTTAGTTCTGAGTCTTTGCTATTGTGAATAGTGCCACAATAAACATACGTGTGCATGTATCTTTATAGCAGCATGATTTATAATCCTTTGGGTATATACCCAATAATGGGATGGCTGGGTCAAATGGTATTTCTAGTTCTAGATCCTTGAGGTATCGCCACATTGTTTTCCACAATGGTTGAACTCGTTTACAGTCCCACCAACAGTGTAAAGGGTTCCTATTTCTCCACATCCTCTCCAGCACCTGTTGTTTCCTGACTTTTTAATGATCGCCATTCTAACTGGTGTGAGATGGTATCTCTTTGTGGTTTTGACTTGCATTTCTCTGATGGCCAGCGATGATTAGCATTTTTTCATGTGTCTGTTGGCTGCATAAATGTCTTCTTTTGAGCAGTGTCTGTTGATACCCTTCGCCATTTTTTGATGGGGTTTTTTGTTTTGTTTTGTAAGTTTGAGTTCTTTGTAGATTCTCCCATGAAGAGGTCATGTATTGTGTAGTGGTGAAGTCTGTGCTTTTTTGCATAACCATCAAAATTACTTACTGTACATTGTACCCCTTAAGTAATTTCTCATTCCTCACCACTCTCCCAGCCTCCAATCCTTCCAAGTCTCCAATGTCTGTTACTCCATTCTCTTTGTCTATATGTACACATTATATAGTTCCCACTTAAAAGTGAGAACATATGGTATTTGACTTTCTGAGTTATTTCAGTTAAGATAATGACCTCCAGTTCTATCCATGTTGCTGTAAAAGACATGATTTCATTCTTCTTTTATTATTTTATTGTTTTTTATGGCTGAGTAGTAGAAGGACCTTGAAGAGGTCCTTCACATCCCTTTTAAGTTGAATTCCTAGGTATATTATTCTCTTTGAAGCAACTGTGAATGGGAGTTCACTCATGATTTGGCTGTTAGTCTGTTATTGGTGTATAAGAATGCTTGTGATTTTTGCGCATTGACTTTCTGCACTCATATTCAACATAGTACTAGCCCAGCAAGTGGAATCAGGCAAGGGAAAGAAAAAAATAAGGCATCTAAATTGGAAAAGAGGACTTCAAATTATCTCTGTCTGGTCATAATATGATCTTATAGCTAGGAGGCCCTAACGACTGCTCAAAGAAACTCTTAGATTTGGTAAGTGACTTCACTAAAGTCTCAGGATATAAAATCAACATTCAAAAATCAGTAGCATTTCTATACCCCAATAACAATCAAGCTAAGAACCAAATTGAGAAGTCTTATTTTTAATAGCTATAAAAAAGAAAATAAAATACATATGAATATATTTAACTGAGGAGGTAAAAAAACATCTCTAGAAGGAAACTGCAAAACACTGATAAAAGAAATTATTTTAATAGATGACAGAAATGAAAAAATATTCCATGTTCATGGATCTGAAGAATCAGTATTGCTAAAATTATACTTTCCAAGGCAATCTACATATTTAATACAATTCCTATCAAAATACCAACATCATTTTTCACAAAATTAGTAAAACAATCAAAATACTCATATAGAACCTAAAAAAAAAAACCCAATCACCATAACAATCCTAAGCAAAAAGAACAAAGCCAGAAGTATCCCCACATTAACTTTGAATTATAGTACAAGGCTATGGTAACTAAAATAGCATAGTACTGGTATAAAAATAGACATATAGATCAAGGAAATGGATTGGAGAACCCAGAAATGAAGCCACACACCTACATTCAACTTAAGTTCGACAGAGTCGACAAAAACATGCACTGGATAAAGGACACCCTAATTCAATAAATGATGCTGGGAAATTTGGATTGCTATATACAAAAGAATGAAACTGGATTCCTGTTTCTCACTATATACAAATATTAACTCAAATGAATTAAAGATTTAAATATAAGACCTAAAACTGTAAAAATTCCATAAGAGAGGAAAAACCCTTTGAATATTGGCCTAGGCAAATAATTTATGATGAAGATCTCAAAAGACAACAATAACAAAAATAGACAATTTAGTTAATTAAACTAAAAGGCTTCTACACAGGAAATAAGATGATTGACAGAGTGAACAGAAAACTTTCAGGGGGAGAAAATATTTGCAAGCTATGTATACAACAAAGGACTAATATACAGAGTCTACAAGGAATTTAACAAGAACAACCACATAACCCCATTAAAAAATTGACAAATGACATGAACACAAATGTTTCAAAAAAAAAAAATTCAAATGTCCAACAAGCATATGAAAAATGTTCAACATCACTAATCAGAGAAATGCAAATTAAAGCCACATAAAGATACTATCAGTCAGAATGGCCATCATTAAAAATCAAAAAATAACAGATGTTGATGAGTACATGGAGAAAAGGGAATGCTTACACACTGTTAGTGGGAATGTAAATTAGTATAACTCTAAGGAAAACAGTATGAAAATTTCTCAAAAAACTAAAAGGAGATCTAGCATTGATCCAGCAATCCCACTATTGGGTATATACCCAAAGGAAAACAAATCATGATATCAAAAAGATGACTGCACCCGTATATTTATGGCAGCACTATTCACAATGGCAAAGATATGGAATCAACTTAAGCATCCACCAAAAGATTAATAATGAAAATTAGATACACACACACACACACACACACACCATGGAATACTACTCAGCCATAAAAAAACAATAAAATAATAAAAGAAGAATGAAATCATGTCTTTTACAGCAACATGGATAAAACTGGAGGTCATTATCTTAACTGAAATAACTCAGAAAGTCAAATACCGTATGTTCTCACTTGTAAGTGGGAACTATATAATGTGTACATATAGACAAAGAGAATGGAGTAACAGACATTGGAGACTTGGAAGGATTGGAGGCTGGGAGAGTGGTGAGGAATGAGAAATTACCTAAGGGGTACAATGTACAGTAAGTAATTTCGATGGTTATGCAAAAAAGCACAGACTTCACCACTACACAATACATCCATGTAACAAAGTGGCATCTTTACCCCCAGAAAGCTATAAAAAGTATTTGTAAATAGTAGTTATTGATGAAGTATTAAAATTACACAAAAGTCATAAAGAATGCTCTAACAAGACCAAACACAAAAACCTCCAGCCTATTAGCAAAACATACCCAACTATGCAAAAAGTTAAAATGAATTTTGACTATGAAATATTAGTAAAACTTAGCACATATTTCTGCATTAAACAAAGCAATATAAATGTTATTTATATTATTCTACATGTAAGTTTTTAAAGGGGCAAAAATTAATTGAAATTAAACACAAATCAGACTGAAACTGAAGACACTGACAGAACATGAAATCATAGAATTCACTGCATTTTAAGAGAAAAATGCTATAAAATAAGAATTTTGTTTGCAGTCAGAATGTCATTTATGTTTGAGAACTACTGTAAGGTGTTCTCAGATTCAAAAATGACTAAAAAACTTGACATATTCTCAGTATATAAAAACAAAAATATTTAAGAACAGGATAATTAAAAGAAATAGCAGATGGATCTTGAGACCTAATTTTAACAATTTTAATAAATATAGTGAATAAGTGGGAGCTAAATACAAAAATAATTCTTCAAAGACAATAAAGATTTTAAATATACTTATCCATAAATGAAAAGCAAAGAATATATTCAATTAAGAGGAAATAGATGGGACTCCAATCTTAAAGGGATATAAAAATGTCAAATTCTTTTTACATGATTGAATTCAGAAGACTTGATCATCAAAAAAATTAAATAACTTATAATACCTACATGGAGCATGTATATATTGCTAGTTATTGAAAAATATAAACAAATGTGAACCATATACAAGTGATTCAAACTTTGAGCCATAGACTTCTTTAAGACTAAAGAACTCTATCAGCCTCTTCTATCGCTGCTTCATTCAATACATATCAACACATTTAAAAGTTTACCTGAAATTCATCTTATTGCATTAGAAATTTATTTTTTTCACAAAATGAAAATCCTAAAATTATACCTCAAAACTTGCCTTTAGTTTACTGCAAACATATCTATTTCACTTTAAAACAAAGCTATATTTAACTTTAACTTATATTAATTAAACTTTAATTCTGTTTCTATTTTTTATTATGAAGACTGCTGTAGGGAATACAGTGTTTTGAATTGATGAGTGATCTTTCACATGGCAATACACTTGAAATTATCAACAATTGATTGATTTTGACCATTTTCTCTTTGACAGCAGGCTGCAGAAAATCCAGACTCACAAAAGCATGCATTAACAAACAGTGAATTCTCATTGCCACTTCTCAAGATAAGCATGGCTTATGTCGAGGAAACCCAGGATTCTCTAAGACACTTCTTTGAAATCATGTCAAATCTTTTGTCTTCAAGGCTGACATCATCTTTGGCAAGGAATATCTTTATTGATGTTGTCTGTGTTAGACAAGAAATGAATATAAAATCCACATTTCAATTTTGAGGTTATCTGAGCTAATGTAATCTTCACAAGAGGGTTTCAGAGTTCCCAGATGTCCCCTGATTCCTGCCTGTAGTGAATCTGATGTATAAACTCTTGATACACTCTGCAGACATATTTCCAGCTTTGGGAAGTTCACATGTTGTCTATTTCCCATCTCCCCTTCTAGAGTGCCAGTTTACGTAAACAAACTTCTAAATGTTTTAGGAGACTCCATACTATTGGCCTTAGAGCTAATGGAAAAAGAAAAATGTTCTCCAAAAAGCTATGTCAAGTGGACTCTAAAGTTTATCTTTTCAACAAATGGAGTTTCCTTATAATTGCACGACATGCAATTCCTTAATAGAAAAAGAAACTGACTTAAAATAATTTAACTGGGGGTAAAAACACTGCCTCATTTTTCCGGGAAGTATGCTGAGATAGCTGACTGAATGGATGGAGAATTAAAAAACCAGTGATTCAGAATCTCATTTTCCTAGAAGACTGTATAAGAAACAATGTGCCTGTGTTTACCACTCCTGGTGTATTCTGTCAATGTTAATTCAATAATTTATCAGGCATTGATGGTAACTCCTGTGATAAAAACCTTACTCCTAGATTAATGCTATAGTCTCATCTTTTACTTCACGTACTCAAATATAAGGCAGATCTAATATGCCCACTGTCCCCAGGTGGCATTTAGGAAATTTCATTTTATGTTGGCACTTGGGAGAGAATCTTACTAATCTGGGGTAAATGGTTTACAGCCTGAGTTATTTTGGAGGTGCTTAAAGGTTCAGGCTTTCCTCATTTCTCTTCTCTTTACAGTGCAAACCAATTTTATCTCAAGTCTTGGGCCTCTGCCCATGAAAACATTATTTATTTGACAAAACTTGTATATATTGTGTGAAACATGTTTTAAAATATGCACACATTGTGAAATAGCTAAATTGAGCTAATTAACATACACATTACCTCACATACTTATTATTTTGTGGTATAAATTCTTAAAATCTACTTCCTTAGCAATTTTTAGGAATATAGTGCATTGCACTAACTATAGCCATCCTGTCACACAATAGATCTTGTGGACTTATTCTTCCTAACTGAAATTTTGTATCTTTTGACCAACATCTCTCCATCTCTCCCCCACCAGCCCCTGGTAACCACCATTCTAAGCTCTACTTCTATGAGCTTAAAATTTGTAGATTTCACATGCAAGTGAAATCATGCAGTATTTATCTTTCTGTACCTGACTTTTCTCATAATGTAACATCTTCCAGTTTCCTTTATGTTATAAAAAATGACAGGATCTCCTTTTTTTTTTTTTTTTTTTTTTAAACAACTCACGATATTCCACCTTGGACATATATCACATTTTCTTTATCCATTAATTCATTCATGGACACTTACGTGGATTTGATAGCTTATCTGTTGGGAATAATCCTACAATGAATATGGTAGTGCAGAAATCTTTCACATACTGATTTCATTTCCTTTGGATATATACCCAGTATTGGGATTACTGAAAAATATGGTTGTTCTGTTTTTACTTTTTTGAGGAAGCTCCATACTGTTTAACATACGACTGTACTAATTTACAGTCCCACCAACAGTGTACGAGTTCCTTTTATTCCACTCCTTTGCCAACACTTGTTATCTTTCATCTTTTTTCTAATAACCCAACATGTTAGGTGATATCTCATTGTGGATTTAATTTGCATTTCTCTAATGATTAGTGATATTGACCAGTTTTTCATATACCTATTGACCATTTGTGTGCCTTCTTTTGAGAAATGTCTGTTTAGATCCTTTGTCCATTTTAATTCAGTTTTCTATTATTTGATTTCCTCATATATTTTAAATATTAACCCCTTATGAGACATACAGTTTGTAAATATAATTTCCCATTCTATAAGTTGTCTCTTCACTGTGTTGATTGTTTTATTGGCTATATAGAGCTACTTAGTTAAATGTAATACCATTTATCTGGTTTTGCTTTTGTTTTTTTGCTTTTGGTGTTATATCTAAAAAAAAAAGAAAGAAAGAAAGAAAGAAAAAGAAAAAAAATCATCACCCAGACCAATGCAATGGATATTTTTTTTGAGAAATTTTACAGTTACAGGTCTTTAAGTCTTTCATCCTTTTGGGTTTGATGTTTGTATAAGAAGTGAGAAGAGGTGCTAATTTCATTCTTCTGCATGTGGATATTCTGAAAAGACAGTCATTTCCTTGCTGTGTATTCTTGGCATTTGTGTTGAAAAATCAATTGACTATAAATGTGTAGATTATTTCTGGGCTCTTCTGTTTCTTTGGTCTAGATGCCTGTTTTTATGCCAGTATCATGTTGTTTTGGCTACTAGAGCTTAGTATATTTTGAAGTCAGGTAGTGTGACACCTCCAGCTTTGTTCTTGCTTTGGCTATTCAGTGTCTTTGGAGTTCCATAGGAATTTTAGGATTGTTTTTTTAATTCTGTGAAAATGTCATTTGAATTTTTATAAAGACTACATTGAATATGTAGATTGCTTTGGGTAGTAGGAACATTTTTATGATATTAAGTCTTCCAATCCATGAACTTAAGAGTTCTTTAACATTTATTTGTGTCTTCCCTGGTTTCCTTCATCAGTGCTTACAGATCTCTTACCTTCTTAAACTTCTGTTTTTGTAGCTATTGTAAATGGGATTGTTTTCTTAATTTTTTTTCAGATAGTTTTTTATTGTATAGAAATACTACTGGTTTTTGTATGTTGATTTTGTATCCTGCAACCTTGCTGAATTCATTTATTGGTTCTAAGAGGTTTCTGACAGTCTTTAGGGCTTTCTATGTTTAAGACTATGTCATCTGTAAACAAAAAATTTAACTGCATTCTTTCCAAATTGGATACTTTGTATTTTTTTCTCTTGCCAAATTGCTCTGGCCAGAACACTCAGTACTATGTTGAATAGAAGTGGTGAGGGTGAGCATCCTTGTATTATTCCTGATCTTAAAGGAAAAGCTTTCAACTCTTTCTCATTGAGAACGATTTTAGCTGTGGGTTTGTCATATAGGACCTTTATTCAGCATAGGGCAGATAATTGGCATATTAGAGTTTTGCAGGACATTATATTTTTGGATTCAGTAATTTTAGAACCTTGCCTATGAGAGGGCATTTTTTTTTTTTCCTTTTTTTAAATGATGTTCTCTCTCTCTATCTCTCTGCTTGCATATGACTGATGTCCCTTCCTTTCTTACCTTACTTAAGGTCTTACTAAAATATTCCACTATATTTTACATAGCCCCCACCCCCAGTTTTCTGCCACGGTAGATTTCATTCTGGATTTGAAATCACAACACAAAGTATTTTAGCCAGTTTCTTCAGTAATATATAATTAGGATTGTAACTTGCCAGTTTTGCTTAAATTACTGAGAAAATGTTTTGCCTTTTTTTTTTAATCTCAAAAGTGATCAGATCATTTTAAAAAGTAAGCAAATTCTGAAAACTTAAGAACTATCTACTTAGTAAACATCAGTATGGAGATTCCCATATTCAAAGGAGTTCAAAAGAGTTTCCACCTCCTGTGAACTCAGACTGAGAAATGGTAGAGAAAAAGACAAAAGATTAGGGGTGTGGCTATGGGGCAAATTTCTAATCAGATCTTTGTTATCCAATTTTTGACTTCCTTACCTAGAAACTGAATTAACCCATACCAATCTATTCCTAAAAACATCTTCCTAAACCTCTTGGACTAGATATTATAACTTAGCGATGTCTGTGTCTGTGTTTATCCAGTGATTGGTGAATGTTTATAGCAGAAGAATGTTACTAAAATCTCTCACCAGGGAAGATGGCCCAAGTTTTTCAGTCAATGACTTGAGAAAAAGGAGTCAAAATGTGTTCGATAACCTAAGAGGTTCTCTCATCTCAATCACCTTATGAATCACCTTATGAATTGTACTGTTTCCCTTTCTTTTTTCTTTCTTTCCTTTTCTAAAATTAAAATTGTGTGTGTAAGGGGATTATTTTCCTCCAGCTTCCTTTTGTATCTCCGCATTGCAGTAATGAGGTATCAGATCATGAATTCATTTCAATTATGAGAAATTTCTATGTAGGAATTGACAGATTTTTGATATAAGGAAAAAGCCTTGCTCTTGTTCTCCTAAGCTCTCTGTGGTCTAAATTATAGTTCTCTTGGTAGTGACATGACCCTCAAAGTGTAATGTATTTCTTAAAACTATAGCATACGTTTAGAGCTGGAAGAATTCCCTGTATCTCAAGAGGCATCTCCACTGAGAGACTGAGATTTCTAGAAAAAATTTGACATATGGCTGCCTATTTCTATAAGTACAACTTATGCCCAGAGAACTCATGTCTGGCAGTTGTTATTGACACAATGCAACTGCTACCCTTCAACTCTCTTTTCTCTGTGCACCAACCTCATTATTAGAGCATTCATTGTCCAAAAACTTCTGTACATCTTAAAGATGAAGGCAGAGGCATATCTACCAGCATTTCTAATTTTACTTACATAATCAAATGTTAGTCCTGTCTTTTGCCTTATTGTCTGTTTGGTCAACCTATGTTTAATCAGTTAGTTCTATTCCTGTATAAAAAAGCAAAGGCAAGTTGATAGATCAAAACACATTTATAGGTAAACTGCCAAATTTTCATCTATGTTAAAAATTTTCACTTTCATAACATGCTGTTATGTTGTCTGTCTGTCAAATTGACTTTCTAACTGAAGAGGATGTAAAACATGACATGTAGCAGATTATAATTTAAGAGGCAATGTATAGTATAATAATTTAAAGCCAGTGCTACATTGTATTTACTGGAGATATCAAATAATTTTGTCTGGTGCACAGGTAGAAAATTTTCAGGGGTGGGGTGAAAAGAGCTCTCTCAAACAGCCACGTAGTTCTACAAGAGTGACTAAATGGTATAATAATTGTGGAATATTTATTATAATAGGAATTCTGCAATTTGCTATTTTTAAGTCAATATTTGTTTCTTAACTCCTTTAAATTGGGGGCGGGGAGGAGTCTATTTATTCATCCCCTTATTTTAGAAATGAGTACAATCACAACCAGAGGGAATGGTAAAGCAATTTACCAACCTCATTTTTTCCATGGTTAACCTAGGCATATTGTCAATTATGAAACTATGGTAATGTTAAAAAAAATAGTCACTCCCAAAGCATAAATTGTTAGCATATCTGAAGCATCTGTATTGGTGATAGCTGTCAAACTTTGTATTACAAAATTCAAAGCCAGAATTTGAATGGGATATTAAATATGAGGTTTCTATTTTGAAGCACTGTAAAGAGTAAAATATTGAAAGCCCTAAGGCAGATATACTGTGCTGACATTTGAAACTCTTACAATAGATTTTACATTTTATGCTTTTTAAAAACAAAGAACTAGAAATACACATTCCATTTTGCAAGGTGAGATATATTCTCTCTATGACAATAAAAATGTAAAAATAAGGTATTTTATGTATTGAAATCCCAATGAATTTGAAATTTGCAAATGATCTCTTTCAGAGGACCTCAGGACAATAATTTTAAAACCTCTTGTGACTATATAATGATTCATATCCAGAAAGTGCTTGAAAATTGTTAAGCACTGATGGTTTGTAATACAAGTTGAAATAGTCCATGTTGAAATGACCTCTGGTGAATTGGAGTGGGGCTGAAAAAACTGCTTTGCCAGGGATCATGTTAAGTGAGTGCTAGCAAGCACAGAGACAGGTGTTTCCTGTTTCTAACCACATGGCATAACCATATAGATTAGCTACAGGGAATCTAGCCAGAAGAATTTTTTTAAAAAACCTAATTCAATTTACCACTGCTCATATGGAAATTGCTTTAGGTTTAAATTATATTCTAAATAACATAAAACCCATAATTAAGATTTATATTCTTCTTTTTCATTTTTAATATACCAATACGACCCAATGTCTCAGAATTATGAAAGCTTATAACAAGATAGACTCTCAAGATGTCTCATTCAAATTCTATGGTAGTGCAGGTATTCTCTCTATTACTGCCCTGGAAGATGGGCCACTATCCTCCGCTTGAACACTTCCATATTGGATAGGGAGGGGGTGGAACTCAAAGATTACGGAGACAAATCCATTTTTAAATACCTTTGAGGCTACTGTTTCTTGATGATTATTCAGATATTTTGAATGGAATTAAAATGTTAAGTGCCACATTTGAAAAAGAGGAAAACATCATATTTGTACATCCTGCCTCTTTAGTTGGTCATGTATGAATGCTTGTATCACCAAACAATGTTGCCTTTCCATTCCTCAGCCATTTTTGCTATGTAACAGAATCCTGAATAGGAGGGAGTGTTTTCTGGGAATAATAGTGCTAATAATGACACGCGGTTATCAAGTGGCATCTGTAGGTCTGTGGCTCTCAGTCCCCTGGAACACAGTCATCGAAAACACTTTGGAAAGTCAGGCACTACAGGGCACATAAGAAACAGAAGGTCCAGATTCTTTGCCCCTGCCATGGCACATAATCATCTGATTATATGCAAGAGAGTAACAGAATGTAAGAGGCAAACTTAGTGATGTGTCACCCAACTGGATTATAAAGGGGAGAGTCTTGAGTTATCACAGAGGAGAGAATGATATAGGAGATTACTAAAATGTACACTCAGAAGAGTATGCTTTTCCTCCATACTTTCTACCTATAAAGAACTGAAAACTAATTACAGTGCCTTAATCTCTGTGGGGCTGTGAGGATTCTGAAAGTATTCATAAGTCAATATTTGCAATTGGGACAACACACTCCAGAGGCTGAGTTTGTGAGCCAGAGTGAGAGACCCGTGAGCCAGATCCCAGCATCTCTACTTCATCCCTGTAACCCTGGACAATGTATTAAACTTCTTTCTGCCTCAATTTCTTCATCTAAGAAGTGGAGATAAAAATCTGTACTAAATAGGGCTGACATAATGATTAAATGAGTAAGTGGGCACAGAGCTTTCACTTAGCATATTATTTTTATTATTGTGGAGGAATAAAAAGGCTTTTACACTGTTGGTGGTAGTGTAAGTTAGTTCAACCATTATGGAAGACAGGGTTGCAATTCCTCAAGACTCTAGAACTAGAAATACCGTTTGACCTAGCAATCCCATTATTGGGTAAATATCCAAAGGATTATAAATCATTTTGCTATACAGACACATGCACACCCATGTTTACTGCAGCACTGTTCATAATACCAAAGACTTGGAACCAACACCAATGCCCATCAATGATAGACTGGAAAAAGGAAATGTGGCATATATACACCATGGAATACTATGCAGCCATATAAAAGGATGAGTTCATGTCCTTTGCAGGGACGTGGATGAAGCTGGAAACCATAATTCTCAGCAAAGTAACACAGGAACAGAAAACCAAATACCACATGTTCTCACTCATAAGTGGGAGTTGAACAATGAGATCACATGGACACAGGGAAGGGAACATCACACACAGGGCCTGTTGGGGGGTGGGGAGCAAGGGGAGGGACAGCATTAGGAGAAATATCTGATGTAGATGACGGGTTGTTTGGTGTAGCAAACCACCATGGCACATGTATACCTATGTAACAAACCTGCACGTTCTGCACATGTATCTCAGAACTTAGAAGTATAATAATAAAAACAATTCTTAAGTATCATTAAGGATATTCTATGGTATTTTGTTTTGTTTTTCTCATTTGTAAGGGAATATGCCTTGCTAACTCTACACTTTTTTGTTTGTAACCTGGGCTGTGAAACCTCAAAGAAAGAGGGTTTCTTGGTAGAAGAAACAATGTTTTTAGTTTTTTCTTTTCCTTTTTTGTCTTTTTGCTGAATCCTCAGTTTTGTGGAACTTAGCAGTTATGCACTGAGGATCTGCCCACACAGGTAGTAATTTCCTGGGCTGCAGGCTGAAAGCAAAAGACTGCACATGGTGGCTGTGACTTCCTCAGATCTGGACAGATGTGAGCTCATTTTGGCCAAAAAAACAAGGGAGTGGGAAAGGGAGAGATTTCTCAGAGCAGAGCTTTGCTATCGTCTTTTGAAAGGGGAAAAATGATTATACCTCTAGGTGAAAAAGCAAAACTAAACCACAGTTATGTAATTTTGAAAGATTCCTAAATCAGTATTGGCATTATTTGTAAAACATCAGACTTCAAAGAAATAACCTAAGAATTTCATCTGACCTCATACTTCATATACTCCATTAAAAATGCAATTTGTAAAACATATATCAAATGGTTAGTCTCAGGAGAATATGCCTTAGTAAAGACCAGACGCATGGTCTATTTCAACTGTGTGTGGCTCTTCATTTTTCCCCTTATTTCTTCACGTACGGGACAGGACTTCTAGATGAATAAAGATATGGTGTGTTTCCAGGACATAATTATCTTTGGGCTGTGATCAAGCATGAGAAATTTCTATCCTGAGGAAAAATATTTGAAGGTTATAAAATGAATATAAGTTCATGGGTAATTCTACTTTCATGTTGTAAAATACTGTAATTCAAATATATTTTCTATGGAAAATACTTAGGAATTTCTAAATTACATGTTTTCTGGTAACATAAAGATTTGGGATCTTCATAAAATTTTAATGTGGCAAAGATGTTAGAGATTTTCTAGTCCATTGCTCCCATTTTGCAGACAGGTAAATAAAGACATAAATCATTTCAGCGAGGGAATGCATTCTAATGTTGTGATTAAAAACTAGCTTTCTGTTTGAGTGCTAACTCTAACCAATTGCTAGTGTCTCTGTACTGATTTCTTCTGAGAAAGATTGAGAGGCTAAGTTCAGATTCAGCTGGAAAGGGTGCTACGACCACTTAGCATCTACTAGAGACATAGGATCAGATATGAGAGAGCAAAAATGTCTTGCATTAGTTGATGGGAGTTGTTAACTAGAAAAAACCTACAAAGTCAGTAAGACCTGGCAGTAGATCATGGTGCTATACTTTTTTTTTGAATAAGTTTAGACTCATTTCTTAACATTTCTATACCTTGGTCATGCCTGTAATCACATCACTTTGGGAGACTGAGGTGGGTGGATCACAAGGTCAGGAGTTTGAGATCAGCCTGGCCAATTTGGTAAAACCCTGTCTCTACTAAAAATACAGAAATTAGACAGGCGTGGTGGCAGGTGCCTGTGGTCCCAGCTACACGAGAGGCTGAGGCAACAGAATCACTTGAACCTGGGAGGTGGAGATTAGAGTGAGCTGACATCGTGCCACTGCACTCTAGCCTGGGCAACAGAGTGAGACTGTCTCAAAAAAAAAAAAAAAAAAAAAAAAACTGCCATAAAAGGTATTTCTATACCTCAGTTTTCTCATTGGTAAAGTAGAAATAAATTATTTGTTGGGAAAATATCTGCTAATTTGACTAGAGCTTTCTTTACAGTACTATATTTACTTTTGAGAAGCACTGATGCTATGTTTCATATTGGCTGACCTACTCTCCTGACGGGCTTTGGTAGCTCATGTTATGACAGTGAAAAGACACTCAAAAGAATCTGTGGAAAATTTAGTATAAACTACCACATGAAAAAAAAAAAACTTTTTTGAAAAATGTCACATGAAAGGAAAACCTGAGACATATCACAATATAGGATGTTAAATACGACATGGGCAAGCTCAGGATCACCTGAGCTCAGGAGTTTGAGACCAGCCTAGCTGACATGGTGAAACCCCATCTCTACTAAAAAAACATACAAAAATATTAGTTGGGTGTGGTGGTGGGCACCTGTAATCTCAGCTACTCAGGAGGCTGAGGCAGGAGAATTGCTTGGACCTATGAGGCAGAGGTTGCAGTGAGCTGAGATCACGCTGTTACACTCTAGCCTGGGCAACAGGAACAAAACTCCATCTCAAAAAAAAAAAAAAAAAAAAAAAAAAAAAAAAGTTTATTTAAAAAATAAAAAATTACATAAGAAATCTAAAGGGCCATGTCATAAAAGCCAATTCTCTAGAGATTTTCCTAAGAGCAGATATAGAAAGCATGGTCAAGTCAACCTTCTCAGAGACAGACATGACTATATTTTGTGCTGGAAGAACTATTTCTGCAAGACTAGCAAGTTGGTGTTCTGAGTGAACAAAACTAGTAGGTAAACTAGTACCAGGACAATGAACATTACAATGGGAACTTTCCTGTTGACAACTCTTACCACATAAAATTGAATAGTAGCAACAAAATGGGAATTCCTCTCTTTATAAAGATATAGAAAAAATAGGAATATACAAACTTGAGTTTTCTGCTTCTGTTGACCATGCATATGAGAAAATCTGCAGAACTAAAGAAAAAAATCTTTCCAAATGCTTAGACTAGTATTAGTACTATCTTTGTGGCCATCTTCAGTAACACTGATGTCTTTCTTTCATTTTAATAAATCTAGGGTTGTCAATAATGTAAATTGTTTTAGTGATAAATTTGTACTTGATTTTTTTTCGTTTGTTTTTAGGCTGTGGTGTTAGACTTAGATTGTTAAAAATGGCTGTTGTGAGAGTTGTGAAACTAGAGAATTCCTAAAATGACCAAAGGCCAGGAAATATCTGTGGCTAAGATAAAGGAGTAATAATTTCCTCTCAACGCGGGTTGAAAGTAAAATGAGGACAGGACATCGTAATATTCTAGAACTGTTCAAGCCTAAAAAATTCCACAAGAAAGAATTTTTTAGAGCTGAAGAGAACATTTAAAACATAACTGCCTATTTTAAACACACTTGAAAACACATTTGTTCATGTTTGACTTAGCTGGTGAAATTGATATCATCATGTGTAAAGTGAGACTTTCTAACTTACATAACTTAGAATAAGAATAATAATACTTATTAAGTATATGCTTAAATACCAAACACTGATAATTCAACTGTATCTTGAGACTTTGCTGAAGTTTCTTATCACTTGAAGTTTTTAGGCTGAGATGACGTGGTTTTCTAAATAGAAAATCATGTCATCTGCAAACAGAGACAACTTGACTTCCTCTCTTCGTATTTGAATACCCTCTCTTTCTTTCTCTTGCCTGATTGCCCTGGCCAGAACTTCCAATACTATGTTTAACAGAAGTGGTGAGAGAAGGCATCCTTGTTTTGTGCCAGTTTTCAAAGGGAATGTTGTCAGCTTTTGCCTATTCAGTATGACACTGGCTATGGGTTTGTCATAGTTATTTGGAGATATGCTCCATCAATACCTAGTTTATTAAGTTTTTAACATGATGGGCTGTTGAATTTTATCAAAGGCCTTTTCTGCATCTATTGAGATAATCATGTGGTTTTTGTCACTGGTTCTGTTTATGTGATGGATTATGTTTATTGATCTGTGTATGTTGAACCAGCCTTGCATCCCAGGGATGAAGCCAACTTGATTGTGGTGGGTAAGCTTTTTGATGTGCTGCTGGATTTGTTTTGCCAGTATTTTATTGAGGATTTTCACATCGATATTCATCAGTGATTTTGGCCTGCAGTTTTATTTTTTTGTTGTGTCCCTGTCAGGTTTTGGTATCAGGATGATGCTGGCCTCATAAAGTGAGTTAGGGAAGAGTCCCTCCTTTTCAATTGTTTGGAATACTTTCAGAGGGAATGGTACCAGCTCCTCTTTGTACCTCTGGTAGAATTCGGTTGAGAATCTGTCTGGTCCTAGGCTTTTTTTGGTTGGCAGGCTATTAATTACTGCCCTAATTTCAGAACTTGTTATTGGTCAATTCAGGGATTCAACTTCTTCCTGGTTTAGTCTTGGGTGGGTACATGTGTCCAGGAATGTATCGATTTCTTTTAGATTTTCTAGTTTATTTGCATAGAAGTGTTTATAGTATTCTCTGATGGTAGTTGTATTTCTGTGGGATCAGCAGTAATAGGTCCTTTACCATTTTTTATTGTGTCTATTTTATTTTTCTCTCTTTTCTATTAGTCTACCTAATGGTCTATTTTGTTAATCTTTTCAAAAAAACAGCTCCTGCATTCATTGATTTTTTGAAGGGTTTTTCGTGTCTCTATCTCCTTTAGTTTTGCTCTGATCTTAGTTATTTCTTGTCTTCTGCTTGTTTTTGGATTTGTTTGCTCTTGCTTCCCTATTTCTTTTAATTGTGATGTTAGGGTGTTGATTTTAGATCTTTCCAGCTTTCTGATGTGGGCAATTAATGCTATAAATTTCCCTCTTAATACTGCTTTAACTGCGTCCCAGAGATTCTGGTATGTTGTCTCTTTGTTTTCATTGGTTTCAAAGAACTTCTTGATTCCTGCCTTAATTTTGTTATTTACCCAGGAGTCACTCGGGAGCAGGTTATTCCATTTCCAGGTAGTTGTTTGGTTTTGAGTGAGTTTCTTAATCCTGAGTTCTAATTTGATTGCACTGTTGTCTGAGAGACTGTTACGATTTCTGTGCTTTTGCATTTCCTGAGGAGTGCTTTACTTCCAATTATGTAGTTGGTTTTAGAATAAGTGCCATGTGGCACTGAGAAGAATGTATATTCTGTTGATTTGGGGTGGAGAGTTCTGTAGATGTCTATTAGGTCTGCTTGATCCAGAGCTCAGTTCAAGTCCTGAATAGCCTTGTTAATTTTCTGTCTCATTGATCTAGTATTGACAGTGGGGTGTTAAAGTCTCCCACTATTATTGTGTGGGAGTATAAGTCTCTTTGTAGGTCTCTAAGAGCTTGTTTTATGAATCTGGGTGCGCCTGTATTAGGTGCATAGATATTTAGGATAGTTAGCTTTTCTTGTTGAACTGATTCCTTTACCATTATGTCATTATATCCTTGTCTTTTTTGATCTTTGTTGGCTTAAAGTCTGTTTTATCAGAGGCTAGAATTACAACTCCTGGTTTTTTTTTTTTTGTTTTTTTGTTTTTGTTTTTTTTTTTTTGTTTTGCTTTCCATTTGCTTGGTAAGTTTTCCTCTATCTCTTTATTTTGAGCCTATATGTGTCTTTGCATGTGAGATGGGTCTCCTGAGTATAGCACACTGATGGGTCTTGACTCTATCCAATTTGCCAGGCTGTGTCTTTTAATTGGGGCATTTAGCACCAAATTAAGATTACAAAAGGCATTCTTGCTGTGGAAATTTTCAGAATTTTTGCACTGGTTTTTCCTCATCTTTGTGGGTTTATCTACCTTTGATCTTTGAGGCTGATTACCTTTGGATGGGGTTTTTGTGGAGGGTCTTTTTTATTGATGATGTTGTTGCTTTCTGTTTGTTAGTTGTTTGGAATTTTTATAGATAAAAGATAATATAAACTAAAACAAAAAGACATAAAACATAGTCTTCATCATATATGGAAGTTAAACAGTCATATTCTTCCATTGGGTATGCCATGTATTTATTATTTAAGTCAATGTTTATTTTGATTTAAATTATAAATTAACATGTGACTTTTTAAAAATTGAAAATATAGAAAAATATATAGAAGAGAAAAATAATCATAATTTCACCACCCCAAAATATTCATTAACATTCTATTTTCTTTTATTATTTTTTATTAACACAAATGTACTGTGTATCATATTTTTATATTGTATCATTAGCATTTTCATCTCTCAAAAGTTCTTTAAAACATGTTATTAATTTTGTGTCTGTAATAAATGAAATTTAGATGTTTCTCTATTGTTGAAATTAAGTTCTAGGTTTTGTTTTCAATTTTTGCTAATATTAATTCATTTACAAACATCTTTGTACATAAAATTATATGCATACATATAGATAATAATTCATTTAGAATAAAATCCTAGAAGTAAAATTTCAAGATCATTCCTAAGCCTCTTGAAACACCGTTTTTGTGTGGTCAACTACTATCATCTGAATTTGTTTTAACTGTACATCTTTCCAGTTTTTCATAATTTTTAAAGTAATTTTTTATACTTAAATTCTAAACAAATCTGGATTTTATTGTTACTGTTTTGTTATTATTGCTATTTTTTTATGAGATTTTATAAGATATGAGACCTTATATTTTTCCATGTTACATAGTATGATTCATTTAAAAATACATTTTAAGATATTAATACATTTTAACATTAAAATATTGGAATTTTTAACAGTCGTTCTGTTCTATGTCTATTTTCCTGATGTAGTATTCAAAAAACCTCTTGTACAAATTTTTCTTAATTTAAATAAAAGGGACAAATTTATTTTGGGAAATCTGTCCTACAATGCCAAGATACAGAGCACAATGGAATAAATATTTGAAGTTTAATTAATAGAAATATTGAATGCTATGTAAAATTTCTGGATCTAAAGGTCTCCTAGGATGTATTACAGATCACAACTTTCTCACTAAAGCTTGTTTCAAAAACTAGAAGACAACATATACTGAAATATTTTAATTTAAAGGATCAAATATTGAGTGTGAACTTGATCCAATGGAGGACAGAACCCTTCCTTGCCCCTTTTATTTGCCCATTGTTGGCCTGTCATCTGTTTTCCCATCTTCTAATAGCAACTATCACTCAGAGAGCTGATACTACACCTTCACCTGGACCTTCAAGAAAAATCATACTTGAGGTATTGCTGTTTATACAAATGCAGAAGCTGTTGAAAAATCACATATCCCATGTAATTAGGATTACATCTTGGCAAATACATGAGGAGTTCTTGGTATAATTTCCCATGTCTCCAAGAAACCTTTGTTTGTTGTCTTATTATTCATCCAATTAACCTTATTTTTAAAACTATATTATCAAAACAACACTTAAGTCCCATAAAATCTTGAAGGTTAATTACAGCTGTAGGGAAAATTACACACTGGAAGAAAACTTTAAATAAATTCTTATAGGCAACATAAACAGTTCATTCTACATTTATTCCAAAAAGCATGAATATTGTTAGCTTCGAAGTTCCAGGTAATTTCCCTATAGACATCATCTCTGAAAATTTATAATTTATGTTAATGTTTACTGTAATCAAAATGAATTAATCATATTGCTACAGGGCACTTTAATAGTCTGAGTAAACAATACTCTTAAAACAAGTAATAACAATGATGATACTTGGTGAAAGTTAAATTAATTGCTTATAGAAAAATACTAAATTTAACAAAAACTCTGAATGTTCCATGTTAGTAATCCATTTCTCATATTAGGAAAAAAAGCATAAGACAAATAGTTACCCCTAAATCCCAAAGCTTAAAATTAACAGAATCAGCATTTAAAACCCAGCTTTGAATGACTCAAAAGTCCTGCTCTTTTCCACTGACACATCATATTTACTTGGCTAAAAAGGATCCAGGCAATGTGGATTCAGAAGCTGGTTCAAGTAGCACTTGCCATCAGTGCTTGATATGAGGAGTAGCATATATATTTTCTATGTGAAGTTAATTGATTGCCAAAAGCCAGAAAGTCACATCCTAGATCTATGAGACTCTAAACCCAAAGTACTGACCAATCCTTACATATGTATCCATTGTTTGAATCCACAGAGCGATTGAACCACAAAGCTAGCAGCCTCACTCTCTGTGTATCAAAATATGGTTTAAAGGATATTGGACAGAAATTTGTCTCTATTTTCCTGTTTATTGGAAGACTTTTATTTCCTTTTCTTTTGACAACATATATCCTATTTTACATTGTTAAATTCCTATAGTCAAGTAATACATAAAACAACTTGACTAAAGATTGTGATTTGCTCTTAGAAGCATATCTTACCCCTGTGAGGTTGCCTTATTATGAGTAGAGGCTTGTAGCACTCTAAAAAGGATTAGAGTGAGATTGCCATTATAGTAAGAGTTTAAAGACAGTATTTTACCAACAGATATACATACATGGTTTGCCTGTCTAGATATAGCCTTAATATTCTCTATCTAAGTGAAATTGCTTTAAATTAGTAAACAGATTCTTTATTGTCTACTTTCTTTATTTTGTTACTTTTAAATAGTTGTATGTTTTTTCTTTAATTAAAAATGGATAATAAGCGCTTCTTGAAAAAAAAAATACAATATATAAACTTTTCCTCTTCCCCCAGTACTCCCAGCCCTGGTAGTATCTCATGATCTACACCAATTTTTAATTTGTTCACTTAATGTAGCAAGTTAAATTTTATGAATTATTTCCATTTTCTTTAACAGCATCATAAAAGTTCATAGGGCTCAAGTACACTAATATTTTCAAAAGACATTATGTCATAAATACTCTTAGTCAGAACTCTCTTCATTGTAAAGATAGAAATCCAATTTGTAATAGCTTAATCAATAGCAAGCTATATATTAGACATACATTGTGGTAGTGTAGAGAACTGGAGGAATGACTAAACATCCCAAGCTGCAGAAAGGGTAGCTCCAAAGTCAGAGCAGTTCAAACCATACAACAAAAATGCCTGGAGGATTTTGTCTATCACAAATTTCTATTTCTCTCCATGAGTCCTATTTATTATCTTTGACTATAGATGGGCTTCTCCACATAATGAGCGAAATAGCCACCTGCAGCTCTGTACTCAAAACCTCCTATGTCTGAAGCTACAGAAAACCGAGACCACCTCTCCTGTTTAAAAATTCTTCCAAAATATTCTGCCTGGGTCAGATTGGGATACTTGTCAACACTTGAACCACCAAGGTTGGGGGAATGAAATATCATTATTGACCCAGCTGGGGTCCCTACTCTGTCACCAGTGTCCACAATGGTCAACTCTCAAATATTTATGAAGTAAATACCCCCAGAGACAATTTTGTTAAAATATAAACATTGGGGAAAAATGTCCAAGGACTTAATAAACATCCTTTGTCTATAATACACAAGTATTATAATTTTAAAACATAATATAAATAACTAAATTCACAATATATTGTAATACTAACAAGGTTATTTATAATCACCAAATCTACTATTCAAACTGTTATTTGAGACTAATTAAAGAATTGATGACTGCATGCCCGATTTTATGATTAAGTCAGCCATGCAATTGGTTTAAAGCATCAAATAAACTTTTAAAAAGTATTAACAGTTTAAAATGTTTCATTGTTTATTTTTTCCTTCCTTCCAGAAATATTTATTGAACATCTACTAAGTGTGAAGCCCTGGTCTAGGTGCTAGAAATACAGCTGTTTATGTGACAAGTTCAAATCATGCCACCAATGAGCTAATTAGGGAACTCAAAAATTCATAAATACATAAATTAATGTCAGGTATTGAAAAGTACTATTAGGAAAACACAAACTTCAGAATAAGGTAAGAGAGTGATGGTATGTACAAAGACTTGATATTTTAGATAAGGCACCTAGGGCAGCTGGCTCTCTTTGAGTGTTGTTATTTGAGAAAGAATTATGCAAGTAATTGAGGTCCAAGAAAATTACATCTACAAGGTCCCTAAGGTAGTATCCAACAATCGAAACTGCAAAATATCTAGGGAGGTTTGAGTAGGGATGAGAGAGGTAGGAGATGAGATGGGAAGAGGTTATGGGGATTGGATTATGCAAGAAGAATCTGATTTTGTTTTAAATCATTTCCATGGCTTCTGTTATGGGACTATTGTGCTGCAAGAGCAGGTCTGCAGAGTGAAGCAGAAGAACTTTGACCATTTTAATTTTAATAATAAGTTTTGTCCATCCTCTATTGTGCTAGCAACTTTTTTTGGTAACTACAAGTAAACACTTTATAAGAAACTTAATTTCACTGCATTGAATCAGTTTTATTTTTTCATGGAAAAACCACTAAGAATTGGGAATAAAATTATGAGGATGACACTTAAGAAACTTCGAACTAGTCAGGGGAAATTAGATAAAAGTGATTAATCCATTGGAAGGACATCATCTGACAGAAGGAACACCTAAATCAGTTTTTAAAAAGATAGGAGGATGGTGAAAAATGTTCAAAGACTGAAAGCAAGGGAGTGTGAGTTAAGTGCGAGATGTTCAAGGAAGTCAGTATGACTGAGGCAAAAAATAAAGACGTTTGTTTTTTGGTTGGTGTTTAGAGTCTAGGAGTTAGAAAGCTTGGGGCAGATGAGGAGCAAAGATAAACAGAGCCAGAAGATAAAGGGCCTTAAAACTCTACTAAGGATATTGGATATTATCTTTGGAATAATAGGAATCCTCGAGGGGTTTAAACAAATGAATGCATCAGATTTGTATTTCAGAGACGTCGTTGCAGTATGGAGAAGCATTTAGAGCAATTCAAGACCGGACGTAAAAAGACTAATGTATGTTGTAATATATATGATACGTATGAAAATAAATCTATAGATTGAAGAGAGATATAAAGTTATTATGAATAAGACTGGATGGTTAGGAGTGGAATTAGGACACTTGAGAACAAGTTTCTGGTATTAATTTAGAGTCCATCAATTTAGACTGAAAATTTGATAATCAGATTTAAATTAACTTTTGATAAACTTTAAAAAAACTCAATGCAAATTAACAGTGCCAACAAAATGGGGCAGAAAAGTTTGAAAAACAGAGTGCTACCTATATGTAAATAATAATTATAAATACACACTTTAATAATAGAACCCATGAATGTAGGGTTATTATAGAACCCATGAATGTAGTTTTAAAAATGCTGCTTATTGAGACCAACTGTATTAAAATGGTAATTTAAATTGTTTATTCATTCACATCTGCTTTCTATATCTTCCTAGGTTAGCAAGATTTCATTGTATGTTTAATTCTATTATTATTCATAAAGTGCATGTGCAGATACCATTATAAAACGTATTGACTGTATCTTTTTAAATAAGTATTGGTTAATAAGCAACAAGAAATTACCACTTGATATTCACTTCTTAGGTGAGATAGCATAGTTCAGAGCATCTATCCAAAGCTGGTCTATCAGCTTTATATCTAGAAATATATAAATATATAGTAAAAATGAATATATTTGTTTTAATATATTAAGGTTCACAATCTGAGTAATGATGTCCCATACACACATATTAGATAGGCCCCTATGGGATCATTGGAAGAATTACATAAATTAATGCATTTCCAACAAAAATGCATTACATTCTAAAGCCCTAATAAAACATTAAGCTTTTGTGATGGTTGGAATGCTGATTTTTACTCTGGCACTCAGGTTTACTCTGGCACTTATTTTCTGGCACTTAGGTGTCCACTTCCTGTGTCACTTTTACATTCGAAATTTTAAAGACATATGAAAAAGTTAGCCTTTCAGTTGCCTGTCATTAAGTATTTCTCTAAAACAGAACTATACAGTTGGAAATAGCCAAAACAAAGCATGCATTAAGAGGTATTAAAGACAACATTCATGTTTTACTTTGATGAATCCATGTGTGGAAAATGAGAGTGTGTGTTTATCATGTTTAATTTACATTATTACCTCTACATAAATATTTAATAAAGTTCTGTTTTTTAGTTCAATTAACTTTTTAAAAAGAAAATAGAGAACCTTAAACTCATTAATTCATTGATATTACTTTTATGCAAATTGTAAGGCCATTTATAGCAATAGTCTCAGATTCTTTAAAATAGACATCAGATTCTGATTACTGTAAACTGAAACACTGAGAAAACAATGCGTTTAAATTATGAAATACTTGAAAACTTACATCTGTTCTCGTGAGACGTATCATGGCTTTGACGTCAGTGACCTAACCACATGAACTGAAAATTTTTATAAAGTACTCTTGATGGTATGTTTTATGATCTTCAGGGTCCTAGCCATTCCTAGGAAATGCCTTTTTTTTCTTTCTTTTTCTGATGAATGAGTCTAACGGAGTGGCTATCAAACAATTCTTTTTGGTTTACATTGTATTATGAAACTGTAAAAACCCTGTGTACTTTTGTTTTTCATTTCTGTAGTTTTGGGGGAACAGGTGGGTTTTTGTTACATGGATAAATTCTTTAGTGGTAATTTCTGAGATTTTGGTGCACCCATCACCCCCCTGTGTACTTCTAAAATGAGTAAGTTGTGAAAATGTCAACTAGTTTGCTATTTAGCGGGTCCTTATAAAGTAACAAAATGATATATAACACATTTGCACAGCAAGTCCTTACTTCGAGTTGTAGATAGGTTCTTGAAAACTGCGACGTCAAGTGAAACAACATACAACAAAACTAATTTCACCATAGGCTAGTTGATACAAACAAGAGCTTAGTTCCTACCACACATTACTGGTCATAAAAACATGACCAAATCTCTAACTAAAGACCAAAAGACTTCTAATAATAGACATCGAGATAAATGTGAGCTATACCTACCTTTAAGAAAGATTAGTGAAAACAAGTAAGGTAATTTACTCAATTATTCTAGTTCAGGACTGTGGGTAGCCAGAGACTGTCCCGGCAGCTCTGGGTGCAAAGTCGGAACCAGTCTTGGACAGGACACCATCCCTCAAGGAAGCACTCATGCCCACACCCACACTCACCATACTGGGATAATTGAGACACCCCAATTAACCTAACATGTACGTCTTTGGGATATGAGAGGAAACTAGAGTACCTGGAGAAAACCCACACAGACATGACGTATGACTGCAAACCATGCAAGACCACAGTGGCTCCCACCTGAAATTGATTTTAATTTTCTCATCAATGCTACAACAAAACAACACTGAATGAAATGACATTATTGGAGGACCTGCTGGATATTTTGCAAGAGATTAATGATAAATACCATGTTTCTTGAGAAGAATTAAGTTGTATATGGATTGCTGAAAGAGAATTCTATATTTCTTTGAAATAATTCAAAGGTCATCTCAATTAATGGTGAATCCATTCTTTCCATTGCTCAAAGTAAAATAGCTGTAGTCATTCTTAACTCTTATTTCACTCACACTCTCTATCCAATTCATAAGCAATTATTGTTGGCTTTACTTTCAAAACATATTGAGACTTTGCCTACTTTCTATCACCTCCAGAGCTATCACTTTGATCCTAGCTACCATCATCTCTAGCCTATTTACTGCAAGATTATTGCAACGTTATTTTCCATGCTTGTCTCTACGGTCTGTTCAGCTCTAACAGCTGGAGTGATCCTGCTAAATAATTTCACTTTTGCATTTAAACCTCCCAATGGCTTCCTATTGTTCAGAGTAAATTCCAAAATTTCTACAATATCCGTTAGTTTACTACATCATCTCATCGAACCTAGACTCTTTGCAATCTTATTTCTTACAACTCTTGTGCTTGCTTCACTTCAGCCAAATTTGCCTCCTTACTGCTTCTTAAGCAAGCTGGTTGATTACACTCTTGCCTCAGGCTTTAGCATTTGCTCTTGCCTCTGTGTAGAACACTCTTTCCCAATATATTCATATGGTTTGCTTCATTTTCTCTTTAAAAGTATTTTTGCCAATCTTACCTTCTCACATCTCCGTGAGACCTTCTGTATTTGCTGGCCTTCTGATGGAAAATGGTACCTCAAACAAGTAACTTAAGAAATGATTAGGCATTATTTTAAAAGTGTGGGAAGAATTAAGGAAGTACAAAAAGATGGTGAAGCAGGCAGAGATTAGCAACAGCTGGAACCTATTATTCTCTCTAGAGTGAAAGCACAAAGGGAAAAAAGCTGTTACTGAATGTACAGGGAGATGTAGTTTTGAGGGAGAAGTTACTAGATAGGAGCTTATGGCTGTAGATAGAGAAACAGAGGCACTAACTAATTATAATTCATCGGGGGAGAGAGGAAGGGGAATAGATATCTTGATATCGCTCTCCTTTTGTCATATGATTGCCTTCTGGGCCTCACACTGGTTGGACTCAAATAAAAGCCAAGAGTGAAGGAGTTCCACATACGGTGAGGCAAGCCTCCAAGAGTGGGAAAGAGTTTGGGAGGCCGAGACGGGCGGATCACGAGGTCAGAAGATCAAGACCATCCTGGCGAACACGGTGAAACCCCGTCTCTACTAAAAAAATACAAAAAAGCTAGCCAGGCGAGGTGGTGGGTGCCTGTAGTCCCAGCTACTCGGGAGGCTGAGGCAGGAGAATGGCGTAAACCCGGGAGGCAGAGCTTGCAGTGAGCTGAGATCCGGCCACTGCACTCCAGCCTGGGCGGCAGAGCAAGAGTCCGTCTCAAAACAAAACAAAAAGAGTGGGAACGAGGAAGTCAAAGTAAGAGTGCGAGAAAGGAAGTCTCTCTTTACCATCCAGATGCTGAATGGAAAAATGGAGAATATTCTCATTGACCATCCCTTTTCTACTTCAGAATCTATTATTTTAAAAAATAGCTGTACTGAGATATAATTTACATGCCATAAAATCGACCATTTTAAAGCTCAATTCCCATCAACAAAAATAAGAAGAAATGATCAATCTGTACCTGGAAAAGTCAGCAGCATATGTTTGCTGCCTTACCTTAGGGTCATGTCAACTCTTCTCTCTGTCATATTATAGTTCAGGACAACCATGATTATCTTGCTGGTCCATTTCAAGGACATCATGCCATGTTATTACAACATATCTAATACATTTGCTTATTTCCATATGTCACATCCAGCAAACAAAACTCTTCCACCCTTTCCAGGTACAGGTCAACTACTTCTACTAATCTTTGTTGACGAGAATTGAAAGTAATTTCTTGTTCAAAAGCTGTGTATCAGGTACCAGCGACTGATTTGCTCCAATCATATCAAGAAGAGCAACTGAATTTAGCTTCAGCTTCTGATCATCTTTAAGAAAATCCACAGTCATTATTCATGATCCATCTCATTTTGCAATGCCTAAAGAGACCAGTTGAATAGGGAGAAGAGAGGATTTGCCAATCCTGTATTTTTCAACATGCTAATGATAATGCTAATCTCTATAATTCTCCAAGAGGCATAGTGTTGCCTTGAATGTACTATTTTGGATGGACAGCCACATTTATAAGGCCTTCCACTAAAAATTTTCTATCATACTATCTCTTTATCCATGGTGAGGTAATTACTGTGGCCAATTTTGCCAGTTACTAAGTGTTGTAATTTTTACTGTGAATGCTTGTGCTAAATAACCACAGGCTAGATCACTGGTTCCACTGCGAGACAGACTGGGGTCAAGACACCATCTATCATCTTATTTTAATAAGCATCTGCTCTAATTGATGAATATTCGTGGTGTTTTGGATTTCTAAGAATCAAACTCAGTGAAAAGCCAGTGTCTATTTAACCTTACAGACATCTGTGCATTCTCTCCAGTCTAGAGTTCTAACACTGCTCCCTCCTTTTGGGGAAGACTTAGAGAGTTATTCTTGGTGTTAGTTGAAGACAATTATTCATGGCCACATTGCAGAGTATTTTTCAATATGTGTGGCCACATTATCTCTGATGGTTTAGGCCTACTTCTTGAATCTGTGGTCCAGGATTCTGTTATAAAATATGAATCACAGATCTCAGTTTCAGCCATCATCTCTCACTGCTATTTCTAGCTTACAGAAGGCAGTCATCACAAGATGGTAAAAGAGGTTTTACTAATGCCTTGCAGAAAAGAGTATCCTCTGTACTTCCTGGGAAGATAGTAGGAGGTGGGTGAGCAACTGGCACAGAGTAGATCCACGCTAACATTCCATAAACCTTCACACTTCTTCCTTTAGCATTCCAGGAAGTGTTGCCATTTTCACTGCATTGATAGTATTTCTCTTTTGGGTTCAGTTTTCATTTGATTAACGGACCAAGTAGACTGTTAACTTTACTCCTAGGGCTTGAGCTAATATGTTAGCTCATCTCAGGTGAGTTTCTCTAAATTTAGCTAAAATAAATCTTATTTTAGCTTTTTTGGTCCACTCTTAAAAATAATTTTCACCTATGTTACCAAAACTCCTGAAAATGCAGATGGGCAAGATCCTTATTGTTTAAGCTGTCTCATCCTTGAAGCAGATTTTATAGTTTTGTATCTGTGGTATGTTCAAATATGTCTTTCTATAGGCCTAGAGGCAAGGAGAATTGCTGTAAGAGACAATTAAGAGAATCTGTAACTCCTTGTTATTGGTGAAGTTATTCACAGGTTTTTTATACAAGGAGTATACAGGTTTTTTATACAAGGGAAGATGTAGGTGATAGAAAACCACCTGAGGAGAACTGTTGATGGGAAGCCTTTAAACCTCCTAGGCTTGATAGGCAAGAATGGGGAACAATTAAGAGATTACATCCCAGTGGTATGTTGATAACATCAAAGTTGCACAACAGTAACTGTGTCTTGGATAGTGGACCATTGCCACTGCCAAACCATGACCCATGGTGGGTGGATAGGAGAAATAAATAACCAGACCTCTCTCCCTTCTGATCTCCTGCTGGTAACTTCCATTGTACAAATTCAACTAGGATCCAGAGGACAAGAGAACCTGGTTGATAAAATATATAAAGATATAACTTTCCTGGGGCATAGAACAGAATAAAGATGTCTCCCACATTGTTCTAAATGTCAGGGCATTTGTTTTGATGAGATTATAAATTCCTATGTTGCAGGCCAATAGAGTGAATTTCCTGGATAGATATCAGTAGTGCTCAACACACACTGGACATTAAATATTTAAAATATTAACAACATGCATTCATAAAATAAGTGCTATAAAGAGTCTATTTGTTAGGCTATGGCTTTTATTGAAAAGGGGATGACAAATCATTTAAAAATTGTATTAAAATAATACAATAATTCTGGGTGTATTTTAGCTGTTCAGTTCCTTAGTTTCTGATTTGTGGCTTATGTTCTTCCTTGTTCCTTATACTTTTTGCTTTGGCTGCATTGCTACCATTTCTGGATGATTTTTTGAAATATTTGTGAAACAGCATAACTTCTCAGCATGTTTTATGGAGTGTGTTGTGTTTTTGTAGCATTGCAATTTTTTTAAGTAGCTGTTTTGCAGAATCATTTTCTATGTACTTCAGCAGATCTGTAATCACACACAATACATTATTATTTCAGTAGGACATGAAAAACAATAACAATGTTGATCAAAAGAGCCAGAGGAAAGACACAATTACAATTCAGGAAAGCAAAAGACAAAAAAGCAGATGAACAGATACCATTTATTATAACTGAAGACTAAGAAATCATTGCAGCTGGAATGACCACTAGAACAGGTGGGTTTTTGAACAACACTGTTTTATTTATTTTTTTCCTGATTCATAAAAGTAACACATGTATACATCCACTGGAGAAACTTTGAAAAATATACATATAAGAAAAAATAAAAACAATGTCAACTAGAAAAACTCTTTAAACATATGACTATCATACCTCAAAAAAACTATAGTATATTATTTTTTACTTTAAAGTATTTCATTAGCATTTTACTATATTTTAAAATTACTTGATCTATAATTTAAAGGCTTTAATACTATATAAATAATATGTATATAAAGATTTTCTTTTATTATGCATGATACTCTATAGATTTGTTGTTAATTTTTTACTAATTTCCAATTATTTCTTGAGGATATAGTTTTTTAAATGAAGTCACGCCAAAGAATATGAAATTTTGCATCTCTTGATAATCATTGTTAGTTTTCCTCCAGAAAAGTTGAGAAATCTTTAACAGAAAATTAGGCAAATGTCTATTTTTTGAATCATCATAAGTATTTACATGTCTGTTGTGGGTGGAATTGTGTCCCCCAAAGAGATATGTTGAGGTCCCAACCCCAGGTATTTGTGAATGTGACCTTGTTTGGAAATAAGGTCTTTGCAGATATAATCGAGTTACTATGAGGTCATACTGGATTAGGGCAGCTCTTAAATCCAATGCTGGACTCTTTAGAAGGTGAGGGAGCTTTGGAGACATACAGAGACACAGAGGAGACTTAGGGAATAAGGCCCTGCAAAGACGAAGGCAGAGACTGGAGTTATGCTGCTATAAATCAAGGAATGCTGATGGTTGCTGGAAACCAACAGAAGCCAAAAGAGGCAAGGAAGGATTCTTCTTTAGGAGAGTGACTCTACCAACATCTTAATTTTGGACTAGACTGCAGAACTGTGAAAGAGTAAATTTCTGCTGTTAGAAGCCACCTAGTTTATGATAATTTGTTACAACAGGCTTGAGAAACTAATAAAATATCCTTTTTTAAAAATCATCATTATTTAGGGATTTTAAGATGAATGTTTTTCAATACTAGCGAAGATAAATCTTTTTTCTTATGCTTGTGGCAGAAAGGAAATGATCATGCATGTCTGTTCTGAAAGATTGGCTTAAAGAGTCTAATAAGGCCATTTAGACAGACCCTTGTTTACTGGTTTTGCATTATGATAAATGTTTTTCTTATTGTGGTTTCCTAAGCTTCATTTGTGAGTCTGCGTAAGCCTCATCTCCCAGCCCCCTGCCACTCTCCTCACTTAACTAAACAGTGCCATGTGCATAGAGTTGTATAGAAGCTTGGAGGATTTACTTCTAACGTAAGACCTTCTTTGGTGGTGTTTTTGTTTGTTTGTTTGTTTTGTTTTGTTTTTGCCATCAAAGCCCTGGTATAGGGAAGATTTCCCTATCATTCCACTGGGACACAGCTATTTTTTTTTTAGACACTCTTCTTTATTTGTCTTGAATGGACAAACCTTGCAAGTCCCAGCTTTATTTAGAAGTCTCATTTCCAACTCTATACCGAATTAAGACCCAGTGCCATGTTTTCTCTTGCCATTGACCATTAAAACTCTAGTCTCCTAGATGTAGAGTCTATATTTGGGCTGATTCCTCCTCTCAAAGCATGAAATAGTGAATTTTCCATTTTGTCTTTACATTCCCTCTTCATTCTGGAATGAATGAAGTTTTAAGTTTCTTTCTGGGAGCTTCAAGTCTCATTTTCTTTTTTTTATACTTCAGCTATGATGGAAAAAAAAATTTATATGCTCACTAATAGTAGTGTATATATATATAGAATATATATTGTATAATAAATAGTATATATTATATATATAATGTTCTCTATTAGTGTATATACCATTTGTTCACTAGTAGTGTGTGTGTATATATGTTCATTATTTTGTTAGTGCTTTTAGCTAGTATATCTAGTGTTTGTAGCTCAGGAAATGATACAATTGTTCTGTATTTTTCCAAGTGTTAGCTAAGTTACATGGTGACATATTATTGTACTTTTTTTGGCTGTGGTACACCATTACATTTTTTTCAACTCACTACCTCCTCATAGAATTCACTTTCATTATTAATGGACTAATTTCTTTAGTAGTATTTTGGGAGTGTTTTGTTTGTAAACTGAGTTTCTGTATATTAGGAAAATGTCTTCATCTCATATATCAATGCGTTTAACCGAGTACAGAATTCTGCAGTCAAAGGTATCTTCCACGGTTTGATGGCCAAACTTACTGTGAGTTGCTCCAACTATCTTAATATTTCCAGTCTCTACTTTCCTTGGGTCTGGAGAAACTCAATGTGCTGCCACTGTGTGCCATTCTCTCTCAGGCTCTTAATTACATTCTAGGTTATCAAGTCATTGTTTAATTTTATCATCCCCCTTTAGTTTCTTAGTAATCCTAATCATTTCTGGCATTTAAGACTTTCTTTTTTTGTTTTTGAGCATAGTGTCTAAATGATTACTCACATACATGGGTACTTGCATGTACAGATGCATATACTGTACACATATATATGGTTACAATTTTTGCTATTATGACTAAGAGTGATTGGGGAGAGAGGGTACTATTGAGTGTACTCATTTCCAATGTTAAACAAAGTTCATTTTTTGTAATATGATACAAAACAAATTTTTTCCTCTAAAATCTTTAAAAGAATATTAGCAACTACAGTAGAAGTTTTATTTTTATTTTTGACTTATAAAAATCCATACCTAGAAGAAATCAATGAATTATGTGGCACAAAGGTGATGAGTTTTGTAATGCCTAACTTATTTATATCAACTCAGGATATGACTTCTATAGTAGTGTTAAAGGAATATAATACTTTTTTAAAAATTTGCTTTTTAATTTCATGCTACTTTTTCTACCTGGCTTAGGACTATAGCATGTAAACTATTCTTTGACTAATAGAATCTCAAAAACTCAGCATTAATTAATACTTTGAATGTAACTATTTTAAAATCTAATGCATCTAAATATTCATTCACTAATCATTTTTTGTGCATCTACATTTTTCCATATATGCATTGTCTTGCAAAGTCCTTGTCCTTAAGGAACTTACGAAAGACAAAGAGAAAGAGGAGGTAAACAACAAAAAGACTAATAAGGTGCTGAAATAAAAATCATAATAGATATATAAACATGTTGTTACTATTGCAAAGTGGAAAATATTTAACTCAGGCTGGAAGTATTAGTCAAATGAACTGATGCAAGTATTTATAATATATAATCACCCAAATTCAATGACATAACACAATGAAAATTTCTTTCTTGTTCACATCAGTACACTGACATGAGTTGGGCAAGTAGGGACCCAGGGGCGGAGGCTTTTCCATCCTGCTATGCTGCCATCTTGAACATATGATCTCCAAGATCACCGTTGAAATGGAACACAGTGAGGACAAACACAACTCAAGAAAAGGCCAGCATTAGTTTCTGCCACATTTCAACAGTGAGAAGCCAGTCATATGATTCCAACGTAATTTCAAGAGAGGCTGGAAATGTAGTGTTGTTGGATTTCTAGGAAGAGAAGTACATACCAGTGATGAGTCTGTTCCACGCAGGTTAAGTTAGGAAGCTCCCCAGGACATGCTAGTAATAAAATGACTTTATCATTGTGTTTACAATTTCTTTATGGTAGGAATAGTAAAATCTAGTAAAATTGCTTAAGTCCACACACTGAGAAGAAAGTAAGAAATTATGATGTCACAAAAGATGTGTATTTAGAAAAATAAAGACATCAAATATATCACATTTTGAATCCTGCCTTGTTGGAAGAAACACCAAAATTATGGAAGAAACAATATTTTCCGTCAGTACTAAGGTTTATAAAACAATGAATACTGAGTATAATTTTATATCGACATTTCTTAAGGGAGCTAATAGTTGCATTGCTGGAAACTATTGATGTTGTTTGTTCTTCTAAAGTTTTTTCATTTAGTTCTCATCCTTTATAGTTTCCTTCGAGTTTATTCACATCTACTTTTAATCTGAAAGCAAAGCCACTTGGCTTGCTTCATATCAAGATGTTTACATATACTTGATGTTGAAACTTTTGTGTACAGAGGTTTCTGTGGTTGAACTCTGAACACCAGAAATCCCACTAAGCCAGTGTTTTCTCCTATCTTCCTAGTAATTCTTTAATAGCTTATTCTAGTTCCTAATGAGCACTGCAATTCTCTTGTTGATTTAAAACTACACTCAGAACCTATATCTGAATTGACAATCTAACTCCTTGGCTTGTAGGGATGAACCCTGTACTCTCTATTCTGTACTTTCATAGGCTGACTGGAGTACCATTTTTAAGTGAACAGATAGCCTGATCAATACCATTGTTCCTCAGCAAAGGTAGTGTAATTCCATGATGATTCTAGTTGCTGAATTTGCCGCCACCAAATTGGGCAACCTTTAATACAGAAGCTAGTCAAAATCAAACTTATGAGGGTCCTATATTTCTGAATCATAGACTAGTCTGTGGGCCATCAATCTTGATCAATGACCTACTCTAGCTCAATCCTCCAAACTGGTTTGATACAGACTTCTATGAAAACTGGTAACGTTTTTCTTAATCACTCTAGCTAAGATTTTTCTTCCTTAAGTTCACTTGTAAAGTTTATTAGCTGATAAAAAACTTTCTTCCTGAAACTGAATGTCTATAAAGCCAGTGAGTACTGTACATTTACAGTACTGAGTACTGTAAATATAAACATGAATAAGAGTGATCCACATTTTGAAATGATCATAATCTAATCAGCATGAGTATATAAATATACGTGTAACACATTATAATTGCTGCAGTGACTATTTGAACAAAGTGCTAATCATCTACCAAGCAGTAAAGGCAACAAAATAGTAAGTAATTTGTCAAATTAATGAATATTTGAATATCTTCCTTCATTACAAGGCCTTTTGAAAGTATTTCTTTATTGGTGGCCATTAATAATTTTTCCACATTTCAATGTGGTGTTTAACCTCCAGCCATACTCTGAGGACCTAAAAGATCTCACTGAAGTTTTCTGCCATCTCCTAATATCTAACGCAACTCTGACTGGTAACAGAGACATCTAAATGCCCACTTTCAATGATCAAAGTTAACAGATCTCCAGAGTTAATACTCAATTAACATTGCTCAAAAGAGGGCACAGACATGGAATTATAAATGTTGCAGTTATTAGTATGAACCATATTAGGATAATTAAAGCTGAGGTCACCATGAAGATAAATTATAGAGCAAGACTGAAATAGAATAAAAGATGAAATACTTTAAAAATGTAAAATGTGAAGTGGTTTCTAAAGAAAGTTCAGAGAAAAGGTAACTGTAAAAGAGCATTGTCCCACAAAAGTGAGTGACAGAGAGATTTTGAGATATAGGGAGTGATAAACAATGTTAGATTTCAAGGGTTAAATGAAAGTAGCTAATATTTTTGACCACTTGCTTTTGCTTGCTCTGTTCTGATTTATACTCTTTTATATCATTATTTTGTGATTGAAATAAATAGGTATACATATTATTCACTACCGTCTAAGAATTGTAATATATTTTACTCCAATATACTAACATTTCTAGGAGTGAGAAAACTATTCAAAATATTTACTATTTTCCCAGACTTCGAATAAATTCTAAGCTAGAATTCAATGCATATCATTAGCAAGTTAAAATAATTAACAAGGATAAAGATACTATTTATTTTCCGTTAGTAGCTTGGAAGCAAGCTAATTCACTCTATGAAGTCAAAATAGATATTCAAGTATAGTATTCATTCACTTAAAAAGAACCTTCAATCTCCCGGCAGTGCTTCTCATTGCTGGACCCAATGGGCAGCCAAGTTGCAAAGCAGACTGGGAAATAATAATTGTGAGGATCAGTCCCCTTTGTTACAGAGTCAAACAAGGGAAGATGGAGAAAAGATCTGACAGCAAACAGTCAAACTCCCAGCACTATGTGAAGTCATGTTTGGGATTATTTTTGGGTAGCTACAAGTGCTAACAACCCTGTCACAGAAGTGTGTAATAGTAAAAAAGAGCCATACCCCTGTAGTTGGCTTTTAAAGATAAGGATAAGCTTGTGTTCAGAAACTCAGGCATTCCTTAATATGCTTCAAGTTACATTCACCGTTCTCCTTTGTCTTTAGTGCAATTAAGTTAATTTTAGTAATGCTTCTATCCTTGATGCTGAGTATGCCAGAAGAAAAAAGATGAATATAAGATGGTGGTAAATGTGTTCACTACACCACTTTTTCAAAATTCTGTTTGATAAGTTTTTCCTTTATTCTTATTGATATATAGTATTTTACGTATATAGAGTACATGTAACATTTTGTTGCATGCATAGATGTGTAATGATGAATTCAGGGTATTTGGGGGTATTCATCACCTTAAGTATCATTTCTCTGTGTTGAAAACATTTCAAGTTCTCTCTTCTAGCTGCTTTAAAATATATAATACATCGGTGCAAACTATAGTCCCCCTACTCTGCTATCAAACATTAGAACTGGTACTTTCTATTTAACTGTATGGTTATTCCCATGCAACCACCTCTCTTCATACCCCTCTCCCAACCACAAACCTTCGCAGCCTCTGGTATCTATCATTCTACTCTCTGCCTCCATGAGTGAATGTTTTTAGTGCTCACCAATGAACCTGTGAAATTTTCTGTGTCTGGCTTTTTTCACTTAACATAGTGACCTCCAGGCCCATCCATGTTTGCTGCACATGACAGGAAATTGTTTTCTTTTTTTATGGCCAAATAGCATTTCATTGTGTATACAAACCACATTTTCTTCATCAATTCATCCATTGATGGACACTTAGGTTGATTTCATATCTTTGCTATTGTGAATAGTGCAGCAATAAATATTTGTGTGTAGACATCCCTTGGATACACTGATTTCTGTTCTTTTGGATAAATACCCAGTTGTGGGATTGCTAGATTATGTGGTTTTTAGTTTTTTGAGAAATCTCCATACTGTTTTCCATGGTGGCTGTACTCATTTCCATTCCCACCAACAGTGCATAAACATTCCCGATTCTCCACATCCTCACCAAAAATAATCTGTTATTTGTTGTCTTTTTAATAGCCAGTCTAACTGGGGTAAGACGATATCTCATTGTGATTTTGATTTGCATTTTCTTGATGATTAGTGATGTTTTCAGGGGAAGATTAAATACATCACACTTTTATAATATACATTTTTATATATTATATAAAATACATATGTTATAAATTGATATGTAAATTCTTATTCGATAAAAAAAATAAAATCAGCCAGGCAAGGTAGCTCATGCCTGTAATCCCAGCACTTTGGGAGGCCAAGTGGGTCACTTGAGGTCAGGAGTTCAAAACCAGCCTGACCAACGTAGTGAAACCCTGTCTCTACTAAAAATACAAAAATTAGCCAGGTGTGATGGCGGGTGCCAGTAGTTCCAGCTTCTAGAGGAGACTGAGGCAAGAGAATTGTTTGAACCTGGGATGCAGAGGATGCAGTGAGCCGAGATTCCGCCACTACACTCTAGCCTGGGCAACAGAGGGAGACTCTGTCTCATAAACACACACACACACACACACACACACGTTAAAATCAGTAACAGACTTCAGAGGAGTTCTACAGTTTTTATAGGCATCTGCAGATTTTTGCATATGGGAAAATAGCTAATGCCGTACCTCTTACAAGTCCAGCTAGCTAACGTATTTTGGCATCAAGATGTTTTTCCTGGTGCTTCTATCTTATCACCTTTATTATGAAGATTAGTCTTACATTATTAAAGTTTTAGCAGCATATATAATGTTTTAGACTGCCATTATTCACAGGCCAAACATATCTTCTAATTAAGTTATTCCATTTAAATTATTCTGACAAAAATAATACTTATTGTTATTCTGCCAATGATGCTTATATCTTGTTAAAGACAACATAAACCAGAAAGTAACTTTATTACCTGTGGTTTCATCAAAGACTTGAACATGTATCATCTGAAAAGCTAGTGAATGTCTGTAATCAGATTAGACCATTCCTTGCAAGATCCTGCCCACTGTTTAGCCAGAGTTTAGCCCGCTGTGCTCCTGCAGGAATCAATAAATTGCCTTTCACATAGTAGGTGCTTTCCACTCTGCTTTCTCTTCTCCATGGTCAACTTACCATGGTAAGTTTCTCATGTTGATTATTTGTTCCTCTGCTTGGGAAGGTAAATTTAATTTCAGAAGAAGGAAGAGTATGGTGCAATTTGTTCTGGCAGTCAAGCTGTGTTTTCTAATCTAGCTGTAGTGGAGAGAATGAAAATCTGGAGTCCCATCTGATCCTTGTGTCTGCTTCTCAGCTGGTTCAGAATACACTGGGCATGCTGGCCAGAAACTTGAAGAAATAGACTCAGGAACTACCTTTTGGTGCAAATTATGTAGGAAAATAGAATTGTTAGATATGAGTTCTGTATTTCTTTTTCGTGAAAGGAAAAAGTTTCATTTGAAAAGATTGACAGTCTACTATAACTTCCTTTTGCCACAAATCCATGAGTGAAATAGTGCCAGAGCTTTTAACTGTTTTCCCATAAGGTGAGATAGATACCAAAAAATATAAAATATTGTATATATGTTATGAAGCACAGAAAAAGAGCAAACATGAGCCTTATTCTCATTTCCTTAAGAATTAGAACATTAGAAATAAGGTGATTTTACTTACGTCCTTCTTCCTCAGTTTCCTGCCCCTTCTTCTTCCACCCACCCACCTGTATTAGTTTTTTATTGCTGCCAGAAAAAAACAAAACAAAACAATACAAAACAAAAAAAACTCTGTTTAAAATAACATTTCTTTATCTCAGAGTTTGTGAGTGCTCTACCTCATGACAAAATGAAAGGATCATGGAGGCTGTGCTTACTTAACATGCCACTGTATTAATCAAAAGATTATTTTAAAAATAAAGTTTTGGTGCTGCAAAAGAAATAGCACTGAAATATAAAATTTTCTTTTTAATTCTCAGCAAGGCAATGTACTTCTGTAGAAAGGTGCGGCCTTACAGATGGAGCAATGGTGAACTATGGATGAGAAAATGTGTTCTGTGTATTAAATCTTTCTTCTTTGCATTCATAACTAGAATGTATGGTTTTTAGATTGGTAGATATATGCTAACATTGTCTTCTTCCAAATGGGAAGCCAACATTTCTTGGACTAGTCCTCCAAATCTTGATACTTTATATCTAATGAAGACATTTGGATTTCAATTTCTTTAAAATACACATATGTCAAATACAGATGACATGTCTGTCAATTCCTCCTTCTGTCATAAGGTTATGCTTTGGTTTTACGGGCTACCCCAAGGAGGCAATCCTTATCAGGAGACTTGTGCACAAACAACAAAATCGAAAGACTATAATGTGTTTTAATAAATATGAAATTTTGAATTGTATTTTGAAATATCTGATGGACTTACTGTATATTTAGGATTGCTTAAATTAGCCTGTCAGCTAAATTGAAAGGGTTGTTCTGTAATTCAGAGTGCAAATCAAGAAGCATCCATGTGGAGGAGAATGACTGGAGTTCAGAAGTGTGGGTCCTATACTGCATCCTTCACATCATGTTATCATGATGAATGGAATGTAACTTCACACTTATACTGCCTATATCCAGCTGAAAAGAATACGTGATCATGTCACAACCTAAGTCTACTTGTTTTTTCAGCCTACCACTTGAGAGTATGACAAAAGTCAAGGGTTATCGTTAATGGTGAGTAACATCTTATAATGATTACATGTAGGTTGAGAAGGGACTTTTGTATGTTTGAAAAAAGAAAATGTATCCCAAATTATAAAACTCCAAGCACTATTTTTTCTTGTCATCTAATATGGACATATTTTATTTTCTTTTATAAATCATTAGCATTAACTTAACACTGAAAGAAAATATTTATGAATGATAAACTCTGCCATAAGCTAAGAATATCAGGTTAAAAAGAATAGTAGCCCTCTGTGACTTCTTGGTGCATTCTTTTCAATAAATTAAGCTGCATGCAAATAATCCTTTAAGTAGAAAAATACCATGAATTATGTCCATGAGTGTCAATATATTTAGCCTAAAAACCACGCTGTATATTATAAGAAAAATATTGTCCATTTAAACTTTTTCTTTTTTTTTTTAGACGGAGTCTCGCTCTATTGCCCAGGCTGGAGTGCTGTGGCTGGATCTCAGCTCACTGCAAGCTCCGCCTCCCGGGTTTATGCCATTCTCCTGCCTCAGCCTCCCGAGTAGCAGGGACTACAGGCGCCCGCCACCTCGCCCGGCCAGTTTTTTTTGTATTTTTTATTAGAGACGGGGTTTCACCATGTTAGCCAGGATGGTCTCGATCTCCTGACCTTGTGATCCGCCCGTCTCGGCCTCCCAAAGTGCTGGGATTACAGGCTTGAGCCACCGCGCCCGGCCCATTTAAACTTTTTTAAAATGGAGATGACTGCTTTTCTATAGTCTGATCCTTAGGATTGAATGATAGGTCAGGATGTTTTTCTGAGGTAAAATAGGATATGGTATTTAAAAAATGTTTAGCTTTCACAAATTAGAAGCTTGTCTCTATTCCTTTTGTTAATCACTAGGTTGAACAGCCATCACACTAATAATGCTAATAATAAGATATCTCAAGTCCAATGAAGGTGGTTTTGTTTTCTTCATTTTGAGAAAGCTTAACATGCTCCAGGTTTTCTGAAGTACATACACAGTACACTATGCTAGTTTAAAAATGATTCTATGATTTATGGCTTCTCATGTTTATACTGGATCTATATTTAATTACTAGTATCTGGTTGTCAGAAAGTCATATATTTGCAAAAGATAAAGCCAAAAATTTTAGAATACTTTAGGACACTTGCAAGAGTAGATCCAATTACACATCAGTTACCAAAGTCACTTTTAAAAGTGACTTTGAAGTATAATACCCCCTTATCATAAAAATTCTTTGGGAGTCCAACATTCCCCACTACAACAATTACTTAGCAATGAATTTCATGGCAAGTTTGTCTACATAAAGAATAATCTTATTCTGATAAAATAATGGAAACATAATAAGGGAAATTGAAAAAATTAGGCTAAAATGGGATATATTTATATGTAAATGTACCTCATAAATGTATTTCAATATCATATATATATGGTACATTTATTTATGAGATGCATTTATTTATTCTGGGATGATTTTTAAACTTCCTTATATCAATTATGTGAGATTTGGTTAGGTTAAATAAAGTTCAACGTTACTCATACGTTTCCCCTTTGATTCCCAAAAATCCCATCTGTTACTAAGAAAGCTTTTCCACAAGGGTAGATTTGCAAAAGTTTGGAATTGTATTTGCTTTTATCATAGTCATGGTAAATTCATCATAGGTCACTGCTAGCATATTTTTATTACTGTGATATAACTTTATACTGAAATTGCCTTATTCCTTGCTATCTTATCAGTATATCAGTATACTTCACCCAACTATACAGAGCCTCATAAATCTACTAGGCCATCATATCTTTTAGCTACAAAAAAGTATTGTTGTCACTCATTTACAAAAAATTTACTTCGTTCATATAAAACATACTGAATTTCCATAAAAATCCCCTTTAATTGTGTGTATGGGGGGGTAGGTGGGGGCTGATCACCTACTTGCTACTAGGTAATAGCCACAGAAGCAACCATTTATTTTCCTTCCTGTGAACTTTGTGTATTTTGGCAGTCAGTGAAGCCATGGGCATACAGGTGAGGCTGCTGAGAATCAGATTTTCAAAGACTAGCAAAAAGAATTAAGGCATAGAAAAATGTACTTTATTCATTTACACTTGTTAGTTATTTTAATTTATGAATTCGATATGGTTTGGCTCTGTGTCCCCACCCAAATCTCATCTTGAATTGTAATCCCCATATGTCAAGGGAGGCACCTGGTGGGAGGTGATTGGATCGTGGGGGTGGTCTTCTCCCTTGCTGTTCTTGTATAGAGTTCTCAGGAGATCTGATTGTTTGGTAAGTGTGGGGTTCTTCTCCCTTTGTGTGTGCTCTCCTCTCTCTTTCTCTCTCTCTCCATCTCCCTCCTGCCAAGAGGTGCCTTGCTTCTCCTTGACCTTCCACCATGACTGTAGTTTCCTGAGGCCTCTGAAGCCATCTGGAAGTGTGAGTCAATTCAACCTCCTTTCTTTTACAAATTACCCAGTCTTGGGTAGTATCTTTATAGCAGTGTGAAACGAACTAATACAGAATTTTTTCAAATATTTGCAAAAGTGTAGAGAATAGTAAAATAAAACATATGTATATGTACTCTAATTTCAACAGTATGTCTAATTTTGTTCATCTATTGCTTTCCCTCCAGATTATGTATGTGGAAATCCAAGACATTAAATTATTTCACAGGTACATACTTTGATAGATCTCTAAAAGACAAGTACTCTTTAAGCAAAAACAGAACTATAATATGATTATGACAACTAAAATGAGTGCAGTAATTTCTTATGATTAATTTTCAAATAATTACAGTTTTACTTCTTAGAATGTTCTTACCTAAGTTTAGACTATTGGGCTGCATACAGCCTCACCTGTATGCCATGGCTTCACTGACTGCCAAAATACACAAAGTTCACAGAAAGGAAAATAAATGGTTGCTTCTGTAGCTACTACCTAGCAGCAAATAGGTGTTCACCCCCCACCCACCCCCCACACACAAAATTAAAGGGGATTTTTATGGAAATCGAGTATGTTTTATATGAATGAAGTAAATTTTTTGTAAATATGAGTGACAACAATACTTTTTTGTAGATAAAAGATATGATGGCCTAGTAGATTTTTGGGAATGCTGAAGAAAAGTTGCATTAACAATAATAAGAGCAGTTAATAATAAACTAATAAATGTTGAGACTGGCACTCTGACTCAGGTCCTATGCTAATTGCTGTACTTGGGTCAATATTTTAGTCTTTTGAAAAATACTTAATAATAGGCATTATTATTTTCTCAGTATTTTTTTGATTGAGACCTACATGAAACAAATTCCTGAAGTGATGGATCTAATGGCAAAACTAAGTCAATTACAAGTATCTCATTCTATTATCTGCACTCCTTCTTACCCACCTCTATATAATTTAGTATATTTTAGCATAGATGAATATACAGAGTGGAATACTACCCAAATACATATACCACCTTTTCGGTAATTCCATATGTATCTGAATATAGAAAATTCTTTTCTTTCTTTTTTTTGATAGTAAATGTACATAATTTTACCTATGAATGCAGGAACACCTATTCACTGACTAAATTTAGTAGAAGCTTCTATTTCATTATCTGCAAAATAGTCTATGCACACTGTATCACATAAATGTGAAGATAAACGTATTTTTTCTATTTAGCTAAAATATTTTAAAGAGCGAGAAATAGTAGAGAATGAATTTCAAAAATACATTTCAATATATAATTATACATGTTAAGTGTGAAAATGGTTCCATAATTGAGATTGACTTCTAAATGAATACAAAATAAAATCTTATCAGTTTTAGGACGACAAAACTATAGGAACTATAAAGAAAGCGGGGAATGCGCTAAAATTAGTAGCTGGTGTATAAGGAACATGTGTTGGCTGAAACAAAGGAAGCTCATTTAGGAATGTATCAGATTGAACTAAGCTGTGATAGAGACTTGTTTGAAGGTTTATATGTTGCTGTGAGTGTTCCGGGTATGTTAACTTAATCTGTTTTTTAATATTTTTATTGGGTGCCTCCCATTATTCTGAGGCATCAAAGTAAATATTAATCACCTTTCTGAAATGATTCTTACATAACGATTTCTTATTTCAGTTATTTGAGTTATTGACTATGTGAAAGACATTCTGCCAGTTTTTGCAGGGGATATAAGGATGAGTAAAGCTCTGTATCCTCAAATGGGGAGCTTGAAAAAAATACTATTAGGGAGAGTATATGCGATATGTGATATACTTCAAAAGTTCTGAGTGCATGAAAAAGATGGGAAACCGTAGCAACAAGTTGAGGACAAAGCAGGATAGATTTGTGGACAGGATTTCTTTAATTAAATTTTTTTAAGCTCTAAACCTTGAAGGCACTTTAAGTTTCTTTCTGTATGTTATCCTTCCTTTAAAATGTCATCACTACAGGTTCTACCTTGGGACCATTTCTTTCTTTATTCACAGTCAGCATAATAAATTAGAACCACAACTCATTTCTAAATTTTCAATTTCTCTTTGTTAAATCTAACAAAGCTGCTAGATTGCTCTTCCTAAAGACCAGTTTTACGGTGTTACTAGGATTAGCATTTATGGGAAGCCTGGCTGACAGGATGATAATTCTTTGAAAACCATCAGGTGACTTAAGATATCACTATGGTCCATGCCTGTGGTTCTTTAACTTTAGTATGCATCAGAATCATCCAGAGGGCTTGCTAAAAGATACACTGCTGGGTCCTACCCCCAGATTTTTTAAGTTCAGGAAGTCTGAGGAGGAGCCTGTTAATTTGCATTCTAAGAATTTCGCAAATGCTGCTGAGACTGCTGGTCTCAGGACTTTGAGAACCAGTGGTCTATATTACTTTTATTAGCATGGTGATTAGATAGAGCACAAGACTCGCAAGAAGATCTAGATCCTTTTCCAGATGTTTCCTTTGCTAGAACTATGAGCTTATGGAAGTTGGGTGGTCTCCCAAGATTTAATTTTATTATCTGTTATATATTAGATCCAGTTGTGGGTTGAAGCTGGCCTGAATGGCTTTTGAAAACCAGGTCTGTGAATCTATTCTAAACACTGGGTTCAGTGATATCACTGAAGCTGATATAGGTCATGGTGGGAGTATTTAGTCCCACGGAAATGGGCAGTCATTAAAAATCAGTTTTTCTTTCTCTGTTTTTCCCCCCAGAAGAATTTTATTCTTCAATATTCCCCATTATCTATAATTACATTCCCTTCCTCAGGTATATTTTCTCATGTATGCACTTTAAACTGTACTTATGATTCACAGTTAATAATAAACCTACATATGTACAAAACAAATAAATAGATATTTTGTTTGCACATCAATGAAATCATGTGTTATTTCTGTTTCTGAACCAAAGGTGATTTTGTCCCCAGGGAACATTTGGTGATATATGGAGACATTTTTGGTTGTAACTAGAATGCACAGGACAACCCCCACAGCAAAAAAGTATCCTGCCCTAAACGTCAAGAGAGCCAATGTTGAGAAACTGCTCTATATAGTATTCTGTAACTAGTTTTTTTAAAAAACAATATACATCTAGACACACAGATAGATCTATTTCATTTGCAAGCAACTGCACAGTATTTGCTTTTACCATATGAATTTTGCATTATGTATTTTTATTTTATATTATGAACTTTTTAAAAATCTGATGACTGTAAATCTGATGTTGATTTGTTGATTTCTTTTTAAAATTTATTTATATTTTAAGGAAATGAAGTCAATATGTTGAAGAGACATCTACACTCCTATGATTATTGCAACACAATTCACAACAAGCAAGTTATGTAATAAGTGTGTGTCCATCAATGGATGAATGGAAAAAGAAAATGTAGTACGCATACACAATGGAATACTATTCATCCATAACAAAGAATGAAATTCTATCATTTGTGGCAACATGGATAAACCTGGAGGACCGTATGTTAAGTGAAATAAACCAGGCACAAAAAGACAAATATGGCATGGTTTACACATATGTGGATTCATAAAAAGTTGATCTCACAGAAGCAGAGAGTACAATAATGGTTGCCAGAGTTGGGGGAGGTTAAGGTTGTGGGCAAGATAGGGAGATATTGGTCAATGGGTACAAAGTTATAGTTAGATAGAAGGAATAAGCTCTGGTGTTCTATTGCACAGTAGATGCCTAGAATTAATAATATTGTACATTGCATTACATACTTCAAAAGAGCTAGAAGAGAGGATTTTGAAAGTTCTCAGCACAAAAAAAGATAAATATATAAGGTGATGGATATGCTAAACATCCTGATTCAATTTTTCCACAATGTCTGCATGTATGAAAACATCACATTATACCCTATAAATATGTATAATTATGGATCAAAAACAATATTTAAAATTACTTATTTTTAAATTAACAAATAATTTTTATGGTGCACAAAATGATGACATATTCATATATTTGTAAAATGACTACATTGAGCTAATTAATTGATGTGGTTAGGCTTTGTGTCCCCACTCATGGATCATCTTGAATTATAATCCCCATAATTCCCAGTCTCCACATGTTAAGGGAGAGACCAGGTGGCAGTATTTAGATCATGGAGGCGGTTCCCCCATGCTGTTCTTGTGATGGTGAATGAGTTCTCACAAAATCTGATGGTTTTTTAAGGGGCTCTTCCCCCTTAAGTGAGCACTTCTTCTTTCTGCTGCCTTGTGAAGAAGGTACCTTGCTTCTCCTTTGCCTTCTGCCATGATTGTAAGTTTCCTGAGGCCACACCAGCCATGCTGAACTGTGAGTCAATTAAACTTTTTTCCTTTATAAATTACCCAGTCTTGGGCAGTTCTTGATAGTCTTATGAAACAGACTAATACATTAACATAAGTGTTACCTCACGTACTTATCTTTTTTGTGTGTGGTGAGAACACCTAAAATCTATTTTCAGTGATTTCAAATATATAATATTTTGTCATTAACTATAGTCAGGTCTCTTGAATAAGTTCCATTTTCCTTTTATTACATTTTGGAGAACCAATTATTACATAATTACCAGAATATCATAGACTTGATCCATATTAATTTTCACATAATCTTGGACATCATCACAATTTGAAACCTCTCACACCCTTTTGAATAATCTATTTTTCTCAGCAGCAGATTGGTTTTTCTTAGTTTATTGTAAAAACTCATGTAAATCTAGAATTTGATAAGTCAATTAATTGATTGTGAGCAAAGACATTATTGACAAAGTGTTGTTTCCAACTGATTCCAACTGCATGGAAACTTCTATAACATAATGCACAAACATGAGGAAACAAAAGGGGTAGAGTATGAAGTAAAGGTAGACCATGCTTTCCTGGTTTTCTTCTGGTCAAAATGCTGGATATTTTTTTAAAGATCAGGACCTAGACTCTCTTGTTTTCAAACCCTGTACTTTCTTGAAAGAAAATTTCATCTAATGGCATTCATTAACCTCCTCTGTTTGAAAATGACTCCAAAAATTGTATTTTCTATTTGAAAGTTCTGTATTGAGCCCAAGCCCACAGAACCTACAACTTGCTTGATATTTCCATTTGGATAATAAAAAGTAACTCTAACTTACTTATGTAGAAAAATATTTTTCATCTTCTCCCTAAATGTGGTCTTTAACAGTTTTGCATCTCCATTACACTGCATATTTAAAACACCCTTTAAAATTCTTCCACCTCTCTCCATTTGAACTGCTAGCTCCGTAAGCCAAGCTTCTATCCTCTCTTACTTGGATAGTTTACAAATTAGTCTCCCTTACCATTCTTATCTCCTCTCAATACAATCTCCTCAATAGATTGTTATTATAAATTCAAGTTTGATAATACCTCGCCTCTTCTTAAAATCTGTTAATGACTTCGTCTGCTTTTAGGATAATAATTAAGAGCCTTAATGTGTTCCACCAACTAACATCACATGGCCAACAAGCATGAAACATCTCCTACCTATGTCTTCAGGCATGTATCAAATTAACCCTCCCCTTAATCTCTATATGACAATCTTACTGACTTTCTTACAATGAGTAGTCCCTGAAGGCTCAGGGCCCTTGCACATGCAGTGTCCTCTGTCTTACAGCACTTTACTCTCTCATCTTTGCTAGTAATTAGATTCTCAGTTCAAATATCACTTCACTGGTAAACCCATGCCTCTCAAGGAATATAGAAAAACTCCTTTCCTATGACATATTTTTGTTTAATGGCTTTGTCAGTATTACAATTTCATAGGCATTTCTGTTTTATTTAATTAATGTCTGTTTCTTCTCAATAGACTATAAGCTCCACAATATCTGCTTACGTTCAATATTTATAGCATCAATACTTAGAGTGTGTGACACTCAATAAGAACTCAATACATATTACCAATTATTGAATAAATGTGTTAAAATGTGGAATAATTGGAATACATGTATTTCTTTTCTCTTTCTCTCATAGTTTCCTCCCCCTAATAGATCAGCAAAAGATGTTCATTTCCTGTAATGTGCAAGTCATTCTAAGAATCTACCTACGAGATGGTACCATAATGATTCTTAATGCTGGCTGCATATTAGAATTATTTGGGGAGCTTTTAATAAACACCCGAAGTTAGGCCCACCACAGAACAGTTAAATCAGCATTTCTGGAGGTGAGGCTCAGGAAACATTTTTTCAAAAGCTCTCTAGATGATGCCAATGTGCAGCTAGAGTTGTGAAACGTGCTCTCTAATGGATGAAATCTGAATACCCATCTGTTCATGAACCATACAAACCATTACTCTTGGTCTAGGAAATTTCTAATTCTAATTAAATAATTCTGGAATCATTCATTCATACATTCATTCAAAACATGTAATAGTTTTAAATTATATGTTATAACATTTTATATTTGTTACATAAATATTACATGTTATGTATTATTACTAGAAGCAAAAGTTTGTACTAGGAATTGTGAAGGAAATAAAATGCAGACAGTTACTTCCAAGATTCTAATATGAACTTTCTTCCTCACTTAGCTAATATCATAGATTTAATCAGAATTCAATCCCTAGCATTTTCTCTTTGCAGATCCTCTCACTGTACCTACTACTTGAACATGCAATAGTCTTTCCCTCTGATTGTACAAATGTAATAATGCAGGCATGGCTTATGCAAGAAAATTCATGAACCTCTTCTATAAAATGAATACATCTACTCACAAATATTTTCCCCTTACTCTTAAAACTGAAAGGGAGACTTTCTGATTGCTATAACATCTAGAGGACAGTGGTTAGAGATACTGCTGCAAAAAGAGAAGCTGCAGAACTGTTGGGGTGGGCAGGAAGAGTAGAAGTATTTTAAAAGAGACATGGTGAAATCAGGAAGCTTTTTCCTCAAAGGGCAGTTGCTGCAGGAGCAACTGAGTCATCCTCCCAGCATTGTCTGTCCTAGATACAGTGAACAGGAAGTGAAAGTTTAGTGTTGCTTACTGTCAATTGCCATCCACATAAACAGACACAGGAAGATCAAGTCATGTTACTTTAGCCTTAGTGCCCTTGAATGTTTTGATAAATATGTTAGCTATTTACTCAATATAAATATTCAACGTACGTACCCCATGGCCAAATTTTATAATTTTCCTTTTGAATTCTTTTTAAAAAGCATTCTCCGTTCCCACACATTTATTTATTTTATTTATCTTTTTGAATTCGCCAACCTCCAAGCCCCTCGCCTCGCCTCACTTTCTGCTGATGGGAGGGGGAAGTCTCATCATCCAGACCCCTCATAAAGGTATACTTGGTGCCAGGGAGTAATCCCCTTGGGTCGCTAATGGATATTCACACATCTGAGAATGCTGTTAAGAAGCTTCTGAAGTAGAATGCGATTCCAGCTGTAGCAATTACATACTGCTCATATTTCCTAGTTTAGACTCTGGGGAGCTCAACAACTGCCTATTAGCAAGCTGACGATGGAAGGAAGCGCTGTAAATCTCACAAGCAATGATAAAGCCGATGCTCCTGGAAGACGGAGGAAAGACTGAACTGCAATTAAAAAACAGAACCATGAACCTTGGCCTTTTAAAAGAACAACACCCACAGTACATTAATGAAGGACATGAGAGGATAAACCAAACTGTAAACATTTTTTATATCTCTCTTCAGTTATCATCTCTTGGTTGTGAGTGGAGTAAAAGAGGAAACGAAACATCACGAATCCAAATTAGTCTGTAAGATACATCTAAGTCTCAAATACTGTATCATTTTGAACTTTTTCAAAGTTTTGTTTTACATATAATTTGGTCACTTACAACAGAAAGTTTATAACTCTTATCATATAGGTATCATTAAAGAAGATAATTTAGGACTTTAAAAAATAGCCGTCCAAAGAGGAGTTGAGTTTAATTGTTACAGAAAAAAAATACACTAAATATCTCACACAGAAGATTTACTAAACATCTCACAGAGACAGCAGTATATTGAGCCTCTAACAGTTTAAGAGCTTTTCTTGCTGTGTCCGTTTGACAGATAAGGAAACTGATGTTTAAGAAAGGTTAAGTAGTTAATAGTAATCCCATGAACACAAAATGGCAAAATAAGAATTGGGACTCTGTTCTTTCTGATTCCAAAAGGTGGTTTTATATTACCTTATATTTCTTACTGTGAATCTAACTGGTTCTATTTGGGGGAATGATACAAATTTAAAGACCTTCCCTCCCCAAAAAAAGTATCAAATCACAAATAGTTTAACTTAACTACATATGTTGTGTTCTATGATGAGAATATTACATTGTGAATTGGCAGCATATCTTCTCCCAATGGTTAAACATAAGATAATTAAAATTTTGATTGCAAAAATTTGCTTCCATTCTATAGGTTGCCTGTTCACTCTGATAATAGTGTCTTTTGTTGTACAGAAGCTCTTTAGTTTAATTAGATCCCATTTGTCAATTTTGGCTTTTGTCGCCATTGCTTTTGATGTTTTAGTCATGAAGTCTTTGCCCATGCCTATGTTCTGAATGGTATTGCCTAGGTTTTCTTCTAGGATTTTATGGTTTTAGGTCTTACATTTAAGTATTTTGCTTGTTTGTTTCTTTTTGAGATGGAGTCTCACACCGATGCCCAGGCTGGAGTGCAATGGCTCGATATCTGCCCACTGCAAACTCCGCCTCCCAGGATCAAGCAATTCTCCTACCTTAGCCTCTTGAGTAACTGGGATTACAGGTACCTGCCACTATGCCCAGCTATTTTATTTTATTTTTTATTTTTAGTAGAGACGGGGTTTTACTATGTTGGTCAGGCTGGTCTTGAACTCCTGACCTTGTGATCCACCCCCCCACCCAGCCTCCCAAAGTGCTAGGATTACAGGTGTTAGCCACCACGCCTGGCCTACATTTAAGTCTTTAATCCATCTGAGTTAATTTTTGTATAAGGTGTAAGGAAGGGGTCCAGTTACAGTTTTCTGCGTATGGCTAGCCAGTTTTCCCAACACCATTTATTAAATAGGGAGTCCTTTACCCATTGCTTGTTTTTGTCAGGTTTGTCAAAGATCAGATGGTTGTAGATGTGTGGCATTATTCTGAGGCCTCTGTCCTATTCCATTGGTCTGTATATCTGTTTTTGTACCAGTATCATGCTGTTTTGGTTACTGTAGCCTTGTAATATAGTTTGAAGTCAGGTAGCGTGATGCCTCTAGCTGTGTGTGTTTTTTGTTCTTTTTGTTTTTTTGGGGTTTTTTTGCTTAGAATTGTGTTGGCTATATGGGCTCTTTTTTGGTTTCATATGAAATTTAAAGTACTTTTTTCTAATTCTCTAAAGAAAGTCAGTGGTAGCTAGATGGGGATAGCATTGAATCTATAAATTACTTTGGGCAGTATGACCATTTTCATGATATTGATTCTTCCTATCCATCTGATAAAGGGCTAATAGCCGGAATCTACAAAGAACTTAAACAAATTTACAAGAAAAAAAAGAACCGCATCAAAAAGCAGAAGGATATGAACAGACACTTCTCAAAAGAACACATTTATGCAGCCAACAAACATTTGAAAAACTCATCATCACTGGTCATTGGAGAAATGCAAATCAAAACCACAATGAGATACCATCTCGTGCCAGTTAGAATGGCAATCATTAAAAAGCCAGGATACAACAGATGCTGGAGAGGATGTGGAGAAATAGGAACGCTTTTACACTGTTGGTGGGAATGTAAATTAGTTCAACCATTGTGGAAGATAGTGTGGCAATTCCTCAAGGATCTAGAACTAGAAATACCATTTGACCCAGCAATCCTATTACTGAGTGTATACCCAAAGAATTATAAATCATTTTAGTATGAAGACACATGCACACGTATGTTTATTGCAGCACTATTTACAATAGCAAAGACTTGGAACCAACCCAAATGTCCATCAATGATAGACTGGAAAAAGAAAATGTGGCACATATACACCATGGAATACTATGCAGCCATAAAAATTGATGAGCTCATGTCCTTTGCAGGGACATGGATGAAGCTAGAAACCATCATTCTTAGCAAACTAACACAGGGACAGAAAACCAAACACCACATGTTCTCTCATAAGTGGGAATTGAACAATGAGAACACATGGGCAGAGGGAGGGGAACACCACACACTAGGGCCTGTTGTAGGGTGAGGGAGGGATAGCATTAGGAGAAATACCTAACGTAGATAACGAGTTGATGGGTGCAGAAAACCACCATGGCATGTGTATACCTATGTAACAAACCTGCAGGTTTTACACATGTATTACAGAACTTGAAGTGTAAAAAAAAAGGTGAATACAATGGAAGTTCCCTCACTGTATCCCAAGTAGACTGACTGAATGGCTACATTGATTAATGACTGGTGGAAAATATACCTTATGTGTGATGAAGGGAAGGAAGCTTGATATTTAGGCAGAAGTAAAGGAATAGGGAAATGTAATACAATTCAAAAACATAAGAATTAAGCCATAGGAAAGATGAAGAATATCTTGCTTAATTTATACTTTCCATAGTTATCCTTATGTATATTATCTTCTCTTATACTTAGAGTATTCCTGAGGAGTGAGTCCCTCTTTACAGAAGGCACAGAGCTCTTCGAATAAGAAAAAAAAAAAAACCAACCAACCAAACAAACAAAAAACAGCAATTGCCATACATAACAAAACAATCGAACATTATTTTCTTTTTGATTGACCTAAAAAAGGTATTAAAATATAAGTATTTTTCAGATTGCTAATGTCTCATACTACTGATGCGAAGTTTGTTGAAAAGATTGTTATATTCTTTATTGTTAAATCTACCAAAACAATACAATCGTGTCAGATTAGATAGAAACTATCCTAGCTATAGCTACACAATAGCCTCAACCCATTTTAAAATGGGAAAAAAGAACTTATGAATGTATGACTAAGTTTGTAAAGCATTATCTCTAAGCTGTATGATTTAATCATTTTTACAGTTTATAGCTTAATAGCTTGACTTTGCACTGCATTGACAGTAGGCAAAAAGCTTAATTAGTAAAGTTCCCAAATTACCAATAGCGTAGGAAGTACAAGTGAAAAACACATTTTCAAGCTGTGGAAGAACCTACCTGCTAAAACAATCATTTTGTCTCCCTGAAAATACTTTTGGTGCTGCATTACAAGCAACTTTACAACATTTTTCTTTTGACCAAACTCTTTCAGTTGGTTGGCTTTAAGTAGAATTAGTGACTGCTGCTCTCTATATAATGGAAATTCCTGTTCCACTGCCAGGAATCCATTAAGATGGTTCAGGAAAACCAAGGACCAATCGTATTTTACAATTCCTTATTTTGTTTACTTGGTCTCTCTCAAATTAAAAAAAAAAAAAAAAACAATGAAGACAGATGAAATACCCAAATAGTTTAAATTCTGTGTAAGTTAGATACATGAAATTTTGCTTCTTAATTTTAAAGGGCACTTTGGAGTCAGATTTTAAAAAATACTATCTAATAGTTTTTCACAGAAAATTATTAATTAGACCTTAAAGCACAGTTTCAATAGATCACAATGGATTCTGAGATCAGCTCCTGTGAGTGCTTCATGAAAGCCTAGAGAAATTATAAATAGTACAGTTTTAACACTATGTGTGATATATATGCATATATTCAAGAGTTTTTTTAAGATGACATATTCAATGTATATATTACATAATGGTAATTGAAATGTGGTTTAATAACAATACCAAAGGGCCATATTACATGACACCCTTGGCAAATGATGCAGATTTGGGAGCAAGAAGGTCCCAGAGTGCCCAGGTTTATGTCTAGATTTCCTAACTCTATGATTCCTCTGTGACTCATTTTGTTTTGTTTTGTATTTTCTATCTGTAAATTACAGTTGACCAACAGTACCTACTTCACAAGGTTGTTACGATTATTAAAGGAGTTAATGAATGTAAAGTGCCTACAACAGTGCCTGGTACCTTATAAAGTATTAACTGTTAACTGTGTTGCTGTTGTTGCTGTATTTTTTTTTTTCTTCTGCTATGCCCCTTTCTCTTTATAAATATATTTATCTTGTCTGGTTAATTTTTTTGTATGAGAGATTAATCTTGTTTAGGTGTTGTATTAGTCCATTTTCATAGGCTAGAAAGAATTGCCTGAGACTGCGTAATTTATACAGGAAAAGAGTTTAATTGACTCACAATTCAGCGTGGCGGGGAGGCCTCAAGAAACTTACAACCATGGCAGAAGGCAAAGAGAAAGCAAGGCACCTTCTTCACAAGGCAGTAGGAAGAAGTGCCAAGCTAAGGGGGAAGAGCCCCTTAAAAATACCACCATCAGATCTCCTAAGAACTCACTTATTGTGAGAACAGCATGGCAGAAACCACGCCCCATGTTTCAATTACCTCCATCTGATCTCTCCCTTGTCATGTGGGGATTATCAGGATTACCGGGATTGCAATTCAAGATGAGATTTGGGTGGGAACACAAAGCCTAACCATATCAGGTGTGCATGTGGAAATATTGTAAGAAATTTATTAGAAAATAGTGTAAATCCATGTGCCTGTTTTTGTACAAATACCATGCCTCTGGCTCTGTTCTTTTTGCTTAGAATTGCTTTGACTCTTCAGACTCTCTTGATTTCATATGAATTTTAGAATAGTTTTTTCTAATTCTGTGTAAAATGACATTGATAGTTTGATAGGAATAGCACTGAATCTGTAAATTACTTTGGGCAGTATGGCCCTTTCAACAATACTTGTTCTTCCTATCCATGAGCATGGAATGTTTTTTCATTTGTTTTTGTTGTCTCTGATTTCTTTCAGCAGTGGAACAGGATAGAGGACCCAGAAGAAAAGCAACACACCTGCAAACATCTGATCTTCGACAAAGTCAACAATAACAACCAAAGGGAAAAGGACTCCCTACTCAATAAGTGGTGCTAGGATAACTGGTTAGCCATATGCAGAAGATTGAAACTGGACCCCTTCCTTTCACTATATAAAAAAAATCAACTTAAAATGGATTAAAGACTTCAGTGTAAGCCCTAAGCTATAAAACCCTAGGATAAAACCTAGGAAATACTATTTCAGACATTGGCGTTGGCAAAGAATTTACGACTAAGTTCTCAAAAGCAATTGCAACAGAAACAAAAATTGACAAGTGGAATTTAATTAAACTAAGGAGCTTCTGCACAGCAAAAGAAACTATCACCAGAGTAAACAGAAATCTACAGCATGGGAGAAAATATTCGCAAACTATGCAACTAACAAAGGTCTGATATCCAGAATCTATAAGGAAGTAACTCAATAAGCAAAAACCAAACAAGTTCGTTAAAAAATAGGCAAACAGCATGAATAGACACACTTCTCAATAGAAGACATACATGTGGCCAACAAATATACTTAAAAGTACTCATGATCACTAATCATTAGAAAAATAAAATCAAAACCACTATAAGATGCCATCTCACACCATTAAGAATGGCTGCTATTAAAAAGTAAAAAAAAAAAAAAAGGTGGGGCGCGGTGGCTCACACCTGTAATCCCAGCACTTTGGGAGGCCAAGGCAGGCAGGTCACAAGGTCAGGAGATCGAGACCACGGTGAAACCCCGTCTCTACTAAAAATACAAAAATTAGCCGGGCGTGGTGACGGGCGCCTGTAGTCCCAGCTACTCGGGAGGCTGAGGCAGGAGAATGGTGTAAACCCAGAAGGCGGAGCTTTCAGTGAGCCGAGATCGCGCCACTGCACAAACAAAAACAAAAACAGATGTTGGTGAGGTTTCGAAAAAAAGGGAACACCTATACACTACTGGTGGAAATGTAAATTAGTTCACCCACAGTAGAAAGCAGTGGAGATTTCTCAAAGTACTTAAGACAGTACTACCATTTGACTCACCAGTTTTGTTACTGGGTATATACCCAAATGAAAATAAACCTTCCTACCAAAAACACACTGCACTCATGTGTTCATTGCAGCATTATTCACAATAGCCAATACCTCATATCAACCTAGTTGCCTATCAGCAATGGATTATACAGAGAAAATGTGGTACATATACACTGTATTCGTCCATTTTCACACTGCTGAAACATACCTGATAAACATACCCGAGACTGGGTAATTTAAGAAGAATAAAAGATTTAATGGACTCACAGTTCGATGTGGCTGGGGAGACCTCACAATCATGGCAGAAGGCGAAAGGCATATCTTATGTTGTGGCAGGCAAGAGAAAATGAGAACCTAGTGAAAGGGATTTCCCCTTAGAAAACCATCAGATCTGTGAGACTTATTTACCACCACGGGAACAGTATGGGGGAAACTGCGACCGTGATTCAGTTATGCCCTACTGGGTCCCTCCAACAACACATGGGAATTATGGGAGCTACAATTCAAAATGAGATTGGGGTAGGGACACAGCCAAACTGTATCATACACCATGGAATACTACACAGCCATACAAAATAATGTAATCATGTCCTTTTCAGCAATATGAATGCAGCTGGAGGCTGTTATTCTCAGGGAATTACTGCAGGAACAGAAAACCAAATACTGCATGTTCTCACTTGTAAGTGAGTGCTAAATATTGAATACCCATAGACACAAAGATGGGAACAATAGACACTGGGGACCACTTTAGGTGGGACAGCGGTAGCACAGCATGGAGTGAAAAGCTACTTATCAGGTACTACGCTCACTCCCTGGGTGAGGGAATGACTTGTATACCAAACCTCAGAAACATACAATTTACCCGTTTAACAAACTTGCACCTGTGCCCACTGAACCTATAATAAAAGTTGAAAAACAAAAAAAGAAAAAAAGTGTGTAAGTAAATTTACAATACCTGTCCTCACATTACAGAGAATCTAGTGAGTGAAATGAGAAAAAAATAGAACTTGTGAATATGTAATTAAGTTTGTAAGGATTGTAAGCCAATAATATACAAGTCAATGCATAATCACTAACTGTGAGATGTGATATGAAATGGCAATATAGAATCAATGATAAACTGACTGTCTTCAGAGTTCACTGACCAGCCAAAGAGGCTTAAGGAAAAGAAACAAAGAATGTTTCATTCTAAAAAACTTTTTCAAGAAATAAATTAAATGATATTATGAAGAGTTTAACTATGAAACACATATACACACTAACAAAAATCCTATTCAACTTTAATATGCCTGTTTAAATCTACCATGTATATGCAAATATTTCTAATGTTTACAAACATATAATTTGTATCCTGCTTTTGTACTGATTATCTGTCAAATATGTTGGGTCAAGTTTCTACAAATCTTCCTAATTGCATTTTAGTGGTTTCATAATATTTTGTGAAATGGCATAATCTCTTATTGTTGGACATATATGCTGGTTTTAATATTTTACAGTTATAAATTGTGATCCAGTAAGATAGTTCTGCAGACTTTTCTTATTTTGAATTCTTTTCTTTGGATCAACTATTAAAAGTGAAATTATTAGGCCCAAATGTATGATTAATTTTTTCTGACCCAATTATTTTTTTCAAATTGAACTCATATTAGCGTACATTACAATGATGAAGATGTTTGATTTGTGTGAAAAATTCAAGCAGTATAAAACTGTATGAAGTAAAAATAAATTAAATATCCTAATTTCTTATTCCTCAGTAATTAATCATTTGATGTATATTCTTCCAGACTTTGTTTTAATAATTAGAAATTATACTCCGTAATGTACTCTATACACTTGATATAACAACATGCTTTATTTTATTTACTGTCTTATAAACATCTGTTCATTAACTGTAATCATAATTCAAACTTTTTAATGACTGTATAATATTTTTCTGTATGGTTGTGTTACACTTTGTTCATGAAAAATCCATCATTGATGGTCATTCAGGTTGTTTCCAAATTATTACTATCATGTTTAAAGAAACAAGCATAATATGTGTTTTTTCAGACTTGTCAAATTATTTCCTTTTAAAAAATTCCTAGAAATAAGTTCACTGAATAAAAATTGCTGTGCACTCAGAATTTAAAATCTTTTTACCAAATTGTGCTTCAGAAATGTTCTAATTTATAGCAACAGTATTTGGAATGTCTTTATCACTAGGCCTCTGCAATCGTCCTCAGTTTGATTGGTTGGTTAAAACTGTAATTCTTGGATTATTAATGAGGTAAAACATAGTTGCATTTGTCAAATATGTTTTTTAACCTTCTTAGTGGTGACTTTTGTCATACAGTGTAGGATTTTTATTTCTATATTTTTATGTTAACAGATCTATCAGTCCTTCCCTTTCTAGTCTGACCTAGAGTTCTTTTTACAAATACAGACTCTCCCTACATTAAGGTGCTAAAAATAGTCTCCTGAAGTTTTCTTAAGTTTTTATGGTTTCGTACGTAAATCTAAACCTTTAATCAAACCGGAATATATTTGTGTGTGTGTGTGCGCACGTGTGTATGTGTGTATGTGTGTATGTAATATGGGAGGGGGTTAACTTCATTTGTTTGAATGTTTTTTATAGGTTTTCAATTATAATTTTATTATATGTGAAGTTATTGCTACAATTTCTTTTCATGTCTGTTCATCTCTGTGTTTATTTTGACTTTTTCCTGCGGTAAAAAGGGCTTATTTGATTTGTTTTATTATCTGATAGGCAGATACTTTGCATTATACCTCTAAAAATTAATTTTCTTGAATTAATTTAAAAATAAAATACCATGTTAATTAGTTAAGGGTCACATCCTAATAGTGGAATTGTGATAACATGGAATTATAATCATTATTTGCAAAAAAAAAAACTTACACCTTTGCTGATTAGGTCTCTCCATCCAGGCACAATATGAACCCAATAGTTCATCTTTCAGTTTGTTTTTGTCATTGAACTTTTCTCTCCTTTGGTCCTTTATATCTCACTTTTTTAGTTCTTCGGTTATAATCACTAAAATTGCCCTAACAAGCAATTTCAAATCAATTGAACCTTTATAGGGTATCTCTATAAACAAAGAATAATAACGAGTTTAGAAAAAAATAGATGGCCAGAGTAACTCTGAAGATCTAGATAGCAGCATGTGAGGGGCATCTTTAGTTCTGCGCCATAAAATTGGGATGTTGCCATACGAAGGGGAGGAAGAGAGAGTAGGTAATCCAAAGCAAAAGATAGCCTCTATTTTAAGCTTATTATCATGATTACTAATGTAAATCAAATGAGGCATTTTAACCTGTGATAAGTTGGTTATTTCTTGTATTAAGTAAATCTATAATTTTTAAAATATTGCTTTAATAATTTTTTGCATTCTTTCAATCATGAGAATATATTTCTGTCTTCTTGAATTCTCTAGGTATTCAATAATATTATATGTAGGTACTACTGCTTATTTTGTCTTTTCCATATAAAATTCATGTTAATACATATTTTCTTATCTTATTACATTATAGAATATAACCTAATATACTGGTAATTGTCACACTTTTAAATTTCTAATTTTAACAGAAATGCCTCTAGTAGTTCATTATTCAACATGATTTCATGCATATTTTTATAAAAACACACACACACAAATGCTTTTGACCATATTAATAAAGATTATTTCAATCACTAGACTAGGATTATATTTTTTATTCATTTATTTATTTTATTATTTATTTATTTTTTATTTTTTTGAGATGGAGCCTTGCTCTGTTGCCAGGCTGGAGTGCAGTGGCACAATCTTGGCTCACTACAACCTCTACTTCGCGGGTTCAAATGATTCTCCTGCCTCAGCCTCCTGAGTAACTGAGACTACAGCCGTGCAACCATGCCCAGATAATTTTGTATTTTTAGTAGAGATGGAGTTTCACCATGATGGCCAGGATGATCTCGATCTCTTGACCTCGTGATCTGCCTGCCTCGGCCTCCCAAACTGCTGGGATTATAGGCATGAGGATTGTATTTTTAAATTAGAATTGGATATTAAATTTTTTGAAATGCTGTTTGGGATGTATTGAGATCTAGTTGTTTTTATTGTTCAATAAAATGAGATATTATCATCGGATTGCTTTTGTTGAATTATCCATCTGCTCATGAAGTAAAATCTTTGTCATGATTATTATTTCAGTAAGAGCATTGGAATTGTTCATATTTTATCGTTGCATTTGCATAGACAATTATAAGTAAGCTTTATACATAAATTTATTATAGCCATTTTGGTAGTTTTTAGTTTTGGAATTTCATTTGTCTTTGAATATAAATTAAGAATGTGTTTTCTATTTATTATTTTTCTCGATGCCAGGGTTTCTCAATGTTGGCACTTTTGATTATGGGGTTGATAATTTTTTGCTGTAGGGGCGGTCCTATGTGTGACAAAATGTTGAGCAGCATATCTAGCCTGTACCTACTAGAAGCCATGAGGGCCACCTAACCCCACTTCCCGCCACCTTGCCCAGTTGTAACAATCAACAATGTTTTTCAGACGTTGACAAATGTCGTTTGGCAAACAATGACCTCCGGTTGAAATCCACTGGTGGATGTTTTGGAAAGTTTCATGTTTTTTCAAAATGTATCTAGGGGACTATTTGAACTTGGTACCTTCTATGGAGTGGCATGGAGTTGTTAGCAAGTTCTGTGAATTCTACAACTCAAATACTTAGTTAGACCACTTATACCAGATTCTTATCATTTCTGCCTGAACTCTTTGATTTTATTGATTAATAAATTGTAACTAAGAATTTTTAAATGCCACAATTCAAATTTACCTTTCAATATTAAAATATTAACCCAGATAGTTACCTATAGAGGAGAGCCACAAGTCGCTATCCAAGTCTGCTTTACTTGGTAGATAATTAGGGAATAATTATCAATATTTCAGAAGCTTTAAAACTAGAATTCATAAGTAAAATGCTGAGTGAGTAAATCAAGGTTGAAAGGGGTTTATAAAGTGAAAGGAAGAATTTTGGTAAATGTGGTAGGAACATTTGTAAAGTTCTTCATTCAAAAATTCCAAGCATCAGCTGTAGTTTAGTGCTAAAGTGAGCAGCAAAGAGGTTGATGGTAACTGAAAGGAAAGAATATTTGGAAAACGTGAACCATGTAAAGGTCTTTTGTGAATATTTTGGGAATGTAATACCATGCTAATATAAAAATAGTTACATAGTATACTTATATTATTGAGTATGTAGTATACTTACATTATTGAGTATACCACTGATAGATATTATTATTTATAATTAAAACAAATTTTAACTGTTATAGTTAACTGTTACAGTATAAAGAATCCCTTAACTATTTGCATAAAAAAGTAAGTGTGATATATTTAATAGAAGCACCATGCAGATAAGTAGTAATGCCTAGGACCTTCATCTGGCCCTGTCTGCTAGTTGACTTTGGGGGACGAGAGTCCTTTGCAGGGGCTGGCACATCCACTCAAGAGATAGAACAGAAACAATGGTAAAAGGCAATGTCAGACTAATAGGCAAATCTAGCCACAAGGTTCATTTTGGAATATACACAAGCTTGCTGTCTAAAGCCAGTAACAGTATCAGTTACTCTGCTAGGGTTTAAGGAGAAGGCACATGTACTGATGTGGCAAAATATAAAGCAGGAACTTCTGCATAGGTATTAATAGGCAAAGATCAAGTCATCAGAATAAAGATTCAAGTGAGAATAAGGTAAAAGCTGTTATTAGAACATAGCTATGGGTCATTGCAGGGGTAACTTATGTTTAGTCTCACAGTTAGCTAGAGCTCCAAGTATCCCACTAGGATATAGGGAAATGTTGAGTCTGCAGGTGGTTTTCAAGGAATTCCAGCTGTGTGGCATGCAGGGCTTCAGCCTTGAGAATTTTACTTGACTGTGAATTCACTGTAAGCTTACTTGGGATGTCAAAAAATGTAACGCAATTTTTATTTTTATATAATAATATAACATCAGAATCAAAGAGGGTGGTCTAAAAATGGTGTATTGTGCTTAGTTCTGGATATGAAATTTTATGAGACAAAGTGACATACAGTTTCAGGACAAATTTAATCGCCTGAGGTGCCAGGTTTGTAAAGTAAAGGAGTGAAGTGGACCCAGAATTAAAAAGAGAAAAAGACAGAGAAAGGAAGAAACAGAAAGAGAAAGAAAAACAAAGAAAGAACGGCAAGATACTAAATGACAACTGCTGCTTGGCCTTTCTTAGTGTGGAAAAGGCAGTAAGAACTGGTGAAATGTGTGGTGGACTGGGTATTGCCCTAGTTATGGGGCAACTACTCCAATATACATGGGGACTTCATTCTTGGAACCCTTAGATACTTAGAAAAATGTGGTAAACATGTATTCTTGTGTAGTATCTTGTGACTTTTAATCTTGCTAAGTGATTTTTTTTTAAACTCTGTGTGGGCCAAGAGAAATATATTTTTTAAAATTATACTTTAAGTTCTAGGGTACATGTGCACAGCCTGCAGGTTTGTTACATATGTATACATGTGCCATGTTGGTGTGCTGCACCCATCAACTTGTCAGCACCCATCAACTCGTCATTTATATCAGGTATAACTCCCAATGCCATCCCTCCCCCGTACCCCCTCCCCACAATAGGCCCCAGTGTGTGATGTTCCCCTTCCTGTGTCCAAGTGATCTCATTGTTCAATTCCCACCCATGAGTGAGAACATGCGGTGTTTGGTTTTCTGTCCTTGCGACAGTTTGCTGAGAATGATGGTTTCCAGCTGCATCCATGTACCTACAAAGGACACAAACTCATCCTTTTTTATGGTTGCATAGTATTCCATGGTGTATTGGTGCCACATTTTCTTAATCCAGTCTGTCACTGATGGACATTTGGGTTGATTCCAAGTCTTTGCTATTGTGAATAGTGCCACAATGAACATACGTGTGCATGTGTCTTTATAGCAGCATGATTTATAATGCTTTGGGTATATACCCAGTAATGGGATGGCTGGGTCATGTGGTATTTCCAGTTCTAGATCCTTGAGGAATCGCCACACTGTTTTCCACAATGGTTGAACTAGTTTACAATCCCACCAACAGTGTAAAAGTGTTCCTATTTCTCCACATCCTCTCCAGCACCTGTTGTTTCTTGACTTTGTAATCATTGCCATTCTAACTGGTGTGAGATGGTATCTCATTGTGGTTTTGATTTGCATTTCTCTGATGGCGAGTGATGATGAGCATTTTTTCATGTGTCTATTGGCTGTATGAATGTCTTCTTTTGAGAAATGTCTGTTCATATCCTTTGCCCACTTTTTGATGGGGATGTTTGCTTTTTTCTTGTAAATTTTTTTGAGTTCTTTGTAGGTTCTGGATATTAGCCCTTTTTCAGATGAGCAGATTGCAAAAATTTTCTCCCATTCTGTAGGTTGCCTGTTCACTGTGATGGTAGTTTCTTTTGCTGTGCAGAAGCTCTTTAGTTTAATGAGATCCCATGTGTCAATTTTGGCTTTTGTTGCCATTGCTTTGAGAAATATTTTGTAAGCATGGGCCACCAATCTGGAACTATTCTTCAGAGTAGCAGGTAGAAAATGCAAGTCATGACTTTCCCCTCAAGAAGAAATACTAAAGGAATGTTTAGCTCAGAGAAAGAATGGGATATACCTCAAATATTTCTAGGGCTGTCATGTGGCAAAGATACTGGTACTTATCAAATAGCAGAATTAGGACTAATGAAGGCTATTGAGATACAATTTCTAATACTTCAGCAGTTTAAGATGGAAGAGAACAATTATAAGACACATACAAGTAGAGAGTACAGAAATACCAGAGAGACTTGTTCAGGGCAGTGTTGTACTTGGTTGGCAAACATTTATTAATGAAGGAATGAATTAAGGCATGCCTCTCTAGGACATTGAATTCAGTTTTCCAAACTTTAAAGTTGTATAGCTTTAAGTTGATTGATAACAGTACTATTCCTGGAATGTAAATAATTGGACTATTTTTGAAATGTACTCCTCATCACTATCTTTTATTCAATACCAATGTACAAAGGACATTTGTTACTTCCAAACATATTTCTGATATTGATATCATTTTTTAAAAATATGTATTATCTGTTTTGCTTTGATTTTCTTTGACCATTTAATCATGAGTTTGCGATTTGGTTCATACTTCAAAGACCATTCACAAATGGGAAGCATCATGAGCGTGTGGTGGAAATTACAGGATTTGAAAGCTGATAGAGGTTAAAATTATGAGTCCTCCACTTAGTACTTGAGTAAATTGAAAATTTATATGTCCATTAGTTTTCTTGTCTAGAAAAAAATATTTTCTGAAAATTTTCTTCTGAATCTATGCTTAATTTCATATCTATAACATGATGCACATATCTATTACAAGGGGTTAAAAATATGTAAGTTAATTGATGTAAAATGGCTAGCCCATTTTTGCCTTAGAGTTTGCAGTATACATTTACCAGTAATCCAAATTCAGCTTCAAATAAAACTATATTGTTTCATGGGTAATGCAAGTACCTTATAACAGGATCTTCCTAATTCTTTCCTCCCATCCCTTATAATCTTGCTGTCATTAATTTTACTTATCCAAAAGCTATAATGGTCAAGTACATTGTTATTATTTTGGACAATATGTTATCTGTTAAATTGATTAAGAATGACAAAAATAAAATATTTTGTACTACCTTCATTTACTCCTTCTCTAATGCTCTTCCTTTATATAGCTTTGAGTTTCTCTAATACTTCCTTTATATAACTTATAAAGCTTTCTCTAATGCTTCCTTTATACAGCTTTCAGTGTCTCGAATGCTCTTCCTTTATATAGCTTTGAGTTTCTATGTAATTTCTTTCTCTCTGAAGAACTTCTCTTAACATTTCTTGCAAAGCAGATCTAACACTGACAAATTCCATCCATTTCTGTTTGTCTGAGAAAGTTTTTATTTCTCTTTTATTTTTGAAGGGTAATTTTTCTAGATAAAATATTTTATGTTGACGGTGCTTTTAAAAAATACTTTAAATATTTCTTTCCATGTTCTTTTTCTTTGGGTGCTTTCTGAGGTTTCTGAATATAATTGTAATTCTAATCCCTATTCCTCAGTAGGTAATATAGTATTTTTTCCCCTCTGGCTTCTTTAAGACTTTCTCTTTGTCTTTGGTTTTTCTATAGTTGGAATATTGTGTACTTAGGTATAGAATTTTTGATATTTGTTCTGCTTGGTGTTTTCTTAGCTTTCTAGATCTATGGCTTGGTGTCATTAATTTTGTAAAATTCTCAGCCATGACTACTTGAAATTTTTTTTTTTACTCTTTTCTCTGGTATTTCCATTATAAATATGTTATAACTTTTGTATTTATCTCAGTAATTGGAAATTCTATTCTATCTTTTTCATTAATTTTTTCTCTTTACATTTCAGTTTTAGAGGTTTCTATTGACATATATTCGAGGTTACTGATTTGCTCTACAGCTGTGTCCAGTCTATTGATGAACCCATCAAAGGAACTTTTCATTTCTAGCATTTTCTTTTGATCCTTTCTTAGAATTGCTATCTCTTTGTTTATGGTACCCATTATTTTGTATATTGCTTACTTTTCCTTTAGAACCATTAGCATATTAATCATAGGTATTTTAAATTCCCAATGTGATCATTCTAAAACCTTTGCTAGATCTGGTTTTCACTCTGATGTTTGCTTTGCCTCATCAGAGTGTAACTTTTGCCTTTTAGCATGCCTTGTAATTTTTCATTGAAAGCAAGACATGATTACCTGCCAAAAGGAACTGATATAGAAAGGTCTTTAGTGTGAAGTTTTATATTTTTCCTTCTGGGGTTTAGGCCATGTTCAGTTTGCTATAGCTTTGGTGTCAGAAACTAACATTTTATTTAATGTCCATGATTTTGCTTTCCCTGCGATTCTCAGGTTTTCCTAGAGACTACGTAAATAGGGTCTGGAACTTATAGTTCTTTTAGCTACATTCCTGTTATATAGTCATGCTATCTATGTGTTGGTAAGGCAGGTGGGGAGGTGTTCTACAAACCTGTGATTAGGTCTCAGTCTTTTGGTGAGCCTGAGTTGGGCATTTCCCTTCTCTCTATTTGATTAGGGTCTGGCAAAACCCCAGTTATTCTCTGATGAAATGGTTTCCTTGGGGGCAGGACTTTATAAAAATTGATACACAATAGCTATAATAGTTGTATATATTTATGAGGTTCATGTGATATTTTGGTACATGCATACAATGTGCAACTATCAAATAAGGGTAACTGGGATATCCATCACCTCAGATGTTTATAATTTATTTGTGTTGAGAACATTCCAAATCTTCTCTTCTAGCTATTTGGACATATACAACACATTATTTTTAACTATAGTTGCTCTACTGTGCTGTCAAAGATTAGAACATATATCTTCTAGCTAATTGTACTTTTGTACCCATTAACCTTCATACTCCTTTACCCCCTATACTCCCTAGTGTCTGATAACCACCATTCTACTCTTTATTTTCATGAGATCAATTTTTTTACTTCCTACATATGAATGAGAAAATATGATATTTATCTTTCTGTGCCTGGCTTATTTCACTTAACATAGTGTCCTCCAGTTCAATCCATGTTGCAGAAAATGACAAGATTTTATTTTATTTTATTTATTTATTTATTTATTTATTTTTTAATTTATTTATTATTATTAAACTTCAAGTTGTAGGGTACATGTGCACAACGTGCAGGTTTGCTACATATGTATACTTGTGCCATGTTGGTGTGCTGCACCCATCTACTCGTCATTTACATCAGGTATAACTCCCAATGCAATCCCTCCCCCCTCCCCCCTCCCCATGATAGGCCCCGGTGTGTGATGTTCCCCTTCCCGAGTCCAAGTGATCTCATTGTTCAGTTCCCACCTACGAGTGAGAACATGCGGTGTTTGGTTTTCTGTTCTTGTGATAGTTTGCTAAGAATGATGGTTTCCAGCTGCATCCATGTCCCTACAAAGGACACAAACTCATCCTTTTTTATGGCTGCATAGTATTCCATGGTGTATATGTGCCACATTTTCTTAATCCAATCTGTCACTGATGGACATTTGGGTTGATTCCAAGTCTTTGCTATTGTGAATAGTGCTGCAATAAACATACGTGTGCATGTGTCCTTATAGCAGCATAATTTATAATCCTTTGGGTATATACCCAGTAATGGGATGGCTGGGTCATATGGTACATCTAGTTCTAGATCCTTGAGGAATCGCCATACTGTTTTCCATAATGGTTGAACTAGTTTACAATCCCACCAACAGTGTAAAAGTGTTCCTATTTCTCCACATCCTCTCCAGCACCTGTTGTTTCCTGACTTTTTAATGATCGCCATTCTAACTGGTGTGAGATGGTATCTCATTGTGGTTTTGATTTGCATTTCTCTGATGGCCAGTGATGATGAGCATTTTTTCATGTGTCTGTTGGCTGTATGAATGTCTTCTTTTGAGAAATGTCTGTTCATATCCTTTGCCCACTTTTGGATGGGGTTGTTTGTTTTTTTCTTGTAAATTTGTTTGAGTTCTTTGTAGGTTCTGGATATTAGCCCTTTGTCAGATGAGTAGATTGCAAAAATTTTCTCCCATTCTGTAGGTTGCCTGCTCACTCTGATGGTAGTTTCTTTTGCTGTGCAGAAGCTCTTTAGTTTGATGAGATCCCATTTGTCAATTTTGGCTTTTGCTGCCGTTGCTTTTGGTGTTTTAGACATGAAGTCTTTGCCCATGCCTATGTCCTGAATGGTACTACCTAGGTTTTCCTCTAGGATTTTTATGGTATTAGGTCTAACATTTAAGTCTCTAATCCATCTTGAATTAATTTTCGTATAAGGAGTAAGGAAAGGATCCAGTTTCAGCTTTCTACTTATGGCTAGCCAGTTTTCCCAGCACCATTTATTAAATAGGGAATCCTTTCCCCATTTCTTGTTTCTCTCAGGTTTGTCAAAGATCAGATGGCTGTAGATGTGTGGTATTATTTCTGAGGACAATATCCCTGATGAACATCGATGCAAAAATCCTCAATAAAATACTGGCAAACCGGATTCAGCAGCACATCAAAAAGCTTATCCACCATGATCAAGTGGGCTTCATCCCTGGGATGCAAGGCTGGTTCAACATTCGCAAATCAATAAACATAATCCAGCATATAAACAGAACCAAAGACAAGAACCACATGATTATCTCAATAGATGCAGAAAAGGCTTTTGACAAAATTCAACAGCCCTTCATGCTAAAAACGCTCAATAAATTCGGTATTGATGGAACGTACCTCAAAATCATAAGAGCTATTTATGACAAACCCACAGCCAATATCATACTGAATGGGCAACAACTGGAAAAATTCCCTTTGAAAACTGGCACAAGACAGGGATGCCCTCTCTCACCACTCCTATTCAACATAGTGTTGGAAGTTCTGGCTAGGGCAATCAGGCAAGAGAAAGAAATCAAGGGGATTCAGTTAGGAAAAGAAGAAGTCAAATTGTCCCTGTTTGCAGACGACATGATTGTATATTTAGAAAACCCCATTGTCTCAGCCCAAAATCTCCTTAAGCTGATCAGCAACTTCAGCAAAGTCTCAGGATACAAAATTAATGTGCAAAAATCACAAGCATTCTTATACACCAGTGACAGTCAAACAGAGAGCCAAATCAGGAATGAACTTCCATTCACAATTGCTTCAAAGAGAATAAAATACCTAGGAATCCAACTTACAAGGGATGTAAAGGACCTCTTCAAGGAGAACTACAAACCACTGCTCAGTGAAATCAAAGAGGACACAAACAAATGGAAGGACATACCATGCTCATGGATAGGAAGAATCAATATCGTGAAAATGGCCATACTGCCCAAGGTAATTTATAGATTCAATGCCATCCCCATCAAGCTACCAATGAGCTTCTTCACAGAATTGGAAAAAACTGCTTTAAAGTTCATATGGAACCAAAAAAGAGCCCGCATCTCCAAGACAATCCTAAGTCAAAAGAACAAAGCTGGAGGCATCACGCTACCTGACTTCAAACTATACTACAAGGCTACAGTAACCAAAACAGCATGGTACTGGTACCAAAACAGAGATATAGACCAATGGAAAAGATTTTATTTTTATAGCTTTTTGATGAGAACTGAGAGCTTGGAGTATATTCCAAAATAGTTGCTTTTTCCTTTCACCCTGCTGGAAACAAGAGGTAATTTTTCTTAAATCTTTAAAGTTAGAACCTGACTGGGAATCTGCAGGTAAAACTCATAAAATTGTAAAACTCATAAAAAAAGGTCTTTACTAAGACTTTGACACCTCAGAGTTTTTAACTCTCAAATTAGTTTACATTGTACCTCCAGCAATTCATAATTTCTAGCTTGACATGTTAATCCTGATACTGATGCCAGTTGCAGAGTTCTGTTCCTGGGCTTCCACTTCAGGTAAGCTGTTATTCTCTGAATCTACTTCTCCATCTTTCCAGTTTTCAAGGGGTAGTTCGACTTGTGACTTCAGTTGTCTGATTGAGCTAAGAATTGTTGATTTTCAGTTTGTTCAACTTCTTTCATATTTGGATGATAATGATGACTTCCAAGTTCTTTATATGTTGGACTAGAAATCAGAAGTCAAATGACCCATATTAACAATAAGTATTGTGTCTCTCTATACATATACATACACATATACACATATACATATACAAGATTATTATTGCTACTTGTTATTTTAGCCTGTTGTTACTTTAAAGAAAATTCTTGGGATCCATTCCAAGATGGCCAAATAAGAACAACTTCAGTCTGCAGCTCCCAGCATGATCGACAGAGAAGATGGGTGATTTCTGCATTTCCAACTGAGGTACCTGGTTCATCTTATTGGGACTGGCTGGACAGTGGATGCAGCCCACAGAGGGGGAGCAGAAGTAGAGCAGGGCATCACCTCACCTGGGAAGTGCAAGGGGTCATGGAATTTCCCTTTCCTAGCCAAAGGTATCTGTGACTGACTGTACCTGGAAAAGCAGGACACTCCTGCCCAAATACTGCACTTTTCCCATGGTATTAGCAGCCTGCAGACAAGGAGATTCTCTCCTGTGCCCACCTCGGTGGGTCCCATGTCTATGGAGCCTTGCTCACTGCTAGTGCAGCAGTCTGAGATCAAACTGCAAGGCAGCAGTCTGGCTGCAGGAGGGGTGTCTGTCATTGCTGAGGTTTGAGTAGGTAAACAAAGAAGCCAGGAAGCTCGAACTGGGTGAAGCCCACCGCAGCTCAGCAAGGCCTACTACTTCTATAGACTCCACTTCTGTGGGCAGGGTATAGCTGAACAAAAGGAAGCAGACAACTTCTGCAGACTTAAACGTCCCTGTCTGACAGCTCTGATGAGAGCAGTGGTTCTCCAAGCATGGCATTTGAGCTCTGAGAATGAAGAGACTGCCTCCTCAAGTGGGTCCCTGACCCCTATGTAGCCTAACTGGCAGATACCTCCCAGTAGGGGGATACAGACACCTCATATAGGTGAGTGCCCCTCTGGGACAAAGCTTCAAGAGGAAGGATCAGGGAGCAGTATTTGCTGTTCAGCAATATTTGCTGTTCTACAACCTCTGCTGGTGATATCCAGGCAAACAGGGTCTGGAGTGAACCTCCAGCAAACTCCAACAGACCTGCAGCTGAGGGACCTGTTAGAAGGAAAACTAACAAACAAAAAGGATTAACTTCAACATCAACAAAAAGGACACCTACACCAAAACCCCATCTGTAGGCCACCAACATCAAAGACCAAAGGTGGATAAAAACCACAAAGATTGGGAGAAACCAGAGCAGAAAAGCTGAAAATTGTAAAAAACAGAGCGCCTCTTCTCCTACAAAGGATTGTAGCTCCTCGCCAGCAACAGAACAAAGCTGCACAGAGAATGACTTTGACGAGTTGAACAAAGTAGGCTTCAGAAGGTTGGTAATAACACACTTCTCTGAGCTAAAGGAGCATGTTCTCACCCACTGCAAGGAATTTAAAAACCTTGAAAAAATGTTAGATGAATGGCTAACTAGAATAAACAGTGTAGAGAAGACCTTAAATGACCTGATGGAGCTGAAAACCATGGCACGAGAACTTCGTGATGCACGTACAAGCTTCAATAGCTGATTTTATCAAGTGGAAAAAAGGGTATCAGTGATTGAAGATTAAGTTAATGAAATAAAGCAAGAAGTTTAGAGAAAAAAGAATAAAAAGAAATGAACAAAGCTTCCAAGAAATATGAAACTATGTAAAAAGACCAAATCTACGTTTGACTGGTGTACCTAAAAGTGATGAGGAGAATGGAACCAGGTTGGAAAACACTCTGCAGGATATTATCCAGGAGAACTTCCCTTACCTAGCAAGGCAGCCCAACATTCTAATTCAGGAAATACAGAGAATACCACAAAGATACTCCTCAAGTAGAGCAACCCAAAGACATTTAATTGTCAGATTCACCAATGCTGAAATGAAGGAAAAAATGTTAAGGGCAGTCAGAGAGAAAGGTCGGGTTACCCACAAGTCCATCAGACTAACGGTGGATCTCTCAGCAGAAACGCTACAAGCCAAAGAAAGTAGGGGGCCAATATTCAACGTTCTTAAAGAAAACAATTTTCAACTCAGAATTTCATATCCAGCCAAACTAAGCTTCATAAGTGAAGGAAAATAAAATCATTTACAGACAAGCAAATGTTGAGAGATTTTGTCCCCACCAGGCCTGCCTTACAAGAGCTCCTGAAGGAAGCACTAAACATGGAAAGGAACAACTGGTACCAGACACTCCAAAAACATGCCAAATTGTAATGACCATCAATGGTATGAAGAAACTGCTTCAATTAATGGGTGAAATAACCAGCTAGCATCATAATAACAAGATCAAATTCACACATAACAATATTAACCTGAAATGTAAATGGGCTAATGCCCCAGTGAAACGACACAGACTGCCAAACTGGATAAAGAGTTAAGACTCATCGGCGTGCTGTATTCAGAAGACCCACATCATGTGCAGAGACACACATAGGCTCAAAATAAAGGGATAGAGAAAGGTCTACCAAGTAAATGGAAAGCAAACAAACAAACAAAACAAAAACAAGCGTTGCAATTCTAGTCTCTGATAAAACAGACTTTAAACCAACAAAAATCAAAAGAGACAAAGGAGGTCATTACATAATGGTAAAGGGATCAATTCAACAAGAAGAACTAACTATCCTAAATATATGTGCACCCAATACAGGAGCAGCCAGATTCATAAAGCAAGTTGTTAGAGACCAGCAAAGAGGCTTAGACTCCCACACAATAATACTTGGAGATTTTAACACCCCACTGTAAATATTAGACAGATCAACGAGACAGAAGTTTAACAAGGATATCCAAGACTTGAACTCATCTCTGCACCAAGCAGACCTAATAGACATCTACAGAACTCTCCACCCCAAATCAACAGAATATACCTTCTTCTCAGTACCACATCACACTTATTCTAAAGTTGACCACATAATTGGAAGTAAAGCACTCCTCGGCAAATGTAAAAGAACAGAAATCACAACAGTCTCTCTGATCACAGTGCAATCAAATTAGAACTCAGGATGAAGAAACTCACTCACGACTGCACAACTACATGGAAACTGAACAACCTGCTCCTGAATGACTACTGGGTAAATAATGAAATGAAGGCAGAAATAAAGATGTTCTTTGAAACCAGTGAGAACAAAGACACAACACACCAGAATCTCTGGGATACACTTAAAGCACTGTGTAGAGGGAAATTTATAGCACTAAATGCCCACAAGAGAAAGAAAGAAAGATCTAAAATAGATACTCTAACATCACAATTAAAAGAACTAGAGAAGCAAGAGCAAAAAATTCAAAACTTAGCATAAGGCAAGAAATAACTAAGATCAGAGCAGAACTGCAGGAGATAGAGACACAAAAAAAAACCCTTCAAAAAATCAATGAATTCAGCAGCTGTTTTTTTCAAAAGATCAACAAAAATGATAGACTGCTAGCAAGACTAATAAAGAAGAAAAGAGAGAAGAATCAAATAGATGCAATAAAAAATGATAAAGGGGATATCACCACCGATCCCACAGAAATAAAAACTACCATCAGAGAATACTATAAAGATATCTATGTGAATAAACTAGAAAATCTAAAAGAAATATATAAAGTCCTGGACACATACACCATCCCAAGACTAAACCAGGAAGAAGTTGAATCTCTGAATAGACCAATAACAAGCCCTGAAATTGAGGCAATAATTAATAGCCTAACAACCAAAAAAAGTCCAGGACCAGACGTATTCACAGCCAAATTCTACCATGAGTACAAAGAGGAGCTAGTACCATTCTTTCTGAAACTGTACCAATCAATAGAAAAAGAGGGAATCCTCCCTAACTCATTTTATGAGGCCAGCATCATCCTGATACCAAAGCCTGGCAGAGACACAACAAAAAAAGAGAATTTTAGACCAATATTCCCGATGAACATCGATATGAAAATACTCAATAAAATACTGGCAAACCGAATCCAGCAGCACATCAAAAACCCTATCCACCATGATCAAGTCAGCTTCAACCCTGGGATGCAAGGCTGGTTCAACATATGCAAATTAGTAAATGTAATCCATCACATATACAGAACCAATGACAAAAAACACCTGATTATCTCAATACATACAGAAAAGGCTTTTGACAAAATTCAATAGCCCTTCATGCTAAAAACTCTCTATCAACTAGGTATCAATGGAACATATCTCAAAATAATAAGAGCTATTTATAACAAATCCACAGCCAATATCATACTGAATTGGCAAAAACTGGAAGTATTACCCTCAAAAACTGGCACAAGACAAAGATGTCCTCTCGTATCACTTCTATTCAACATAGTGTTGGAAGTTCTGGCCAGGGCAATCAGGCAAGAGAAAGAAATAAAGGGTATTCAATCAGGAAAAGAGGAAATCAAATTGTCCCTGTTTGCAGATGACATGATTGTATATTTAGAAAGCCCCATCATCTCAGCCCCAAATCTCCTTAAGCTGATAAGCAACTTCAGCAAAGTCTCAGGATACAAAATCAATGTGCAAAAGTCACGAGCATTCCTATATATTAATAACAGACAAACAGAGCCAAATCATGACTGAGCTCCCATTCACAATTGCTACAAAGAGAATAAAATACCTAGGAATACAACTTACAGCGGATGTGAAGGACCTCTTCAAGGAGAACTACAAACCACTGCTCAATGAAATAAAAGAGGACACAAACAAATGGAAGAAAATTCCATGCTCATGGATAGTAAGAATCAATATCATGAAAATGGCCATACTGTCCAAGGTAATGTATAGATTCAATGCCACCCCCATCAAGCTACCAATGACTTTCTTCACAGAACTGGGAAAAACTACTTTAAAGTTCATATGGAACCAAAAAAGAACCTGCGTTGTCAAGACAATCCTAAGCAAAAAGAAGAAAGCTGGAGGCATCATGCTACCTGACTTCAAACTATACTACAAGGCTACAGTAACCAAAACAGCATGGTACTTGTACCAAAACAGACATATATATATACATAAACATAAACCAATGGATCAGAATAGAGGCCTCAGAAATAACGCCACACATCTACAACCATCTGGTCTTTGATAAACCTGACAAAAACAAGAAATGGGAAAGGATTCCCTATTTAATAAATTGTGCTAAGAAAACTGGCTAGCCATATGTAGAAAGCTGAATCTGGATCCCTTCCTTACACCTTATACAAAAATTAATTCAAGATAAAGACTTAAATGTTAGACCTAAAACCATAAAAACCATAGAAGAAAACCTACACAATACCATTCAGGACATAGGCATGGGCAAGGACTTCATGACTAAAACACCAAAAGAAATGGCAACAAAAGCCAAAATTGACAAATGGGATCTAATTAAACTAAAGAGCTTCTGTGCAGCAAAAGAAACTACCATCAGTGTGAACAGGCAACCTATAGAATGGGAGAAAATGTTTGCAATCTACCCATCTGACAAAGGGCTAATAACCAGAATCTACAAAGAACTTAAACAAATTTACAAGAAAAAAAAAATCAAACAACCCCATCAAAAACTGTACAAAGGATATGAACAGACACTTCTCAAAATAAGACATTTATGCCACCAACAGACACATGAAAAAATGCTCTGCTCATCATAACTGGTCATCAGAGAAATACAAATCAAAACCACGATGAGATACCATCTCCTGCCACTTAGAATGGCAATCATTAAAAAGTCAGGAAACAACAGATGCTGGAGAGGATGTGGAGAAATAGGAACACTTTTACACTGTTAGTGGGAGTGTAAATTAGTTCAACCATGGTGGAAGACAGTGTGGTGATTCCTCAAGGATCTAGAACCAGAAATACCATTTGACCCAGTGATCCCATTACTGGGTCTATACCCAAAAGATTATAAATCATGCTACTATAAAGATGCATGCACATGTATGTTTATCGAGACACTATTCACAATAGTAAAGACTTGGAACTAACCCAAATGTCCATCAATGATAGACTGGATTAAGAAAATGTGGCACATATACACCATGGAATACTATGCAGCCATAAAAAAGGATAAGTTCATGTTCTTTGCAGTGACACGGATGAAGCTGGAAACCATCATTCTGAGCAAACTATCGCAAGGACCAAAAACCAAACACCGCATGTTCTCACTCATAGGTGGAAACTGAACAATGAGAACACTTGGACACAGGGAGGGGAACATCATGCACCGGGGCCTGTCATGGGGTGGGAGGCTGGGGCAGGGATAGCATTAGAAGAAATACCTAATGTAAATAACAAGTTAATGGGTTCAGCAAACCAACATGGCACATGTATACCTATGTAAGAAACCTGTGCGTTGTGCACATGTACCCTAGAACTTAAAGTATAATAATAATTATTTTAAAAATCTTGAATTTGGTGTAGTTTTGTAAAAGGAAATTTTAAGTATGCTTAACGAGTCAAAATTAGATACATTTTTTTTTGCCTTCCAGGTTTTAAAGTGTATATTTTGCTATTAAAATAATGAAATGAAAATGCCTGTACAGTTTGCATGGGATTTCTTGATTTTCACTCTGTAGGAAAATATCTCATTGTTTGAACAATATCATTAGTTCAACTTGTGCCTGCATAAATAATGTATAGTCAGAGGCAGAAATCCAGTCTAGAAAAGCTGCAGTCCTATGATGAAAAACTCCTTTGCCAAATATGAAGATTTTTGTAGCCCAAACACAAGTTTATATTCAGACACATGTCCCCTCTCATACAATTAGAGAAGTACAATAAAATGATTTATATTTTGCTTACATTTTCCATTTATTTTTCATGAGTTAATCTTAGCTCTCTATAACTTGTGACATATTTCTACTTGTCATCTTAGAATTGCATCTTCCAATTCTTAGGTATAATCCAGTCTACATACTCAGTTCAGAGTTAAAAGAAAAAATAAATCCTTAAATCTCACTTGGTGAAAAGTAGCAGGTGCAGCATTCTTCACTAAATCCATTCTTCTGCTAAGGAATTGAAGATTCTGTGTCAGATCTTATGACACTTCACTGCTACTTAATCAGCAAACATTGATATATGTGTTCTGGCAAAACCAGATCACGGTGTATGCATTCAATATTGTTATCATATGCCAAAGAATTATGCCTGGATTGATAGGTCTACCAAGCTGATACACTAATTTCCTTCTTCATTAAAACACTCTTCTGATTTTGTAAGCATCTATTACATTTGATAGAAGCCTGACACATTTATATATTTCATTTGACCTCCTTTCATTCATTGGAATGGTATGAAATTGTTTTCTAGATAATCAATTTTGGTATCCTTCATACTGGTAAGGAGAAAATATGTCCTCTCTTTAAATTCCATATACATCCTAACAAAAATTGTTTTTCTTATTTTGAGGCTGTCAGTTCTGCTTAAAGAATATGGTAGAGAAACAGGCTGTGCTAATCCAATGTACCTTTCTGATGGAAAGTCTCCTGAGGCATCTGTTCTAAGACTGAGGAAACATTTGAAGGCCTTAAATCTGATCTCCCAGACAGCTGTACTAATAATTTAAGTAACAGGGTTACAGAAAGAGATGGAGGAAATAAAAATGTATAAAGTGTTTAGTTGACATTTGAAAATAAATTTTATATATTCCATATATAGCTTCACAGCAGCATAATACATAAATTGTGACAATTTTCCCAGACTCAATGGAAATAGATATAAGCATTGGAAAGCTAATTTCCAAATTTATAAGGGAACATAAATTATAAATATTAATTTGTATATTGATGTACATGTATATATACACTGATGTGGACAATAGGTAATTACCCTGTGTATGTTATACACACATACTAAATGTAAACTATTTTATGTATCTGGATTAATAAACAACCTTGAAAAATAAATATTATATATTCAAAACAAAACAAAACAAAAAAACAGTCCAGGTATGGCGGCTCACACCTGTAATCCCACCATTTTGGGAGATTAAGGTGGGGGAATCAGTTGAAGCCAGGAGTTCAAGACCTGGGAAAATAGTCTGGGAAACAGAGCAAGACCCTGTCTGTACAAAAAACAACAACAACAAAAAAAAACCAAAAAAAGTAGCCGGGTGTCGTGGCACATGCCTGTAGTCTCAGCTGCTTGGGAGGTTGAGATAGGAGGATGCTTGAGCCCAGGAAGTTGAGGCTGCAGTGAGCTCTGATTGCACCATTGCACTACAGACTAGGCGTTAGAGCAAGACCTTGTTTCTATAAAAACAAACAAATGAATAAACAAAAAAGAATTTAGTACAGTGCATAAATAAGACTGAAAGCTGATTGAGTTTGAAAAATATAAAAACAATAGAAAATAAATAATGCAGTTAACTATATAGAAGCCTATACGAATTTGCCTTTTTAGGATCATATAATTGATATAGCAATCAATTACTTCTTTTTTATCTACAAATGCATTGTGCCATCACAATAGACCATATGGAATGAGATAGTTATTATTTTTGGAGCAAAGAAAACAATACATTATAGAGAAAATATATGAACTAGAAGTAGATAGAGAAGAAAACAAACAAACAAACAAAAATTCATGATAAGAGGAAGGATTCTGAGGTTGTTATGGAATTTAGTCAATGGACCTCTCCACTTTCTGGCTGAAGCGGATGATCCATTATTTTTCTACTGGTTTCTTTCAGTTGAGTAATTATTTTCACCCAGATCATTGTCAGTTAGCTCCTGTGACATGTCAAGAAAGGACTTAAAGACCTGGAAGAGACAACCTGTGATTTTCACAAGGCCAGGCTTAGAGTTCTGGAGCATTTGCACAGAGCAGAAAGAATTGGTACTCAGGAGGCCACAACTGACACCATTGTATTATTATCAAAATTATATCCTGAATGGTGGTTTACAGGGGCTTGGGCATGGGAAAAGTGGTGAATGTTGGTTAAAGAGCATACAACTTTCAATTATGAGATGAGTAACTCACGGGCATCTAATGTACAGCATGGTCACTCTAGTTGGCAAGACTGTATTATTTACCTGAAATTTGCTAAGAGTAGATGTTAAGTGTCCTTACCACACACACATATACACAAAGAAAGTAATTGTGTGGTGATGAATGTGTTGATTAATTTGATTGTGGTGATCATTATACAATATCAAATCATCATATTGAACTCCTTGAATATATACCATTTTTATCTGTAAATTATAGATCAGTAAAGCTAAAATAAAAAAGATGTTTCTAAAAATGCTGATACATATATAGTAAACGATTAGCATTGTGAACTGCATCAACTAGCCAAAAATATATATTTTCCTTTTTTTTCAATTTGGAATTCTTATTTTAAAATAAAGCTATAATTACAGTGAGTTATTAATAGTTCAGGATGACACCTGTTTTAACAGAAAAAAAAGTTATCCGAGTAACAGACTCAAGATGATATTTAATTTAATAACAAAAAATGAGTTTCCACGAAGAGTTACATTTAAAATAGCAGATATTATAGGCATTCCATAATGCCAAAATACCAGCAAAAGGATCCTTTGCAGCTTGTAGCCAACAATCTTATCCACCTCTTGAAGTAGATATTTTATTTGTAAACATATCTTTCAGAATATTGTTCAAACATCAATGGAAATAAGAAAAACAAAATTAGTATTAATTGAATGCCTACATTATCTTGTTCATCCAAATAACAACTCTACATAGTTAGTATTATTACTATTTCATTTACTGCAGTGGTGCCTACAGAAATGACAGAAATGGCATCTATTGTAGCTAGATTCTAAGGCCTGCAGCATACGGTTGCAAGTTTTATTTTCATTGCACCAGTTGAGAAATACTACACAAGAGATAGAAGATTTTAGGACATGTACTTTTTTTTCTATACAAATACCAAAAAATAAAAAGAAGAGGAAACCCACAAAGAAGGTTTTAAAATAATCTTTTTATTGTTTTAGGGAGTACAGATCAACCCAATATGTCCAATAAATTCTTTTAAATAGGCTGTTCTATAGCCACAGACATAGGCCACTTTATCAGACAATTACCTGACTGTCCAGCAAAATCACCTTCTTAAACATTCCAATATGTTGTTAAGAAAAAGATATGAAGTGTGATGTAAAGTATTAAAATACTTAAAAGCATGCCTGCACTTCTTTGGTGAATGGATGTGCCATTAATGACGGTATATAAACTTCAGAAAATAAGAGCAGAGTGTGTGAGGAGAGAGATTTACTTCAAGTGAAATTCTCTGCCCTCAAAGGGTTAAATGTTAACAAAGTTAAAAAGCAGAAATCAGGCTCCTATTAGTCTTGAACACTAATCTTGTTGACGGCTGAAGTGTTTCCTTATTTTATCCATATTTATTATATTGAAGGTGGGTTATATGGTGGTGACTAATGACCAAACATCTGGACCTAGTGACCCTTAAAATCCTCCAGCCATTGCTGTTCACAATTAAGTACCACATGAACTAAAATGATATTTTGGCTTGACCAGGACAAATTAGTGTGGCAAAAGCTAAAGAAAGAGCCTTGTCTTTAATTTTACAGAAATCATAGCCTCTAAACATTTTAAAATAAAAAGCTATCTTTTTTTTTTTTTTTTTTTTTTTTTTTTTTTTTTTTTTACTGGAAGGTATGATTGTCATCATGGAGCTAAAAAAGTAAAGTAATATTTTTAGAAGAAAATGAATATTCTGGTGGATTGATCATCGAGGATACTAAGAACATTTGTTAGAGAAGTTTTACCTCCCAGGATTTTGATTGAGCTGTGGAAAATGAGATTATTTCAGGTTAAATAATTGGCAAACCCCATTTCAAGAGTAATTAATTCTATCTGCAGACAGATAACTAAAGGAAAGAGAAGGAAAATGTCATCATCACCATGAGAATTATTCATTTAAGATGAATGAGTTTGTCTTCTTGCAGGTAGAAAGGCAGCAGAGGCAACATAAAATCATAATAGTCAACAAAAATAAATATAAAATTTTCCATCAGAACAAAAGAGAAAATAAATTGCACAAGAATCTCTGCAACTGTGCAAGTACCTAAGGGAAAGCCCTCAAAGAAAGTTATGTTCGAGCTCTACATAGTTTGTCTATTTTTCTCTCCTTTGGCTGAGAGAGGAGGTGGAATGATGCTGGAAAGATTGGCAATGGTGTGGAACTCAACTTCTCTGAATGAATCCATGGGAAAAGAAACCTTAATGATTTAACTTTGATATTAAATTCAAATGTATCTCCTATTGGATTAGGAAAGACTCCTAACTGATGGAATAAAACCTTTAATTTTAAAATATCAGAGACCAATCCACCAATCACGTTAATATGCAGTTTTTACTGACGAACCCATAGCTCTGATCTAATATGAGATTATAAAGTTATTACACATAGAACACAAGTCAGCAATAATCACCCTCAAACTTCACAATGTTCTGATGTGAACACAAACAGGTCTCAGATAAGGAAGTAAAATAATTATAGGAAATTTATATAAATTAGATCCCAGGGGATAATATCCAGATATAACTGCCCACATTAATTATCAGAAAGATGAAAATAATAACCCCCTGAGCCCTATAAAAAATGCTACTCCAATTTTAAGAACATATAGTTGTGGAAAAAAACATCTTATAGGATTTACACAAAATATTTTTAAAAATTATTTCAAAAATACTTGCACATCTCCAAGAAGTACAAAAAACATGAAAACATGAAATCAATGAAACAAAAAATAAGACAGGTAAACAAACAAAAAATAAGTCTAATTTATACCATTTTTTTGCTTCATTATCTCATGAAACAAAAGAGTGATATAAATTAGAGACTGGAAAAAAAAATAAACAAATGAGCACCAAAACTGTATCATTATAGAAGAAACAAATAAATGGCTATTAGGAAAAAAATAAAATATCTTAAAAACTAAAAACTACAGAAAAGACAATTTCTTTAAAGTAGTCATAGAAAAAATGGTATATATTAGGTATAGAACTCAACATGGAAACACCCAACTCATGGAAAACTAATGTTCTTGAATTAGAGAAATGAATTGATTATTATGCAGCAAATAATAAAGTATATTAAACAAGAATTGCAGATTCTCATGGGAGTAACTATAAAAAAATTTGTAGAAGCAGGAGGCTAACTTAAGAAATCTAATATCTTGAGAAACAGTAAGTAGATAAAAGCATGTAGATGTATATAGTTATTAGTCAGGTTAATCCAAATATGTAAAATAAATAAATACATCACTAGAATAACACTTCCTCTCAAAGTATTTTGAACATGTTTCAAAAATAGTATTTTTAGATAACATATTCCAAAATGTAGTATAGAACAAATAGCACCAATGAAAATGATCCAGTTATTATATATGCATATATACACATACACATGCACATATATATGTTTGTATATGCTTATGTATGCAAATATATTTAATACTCAAAATAGAAAATATTTTAGATGAACTCCTATGTATCTCATATATATATGAGATATGATATGCTATATATGATATATAATAGGATAGAGCCAAACTTGAGCTTAGACACAACTTCATAGCATTATACTTTCATACAACTTAAGCTGATGTAGAATAAATGTGAAAAATTAAACATCTAACAAAATAAGATAGAAATAGACCAAAAAAAATCTAAAGAAAGAAGATTGAAAGGCACAAATAAAGTTAAAGACATAAATAAGTGAACCAAATATAAAAACACAACATTGATAAATAATGCAGAGCCAAATTTTAGATAAAATATTTTACAATACATAAATAAATTATGTGAGAAAACAGAATTACACAATTATAAAGACAAAAGGCTAAAGGGTACAGAAACAGAAGTAATCAAATCATTTTTAGTGTGTTTTTACAGAAGTACAGGAAAATAATTACAAAACCCTAGAAGAAATGGAAGATAACAATGAAAACCAAAATAACTAAATAACCAACAAACTCAAATAACAAAAAATTTGACCCAGCAAGAGAGACTAACATGGAACAAAACATTGATTTAATATCCTTCCCAAAGTGCCAGGCCAAGATGATTTCCCAGTAACTTTTCATTTTCAGTCTTTGAAGAAACAGACAGTGCTGATATTATTTCACGTGTTCCATAACATGGAACTAAGTAGGTCAGCATAATTCTAACCACAAATCCACACACCAAGTACATTTAAAAATAATTTAAAGAAAATTTATGGATGATAGTGTCTTATATGATTTCTTATGGTATCTAGTATTGGTTTTCAAATAATAAAATGACTTCTAAAGTATCCCTCAAAGTCATCTATCCTAGCTCTTGACTTTAAGGTATAGTAATAATTCAGAAACTCTGTTTTTCACAGCCCCTGCCATTTCTTTCCAACACAAGCTAACTCAAATTTGTATACCATCAAAAGAAAAATGAGTTCCAAATGTATATATACTCCCTTCTTCTAGCAGTTTGCATTTGGAAATGATACACACATACATATCATCTTATGTATGTGAACTGATGATTATTGTATCAAATTCAAATGTCATTAAGTCAAATCAACAAATGTACGTTCAATACTCATTCATCCCTATCTGAGTAGCTTACAATCCATAGGAAACAACTTAGAGAATGTTCAAAAACAATGGATCTTCAGAGCGATTTTTTTTACAGCTATAAATAACATAAATCGAGATAAGAAGAATATCAAATTGTAAACACAGGCCAATATCTTCATTAAGAGGAAATGTTGAACTTTCAAAATTAAAAAAAAAAATGTCTTAATGTAACTATTTAGATCAGGTAGTGTATTACGCATGCAGAACTACATTGTGGTAAGAGAAACAAAAATTGTTCATGGGAAATAATTTTAAATTTCTGAAATGCAGTTACATTTTCTCAATAAATGAGTTAAGCAGACACCATTTGTTGATAAGCATCATGTGGGAGAGTGGAGGGTTTGCCATAGTCTGAAAGTAAATCAATCATAGGTTTGAAAATAGAATCCACATGTGCAGACTTGCAGAGCTGCTTGAGCCACCGGCCAACACTCTCTCATCACACTATATTAACTCTGTTCCTGTCCAGGGGAAGATTGTTAATGGTGAGTCTGATTAGACCATGAAACCTGATCTCAAGAGAACAGACAGAGACGCCATCTCATGTGTCATTTAAAATAACTTTAGGACCTGGAAGATATCATTTGGTGTTAAGAAGTAAGTAAAGGGTTTGGTTATCCTGAGATATTTCCTAAATCCATTCAACATGAGTAAGCCATCTTAGGATTTTTCAAGGGATCGTGATCCACTTTGACAAGCACAGTGCAGTGTGATAACTTGGAAATAATTAATTAGTTTTTTCACTGGGCATTTCTGTTTGTTTTAGAACAAGGGCACCAAATTGTTGGTATACTGGGACTACAACAAGAAATTTACCTTTTTTCTATATTCCTCCATGTATTTATTTTATTCATTCATATCCATTCTTTAATCAGTAAACCAAAAGAGTACCCATTTTGTTCCAAGTTCTGTCATAGACTAGAAGAGGCAATTTAGACCGAATAGTATAGTTACAGCAACAGACATGATGTATTACTGCAGGCTTTTCTGCTTGCAAATGACGAAAATTCAGTCTAAACTAGTTTAATCAGGATAATGTTCATTAGCAAGAACATCTAAATATCTGGGGGTACAAATGGCTTCAGCCACAGCTAGATCCAGGAACTCACATAGTTTTAGGACACATTCTCTACCTCTTTACTTCTTGGCTGAGTTTTACTCTAATGATTTCACTCTCCGAATTGCCACCAACAAATGGTGGCATATATGATCCTCGATTTTATACGATGCTTAGCAATTAAGATTTCAGAAAAGAGACCTTTCCTTTTCAAGCATTCGTATCAATTTCAAAATGAAATCTGGTTTTTACCACTTAGATCATTTTTGTGTGAGTTTTATGAAGGTGAAGTTAGTTCCAACTGAACTACAGAGATGAAAATGGGAAGAAGAAATTTTCCAAAATTAGCTAGGAAAATAAAATATAATGTCTGTGATGGATATTTAAAGTTATATTTATATAACATAGGTATTATAGAAATATAGATGAGCTTATTCAGAGCACAAAGGAAGTGGTGTCCAATATTCTAGAGGGGTGGGAAGGGAAAGAAGGCTTAAGACCGTAAGTAAACCCTGGCCTACATTTTAAAATGTAAAGTAGACATTTAATTGTTTGTTTGTTTGTATGTTTTCCTTGAGATGGAGTTTCACTCTTGTTGCCCAGCTGGTGTATGGTTCTTGTCGCCCAGGCTGCAGAGCAGTGGCACAATCTTGGCTCCGTGAAACCTCCGCCTTCTGGGTTCTCGCAATTCTCCTGCCTCAGCCTCCCGAGTAGCTAGGACTACAGGCGCACACCACCACGCCTGGCTAATCTTTGTATTTTCAGTAGAGGCGGGAGTTTCACCATGTTGTTCAACTGGTCTCAAATTTCTGACCTCAGGTAATTTGCCTTGGCCTCCCAAAATGCTGGGATTACACCCGCGAGACACTGCACCCAGCTAATTTTTGGACCAAAGAAGTAAGACATGAGAGCAAGTAAAGAGACCTTTAGTAAAATTATAGAGATATCAAACAGCCTGGGAGGTAACCTTTTTTTGTGAACTCGTCAAGTGGCAAAGCTTTAATTAACAGGCAGATTAAACCATTACCTAACTGTGTTGAATTATGGTAGTTATTCAATAAAATTTTGTTGCATGAATAAAAGTGGAGCAATTTTCAAATCAAATTGCGAAGAAAAATCAAGTATGAAATTAGGGAGGAGATAGAATAAACATTTTCCCTCTCTTTGGGCATTTAACAGTTACCACTGATGCTTTTCACAAAATTAAGGTAAGGACTGGACAGAATTTGAAGTGTAGTGATACTACTTTCGTTATTGGACTAGTTGTTCGGAAAAAAATGTAGACAATGTAAGCTAAACTCTTAGCTTTATCTTTAGCATTTGGCAGGATATTTAGGTATAGTTTTCTACTTGAAAGAAAACAATCATTTTAGATGACAAAGGATACATGCCACATATGTTCATTGCAGTACTAGTCACAATAGCAAAGACATGGAATAAACCTTAATGTCCATCAGTGACAGACTAAAGAAAATGAATACCTGGGTGGCAAAATCATCTGTACAACAAACTCCCATGACCCAAGTTTACCTATACAACAAACCTTCACATGTACCCCTGAACTTAAGATAAAAGTTAAGAAAAACAAAAGGAAACTAGTGAAATCTAAATGCTGTTGAATGATACCAAACATTCATTTCCTTTTCCTGCTGATGTTCTCTCAATTCAAATTGTTAACGTTAATCATTGTTAATGTTTGGCTCGATTAGAATCCCTTTCCAGTGTTCTGAAGTCTTCTGACCCGGGTCTCTTACTGTCTTCTTTCTTCTTCTCATGATGTTCTTAACTTTTCCAATTATCTGCCAAGTCTCCAAGTTTGTGACTTGGTCCTCAGGGGAACTTGTCATGCAGAAATGAAAACTCTAGGCAATGTTCCTTGCAGACAGGTAGCCATGCCTTACTTTTCATTGCTGCATAAATATTTTTCCAGTTGGAACATCACAACATCTCAGTAGAGTTTGCCAGTATTGTCCTTCTCATGACAAACACATTTTACCTTAATTATACCTTCCACAATGGATGAGGAAGGGAACAAAAATGAGGAAGGGGAGATCCTGACCTTCTGCATTTCAAGATTAAGAGATTTACATGTTTAAAAAACTCTATTGTCTGTGGTGAGTTACAAGCATATTTTCTTCAATATTAGTCATTTTCTCTTCATTATATGTGTGTATTTTCCTAATAAAAATTAATATATGGCTGGGTGCAGTGGCTCATGCTTGTGATCCCAGCACTTTGGGAGGCTAAGACGGCTGGATCACTTGAGGCCAGGAGTTTGAGACCAGCCTGGGCAGCATGGTGAAACCCCATCTCTATAAAAAATACAAAAATTAGCCAAGCTTGGCTGCATGTGCCTGTAGTTCTAGCTACTCGGGAGGCAGAGGCATGAGGATCGCTTGAGCTTGGGAAGTCGAGACTGCCTTAAGCCGAGATCACACTGTTGCAATCTGGCCCGGGTGACAGACAGAGTGAAACCCTTTCTGAAAACAAAACAAAACAAAACAAAACAAAACATGTATTAGTCTCCATTTTAAAAAAACTTAACAGCTCTCTCTTGATAGGCACTTTCAATATTCTATTAAAATTAATGTGTGCTTTTTAACATAACTGAAATATGTTCTTATTGTGCCTATGAGTAGAATGAGGGAATGGATATAAATAAATTAATAAAATTTCTGAAACCTTTGGACCAGGCAAACCCACTGTTAGATACCCAAGTATCTCAATTCTTTAGGCAGGTAATACATGAAGAACAGAAACAGTGAGAGGTTACACCAATGTTTGGAATTAACAGTGTCCTTTGTGATATGAAGTGTAAAAACCAATGTACAAAGCAATATGCCTAGTGATTATGACACTGAAGCTTAAATTAACCCAAAATATATCTGATTTACAGTTTTGCTGGGATTTTTTTAGTATTATTGTCTGAAAAATCTGCCTTTCAGGAAGCAGAATAGATCACAGGATGCAGCAAAATTAAGTGAAGGTAACAAAGCAAGTAATAAAAGCAGGTGTTGGTTAGAAAGAAGTTATTCAGCCATAGATATTTCCAGAAAGAGCTTCACTGGCAGTGCTCATTCACATAGGTCCAGGTGGCAGGAGATAAGAATATGAACTGTTTAGTCAGAGGACTGGTATATCTCTAAAGTGCAGATGGCATATTTGATTGTCCTAGAGTGATGTTGGCACAATGGATAAGCTTACAGTTATTCCCCAACTCAAAACTGATGTCAACGGTTTGTCTGAGGTGCTTTTTTAATACAATTCCCAGGTCCCAGAATCTGCAGGGTGTGGCTAGATAATCTATTTCTAGTACACTCCTTGGCGATCCAGATTTGCATGATTGTTCAAATGAGATATGGAATTCTTACCATACTGGTTTTGTCCTTATCACTTCGAGTTATGGTTTGGATCCCCATTCCAGTCCCCAACAGAAAGAAAATGAACTGGTCCCATGAGGCAGTGTTTTCAGCCTCAAATGTAACTGCATTTTTGTTGTAAATTGATCATTGCCATTTTGGCTAATTTAGTGTTTACTTTGAGTTGAATTCATCTATTTCTAGAGACCACTTATGGTTTGTTGACCAAATAAAGTTTCTGTACTTCTCAGTTATGAACTCCCTAAAAGACCTGTCAAATTGTGATGCCACTTAGAAGTCACATAGCTGGCTGAATCCAGTCCCACCTTAGCTGTTTTCATTTCATAATGGCTCCATGTCCTATATGTGTGTAGATGTGTATGTGTAGTACATTTATTTATTTATTCATTTATTTAGATGGAGTCTTGCTCTGTCACTCAGGCTGCAGTGCAATGGCATGATTTCGAATCACTGCAATCTCCACCTCCCTGGTTCAAGCGATTCTCCCGCCTCAGCCTCCGGAGTAGCTGTGACTATAGGCATGCCTCATGCCCGGCTAATTTATGTATTTTTAGTAAAGATAGGGTTTCACCATGTTGGCCAGGCTGGTCTTGAACTCCTGACCTCAGGTGATCCATCTGCCTTGGCCTCCCTAAGTGCTGGTATTACAGGTGTGAGCCACTGCGCCTGGCCTGTGTAGTACTTTCAGTTGGTGTTAGTATGTACTGGATTTTAGAGACACAGGGTAGACCCACTCATTCAGTGACTGATTTCCTTTACAAAATATTGTGAGGAAATTTCAGAAATGCAGGCTCTTGGATGAACATTACAGAATTTGCTGCTATTTTGAGCCTAAAATAGTCTTCGTAAGTGGCTTGCAGATGGCTAAGTGGAACTTTATTCCAGATGGTGAGCTTCACTGCCTCGGGTCTTGGTGATCTGGTCAGAGCTTCCAGAAATGCATACCCTTACTTATGATAAAAAGAGGAATTCTCCATCCCACTCTTTTATTTTTTTCCCTAACAAAAGACTCAAGACCATTAAATAATACTTAAAAATAATCCTGCTGTGTCAGCAAGCAGTCCGCATGTGAGCACAAGACTCTGGGTGGACCACATGATCTGTAGAGACGGGCGGGGTAAGGTCAGCATCTCAAACCGCTGTGGGCATGCCTCCTAGCATATCTTCCCTTCTGAATCCCTGAGAAACAGGACTGATCTAAGGACAGCATCACTTGCTTCTCTTTTCATCTGCAAAATGCCATTGCTCTGGTCTTAGTTAAAATCGGACTCTTTTCAGCATGGCAAAACTAACTTTAGAAAGTATCAAAATGTAAAGATTATGCCATTGTAAATATATTTTTGTCATAAACCCTCTCTAAGTTCCCTAAATGAACTTCAGTATTTCTGGTATGATGACATATGAAGCTACACTTCCCCCACCCAATGCTCATTTCTGAGGGAGTCAAGTCTCAGTCCTATGTTATCTCATTCTGGGTCTAGATGAAGCCGTTTTTAAACAGTCTAAGAAGGCCTCTCTCATGAGCACATAAGGTACCTTCCGGCAGACTGCCAATAACCCCAAAGCAGTGGAGCAAAGAGGTATCCAAGCTGGGCCTCTATAATTTTTCTCTTTACAACTTTCTCTAATGTTCAGTTTAATACGTTTTGGAAAACGTCCCAAACAGAATGACTTTCCCTCGGATCTGTGTTCTCTTCTAAGTGAGACCAGAGTGGAGGTTGTTATAAACCAGCTGATAGGCAGCTGAACTAATGCCTCTGGTCCACTTGGCAATCAAGTGTAGAGAGTAAATCTTGTTGCTGTCTCACTATCCTGAGGGTCTGCAGTTTGATGAAGTAAAGTACAGGAGGACCAAAGAGAAAAATAATTTAACGCTATTGCTTTTCATGTTAATGTGCACCTTGTTGTATTTATAAACTATGATTTTATTAGAAGAAAATACAGAGAGAATTTTTCTGAGCAGTGCCATAGCATCTCTCAGCACTTAGAAGGAAAGTGTTGGGGCAGGGGCCGGGGCCGCGGGTGGCTGTGTACCTGCATGCTTTCATGCATGCATGCTCATGCCCTCAACCGCCAGTTTCCAGGGCAGTGCCAAGCCTCATCTGGGTGCTTAGCACTGTCTCACTAGGTCATGTGTTGTCTTCCCATGATTGCCTCTTTGCTCCTAACAATCCTATTTCATAGAAGAAAGCAAAGGGAAACTAAGTGATGCTCTATGAATTCAGCTGACATTTGACTAACTCTTCCTTAGTCTCGTGTTTATATACTTTTAATTTTACCTCTGAACATGGCTAAGACCAAGCCTCTGAAATTAATCAATATTTTAGAAAGAGAATTCTATATGCAAAATTCTGGAACAGAAGAAATCGAATTTTTTCCCTTCGAGGTCATTGGTAGCCAGAGAATATAGTAGGATGCTTGTGAACAATTGGTACAATATATTTTATGATAGAAATCATAACACAAACATGGCTTTGTTTCCCTAAAGATGTGAATGAGTAGACAAAAATGATATTACTAACTTCCAGAGGAATAAACATGTAACTATATATCTTGTTTATTGATTATAGAAATGTCTGTATAAATATTATAGATATAAAAAAATTGGGCCAGGTGCAGTGGCTCACGCCTATAATCCCAGCACTTTGGGAGGCTGAGGCGGGCGGATCACGAGGTCAGGAGTTTGAGACCAGCCTGGCCAGCATAGTGAAACTCCGTGTCTACTAAAAATACAAAAAATTAGCCAGGCATGGTGGTGTGCACCCATAATCCCAGCTACTCGGGAGGCTGAGGCAGGAGAATTGCTTGAACCTGGGAGGCGGAGGTTGCAGAGAGCTGAGATCATGCCACTGCACTCTAGTCTGGGTGACAGAGTGAGACTCCATCTCAAAAAAAATAATTGAGGTAAAATTTCTTAAAATGGAAAATACACATATATTAATATTATGTTACTTCATTATTAAAACGTTTATTTAAATTTTAACTGAATATAAATGCAATTTATAATTCATCTGTGCATAAAATGAATATAGTACCCAAATCTATAGTGAGATAACTGAAAAACATTTGTAACATGTAAAATGTAAATTTTTTAAATGACTGGTATTGAACTACTTTATGTTATAAATTTTAACATTTAAATGTCAATTTTTCCTTAATCTTTCAATTTTACATTTTTATTTGAAAAGGCTTTTTTTAACTTTTAAGTTCAGGTATACAAGTACAGGTTTGTTACATAAGTAAATGTGTATCATGGGGGTTTGTTGTACAGATTACTTCGTCATCCAGTTATTAAGTCTAGTAACCATTAGTTGTTTTTCCTGATCTTCTCTCTCCTCCTACCTTCCACCCTCTGAAAGGCCCCACTGTGTGTTGTTCGCCTCTATATGTCCATGTGTTCTCATCATTTAGCTCTCACTTATAAGTAAGGACACGTGGTATTTGGGTTTCTGTTTCTGTATTAGTTTGCTAAGGACAGTTTTCTCCAGCTCCCTTCAAATGATATGATCTTGTTCTTTTTATGGCTGCATAGTATTCCATGTTGTATTGTACCACATTTTCTTTATCCATTCTAGCATTGATGAATTGTCTATTTTTAATCCTCATTTTTTTTTTTTTTTTTTTTTTTTTTTTTTTTTTTTTTTTTTTTTTTTTTTTTTTTAGAGACAGGATCTTGCTACGATCTTAAATGTCTGGGCTAAAGCAATCCTTTGCCATGCATCCCAAGTAGCTGGTACTATAGGCATATACCACTGTATCCAGCTTGTGATTTTAATAATCAACAAAAATTAAAGTTAAATTTATTTAAAATATGTACAATATGTACATTTATTTAAAATACGTGCAATTTATGTTTGCGACAGCATTTCAACAATCTAGTTGTTTTTTGTTATACCCACAGGAGCAGGCAACTGGATATTTCTCTATGCATCTGTTTCCCTGATGCTGTCCTAGCGATGGGACTAAAACGCTACTTAAACACACAGCAGGTGGCAAAAGCAAAAGTTCCACCTTTAGCAAGTGGACAGTGGATCAGGGACAGTAGTGATTTTACTGCCTTATTGTGCAAGAACATGGCGATATCTGTCTACTCGTTTGAAGATACAAACATCTATTTAATCTATTTTTTCTAGCAGTATTTTGGCTTAAAGTCCCTCTTTCTCTTCTCAAAAACATCTTTAGTCCTGGTGTGGTGGCTCACACCTGTAATCACAGCACTTTAGGAGGTCAAGGCAAGAGGATCATTTGAGTTCAGGAGTTCGAGATCAGCCTGACCAACATGGTGAAACTCCATCTCTCCTGAAAATACACAAATTAGCTGGGTAGTAGTAGTGCACACCTGTAATCTCAGTTACTCAGGAGGCTGAGGCAGGAGAATTGCTTGAGCTTGGGAGGCAGCGGTTGCAGTGAGCTGAGATTGCACCACTGCACTCATCTGGGTGACAGAGTGAGACCCTGTCTCCAAAATAAATAAATATATAAATAAATAAACATTTTATAAAATATTTATAAAATCAAGAATTTCTGAATTAAATAACATTTATTTCATAAAGTGGTTTAATTTCCCAATTGTATCCCATCTATAATAGATTTTATCCCACCTATTATCCCATATGCCCAAGTCACCTCATATCCCAAAACATTTGTGATTCTCTCATTATTATTATTAATTTTTTTTTCAGATGGAGTCTTGCTCTGTCACCCAGGCTAGAGTGCAGTGGCACAATCTCGGCTCAATGCCACCTCTGCCTCGCAAGTTTGAGTGATTCTCCTGCCTCAGCCTCCCAAGTAGCTGGGATTATAGGTACCTGGCTAATTTTTGTATTTTTTTAGTAGAGATGGGGTTTCACCATGTTGGCCAGGCTGGTCTCGAACTCCTGACCTCAAGTGATCCACCCACCTCGGCCTCCCAAAGTGCTGGGTTTATAGGCATGAGCCACTGTGCCTGACCTGATTGTTTCATTAAAAAGGAAAAGAAGGTAGAATGTTAAAGCTATCATTTAATAATAATAGTTATCAAATACATTACCTATTTTAAAGATCAAGAGAGCCCAGTAAGATAAATATTATCCCCAGTTTACATTAAGGCAACTGAATTTCAGAGATGGCATACACTTTAAAAAGAACAAAATAAATCTGATTTGCCCAACGCCATTGTGGCAGAGTTAGGACAAGAATATCTATATCTATATCTATATCTATATCTATATATGTATATATATTGTCTTCGCATGAGCTGTGAATATATATATTTCCTTTTGTTTCAATGCTTTCTTCCACACAAAATTATAAAGCAGATTTTTAATATTTAATTTAAAAAATTAAGGAAACAAAATATCAATAACTGAGTCTAGTCTAGAGATTAAAAATTTACAAGCACATTGTGACTAGAACAATATAAAATATAATTCCCAAGGTTTAAGTGCTGAAAAGTTTTGAAAATGCACCATATATAGTGAAAGAAGAAGAAATGAACAACAAAATCTTTACATTTTCAGTGAGATCAATTTCTTTCAGAGTCATGGCCTGTGAAGTCCAGGAAGATCACACAATAGTGTGAGGGGCAGAAAACCCCTGTTTCTCATTGTTCTACTGACTGACTGATTGATTGATTAATACAGGATCTCCCTCTGTTCCACTTCTTTGTGTCCTGCTAGACCATAATAGATGACGGTAAAAAAAGAACCGTCCCCAACTCTGGACTGGCAGCACTGCCTTCAGTACCCTGGACCTGAAGTGTATGCAGAGCAAGAACTTTAGGTAGAGGGTAGAGGAGACACAGCAGAATTCTAGTATCAGCTGTTAGGGACTGAGAAATAGTAGTGGGATGCTGAAGTGATAAAGAAGGACTCTAGAACGCTCCTTGAGGATTGAAAAGGACTTGTTCTCTTTTTCTCCCATGATGTATTAACTCCTTTTTCTTTTTTGAGACAGAATCTCGCTCTGTCACCCATTCTGGAGTGCAGTGGCACAATCATAGCTCACTGCAACTTCAAACTCCTGGGCTCAAGGTATCCTCCTGCCTCAGCCTCCTGAGTAGCTGGGACTACAGGTGTGTGCTACTGCACCTGGCTAATTTGTTTTGTTTTGTTTTTCATCTTTTGTAGAGATGGGGGCCTCCTTTTGTTGCCCAGGTTGTTATTAACGTCTTAACTTTCCTCTCTGCTTCTTCCTTCTCTTCCTTTCATTCTACGTCCTCTCTATTGCAGCAGGAGACTTGGTGGGTTCTGTGGTTGCTGATGGCCTAATGGGATCTGGATAGCGGTGTACATTCTTCTCAGTCATTTCCCTTCCTCACATGTCCCTGCTTCCATGTTCCACTGCTCCCCAAGGGCTTCCAGGGTGACAGAAGTGGGAGGAAATGGTGGTGAGTTGCAGTAGACATGTTAGATTTCAGTAGGATAAAATAGACGGTAAGATAAGTTAAAACTCTGTGGAGGTCTCACGGCTGGCTAGTCGAGGTAGTTAGCAATAAGTAAAAAATGTAAATGTGTATGCCAGTCAGAAACTGCAATGCTTTACGTTAAATATATTTTTCTATATATTGCATGTACATCTTTATATCATAAGAGATAATACAAAATTCGAACACAAAAACATTTTTTACTGACTAATTCACTAAGCAAGCATTTTTAAAAATATAAGTATAATGCATAATTAGGATAAAAAATGTAGATAGTTTTTTTCAGTTGGGAAACGCCATGGTTACTATTTCCAGCTCACAGATGAGGAGATGAAGGGCACTCATCTGGGATTACTTAAATGTTAAGTTTAAATCAATGACATTTCTGAATATAGCATTTTATTTTACTTATATCAAAACTGAATATCTTAGTCCTCCCAGTTTCCTGTTTATTTATTCCTATGACATTCATCCATGAATTATATATATGTGTATATATACACACATATACATATATATAATTCTCTTATATTTACACATATATAGTATACATGTATGTATATATTTGCACATACATAATATATGGCTTGGATCTTTGAGCATTTCTCCTGAGTCCAGTTGCTTATAGGGTGCTACCACTGAACTTTCTTTCCACCACACTCAATTTATCAAGTTTTAAGTGCATCATGGCTCTCACAGGTGCTATTATTCTTCCAGTCATCTGGATGAGACTAGAAAATTTGGAGCCATCTTTTATTCTTTCTATTCCTTCATCATCTAATTATGATCTGTCCCCAAGCGTTATCATTCCTTCATCTTCTCCTCCCCTGCTTCCTTCCCGCAGCTACCTCACTACTCCAGGCTTTCATCGCCTTAGACGTAAATTACTAAAAAGCCTTTAGGATGACTCCCTTGCCTACACTCCATCATCCACCACTCTGGCCTCAGATCAGTGGCCTGTCAATATTCACAGCCCCTAGCTAGTCCAAACACTTCTTCTGGGATGTCTGGGTCTTTTGAATCTACATCTACTTTCTAAGATAGTCCAACGTTTAAGCTCGAGAGAGGCCATTTTCCATCCACTCTCCTACACAAGTCACATTATTTCTACTTCAAAACTTCATCTTATTCTCTCTTCCTGCTTTCCTTCTTCCTTCTTTTCCATTCATTCAAACTTTAACTGTAATTGGAGGCTCAGCTCAAAATACTTGTCCCGCATATTCTATGATCAAGCAAGTTAATAATAATTTCTCCATTTTCGGAATCATATGATTTTCATCAATATCATACGGTCTAGTCTTTTACTGCGCTCTAATAAATATATCTTTTTCTTATCAAAAAGACCATAAATACTTAATGTGTAAGACTAATATTACTTGTGCCATTCATAGCATTAAAAGAGCTGACGGCACATAAAAGCAATATTTTTCCTAATTGACTGATTCACACTGAACAGGTGTTATCATTTTTTATAAGCATAGGAAAAGCTGGCAAGGTCTCCCTCAGTATCAAATACATCAAGGAGGTAAGTGACTTCTTTAGACTTTATATGTCTAATGATGGCAGCTTTATTTGTGTACATACTAAGCGAAATATTCCGAATATTCTGCAGACAAGGGAAGTGTTCAGAAAGAATCCTTTACTTCAAGGCCCAGAGATTCATATGCAAAATTGTATTATGTATTGAAATTCTCTACTACTTCGAAATGTAACTCTGAGGACTGTGTTTTCTCCTTTTGTCTAATCGTTTTACCTCATTGGGATATCAAAATAGATGATCATCTGAAAACATACAAACACCCAAATGTCTACATTTCCAAGTCAGCAGGATAATTTCACAAACCAAGAAGCTAGAAGATACACAGGCCTTAGGTAACTTTGGGTTTAAATATGAAAACTTCTATTTCAAGTTTCTGCCATTTCAGCTACTTATTCAAAATCTTTGTAAGCAAAGGCAGAAAAGAAACAAGTTGTTTCTAGTAAAATGAAACTGTGCATAAAATCCCCAGCAGTTCAAAACTTGGCATTCTGGACTTTTTCACGAATTACAACTGCAAGTTTAACAGCCAACCTTTGGGACTTCAATGCACCAGGTAGGGGATATTGTTCCATAGAATAATTGCTCTCCAGGGAAAAGGCATTTCGGTGACTTTCATGTTATAAGGCAGCACGAGTCAGTAGGTCATTAATCATTAGTGAGTGTCACTGAAGAGTTTAAAGAAAAGCATTCAATGACATTAAATATCAGAAGGAAAAGAAGAGTCGTGCACATTTTCATGATAATCTGCCTTACTGACACTAAAGTTTCATGCCTATAATATATGCAAATATCAGATTTAAAAGAAATCTGATAAAAGAAACAAAGATAAATTTATCACATTGAATAAAAATGTATATTTCATAGGTAATTCATTTTTGTATGTGTGTAGGTAAATAGCAGAATGGATGGACACTTTAATAGTGTAAAATTTTTAAATGTGCCATCTTTATCTTTAATTGCTTTTTATTAAGTTTTGGATTCTTTTATTCATCCATTTAAGTATAAAATAAGGAACTTGTGATAAAAGGCAAATACATAATAAAAAATTAAAATAAAGGTAAAGAAATACTCAAAGGAGAAAAAATGCGGTGTTATTTTTTTCAAAATCCATGCTTAAAGATAGCTACCGTAGTTGTGAACTAATTCTAGCCCTAAACTTTCAAGAAGAAAAAGCACAAAAAGAGAAATAGAATAAATGATCTCATGCAAAACATAACAGAATGCCAGGAAAACAAATCTTCTAGCACTAATTTTTAGGAGGAATTTATCTTATACATCTCACTGTAAAGCAGTGATGTTGTAAGTCTTCAGTTTCAAACAACAAAATTCAGCTCTGTATAACTTAAGTGAGGAAAGATATGAGAGAACTTACAGAGTCGAAGGATAGGTTGAAGAACCAGCTTGGACCCATGAGGAACCAGGCTGTTTTAGAGTTTCAGTAGCTGAAACTGTCTGACAGCCTCTCCCAGGCAATAGCATTTCAGTAAGTCCCACTTTTCTGCTGTGTTTGTATCTGTGACTATAATAAGGTGACTTGTGTCTCAATAGCCGAAAGAGTTTAACAGTTTCTCCCAGGCACTAGCACTCTCATGAATAAGTCCGACTTTCCCATTGTCCTTGCTTTTACAACGATTTACTTGTGGCAGGCACTTGAGATACTCAACTGCTTTCCTTCTCTTGCCATCAACTGCTCCCACCCCTTCTCACCTGTCAATGGCCAGGTCCGTGTAGACCTTATTTGGTCAAGACAAATATAATTAAGCAAATTGACTATGCTTAGGGGAGAGGAAATATTGAACTGAAATAAGGGTCAAATGTAATAATCTGATATGAATAGATGTCATTGCACCAGACAGAATTTTTCAGAAAACATTGAAACACTTTAATTGGGAGTCTTACCTTCTCTCCTCCTTACCACTAACCCCAGGCCAGAGTAGAGGAGGAAGGAGAAGGTGGAGAGGGTAAACCCATTACCTTCAGTGAGAGAGAGAGATACAAAGAGCCACTCCTGATTAAACAAAAGAACAACTGTTTTTAAAAATGGTTCCCTATCCGTGTGATGCTCAGGATTAAAAGTCCTGTGAGAGGGTAGTTGGGTGAGCTTAGGGGACATTCATAGCTCTGACCTGTATGGGACAGTGAGTGGAAGGTTCTGATGTAGGACTTTTCTAAGGACCCCACGGGCTTCCTTAGCGGGAAACCAGGCACCTGAATTCACAATCCCAACAATGTTACACAGAGTGGGGAATGGCAATTTCCCAAAAGGAAACGAGAGTGCTATTGAAAGTGAGGAAATGAGTTGCTGGGCAATCAATCTAAACAGGATCAGATCATGCCCAATAGAGGTGGCAACAGCAACAACAGTAGAAATATCTTATCTGACACCTATTCAGTCTTATAAGGTAACAAGCATCATTTTAGGTACTTTACATTTGTTAAACCTCACAACGTCCCAATGAAAAGAGTACACTAGCTCGTAATTATAATTGTAATAAGTAAATGCCAAGGTCACCCAGATGGTCTGTGATGGAACTGGACAGGATTCAAACCTGACTTCAGGGATTGTGTTCTTAATTTCTACAAACGCTGTTAAGAGCTGTCTCAAAACAGATGCAGAACATATCCTCATACAGTTGCTTCTTAGAAATATAAATGTAAAATTAGAGCTCCCTGATCACTCTGCATATACAATCAAACATATTGTGAAAATACATCTTAAGTATATTATCAGAAAAAGTCTGTAGTATTATTTTTGTATTTAAAAAGAGCCACATATATGAGGCTATAGATGAAGATCAGTATCAAGTTAGGAAAAAATAAAAAAGGTTTTAAAAAAGAGTTTGAAGTTGCTTTCTCTAGAAGTTTTCATAAATAGATATTTCTGATCTACATAGGTAATTTAAGTTAATTATTATCATATACTATATGTGTATCTCAAAATACAAAAAAATCAAAATTACCATTTTATTAACATTTAAATATTGAGGCATTCGAAGCAAAAATCTCTTTTTGTTTTAATGCCTGCCAGTAGCATTCTCTAGATGTAAATGTGATGTGTAATCTTAAAAATAGCCTTATTTTAAAAGAACACACAGACTCCTTGACATCTGTGGGATATTTCTAGCCGAGAATCATAGCCAGATAATAGCAAAAGCTATCAATTTATTGAACTTACATATCTCCAAATCTTAAATGTCTTTAATATTTTTCTTGAAGGTGAAAATGAAATTACATGAGTAGTGACAGTAATAAATTGAAAAATATATCCCTCTGCTATATCCCAATTTCTGTCAGTGCTTTGTATTCTTGATTTCATAAAAAGGGCCAATATTTTTAATTTTGCTGAGTTTCAGATTCATGAGAGAATTAGAATATGATAACCCTGAGTCTTCTTTCCCTCTTCTCAGGAAAAAAAGCTATGTATACATAGTTACATTACTATATGTATATATACACTCAATATATACATTATATATTATGTATACATTATCTATTATATATACATTATATATATTATATATACATTATATATTATACTCAATGGAAAAGTGTATTGAAAGATTAAACTAGGAAATATGGCCTTTCTTTATATGCAATGATATCCATAATGAATCATATATTTTGCTACAATTTTAAATTGTATCTCTGTCATGTGCATTGTGGGTATACCCTGAACTTTTAATATTTTGAGCCCTTTCAAGCAAGGAATTACTGAGTGCTGGAAAACTTGCATTTATCGGATATTTTCCAAATTTTAAAATACTAGCAAACACCTTGAATATGAAATGGGTAAAAATAAGACAGGTAAAAGTGAGACTTGATTTTACTTTTCGCAGCATCTCTATCCTTCTCTGTATATCCACTACTCTTCTCAATGCACCTGTTACTTCTGTCATTAAAAATATGCAGAGGGGGCTGGGCATGGTGGCTCATGCCTGTAATCCCAGCACTTTGGGAGGCCGAGGTGGGAGGATCACGAGGTCAGGAGTTAGAGACCAGCCTGACCAACATTGTAAAATTGCATCTCTACTAAAAATACAAAAATTAGCCGGGCGTGGTGGCACGCGCCTGTAATCCCAGCTACTCAGGAGGCTGAGACAGGAGAATTGCTTGAACCCGGGAGGCAGAGGTTGCAGTGAGCCAAGATCGCACCACTGCAATCCAGCCTGGGCAACAGAGTAAGACTCCGTCTGAAAAAAAAAAAAAAAAAGAAAAAAAAAAAAGAAAGAAAGAAAAAAGAAAAGAAAAAAAATATGCAGAGGGAGGTACCCATATATGCTACTCACAGAAGCTAATATTTTCTCATGTCCACAATAAATACTAAAATATCTTATCTGGAAGTTCCCTCAGAATTTTTTTGCCTGAACCACCTCATTTATAAAGTGGCTTTCCTTTACCTACTCAAAATAGCATTTCTTTCACTAGCTCAATCTTAACACTTTATATTGCTTAATTCTTGAAATAAATCATTTTTAGATGAATGATGATAAAATAGCAGGTGGGTTATTGTAGAAAATGGATTTTCTGGAAAAAATTTTATATAGATATATTCTGTTACATGTGGGGAGGATAAAGGTCTATTTTCATCTGTATCTTGAAGTGACCCTAACTTGAAAGGTGATTGTATCAATATGACCCTTAATTAAAAATTTGTTCTGTGGGGAAATTGAATGTTGCAGGAACAAACTTCTAGTCCCTGGAGGGAGGGAAAGGTTCCCTGCCTGAGCATTTTAAGGCAAAACTCTCCCTGTAAACACAGGTATTCCAAGATCCTTTTGTATTGTGTCACTCTTAGAAAATGAGTGGGCAACCAAAGATGACTAAACAGTTACGGGGAAGAATCAACATCAAAATGAGAGAACAAGGTAAACAATGAGAAGAAGAAAGCAAAATTGGCCCAGGAAGGAGAAGTGCACTTAGAACAGGAAGGGCCACATAATTTGTGGGGCCCAGTGAAAAAATAATAACATGAGACCCTTCTAAAATTAGTAAAATTTTCAAGATGGCCACAGTAGAGCATTAAACCAAGAACTACACCTTCTCATCATGGGGCCCTGTGAGAACCCACAGGTCGCACACACGTAAAGCAGTCCCTGCCTGCAACACAGAATCAAACTTTAATATGTCTTTACGGAATACTCTCGAAGATATTTGAAAAGACAATCATGTCCACAAAACACGAATAAGACAAAATAAAGAGAAGAGCAAATAGAAAACAAGAAAGAACTCATGGAGATTAAATATATTTAAGGATGCACCTTCAGTCTTTAGATTTGTCTAAAATCTGCTTATTGGTTTTGACTTCAGCCCTGACCTTTGGAAAGCCAGAAAGGTGAATGTCTATTTCCATACCATTTTTAGTGTTCCTGAGCATGTATATGAAAAGTTATTGGGTTCCCAAGAAGTCTAATTGCCACACTGATGCCACTAAAAGGAAGAAGCCATGTCATTTAGATGTATTATTCATTTCTGAATATTTTCTTCCTTTGGACTGAAAGAATGTATGTCTGTCATTGTTGAAATTTTATCAGTAGTCCAAGAATAAGTATATAATTATTATTGCAAATGTAAAATTCTGAAATAGTTAATGATGACTTTATAGGTTGGTATTCTATGAAAAAATAGTTATTAAAAAGTTAAAGTGAGAAATAAATCTGTAATTAAGTTGAATATTAAACAAACATTTATAACCTTAAACTGCAAGAATGAGGGCTGTAGTAAAGAATGCGAATGAGGTAAATATTACAAACACTGTGATATGTTTATCTCATTGAAAGTTCACAACACGTTTTTGAAGTAGGTAGAGATCGTTGTGTCCATTAGATACTTGAGAAAGCTGAGGCTCTGAGAAGTTAAACGATTTGATCAAGGTCACCTATATTATAAATGGAGGCAAGCAGAACCAAACGAGACTTTGTGGCTTTAAACTCATTGTTATTTACTTTTAACTATGCTGTCTTTTCAGAAGAACTGTAAATGACTCATATCAAATTGTTATTTTATACATAAATTGGAGGAAGTAATTATCCTGTTTTTAATAACCAAAAGGGAAGATAACTTCTTGAGGTAAGTAGAACACTCTAAATAAACTATTCGACCAGAATATTTCTTACTATCAAAAGACTCTTGAAAGATTTTTAAAATTAGGTTCCATGATGCACTTAACATCGTTGGAAAGAGAGAGTACAGAGCAAAGTGGAAGCTGAAAGACTGGATTTCCAGGGCCATTATTTCTGCTTCAATCAGAGAAGATAGTTTTACCTGTCTTAAGTGGTAGGCATCTGAATAAGCTATTTTTTGAAGGAAGGATTTCTTGGCTTTACTACCTGCCTAACTAAATAAATAAATAAAAATAAAAAGTAAAATGAAATAAAGGGAAATTAGAGACACACTGACCTAGATAACTGTTAATAAAACTAAGGTCTAGTGTTTTATCTCTGGTCCCACACATAGCAAGTGAATAACTGAATCACTGTCCAATGATTACTGATCTCTTCAGTATATATATATATACACACACACACACACACACACACACACTTTTATTTTATATTACTGATCTTTTCTGTGTGTGTGTGTATATATATACTTTTATTTTATGTTGCTGATCTCTTCAGTATATATATATACACACACACATATATATACATATATATATACACACACACACACACACATATATATATATATATATATTTTTTTTTTTTTTTTTGAGACAGAGTTTCACTCTTCTTGCCCAGGCTGGAGTGCAATGTGCGATCTCAGCTCACTGTAACCTCCGCCTCCCGGGCTCAAGTGATTCTCCTGCCTCATCCTCCTGAATAGCAAGGATTACAGGCATGCGCCACCATATCCAGCTAATTTTGTATTTTTAGTAGAGATGGGGTTTCTCCAAGTTGGTCAGGCTGCTCTTGAACTCCCGACTTCAGGTGATCCACCCACCTCAGCCTCCAAAAGTACTGGGATTACAGGCGTGAACCACTGCTCCTGACCCTAGTATAGATATTTAAATGATAGGACACTGCCTATAGTTTCAGTTTTAAACTCCTTTTCACTTATATAATTGCTTGAAGAACATTGTTTCCTGCATATTTATGTTGATTGTAGCAACATAAATACTTCTTAAACATACTTCTTAAAAAGTAAATTATGACCATAGGCTTAGGCATATTTTTTTTAAATTTATTTTCAAATATTTCAAGCTTTTCCTGACATCATCATTTCCACAATTTCTATTGTTACTGGTTCTCAACAGTCCCACTTTCTTCTCTGTATATATACCATGATCATATATCCTCTGGGAAAAAAGCCTTATTTTACATAGTTAGCCATGTGTAAAGCCAGATTTATTTATAAATGCATAAATCATGCATTTGCACCTGCATGGAAAAAATGCTGCGTTGTACAAAATATTTCTTCTTGCCAAGTTGATGTTTAATAGAGCCAAACTCAGCAACACGGTGGTTCTTCTATTCCTCCTTCCTTTCAGAGATGTCTCCCATGCTATGTTGAGCCTATGTTCTCCAGTCACATTAATAACACTAGCTAGCATGTATTAAATTCCTCTTCTGCACCAGGCAGTTTACATATATTATTTGTGAAACTCAACACAACTTTGCAAGATATTTATTAGTTTCCATAGTTTTGAGATGAGAAAAGTGTGCTTTAAGAAATGAAAGCAATGAATCACACCAATAATCTCCATGGTTTTATTGCTACTTTATCACTTCACCTTCTTGGAGACCTTCTCTCCAGACCTTGAAGAGAAAATTTGATATAAACTTGAATATATTCTGTTTAGCATGACTTTGTGTCAAAAAATGAAGGTAGCCTGTACCTATTTTGGAAATTAATTTTATCATGCATACAGGATTTGCAAAATTTTGTTTTTATTCACATTTATTATCTTTCCTGAATTTTGGTACTTATCAAGATCAATTGTCCAGCAGTATTATTATGTCAAAAGTATGTTTGAGTTTTGATTATAAAGTAACACTTTGTAATATTTTTACTTTGTATAAATATCAATTATAGATATGCAATTCACTGAGTATATTTTTGAGGGTTAACTTTACCATTAGTGATGTTTTAAGTTATTCAAATACTTATTTTTTCCCCATCGAAGATCTGTACTTCAGTCAAGCTGTCACATTTTTAGTGTCAAATTTGTTGCTTAGGTTTTATAAAATTTGGAATATGTATTACTTAAAAATTACGAATGATCTTAATGCAACAGTATTTACTGTTTTAAGATTTAATGAGCTATTTCTCCATTTAATATTTACATGGAGGAAGTAAATGAGTGACTCACTTTTTCAGAGGTAGATGATTTTACTACCTTCAAGAGTCAAGATAAAAGAGAACTGGAATGCATTTGAGGAAGGCCCATCACTGGGGAGTAGGGTTGTGCGCTGCAGGGCAAATTTATTTATTTGTTCGTTTGAGACGGAATTTTGCTCTCGTCACCCAGGCTGGAGTACAATGGTATGGTCCTGATTCACTGCAACCTCAGCCTCCCAGATTCAAGCGATTCTTCTGTCTCAGCCTCCTGAGTAGCTAAGATTACAGGCATGTGCTACCAGGCCCGGCCAATTTTTTAAATTTTCAGTAGAAGTGAGGCCAAGCTGGTCTTGAAATCCTGACCTCAAGTGATCCGTGCAGGGTAAATTTAAATGACTAGAACTAGCAATACATTTCTTATTTTCAGTATATTTCTATATCTATATAAACAATTCTGTTTTGTCATATAAATTAATATTTTAGGTGAGATTCAATTTTTATTTTATTTTGCTTTTTAAGCTTGGCATGTGCTTCTGTAACATTCTTTCGAGTAACAGAGGTAAAAAAGAAAATATCACAATGATTTCCATTAATCCTATCTTCCATGGATAGGCAGCACCATAATTCATAGGATACTGTAGTAGCATGTTCCTCCTTACTCTATGCACTTTGTTCCCAACAGTCAACATGAAACTAAAGCAATTCTTTAAACCATACGTAAGTGTTAAATGCTTGGTGATCAGGTTCTGTTATTTTTTTTAAATACAAATAGATGTTACTTTTTCCCATTAGAAAATTAACTCTCTTTGCCTCTCCCATCCATTTGTAAAATATTGTAAGAGAAACTATTATACAAGAATTTTTAAAACTTTGTCACCAAGTTTTATATGCTACTATTTTAACCTTCTAGTTAAGTATGCCCACATTTTACCAATTATGGAGATACATGCAGAATATTTTATGAGAGACACTATGGTATTGTAAAAAAGTGTTCTGGACGTTGAATCAGAAAAACAGATTTCTAGTTTGCATTACCCAGTGACTGACTGTGCACACTGCAGCAAGTCGCTTCAATGATCTGCATTTTTGCTTTCTAACCTGTGAAGTGCAGTGGTTAAATTACATAATTTTGAACTCTTCATCCTCTGATACTCTAATGAGTCTGATTTTCCTGTCTACTAAGAAATCACAATGATGGAGAATGATGGAGGAAGACCTTAAAATATACTGTTTTAGTTTTGTAAACATTTACATAAAAATAAAAGACATATCATGGTTTTTAGAAAGAATCTTTCTCTTTTGTTTTCTCTCTCTCTCATCTACCTATCTATAATAAAGTTTAGGCACTAAATAAATTCAGTGTGTGTGTGTGTGTGTGTGTGTGTATTTGTGTTTGGTAGACTGGTAACTATTAACTAAATGTGACATTTTCTTTTTATTTTTTCTTCTAGAGGAAAAAAAATCACATTTAAAATTAAACAATATAACCCTTATTATTTTCATTCTCTGTAACTGCATAAAATGGTTTACAAATGAGATTAGTAAGTATTTGAGAGAGAAATTTACAGGTTAACCTTCTTGATATTAGTTAATTGCAACCTTCTGTTAGTCTATAGTAACCTTATTTCCAGGGTTAGAGCCAGTTTTTTGCATTAGTTCTTCCAAAGGGACCACATGTCAAATATCCTTGGAACAGGGTACAATTTAAATTACTGGTGGTCTACTAGTTAGTTTCAGTCTAGGAGAACAAACACCAGATGTATTATAGACAGACTTTAAAGGGCATTATACACAGAAGAGGGGGAATAGGCTACTTCTAAAATTGTGGGATCCACCCATTGTTGCCCTATATTATAATCTCATTCTGGAAGAATTCAATTAATATTTATCATCATTGTTCTTTGAAACGATTCCATGAATGAAGACTCCTGCATTAAGCAATTTCATCTAAGCAAAACATAATTCACTTTTGCTTATGCCTGATTTAAAGAGAAAAATTGATGATGCACAGTGTATCACATCTTATTTAAGGTTACTTTGTAATGGCCTGTGGTTTTGTTTGAAAAATCAAAACATGTGCTAATTTAAGAAACAATTTAGAACCATTGTCTGCAAAATAAATCTGCTATTTAAAGGTGAAATAAATTTTACAGACAAAATCATTTTTCTTTTCTGTTTGGGCAAGTTTTTCCCGAAGATTTTACTGAGTTTCAGCTTCTCCTTTTTATAACCCCTTCTTCATTTTCCTTCCCTGATCTCCAAACCTACACTGCTTTCAGGGTGACACTGACACTCAGCACAGCTATTAAACATGATTTTGCTAACTGCTCAGTGAGGCCTGGTGTGAATTCAGGGACCACCATGGCCAGCTGTGCAAAGCCTTTGATCTTTTATTTACATTTTGATTTCATGTTTTGGTGCTGGAGGAGATTTCTTAGCCAACACTGGCTAAACAAGGATTTAAAATTCTGTGCAAATGTTCTTTTAAACCACCGTTTAATTAGTGAAAATCTGTTATTAACCTTTTCAATTTAGGGCTATCGTATTGAAGCAAATAACTACCATTTATTTTTCCCATCCATAAAGAAATATGGACACTACTTTTCTATTCAATTTCCATTTTGTATTGCATCTTGACTGCTTTCTAAGCTACACCTACATTTTCATTGAGAGTAATTTAAATAAATTTTTTTATCATTTATAGTATCTCATGAACTTCACCAGACAATCTGCATTATACTTGAAAATTCACCTGAAAGTCTTTGCATTTTTACACAACAAAGAAGTGAAATTCATTAAGGTGCTACTTAGGGAGATTAAGATTTATCAGGGAATTCGTTTTTTTAAAAAAACTATCTGTTGGCCTGGCGTGGTGACTCATGCCTGTAATCCCAGCACTATGGGAAACTGATATGGGTGGATTGCTTGAGTTTAGGAATTCAAGACCAACCTGGGCAACATGGTGAAACATCATTTCTACAAAAAAAAAAAAAAAAATAGCCAATTGTGGTGGCCTTTTCCTGTGATCCCAGCCACTTGAGGAGCTGAGGCAGGAAGATCACTTCAACCCAAGAGGTTGAGGCTGCAGTGAGCCAAGATTGTGCCACTGTACTCTGGCCTAGATGACAAAGGGAGACCATATCTCAAAATAAAATAAAATAAAATCTTTCTTTCAATATGTATATTTTAAAGTTCTTTTAAATTAGGAGGACAGGTTACAGAAAAATCTTGCAGGCATGGCTAAATATGTTGGCATATAAATCCGAAAATTTTAAATTATTTCGTGCATTTTAATGTAGAAAGCATATATATGTATATATATCTGCAATCAATACAGAGAAATTTATATATCTATCTCTATTTTATATAGGATCAAAGAATTATATTAAGCCAAAGAATATCTAGAAACAAATGATATTATTCTCTTGGAAATAAATGCATTTCAAAACACAGAATCCACAATATTCAGCCTACTTCTTAATGAGAGGATATTATTTTAGAAGAGGAGATGTTTAATACAGAATTAATTACACTAAATGGAGAAACGGCCAAATATAGAGTAAACTGTTGGTCACCTAATGTAGTATCTTGAATGATATAAGCCTGATGTAATTATTAGCTATTGAAAATTTTTGGAGATATATTTATTTTCGTCCTTTGCAAGATTACTATATGACATCTTCATCAACATATTCAGTGGATTGTTTACTGAAATGTAGATTAAGAGCTTTCCACACAAAAAAAGAGTTTGTTCAAATATGGTCGACAAATCTTCCCTCCTGGGAGTGGTCTTTCAGTGAGCACTCTCTCAAAGATGATTGCTTGTCTTGCTGTTAGTCCTTAGTGCCAAAAATAACTTCTGCATTTGTAAAAGCTAATTAGTGCCCTGAGTTTCTGTTCTTTCCTTTTTTGGTTCTTGTTGGTTTGTTTTAATATATTAACTGGGAAATAGATAGTATTCCTATTCGCAGACAAGGGAATACAACTCAGAATATTGTATGCAAGCAGTTTATGGGTGAACCATATTAGGGACATTGTTAATGGGTTTTCTGGAAATGGGATAGATGTTGGATAGACCTCTGAATTTAAGAAAGTAACTTCGAAGAGCTCTAAAGCCTAGGCCTGAGAATTAGTAGAAATACTAAAAAAAAAAAAAAAAAAAAAAAATCCCAAATCTTTATTCATAAAATATTTGGCATTTGTATAGTCAACATTAATATTTTGTTCATCTAGTATGTGCCTTGAACTAAAATTACGTGACTGATTAATAAAGTTCTTGCCCTCAAGGTGCTAAGAGGCTAAAGTGAGAGAGACAGACACTTACTAGATAAAACCATGTGACGGCTTATTGTAAAAACCCCAATTACCATAGAAGAGTCTTGGGAAATCAGAGAAGATGGTGTCAGACCAATGGCCAACAATTTGTAGTTAACAAGATTGCTGAGAAAATATCAAGTGAATTAGAAAAATTGACAAGAATAAAATATTAAACACGATTAAAAGGAGGAATCCTTTTAAGAGGCTTCATTGTGCATACTACCTATGAAACGTTTCATTTTATAAATCATGACGTTCTCTGTTTGGTAGCAATCTGAAGTTTTTCTCAATGTTTCACAGTTTACCGCTTTGTTGCCAAAATAAAGCACACAACAGAACTAACGGTCTAGTCTCTGTACTGAGAGTAGCCCGGCATCTGTGACTCTAAAAACACCCAGATTCTGCACTTGTTTCTAGACCAGTTAAATTTTGCCACCGATAATTCACTTACGAAGTCCACTAAAGACTTTAGGAAATTGTTTAATCATAAAATGGAACAGAATACATAAAGGTAAGACTAAACACTGCTGATATGAAACCTCTCCTAAGAGAGTGTTTGCAACATGGGAGGAGCAGCGGTGAGGGAGGCAGCTGGGCTGCATCACTTTCTGCTCATCCAACTTGACCATGGGTAACCAGGAATTTCCAAGCTGATGCTTTCATATTAATGCCTTATTCCCCTACATCACCCAGCTTGTTGTTTAGTCTAATATATTAATACTTTCTGCTTAGCCAGTTCTATTCAGGATTTTCTAGTTCCCTCCCATTTGGCTTTAGCAACACATTCTTGTGAATGGGTGACATTCTGAAAAGTTTCCATTTTTCTCCTTGGGAAAGAATGTGGAACAGACCTATTCTAATTTTTATTTAACAGAATTCCATTCAGTAAGTCTTTCCTGAGAAAATAATTATAATACTGATAATAATAATAATACTTCAAATGTGTTGCGTGCCAGGCACTGTACTGAGTATGCAATATTTTATTTAACTTTTAAAACAACCATATAAGGTATATATGAGTATTATTAATCAGCATTTTATAGATGCAGAAAATGACATGTGGAGATGGTAAATAGTTTGCTCATAGGTCTTGACAATTAAGTGGTAGAACCAGAATTTAAACCCTCAAAAACTGACTGCAAAGCCTGGGTCCTTGTAATAAGCACTCCAGAAGAGGTAGATAAGTATATCATGCGCTTCTTAGGACTTATGAGAAATTCATACATTGAGTGATAGAAAAATGGTATGCGACCAAATACTGTGTTTTTAGTACTTGCTATAGGCATTTGGGAGAAACCAAAAGATAAATGTGAATCTAGGAATCTTCAGGGAAGAGGGCAACCTTTTGTTAAAAAAAAAAAAAAGAGAGAGAGAGAGATCAAGAATTCAAGGTAGAAGCATTTAACAAGACAGAGGAAGAAAGGAGGAAGCATTTCAAAGATAGCAAAACAGCCTGGCTCCTTTTGAAGGGCCAGAACACCAACAGCAGACAACGATGCATGAATACTTTCTCATAGGCCAGTGGCTTTCAAAGGCTTTCCTAGAACTCTGGAATCCTTCGAGTCAAGTGACTCCATGTCTGGTTCAACTGAAATTGCTCTACTCTATCTATTGCACATATGTGTAGATAGATATACATTCCAGCAAACCGACAGCAAGCTTGATCTGGAATCTTAGCTTGTCATTTTACCCTCTTTTCATTGAAAAGTTTATATCCACAATGACAGCTTTATATCTGTTTATAGGTTTGCAGTTCACATGTTTTTATGCCAAAACATCCTCTGATCTTTTCTACAACCTGGAGCATAGTAGGTGCTCAGTAAATGAATAAAAGGAAAATAAAACATAAAATAAGCTATTGTGGTTGGTATAGCAGGGACTTTTTGCTTTCTTCTTCTCCAAGAACAAGATTTCTAAACTTTCTAAACTTTATTTTCTTCTATAATCTTTCTTCTCTCAGATTAAATCTAAAAATAAAAGAGATGTAGAGCACTGAGTCTCTTTCTCCCTGCTTGTAATTATTTTCTCCAATCAGGATGTAGTTTCAAGGGTGGCCAACACTGTCAATCACCCTCTGCCCTTCTTTGAAACTCACTGATTATGGGAAAGTGCTTTGCATGTAATCACTTCAATTACTCAGTAAAACTTCCTGTGTTCCTTCTGCTGGTTCTGAATGTGGATTTTTAAAGAGACTTTGCTACTTTTTCTTTACGTTCTTTTTAAAACACATTTAGAAGAAGTAGAACAAAATAGTTTTGTAGTATGACTGCACATCTGGTTGTCCAAATTCGCTTACCCTTCCTAGAGGTTCATAGGATTGGAGCAGACAATAGATATGGCAAAGACACCAGAATGAAGGGCTTTTTTTGCTGAGGGTTAATCCAAGACTGCAGATTCCAGGGAGGTTGCAAGCTGGGAACTTGGTCAGCAGGCTGTTGTATTTGAAACCATTCATTTTGTCAGAAATTCCTCTGGCATGAAGTGCTGGGGTTACTTTATGAGTGATACACTTTTTTGGCCTTGAACTTGGTTAAAAACAAAACAAAACAAAACAAGAAAAGCAAGAGCAAAAACAACCCAAAACAAATAAAACAACCACAGCAAAACCTCCTCTTTGCTGGAACTTCCAGTGAAGGGGATGGTAGCTTCAAAAAGAGATTTTTCTCTTGATCTTTGAGGGCTACGACCTGCTTTATGATAGTATAGTCACTCTGTTGGCAAAATCTTCTGGAGAAGCTGCCAGGCTCCTGATCATGGGTGGTGTGGTGTGTATAGGACTAAGCTGAGGACTGCTCTCCCAATTGGCTCAGTGATTGCAGTCTTTTCAGAATAACCAGTCACTCAAACAGCATGGTGCCAGGGGTCACAGATTTCTCCATGTGAACCTCTGCACTCTTAGAAACTCATTCATGGGAAGTGTAATGAAGTTTTGATGATTTCATATTCAGTGATATCCCACATAATCTATCCTAAGCAAAATCTCTGGTGTCCAAGCTCTGATGCCCCTGTTTCAATGAGCTCGATATGAGAGATCTTAAGGAAAAGAATGATCAATTCCTTATTTAGCATCCGTCTTTGTCCATTCAGTCTGGTTTAATAAAATAGCATCAGTTAGGTTGCTTATGTGTTTCTCACAACTCTGGAGGCTGAGAAGTCCAAGAACAAAGTGCTGGCCCATGTGGTGTCTAGTGAGGGCCAGACATCTGATTCAGAGGGTGACTTCTAGCTGTGGGCTGACATGGTGGATGGGTGGAGGAATCTCTCTGGGACCTCTTTTAGAAGGGCACTAATACTATTTATAAGAGCTCTGCCCTCATGACCAAATCACCTCCCAAAGTCCTCACCTCATAATTCCATCACCTTGGGGGTTAGTATTTCTACATATAAATTTTTAGGAGACATAAACATTCAAACCACAACAACCTCCAAAAATTAAAGAAAAATTCAAGTGGGAAGAACTGAGAATCAGATCAGGTAGGGACACTGGGAACATAAATAAAACAAAAAATGTTTTACAAAATATTTTATATCATCAATAAAGTGCTTTCCTATATATTAATTCCTTTGGTGCTATAATAAAAAAAGACAATGGAGGTTATTTAACACTCACTAAATATGTATGCTAGGTTCTTTTTGTGTGATATCTTCCTTATTCTTTACAAAACTATTGTGAAGCAAGCACATTATTTTATTTAATGAATTCTTTTTTTATAAAGCAAGAGAGCAAAAATTAAAATAGTTTGGCACTGTCTTGATGAGATAGTTAATAAGCAATGGGCCAGATTTTAATCTGTGTGCCTCTTTGCAAAACTCATGTTATTTCCCCTGGTCTTTCTTTGTACAATAGGCAGGAAGAACACTTGCGGCAGTTACATTACCACTAGAAGTATCACCTCGGTTTCACAGATGAAGTACTATGTTTTCAGGAAATCATGTAATTGGACCAGGTGACACATCTAGGGAAGTAGAAAGAAAAAGATAGGAGAGGCCAGATGCAGTGGTGCAGTCCTATAATCCCAGCACTTTGGGATGCGGAGACAGGCATATTGCTTGAGCCCAGGAGTTAGAGACGAGCCTGAGCAATATAGAGAGGCCTGTTCACTACAAATAATAATAATAATAAAAATTAGACAGGTGTGGTGACACATGCCTGTAGTCCCAGCTAGTCAGGAGTCTGAGATGGGAGAATCACCTGAGGCTGGGAAGTCAAGGCTGCAGTGAACCAATATTGCACCACCACAGTCTGGCATGGGCAATGGGAGTGAGATCTTTTCTCAAAAAACAAAACAAACAAACAAACAAAAAAAGAGAGGGAGAGAGAGAACACATCTGAAAAGAATCTTGGCTGATTCTTCATGAAAAAGAAAGATGAGGGCCTCAGCTAATTCAAGATTCCGAACTTGGTGATTTGAAAAATGGTAATGTCACCAAAAACCATTTTAATGTTAAAAGAGTTAGCAAGTCTTGAGGAAATTAGTATGGTGGTCTGTTAAACTAACTCTGAGTTGACATTCAAATATTTATTGAAATGACCAGAAGGAACTGAGAAGGTGCAGTCAGAGGACGGGCTCATTCTGGATATACGCCTTTCAAATCATACTTGCTCTGGAAGCTCTTATTCCAGATTTCTCAAAACCATTTGCTTTTGACAATTTGGTCTTAATTCTCTTGTCACCTCTCCTACTCAGTCTTTCTTAGTCCAGTCTAAATTTTCCATCCCTATTTGTTTCAACACTCTTAACATATCACCATGTTTTATATTCTTCAGAGCACTATTTATCTAAAATAATCTCAGTCATTGTGTATTTACTTGCTTGCTGTCTCTTTTCACTAAAATTCATCCCTCATGAACGAAATGAGGGATCTTTGCCTCTTCCATTCACCAGTGCTTCACAGACTACAATTATTATTGGCTGAAAATAAGCACTCATTAAACATTCACAGAAAAAAAAAAGAAAGAATGAATGAATATAGATAATTTGACTGAAATATATGTGGGTCTCTGAGTTAAATACTGAGGAATCATAATTTAATGAAACATGTTATTTGTCATTAAGGAGCTATGCCATGCCAATAAAGCAGCCCTCTGAGGAAGGATGTTTAGGCAGAGGAACACAATGAAGTGCTCTGCCTCTGGCAAGCAGCCAAAGATAGGGTATATGGAGACAAAACTGATCCAATAAATGAGAAAAATAAAAGCACATAGTATAAAAGTATGGCAGTATAGTATTATGGAAACCAAGTGATAAAGATGCTTTATGGTGAATATTAGTGGGATAGGATAAAAAATTAAATTGCCATTTACCAATGAATGCCAGAGATAATAAAAAAAACACAGGTCCTACTTCAATGCTAACTTATTCTACTTTTAGCCTTTCGGTTTTATTCAAAATAAGTAACAAGTTAAAAAACTATAGTAAAGCATTCTTGCTTTTGGCCCCAAACATCCTTGAAATGTTTATTTAAGTGATGTTTTACACATAAATTTGCATGTGTTTTCATATCAAGTATATATAGTATAATAAATATATAACAATAATAGGAAAAAGTATAGCAACATGAACTACATATGAGCAGTTAAGTGGAATTATCTTTCTCTACATCACAGAACAATATTTGAACTCTTATATATGATCATTTTCCTCTGAAATCAGTGGCCGTATTTAGAAATAAATATAATATTAATGGCAGTTCAATACCTGGGAAAGATTAGCAAGAAGGAAAACAACATTTCTCTTGGAAGAAAATTATAATTACATTTTAATTAATTTCATTTAAATTTTATTTTAATGAAACTCAACCTATAACTCTAGGGTAATTATATCCTTAATAGTTTAGTCTCCAAAATCATTTGAGTCTCACCTGTTGTATCTTGAATGTCTTTGCTGTTATAATATATTCAATATGAGGCAAAAAATGTTGAGTTTCTTTAGTTTTTGTTGCCAGAATTAAAGCAAAATAAGGAATTTATAAAGAAACTCTATTGTTTTCAGAAGTCATTTTCCTTTGTAATTAGCAACAATCAGTTTAAATTACAGTAACTTATGTAAATTTACATCTTTTGTGTTTTCAGGACTAGATCCTATAAACACTTTTAACCACAGTAGCAGAAAATTAGGTTAATTATGAACACATTTAATGGGCCACATTAGTGAACCTTTGGCATAATTTATGATATTGAAAAAATTATTTTTATTCTTAAATCAAAAATATTGAATCACTAAATTTCAAGAAATTCGTCTTTGAAAAGTGTTACCCTGCCAGAAATTCTTAATAAATTAAATATTTAATATTTAAACATCAAAATATTTGGAAATAAAAGGAAATACAATTTTGGGGAATTGACCCTTTAAGAATAATGACACGAAGGCCGGGCGCGGTGGCTCAAGCCTGTAATCCCAGCACTTTGAGAGGCCGAGACGGGCGGATCACGAGGTCAGGAGATCGAGACCATCCTGGCTAACACGGTGAAACCCCGTCTCTACTAAAAATACAAAAAACTAGCCGGGCGAGGTGGCGGGCGCCTGTAGTCCCAGCTACTCCGGAGGCTGAGGCAGGAGAATGGCGTAAACCCGGGAGGCGGAGCTTGCAGTGAGCTGAGATCCGGCCACTGCAGTCCAGCCCGGGCTACAGAGCAAGACTCCGTCTCAAAAAAAAAAAAAAAAAAAAAAAAAAAAAAAAAAAAAAAAAAAAAAAAGAATAATGACACTAAAAATATCAATTATTTTAAGGAATATTTGTGAATTTACTATTATTATCTGCAGATAGCTCGAATATATAAATGTATATTTGTATGTGTATATTTATTTTTCATTAATATTTTCTTATTCCTTAAGGGCAAATAAAATGCTAATGAGCATACAAAATAAGGAAATAAATGGTGATTCAAATGCATTTTATTTCTATGAATATTTTGAAAGACTTCTTATCGATTGTTTTATTATTTATTTTGAAGTAACCATGGTTCCCTGTTTTATGCCTAATGTTGGCCAAGCCAGCATAATACAGAGGTGATTAACCAAGTACTACATAAATTCAAGATACAGGTGGAAACAAATTTAAAGTATCAGTGTAGGTGATAGCATCACCTATTTACTGTTTTCATCTTTATCCCTCATTTTCATGACACAGATTTATCTCAGTGAAATTTTTATTATTGCCAAAGTGAACAGAACTCAGGGTGCAGCAAATCTGTTTTAGAAATTTGTTTAAAAAATGAAATGGTTAATATATAATAGATAAGTACTAAAGTAACTCATTATTTCACTAGTTAGCTGCAACCTGCTTTGCTCTGCTGGTTGACTTCAAGAGGTTATTTTTCTTACTCATTTTAAACTTCCTTCTGAAACATGTTTTTTTGCATAGGCATTCTGCCAGATCTTAATAAATTTAGTGAGGTCTGACAAGTATGTTTATATTTTTGTGAACTATAAAGATCAGGGTTTCCTGGAGTAGATATAAAAAGAGGGTAAGGTGTCATTTAGTTAATTTAAAACACATTATTGGACAGTGACTCTTGATCCTATGCTATTATAATTAAATTTTATTCCAGTTGAAAAACAATGATCTTTGTTTTTAAATCTGGATAAATTTCTCAAAGGTTTTTTTTTTTTGTGATTTATGGATACTTTTGTTACTGTTGCTTGAATTTTCATGTTCCAAACAGCTTTCTCTTAATGATTTTTTTTCTAATTATTGTGGATTTCAGTTTTGACAAACAGCTAAAAATTCTATGACCAAATGTTTACCTGTTAATATTATATAATCAAATTATATGTAACTATATGAGCTGACATAACCTTATAAGCATGAGTTAAAGAACGGATTACGTGAGAAAATAACACTTTAAAATTACTGCATTTATGAGGATTTATTACGTGAGAATGGTTTTACTACATCATTTTAATACTGCTATAAAATATATTTATGTACATTTTATATTTTATTGTTCCTAAATATCCACAAAGCACGCAAGAGAAGTTTCACAAGCCTGCCTGAAGAAGTGATACTGAGTGGGCACTGAGAGACCACAGTGAACAAAATGTGGAGAAAGAAAAATTGCATCTGGATAGAAATAGTATGCCTTGATCCCCAAAGTACCCACCTTAGGGAGTTGTTATGAGGATTAAATGATACGGTGTTATATGAAGTTCTTTCCCAGTTTTGGACATATAATAGCCTGTCAAAAGATGGCAGGTTCTGTGTTAAAAGAATTGAATCTAATTGACATTTCTTTGGTTTTTAGCTCACAAATAGAGATAATCAGAGCTCCATTCTGCATGGAGTGGATCATGTTTATCATGTTCTATTCTCTTCTGGACCTGGTGGTTTAAAAGGGCATTTGAACATGACAGCTGAGAAGGAATATCGAAAGGACTGGAGTAGGATGCATCCTATGAAGTACTACACATCTTTATGTATTCTAAAGAGAGTAGTCTTATTTTCTTTGGCTCTGGAAAGCAGTATCACAACCAAATGCATGAACATTATAAGGTGGTAGATTTCAGATCAACACGAAGGAGCATTTTCTAAATGTACAACGGCTTAGTAATAGAACTGCCAAGAATGATGGTGTATTTCCTGCCTTTGAAGAAGCAAGAGAGGGTAAATGACTAGTAGTTGAAGTGTTGTTAGCAGCAATGGGTAAAGCTAGAATGTTAGCATCAATAATTTACTTTAATATCCAAAAAAAACTTGTAACAACTAATAGTGTTAGAAAAAAACTGGAAAGGGATTATAGATCAGTGCATGTGGGAGATAGGGCAGTCCTGAATAATGATTGCAAAAATTGACTTATGCATGCTGTCAGCTACCGATGGAGAGAAATCAGTTTTATTACTAATGGATAGATTTCTCCCCATTTTCTACATTACATTCAAGTTCAGTTGAGACGAAAATCCCCATCTTCTTTCCCTAGACTGCTGTGTCTTATTTTTCTCCTTTTTTCTAAAGGATAATAGAATAGGCTCCAGAAGCAGAATGTTTGGGTTCCAATCTCAGATTTGCCATATACTAGTATTTTGGTCACCAAAGATTGTAGTAACTGAGGAAAAAGGAAGAAAAAAAATAAACTGAGTTCTGGTTACTGAGTCAAAAAAATTACGAGAAATAAAATACAAAGAATGGAAATACAAAATTAAGTATAAAAATACATGAAATAACTTTAAATATATATTATATAAAATCTCTAGTGGCTCTACTCGGGTTATTATTGTTAGGCCTATTGGTAGAAGATAATTCCTCCTTTGGGTGGGGAAGCTGTCTCCTATTTCTCTGGATGATTTCATATCTATTAGTACATGGGGCACTCAATGATTATTAATGTCACTTCCCAGCAGGTGCAATAATTAGAATGGGTTTTAACACATGATTTATGTACGTAATAAGATATGTAAATACAAGAGTCATCCAAAGTATAGTAAATGAGCTAAAAAGGTAAGAGGGGCGGGAATAAAAATACTTTCAATTACCCACTTTACACCCATAGGTTCTAGACGATGTGGCCAGGATTTTTAGCAAAAATCATCTGTTTGACAAATTTTGTGCAATTTCTGTAACTATTTTTCTGCTTCTTCTTAATAAATTATTTGACAAGTTTCTGTACTGCTACGTCAAATTTTTTCAGTTACATTTTGCACAGAAACTTCGGATCTACATCCCAGAGGAGGCTGCGGGAAACCGTAGGGTATCAGATAAACTTGTACTGGAAGAGTGCCAGCCATATAAAAGAGTCTCCAACAATGATAATACTAGTTGTAAAATCCTCCTTCCTAAGGAATCTGAATAGATAAAGGAAAAGACAGTTTTGCCACTTCCCTTTTCAAAGATACAGATCTGCGTCTTTCAAAACAGCACTATTATTTGCCAATCTTCCTGCAAAGTCAAGTGTAATATTTGTGCTTTCTCCTGATTACTTGAATAAACAGCACATTGCAAAATGTTTCTCTCAAAGATCAGTTAATGCATCATTGCACAGGGTAAGGCAAAAACCACTGTGAGGTTAAGATTATCATTGTAACCTAATCAATACAAATAGTTTCCTAAAAAAACAAACCTTCCTTATTATATCAGTCATTCAGAGATTTCCTTTAATACTAAGTGCAAAGCATAGAAATAAGTAATTTGGAAAGATACAATGAAATATAAGTCTTAATCACAACCTTTAAAGAGTTTACAAAACATTCACAGAAGTAAAACATACTTAGAAGATACTAGGTATTCATTGCTGATATAACAAATTACCAAAAAAAAGAAACACACAAAAAATAACAACAACAACAAAAAAAGACTTGGCTTTAAAGCAACACAGCTGTATTCTTTGTTAGTGTACCTCCGAAGTCTGATGTGCATCTCACTGGGATAAAATCAAGGTGACAGCAGGGCAGTGTTCACTTCTGGTGGCTCTAGGGGAGAATCTGTTTCTTCAACTTCTTCAGCTTCTAGAGGCTGCCCATATTTCTTATCTTTTGGCCCCTTTCTCCATCTTCAAAATCAGCAACGTTGCATTCCTCTGACCCTTATTCAGATAGCACAGCTCTCTCTGAGCACAGCTGGGAAAGGTTCTCTGACTTAAAGTAATCATATGATGGACCTACCTGGATAAACCAAGATAATCTCCCGTCTCAAAGTTCTTAACCTCAACCACATATACAAAGTCCCTTTTGCTATGTAAGGTATCACTACTTCTAGGGATTAGGACATGGACATCTTTGGGAAACATTATTCTGCCTACCACAACATATAAAATCACTATGGTATCTTTAGCACTTAGAAAATACTTCATAAATGTTTTTAATCAATGAATAAATACAAAGATGTATAAAGCAATAAAGATGATATGAGAAAAGGGCTTTTAGGTTTATGGAAATAGACATCTCTCGTACATAAATTCACATGACTTGTTTTTGGCACAGTAATATCTAATTAATATCTCATTATTTCAAGTCAAAAATTTGAAGATTCCGTTTAGAACTTATAAACTGCTGTTTGAGGTGGTAGGCACACGTAGTCCCAGCTCTCTGGAGACAAAGGCAGGAGGACTGCTTGAGCAGAGGAGTTTGCGACTGTAGCGTGCCATGATGGTGGCTGTGAATAGCTACTGTACTGCAGCCTGGGTAACATAGCAAGACTCCGTCTCTAAAAATAAATGTTTCCAAAAGAACTTAAAAGTATGTACTTATAAATGCATTAATGAATGGTGTTACAATTATAAAAAATAAACTCTAGTGTCAATACATGTTAATATATTGCTCATAAGTTCTGCTATTACAAATCATATACTGTTTAGAGTGCCGTTTATTAGAGCTTAACACAATCTCAATACAATGCCAATAGGCATAGATCTTGGGTTTTGTCTTAAAATTATATCTAAAGATACGTATCAGAGAATGGGAATCTTTGAAAGCTGGAAAAGTAGAAATCTGCTCTCAGTTTCAATTTCTATTATTGTAAATTGACAGACCTTGAGTGACTTATAAATCTAGCAGTCTACTAAATGATAAACTGACTTACAGTAATTCACGGTGGTTTTGATGAACAGATTTTACTTATGCATTCTTGTGAGTGTGTGTGTATGTATGCATGTATATACAGATGTGTGTCTGTGTATATGTGTCTGTGTGAAAGACATTAAATAGTGAATTTACTATTATCTTTTTTTTTTTTTTCTTTGAGACAGGGTCTCACTCTATCGTCCAGGTTGGAGTGCAGTGGTGTGATTCATGGCTCACTGCAGCCTCAGCCTCCTGAGCTCACACACTCCCACCTCAGCCTTCTGAGTAGTTGGGATCACAGATGCGTACCACCACACCTGTCTAATTTTTGTATTTTTGTGTAGAAACGAGGTTTCACCAAGTTGCCCAGGCTGGTCTCAAACAATCCACCCACCTTGGCCTCCCAAAATACTGGGATTACACATATGAGCCACCGCGTCAGCCTTGCAATGTTGTTTGAATGAGAATATCAAATACTTTGAATATATTAGGTGAAAACAATTAAAGCCTACTTAGTGACTGCTAAATATATTTTGGTAGTCACTAAGATATGCCAGACACTGCCATAGGCTCTAACTCAGAAGGTGGACAATATATAGTCAATCATGTACTCTATTAATAGAATGAGTGGTTAGCTTGAGTTCTTTTGAAATAGGAAAATTCAGTTAACATTTGATTAATAAAAATGAGAAGCTGAGTCAATAAGAATTTTTTGGACAGGGCATGATGGTATTTATTCTCTTTTTACTGATTTAATGGTACAAAACACAAACGCTTAGCTCCTGGGTGCTATATACCCATTTTGGAACTTCAAGAAAATTATTTTAATGACATTTATCAAGAAATGATGCCAATGCAAAGTTAAGTATGCTCAAAACTTCTTACATTTTAAAATACCAAATTATTTCACTTAAATATAATTTTTTACTAGCAATATTTTATAACATGGAATTCTGTGGCTTCTTCTGCTTCCCTGCATTAGTTAATGAGTGGATGCATGCAGCAAAGTTAAATTCATGTTGAATTTCACTTAAAACTTATTGTAAAATATTAACAGATACTTTGGATTAAATAATTGTTAAACACTAAGGCATTTCCTAATATCATTATGCCAAGATCATGCCTTCACTTGCATTTTAATTTAGGTATTTTCTGTTTGAGATATTAAATGACTCAAGGACTATCTTAAGTGTTTCAGTATTAATAAGACTAGTAATAAAATTGTATTGTGTTACTAAATATGTCATCTGTGTTTGCATGTTTATTCTCTAATCATCACTATAATTCACATGTAAGACATGTAAGTGTAAATAACTGCTACAACTCTTATTATAATCATTTTGCAAATGAATACAGTAAAATAATTTGTCCAGGTTTTCTCAGTTAGTAAGTGGTATAATTAAGATTTCAACCAGCTGGTCTACACTGTGCTATCTCATTGTGTACGTTAGGAAGAACATAAATAAATCCCTAACAAGAAATGTTAATTGGTAGGGTATTCAAGCTATATATTGTACAGAAATCCTGAATTAAAAATTAAACAAGACACAAAATTTTTTCTGATAAGTAATATTTGGGACAATGGCTAAATAATCATAAGATGTACTAGCACTTTGGAGAGGTAAAAGACTGTCTCTTAGGAAAATGACAGAAAAAAAGTATAGAAAAATATTAGTGCACCTTTAAATGTGAGAAATGCTAGAATAAATACATCATTTTGAGGCTGGACAGAGACAGCTGAAAAAGAGAATTCTCTTACTTAACTCTTAAAAGAGAAGGCCATATGTAATCTTTCTTATTCACATAAAACAAGCAAATAAACTAACCACACAAAAGAGATTTAGAAAACTCTATGAACATTTTTTCTTTTATCAGGGCAAAGCAAACAAGCAGTTTAAGGATAGCTATAATCTGGTGCTCTCCATAGTGGGTGTTCTGCTAAATGTCATCACTTATTCAGTATGCAAGGAATAATTCTGTTTTGGAGTTGCAGCATGAGGACACTGGGCTCATTCTAGAGGTGTTTCTCCCTTCTAGTCCCTTCATTCAGGACTAGATTAAAGCATTGGGCAATATACTTCATCTGTCCTTTACACTTACCGTTTTCCATAATTTTGCTATGTTCATTATTGTGAGTTGTAAAAACATATAATTAAAACAAGATTAAATAAAGAATATAGAAAATGTCAGGAACTATGAATTTGCCTCCTCGCATGCTTTGTTCCATGGCTAGAAAAGCTATGTTTCTGGTGGATTTGATAGTCCCTTAGCTCTATCAAGTCTCCAGGAGTCCAGTAACTGCAAATCCTCACAAACTTGAAAATGGTAAGAAGTCTGCCAAGAACCCTCCCATTTAGAATGAGGATTCCCAGGCTCATAGTTTAGGAATTTAAGTAGAAGCTTCTTAAAAAACTTAAAGTATACTATCTTATTAAGCATAAACTAGATATAAATTCAGTCATTTAAAAAATGTTGCAAGATTAATGTATCATATGGGGCCATGCTATCATAGCGTTAGCTAAATAACTCTTTAAGTAATTCCTAAGAAGGGCCAATGCACCAGATGACTAGTGTACAGAATAGTATATTATAAAGAAACAAACACTGCCCCCCAACCCTCGGCCCTGTACACACAAAAAAAGCAGTGCTCCACCAGGTGGAGCCTTTTTCTCCCAGGTTTGAAATGTAATTCCTGGTACTAAGTGCCATCTGGTAAGTGGAATTGCCCTCAGATATCCCCAGGACCACAATAAACATGGAACATGTACATATAGTAAAAGGGAAACCTAAATTTTATTACATGGCTTTTAAGATGCAAAATAAATGGATTAAACAGTTACTTTGAAAAGTACCTTATTGTGAATATTCCCATTTTCTTACACTAATGATTTTATCATGGTTGGATTCTAAACTGGGAAAAAGAAATAGATTCCTCCAATTCATGCATTTTACTAATATGCCAGTGTCGAACATACCAGGTGTGGAGTGCTTAGGTTTTATAAGTTTGGGGGCACTCCAGATTTAACAAAGCAGCCAACACCTGGAAATACATAAAAGCTGGCCTCTAAGCACAAGGTGATGAGTGTTAGTTAACTAGGCCCCCTGGATTCAGAAAATGGCCCCTCGTGGCTCAGAAAAGAAAACTGAAAATGCAGCATCAGAGTTTAGTTTTAGCTCAGATTTCCTGGTGTTCTCAACGCCTATCCTCTCTTTACTCCCAAAAGGCAAAACACAGCTCAAGTCATGGCAGTCTTTTCTGTTTGAGAAGAATTTCTTTTAATATATACCCTGCTATTGTTTTATAGTCATAGTGAACAATATAAAAATGCTGTTTAAGTATATATGGCATATTTCTAGAGGAAAAAAATAACCCTGCTATTTTTACATACATGACAATTCCTACCCTGTGATGATGTACTTTAACTGTTACTGTCATTTTCCTGGATGTTGCTTTGTGGTCTCACCACAAATTCTGCAACAGATTTCCTGGGAGTGTGGCAAAGTCATGCGTGAGTGGTTGAGACTATGATTTGACTGAGTAACCATTAGAGTCTTTTTAGTGGTTAATCCATGATGAATTAATAAAAATAAAACCTTTACATTAAGTCTATAATTATAATGTGTACTGAAGTCCTGTAAGTTGCTTTTAATTAGGTCATTTTTATTATGTAACGGACAAAGACTCACCAAATTCCCAGAGACTCTATACTTGACTCTATAGATTGCATCACATTCCTTAGCAGACAGGTGTTTTGTTAGACATAACTATTTTAAAACACTTTTCTTTAACCATTTTCTCTGGACTTGTGTCTGTGGTAAGTGCTTGGCATACTCTCCGAACAAGGAGCTATCTTCAGTCATTGTTACCTTGTATTCAAAAGACAAAGTAATCAAAATCCTGTTATCCTGGTTCATAATATACTATGCAAACTACTGGTAGAAAGAAAGGGGGATTTCAAACTCAAGTGCCACCAACATACAGATAACTTTTTAGTATCTTTTAAAATTACACCTTTAATAGTTATTATCTTGCTTTTCCCATAATCACATTTAGACAACATTTACACCAATCATCTTAGACTAGATCAACATTATCTAACATAGCTTTCTGCAATGATGGATATATTCTGTATCTGCATTACCTACTGTGGGAGCCACCAACCACACATATGTGATTACTGAACACAACAGAGGAGGTTTTGTTTTAATTAATTTAATTTTGAATATATATAGGAACATGTGGCTTATAGCTACCATATTAGACATCACAGGTCTAGGTGTCTGCATGAATGTTGTACCCACTCTTCAATAATTTTGCAAATAGATATGTCATCATGCTTGCTTGTGTCATATAGATTTTAGTTTCTGTTTCATGTTTAAAGCGGTTTTTGTCTGATTCAAATTGTAGTGAATTTTGTAATATTTCCTATACTAAAGGTAGTTAACATATTCAGTGGTGAGGTCTAAAGATAAAAAAATGACCAGTTAGAGGGTAGAATCAACAAACAGGAAAAGAGTGAGACGATACGGTCGTATAGGAAAAGTAAGCAATACCAAAGGTTACACAAATGCTTCCTTCATAGGTTTGGAAGGTAAGAATTGTATAGAAGTATAGTGGCCACCAAAGAATTCAGATAAGTAGGATAATCTAATTTTAAAGATAGAAGCAATGCTGGAAATTTCTTAATCTGGATCTCTTTCAATGTGGCATAGTGTTTGATAGCAGTGATTTGATACCTGGATAGCTGGTGTCTTCAAATCACATTTCATTAACAATTTAACCTAAACCAAGTCACCATCTCTAAATGATTTCATTACCTGAAAGTCAATGACAATAATTAGATATACCTCTTACATACACATACCTTTTTTTTTTTTTTTTTCCTGAGGCAAGGTGTAAGGGCAAGTGAGATAATACGTATGAAGTGTTTAGTACAGCACCTGACACATAGGGTCCCATTTTGGTGATAGGGAAACTGAGGTATTAGGGCAATAAATTAGCTCCCTCAATTTGTAATTGTTTTAGTAAGTGACTCAGCTGGGATTTGAAAGCAGGCCTATGACTAAGCTGAGCCTGTCAAAGTGGTAGCAGAAACAGAATGGCACCTGGCATGTGACAGGCATTTAATAAATAAAATGACAGTTCAAGAACACAAAACGCATTAGTAATCACAGGCATTTAGTAAACAAAATAACCAGTTCAAGAATACAAAACTCATTAGTAATCTGCAGATCATAAGGTCATGTCAGTTTATTCCCCACGTACGAACGAACTTATAAGCATCACTTGTGGAGAAACATGAGCTTAAGACAAAGAAAGATACTGTGTTAAAGCAGCAGCCTTTTAAAAAGCTCAGTAATAGAGGCTTTTCCATTAAATCCATCTAGTATCCATGATACTAGAAACCTCAATCATAGGACAGATTTAAAATGGTATTATAGGGTAATGAGTATCCATCTAGCATTTCAGTATTTACATAAATTGCAATATTTAAAGTAATCTCTTTACAAGTTATTTTATTTTATCAAAAACTTTTCAGACACAATTTTTTGGGGATTTATACAAACTGTTTAACACTTAAGAAGTACTGGCTTACCTTGGAGATACTGCTCGTTTCGCTTCTGACCATTGTGATCAAGCAAAAATCACAATAAAGCAAGTCACATGAATTTTTTTTTGTTTCCCAGTGCATATAAAAGTTACACAGCAGACTATTAAGTGTGCAATAGCATTATGTTTAAAAATGTCTATACCTTAACTTAAAAATACTTTATTGTTAAAAAATGCTAACGATCGTATGAGCCTTCAGTGAGTGGTAATCTTTTCGCTGATGGAGAGTCTTGCTTGATGTTCAGAGTGTTGCTGTGGCTTTGGCCTAAGGCTTAAGGGAATATTGCAGCTGGTTTGATCTTCTATCTAGACTGCTTGAATTATCTGCATATCAGCAATAAGGCTGCTCTGCTCTCTTATCATTTGTGTGTTCACTGGAGTAGCACTTCTAACTTACTTCAAAAACTTGTCTTTTGCATCCGCAACTCGGGTAACTGTTTGGTGCAAGAGGACTGGCTTTTGACCTAACTCATCTTTCGGCATGCCTTTCCCCAGAAGCTTAATTATTTCTACCTTTTGATTTCAAGGAAGAGACATGTAACTCTTCATTTCACTTGAACACTTAGAGGTCATTGCAGGGCTATCAGTTGGCCTAATTTCAATAATGTTGTGTTTTAGGAAATAGAGAGGCCTGAGGGGTGGGAGAGAGATGGGTGAACAGCTGGTCAGTGGAGTAGTCAGAATACACACATTAATGGATTAAGTTTGGGTTGTGGTTTGTGGTGCCCAAAACAATTATAGCAGTAACATCAAAGATCACTGATCACAGATCATCATGTAAAATAATAATGAACTACTTGAAATATTGCAAGAATTACCAAAATGTGACACGGAGACACAAAGTGAGCACACGCTGTGGGGAAAACGGCACCAACAGACTTGCTCAATTCGAGGACACTACAAAACTTCAATTTGTAAAAAAACACGTTATCTGTGAAGTACAATAAAGTGAAGAGCAATAAAATGATGTATGACTATGTAAGGCAATCAGTAGATGATGGGAAAACAACAGTGTATGATGTAGAAAGAACAAAGAGAATGTGTTATCAAAATAGACTAAACTAATAGCATAATTAGAATTTCATTTGAATATTTCTTTATAGTTTTACGAGATTTAAAATTGTGTATTGATTTATTTTATAAATTATTATGGAGCACCTCCTATATATCCAGTCTTAGACTTATTTTGGTGATTATACTCTGGAACATGTGATTCTTCTCCTCCTGGGGTTAAAGAAAATGTATACCATCCTATGGAGTATGACTAATCTGAATCTCACACTTGAATATTACTTCGGGATCTTAAACGCAAGTTATTTAAGAATAAAAATAACTTACCTATGTTTCCTCAACTATAAAATGAGAATTTTAATAATCTTAAACTTTCTGTAAGAATTAAATAATTTTCAATGGTATGTAATATGATGCTTAGCATACATTAAGAGCTCAGTGCATATCAGCAACAATTTCAGTAAAGAAAGACCAAATAATTTTTGTCAACAAGAAATACAAATAAATTATATAGATTTTTAGTTGTATTTACCATATTTAATATGACAGTAAAAAAAGTCGTGAAAACGTGTGACCTAATAAATAAGTTTATTCAGTTTTCTAATGTCCTGAACCCCTTATCCCGGATAGATTTTGCTCCTAACTTATAACAATAATTTACAACCCTGACTCTAGTTTTTTCTGAGAGAAAAAAATAAGTAGAAACAATGTTCGTTTTCTTTCCTTACCTACAGGAATTTACTTACAGAAAAATCTAGCTTCTTTTTAAAACAGCCTTAATCCCTTGTTGGGCCAAGGGAAAACTTTTCCATTGCTCACTGAAGTTTTGCTAAAAAAATTACTGACAAGGGGCAGATCAATAGGAGAAAAAGGCATATACATTTATTTGATCATAATTTTATACAACACGAGAGCCTTTAGAACAAAGACCCAAAGTTACAAAAGAAATTGTCCATTTTTATGCTTAGGTTCAACAAAGTGTGGGCAGGTGTGGAGAAATACAACTGGACAAAAGGAATATGATCTCATGCTAACAAACTGAGTGGGGATGCCTGGCAAGGTGAGATTCTTCCTGGTATATCTGTGCAACACTCATTCCTTCTGGGTATGGGGCAGGACCTTCTCTGGAATGGGATCTTATGAGCTACGATCAAACAAGGTAGGTCAGATAATGTCTTTATGGCCAGATTTCACACAGAAAGTTGAGGTGTTAGAGTGATATGTTTAGGTTTTATGGCTGGTTTGGGAAAAAGGGTTCTGGTTTCTAGGAGCCACCTTGGGAAAGAGGGATTCTAGTTTCTACGGCTCGCCTTTGGGGAGAATGAAGGGCCGGAGACTGGAGGGCAAGAGAAGGTCGGAGAGAGCTGCTTCTGAGGTCTTCACTTGGGGTATCATCTTTCTGAGTCCCTACACTTTAATAAAGCACAAGAGATGCAGTGGAGCAATTCAGGGTAATGGTCAGGCAATACATTGAACTGAGATTTCCCAAAAGGTCTAATGAACAGTAAAAAGAAAGTAAAATGGATCCTGGGGACACCAGAGAGAGGCTGACAAATGAATTTTAAGTAAGGAGAAAATGATAAAAGAGAAGGATTAGCAATAGAAATGGGTCATATAAAATAGATCCTTCAAAAGGAATTTGCTTAATCCCTAGCTTCTCCAGATATCCCACAACCTCAGGGACTTATCAGGCAGGTCGTTTTTCCCTGAAAGTTGGGGTAGGGGAGCTGGAGGACAAATGAAGGTGGTATGTGGAGGGAAGGCTGTTCTGTGGATGAGTTTAATTCAGCCCCACAATTACTTCTGTACAGCTACACACTGCTCTAGTCATTTCCACATTCGGTTTGCTTTCTCTTCCTCTGTGGACAGGGGCACTGTTCTCTAATAATATCCATCTCAGAGAGACACAGGGGCAACTCTCCCTCAGCATCCATTAGAAATAAAGCAGGCTCTGGCTTAAAGTTACCAGAGCATCCACCTCTGGGTGCAAAGACAAAATCTCTGAATCAAGTGAGCGGTCTGTGCAATGACCTTACAAAGATTTGATACCTAGCAGTCCCTCCATCCCCATACAAGCGCCTCATCCTTCCACTTACACTTTGGGAAGCTGGCTGTCGTGTACAGGCGGATGAAGCTGGAAAAGAGGCATAGTCAACACTCATGAATTCGAACAGCTTGAGGGATTTCCGGTGAAAGTCAGTCCTAGCCAGTGCATACGTATGTACACACCAACATGTGTGAATATGTGTTGTGTGCACGTGTGTGCCTGTACAAGGACACATGGCATATTTACCTGTCAGGAACAGGCTGTGGACAATGACTGTTTCTTGGAATTTCTCTTAAAAAGTCAGATCAGACAAGTTTATTTTGTATACTTTGGGAAAATGTGTGGTATTTCGTGAGTTTAGCACAGTTTGTGGAAAAAAAACCAAAAAACAAAAAAACCTGCTTTCTCTGACCCCATGGGGCAGGGGTACATTTTTCATCTGACAATCTGCGTGCTTTTGTTTTGCTTGCTTATTTTGGCCCCACAATACCACACCCTTTTCTTACCTAACCTCTTTCTACCTGGGCTGGACTTGCCTGGGCTCTCCTCCCTGGCCCCTCTCCCTCCTCTCCCAGGTCTCTAAACCCCTAGAGAACCTGTGTCAGTGTTTTGAATCCCTCAATTGCTCTAGCAGGAAAACTAGACAGATTAGGAGCTGGGGCACATTTGGCTGAAAGACAGCTCTTCGCTTTCTTCTTATGCTGCTTCCCCTTCCTCTTTTCCCAAATAGATATATAAACACATGTATTTTCCTGTTTAAATTGAGCGAATGGTCCTCTGCTTGTGCCTTGATTTAGCTATTGGGCTCAGCCTTGCTCCTCCCTGCCTTACTCGGATAGGAGCCACTGGGATCTGGAGCTCCAGCTTCCAAATTGAAGCTGGCCTCAGGCCAGGTGACCTTTTCTTTGTAAGTTTCTTTCCTAAGCGTGGGGTTGGGGGGAGGCGGGGAATGGGGGAGTGCAGGGATCTGTTTGGTGGTGTTGAAGTGGGGGGGGGCGAGTGAGGAAAGGAGGGGGCTGGAAGAGAGTAAAGGGCTGTTGTTAAACAGTTTCTTACCGTAAGAGGGAGTTCAGACCTAGATCTTTCCAGTTAATCACACAACAAACTTAGCTCATCGCAATAAAAAGCAGCTCAGAGCCGACTGGCTCTTTTAGGCACTGACTCCGAACAGGATTCTTTCACCCAGGCATCTCCTCCAGAGGGATCCGCCAGCCCGTCCAGCAGCACCATGTGGGTGACCAAACTCCTGCCAGCCCTGCTGCTGCAGCATATCCTCCTGCATCTCCTCCTGGTCCCCATCGCCATCCCCTATGCAGGTTAGTTTCCTTCTTCTTCTTCTTTATTATTATTAGTATTTAAGTCTCCTGTTAACCTTCCCTATTCCTTTTAACACCCTCTTTTTATCCTATTCCCAGCATCCTTTCTGAACTCAGTATGTAGTATAGGTTTCTAAAAGCTCTCATTATGCTTGCTTTTGACATTCTTTTTTTGTTTGTTTGTTTGAATAGCATTTAAAATGATAATTAACTTTCCCTCAACTCCCCTCCACCCCCAACCCAAGCCCTGTCCCACTTAGCCTAATAGTTGTGGATTATGGGATAGGGAGGAAGTGCTAATACTGGCTGAACTTGGCTGCTTTGGACTAGTTTAAAGCTAAAGAGAGGGTCTGGTCCGAAGAGGCAAGAGTGATGGACAGTCCAGCAGGAAGTCATCTTTTTCCAGAGAAAAATTTTTCATAATAATCCACTATTCCGCATCACCTAGTCAACATTTGGGGTCAAATTACAACTTTGTACAGGTTTTCATTTTCAGGAGGCAGAATAAACTGATTATTTGCATATCATAAAAATGAAAGAGAAAGCCTCTTTTTGCAGATCTTATCCTTTCTGGGTGTGGATGTCTGCCCTTTGGAAACTGCAGTGCGTGAAGACTTTGATTAAAGCTGCAGAATTGCCCCTCTCTGTCTCCCACTCTCTCCCTTGGGTTTGCCGGTTGGGGAGGAGTCGCTTGAAAGTTCATATTGCCTGGAGGTTTAGAGATCTCATTTGCTGCTTTGGGAAGTTTCTCTTGTTATCAGGGCAAGAGGAAACATCTGTATTTTGTTGTATTATCATTGTAGAGGCTGAAGTGCCAACGGGAGAAGGCAGTGAATATCAAGGGTGGGCACAGGGGAATAAAAGAGTGGAACAAATGCCCAGATGGAGATATGGCCTTTTTACAATATAAAAAAGGAAACTGGCTGTATCTTTTGAGATGTTAAATATGAAATTTATCAGGCCTCGGATCTAGTTTTTGATATGGTACAAGGGTTAAAAACCCCAAGAATTTGCTAAATGAAAAGGAAAATCATTCAACCCACCTGGTTTTTTTTTATTTTGTGAAATGGCCCTTTTGGAAAATGACGCTGTTTGGAAGGGTCGCTTTGAAAACATTTAGGTAAGATTTCTGAAGAAGTTAAAAAGAAGTGAGTTCAAATCAAGCAGGTTATCATGCTTGAGATGTGTCATGTTAAAATTGCTTCACAGGATCGGGTGCGGTGGCTCACACCTATAATCCCAGCACTTTGGGAGGCTGAGGCGAGCGGATCATGAGGTCAGGAGATCAAGACCATCCTGGCTAACACGGTGAAACCCTGTCTCTACTAAAAATACAAAAAATTAGCCAGGCGTGGTAGCGGGTGCCTGTAGTCCCAGCTACTCAGGAGACTGAGGCAGGAGAATTGCTTAAACCTGGGAGGTGGAAGTTGCAGTGAGCCGAGATTGTGCCATGCACTCCAGCCTGGGCAACAGAGTGAGAATCCATCTCAAGATGAAGAAGAAAAAAAAAAAAAAGTTTCACAGACAACTGCTGTTTTAGGGGATTTTGAGCTTAAATTGAAATAATGGCTAATATTTTGAGGGTTTTCATTTTTAAAGATTAAAATGTCACTGTTCTGAAGTAGAATCTGGTTACCTGAATTCATCTGTGCGAATGTAAGGGGAACACAGTGTGGAAAACCCAAACAGTAGATCAACCATAGGCAGTTTCTATTTGTTTTTGGCATGCATTATGAACTTTTGGCAGGAGACATACATTTATAATTATATTTCACTTTGCCTAATGTAGAAATGACTGTGTTTCCTGAGTACAGGCAGAATGCAGCCCAAGAGTGCTGGCAGGCAAGGAGAGTCCAGTTGGGAATTACAAATATGCTGTGAATAATTCCTGAAGTGGATAATTCTAAAATTGTCATCAAAGGAGGGTCCGCCTTTGTTTAGGTGGCCAGTTTATTTTGATAGTTTTTTAAATAACCTTTAAAATAAAAAACATGGGTAGCCTCTTAAACACATAAAAGTTTGTTCTTTTTTAAATGTCATTTAGTATTGACTATTTAGAGGTTTCTTTTGTTGTTGTTACTAGCTTTGATTATAATTATTTATTCTACGAATTTATATTTGTACATATTATAAAATAACACATTGTTAGGAAAGAAGTATATACTGTAAGTTGACAACCAGTTATCAACAGAATACATTATAGAGATACTTTTTTTAAAAGCTTCTTAAGAAATATTCAATATAAAGGGCCCAAGCCATCTTTGTAGGAGTTAGCCTATTTAGAATTACCCTCTATTCACTCCCACCTACATGGGAAACAAATATCCAATCCTCTGTAATAAAAGAAGCATTAAATGAGCACCTAATGTTCAAGAGTATGTGGGGGATGTAAAGATGAACAAATGAGAAAGGAACTTAAATTTGCTGAGTAACTGATATGAACCAAGTAGTAAAGTATATCTTACTTAATTCTAATAAGATTGGCACTATTGGACTCATTTTGCCTGAGGAAACTGAGGTTCAAAGACCTCAGTTATCTTATTTCTTTGTGAGTTAAGGGACAGAGCTGAGGTTCCTACCCAAATCTATGTGAATGAAATCTACGTGTTTTTTTTTCTTTTTTCATTTATATTGAAGCCAGCAGCAGCGAAATCAACTGAAACTTAATTTTAAAAAATCATTTGACTAAGTGATATATTAAAAAAAAAAAAAAAAACCCGGTTAGAAATACTTTGTACTATGGTTGAGAGTTCATTTCTAGCATAGAGAATCAAACCAGGTTAAGGGGTCATATGGTACTAAAGTCAATATGAAAAGATAGATGGTAGAATAGTCAGTACCTTAGCGCAGGAACACAAGTGGCCCAAAGTACAGAGGTTCATAAGTACAAGGAATGTCCCAGGAAGGACCCCACACAGCAACTGAAGGCAAGCATTTGAGGCAGAAGTACTGGGCATGTGATGCGGAATATTGTCTGTGAGTGGAAAAGTAAGATGAGGTAGAATGGATAGGACTGAATGTCATGCTCAACCATGTAGTCTTTAAAATGAACATCATGGGAGCAGCTGGAAGTTTTTTGTTGAAAAAATACTTGATTGAAGTTGTTCTTCAGTGTGGTTGCTTCAGTTCCTGTGTGGAAGGAAAGTTGTAGGCACAAACAGACTGTGAAGGTGGAGGCCAGGATTAGGCTTCTAGAAGAATGAAGCCTTAAATAAGAACTGGAAAGAAGGAGAAGGAAGAAAATACCTAGGGAGGCCCCTCAAATCACACTGAACATCACTTCATTTTGTAAATCCCCTTGGAAGAGGTGATGCTGCAGCTTCTCAAATACTAGCATTTGATTTACATCTGACACAGTCTCTGTCTTCTTGGTATCTTTATTTGTGATAGTGTTGCCTTCTCTAAATAAGGGGAGATGACTGCCAATTTGCAAAAATCCATGTCTTAGATAATAACGAAAATTTAGATTTCTATTTGAAATTCTTGGCTTTGGAGAGTTTACAATCTCCAGTCCCAACCATTCCCTTCCATTAATTATTTGTGTACTTTCATCTTAACATCTTGCCACTTCAAACTGTTAATCACTAATCATGTGGATAGGTTTCTCAGAATATGTGGAGCCAGATTCCTGCTTCTTTCCACACCCTGCAAATCCTTTCCTTGCATGATTTTCCTTTGAAGTAAATGGTTAGTCCACACAGAGAAGAAAATATATGAGGTACTGAGAGAAATGAGTGTGAGGTGCTGGGACTAGAGGGAGAAATGTGTCTTTCTTCAAGCACCTTGATACATTTGACCCTACTTTCTGTGTGTAGGTTTTCACTAGGATCCTAATGATTTCAGCTCTAAGACAGGGACTTTAGGTTCTTCAGGAAATATAGCTTCCAGAATGTTTTACCATACTGGGAGAAGAGGAAAAAGGAGTTGTAATTTAAAGCACAGGAAAGCATGACAAATTTGTAGTGATCTCTCACCCTTTGATTTCATTTCAATATTCTGTTTATAAACTTCAGCTAACAGTCACGCACAAAAAATAGTAGGGACAAATCTGATCCAAAGATATTTTTGAGTTTCTTCCCAAATTAAGCTTGGCTTTTAACTGTTTTCAGTAAAACAAGCATCAGTTGTTAATACATATGGAAGAGAAAGTTGAAACTATTTTCAGCAAAGGAATTTTATTTTCAGATGCTGTTTTTGAATGACTTCTGTTTTGAATTTTTCTTTTATTGAATAAGGAATTAATTTTATAGATGTGTGGATTACATGATGTACAATTAGCTCCAACTTCATATTTTTTAGTAATTAGTTACTGGCTTAGTATAAATGACTTCATTAAAAGGGAAAGTTTCTATGTCATGAGAACAAAATAGCGAGAAGAGAATTCTGGTGTCTGGTTCTGATTGCCCCTGATAGCTTTGTAGCCCCAGACAAGCTTTTCACTTCTATTTATTATCTAGTAAAGGGAAATAATAGATTTATTTGTTTTTCAAAATGCTTTTTGATCTTTAGATGAAAGGTAGTGATTGGAAAATTTGTCAGCAAGCAAGGGTAGACTGTTTTTTTGAGGTACAACAAAACATTAACACATTTCAGTAGGACAACTGAGGAGATTCAGAATTAAATACAATCAACAATTCCATGGAGACCTCCGCTCTCCAGAATCTTCTTCATGACTTGCCTTCATTTTGCGTGGCATTGGGAAAAGAAACCAGAACATTGACCAGAGATTTTGTTTCATTTGATACATTAAAATATATTACAATTTAATGTTTGTCTTAGACTTTTTGATTTTTATGCTTTTCCCTCACACTTAGACGTGTATACTAAATACATTATACATCAGGCCAACTTAAATTTTATATTTTTAGTTAATATAATTATACACATATTTGAGAAATATGTGTACAAAACTCTTCTATTTTGTTGAACAGTTGTTTCATAGATTTTTTTTTATCCATTAACTATCATTTATTTCTAAGAAACATTCAAATTTATACAGGAAATTATATAACTATTATGCTATGAAGCATTTCAAAGCACCTTAGAAATCGGGTAATAAGGTCAAAGGAAAGAGAAACTCTTAATGGAAAAACTTATCTCCTATTAACATGGTTCTGTGACAGAAACCAAAATTTGAAATGAATTATGCCTTCTTTGCTTGGAAGAATAACAGTTCCTTCTTCATGCCAGAGATTAAAGGATAAAATTTCAAAAACAGAACTAAAACTTTGCATATCTATAACATTTAAAAAATCCAAATTGATTTTCAAACATTTACTTAAGGTTATCAAGTTAACATAACTTTTATATTTTAGATTGAGAAATTGGGGTGTTAACATTTCAGGTAATTAAAGTAATTTGGCAAGTCAATAAGATTGCCAGTGTTATACAGGGCATTTGGTCCATGCTCAATAAATAAGATGTTGACAGAATTTTTGGTTAATTTCATTTTCATGTTAAAATGTCTTATAAACTGTATCTGTTGTACCATAGCCATTCTATCCTGTAAGGCAAATAAAAATTAAAAATGAAAGCATCATTGCAGAATTAGTATTATCTTTTGGAGACTCTGCTTTGGAGTTTTACAGAGATTCAGAAATTTAGAGGACCTCATGTTTTCTCTAATTTATTGCAGCCTTCAAATTAGGATGGACACTAATTAGTAGCATCTGCTCATCTCATAAACCAACTGGAGCCAGTGGTTGCTGACAAACTTAGAGTATGATGGCATTTTTGGTACCTCACTCTGCTAGGTGTATTTCCAAATTACGTGCACACAAATTTTTACTCTCCTTTTTTGACACATTTCATCACAGATACAGATCAGGAATGTATTTCCTGCTCTACTATCCACATTTCTTCTCTACTGCTAGTTCTAAACCAAATCTTTAGGAAAATGCTACATGCCATATTTCCATTACATCTTAGCAGTTCTTAGATACAGATGGCATGGTCAGTGGTTCAGAGTGGTGGTTTTTAAGCCAGCCTGCTGGGTTTCCAATCTGAGATATTCTAAGTGGTCAATTAATTTTTTTTCTATGTCTTGGTTTCTTTGACTGAAAAATGAATGTATCCTTACCGCCTTTAGTATAAGCATGTTCAAAAAGAATTGACAGGCAGAGGAGCACAAGCGCATCTATCCTTATTACACAATAGTTGCATTCTATTCAACATTTTGATCTGCATTGTGAAGATGCTGATCACTAACAGATTGGAGCTATTTTGGGCAAATTGAGAATACAGAGAACAAGTTTTTGATACACTAAAGTTATCCATAAGATTAAGTCTTTTAGAATGTTTTAGTTCTATTTTTCAGGTTTTCAGTAGGAGGCTTCATGCTATCTAGGCGCCTTGTATTTTCATGAAGAAAAATGATATTGCTACATTAAAGGATGAAGTTTTACATACATTTGATTTACAGCATTTGGCTTGATCTCAAGACAAATAGTTCAGTGATACCAAGAAATAGTGTCCAAAAGCACAGAAAACATTTATGCATTAAATGAGGAGAGGGGGGCTAAAATATGAATAATATGAAAGACTTTAAAGAGTAGGTCAGAAGAATTTGTCCACTGCACAGTTTTTAGTGAGAAATTTCTCGCCTGTCTTTGTGTTGGCTTATCTCATTAAATACTATAATGTACATGAGGACCAATTGTAGAAGGAAATGAAAAGTTTAACTATAAAGCATGATATGATATGCTTCTAGCACTGATATTTGCTTTCATGATGTTTGGAAAATATCATGTTATTTATTTCTTTAGTGTGAACTCTGTCCTGATTTTTAAAAGTTCCCTAATTTGAAAGAATGTAAATGAGTGACTCTACATGACAAGTTATTTGTTTTTACGTGTTTACAATATTCCTCTCTTTCTCTTAATTATTCCCTACCTCACTCTGCTCTTAACCCCTGGAAATCTAGTATATTGTTAGGTAAAAATCACTGTCTTGTAGATGATTCTTGGGATTTTTTTAATATATGAACCTTAAAAACATTTCTCCAATGTTTATTTTTTTCAAACATTTTGTATTTAATAGAGGGACATAAGAAAAGAAGAAATACAATTCATGAATTCAAAAAATCAGCAAAGACTACCCTAATCAAAATAGATCCAGCACTGAAGATAAAAACCAAAAAAGTGAATACTGCAGACCAATGTGCTAATAGATGTACTAGGAATAATGGACTTCCATTCACTTGCAAGTAAGTTACTTCATTTTGTTCTTAGAATAATTTTCCAAATATAGCATGCATGTATTATAATCATGTGTCTCTTTTGTGTTGTAGTCATTGTGATTTGATCATAAGTAACTTTGATTCTAGATTTAACTGACTACAAAGGAAGACTTAGCTCTCAGTTTATCGAAACATAGCTTGAGTAAGGGAGAGTGCAAAAACTGCTACCTTCTAAAATCCACAGTGGCTTTGCTTATGGAATTTCTTTGCTCATCTGATGAGCAATTGAATTTGAGTAACTAAAATGAAATTCAATTGGCTCTGATCTCCCTAATATTTTAAAGTATCTATTCAGAGTAACCTTTTTTTTTTCCTTGCAAGAGGAACGGAGGAATTTTTAGAACAGAAATTGGGCAGCAGCCAAAATTTACTTCAACTTTATTATATCATAGCTTTTAGGGATTTAAATAAAAGGTGTTGAGAGAATTAGTTTAAAAATTAGAGAGACTGGTGTCAGCAGAGACTGTTTAAAAGAAGAGGATAGCAACAGTAAAGTTTCAGGTGAAAATTGATGGGGCAGTTTAAAGAGGCATGAGGGGACTTAAATGGAGAGTTTCATGTCTTTTGACAGTCCCTGTGTGACCTCATAGGGAAGAATTCCTTACTACCAGGGGTCCTTAACCCCGGACCCCTGCCACTAGTCTGTGGCCTGTTAAGAACCAGGCCTCACAGCGGGAGTGAGCTGCAGGCCAGTGAGCATTACTGCCTGAGCTCCACCTCCTGTTGTATCTGTGGCATTAGATTCTCATAGGAGCTGAACCCTATTGTTAACTGCACATGCGTGGGATCTAGCATGTGTGCTCCTTATGAGAATCTAATGCCTGATGATCTGAAGTGGAACAGTTTCATCCCAAAACCATCCCCCGCTCCCTGGCCCCCCCACCCCACTCCACCCCCTTGGAAAAATAAACCAGTCCCTGGTGCCAAAAAGATTGGGAACTGATGCCTTACTACTTTGCCAGTGATCCCAGAGCATAAAACTTTTTGTTTTGGGCTAAGAGGGTGACAATTTCATTCTAATAGTCTCCTAAACTGTCAGAAGAAGACACATTTTTTTAGTTCTTCATTATCTTCCCTCACTTATTTCCCAGTCTTTCACTCCCTATTTTATCTTTTCTTTTTTTTTTTTTTTTAGTTGGGTCATGCATAAAATCCTCTACATATTAAATTCTACTCGATTACATTTAGGTGGTGACCCGTAATGTGACCACAGGGTTTAGTAAGGTCATGGCAAGCGGTCCTAATTTCATCTTGCCTTTTTCAGAGAAATAAATGTTATGGGCCTGAGAGGAAATAGCATGGTCAGAAAAGATCTTTATCAGGTTTAGGTTGAGGAAAGACTATCTGCTTTCAATGTCTAGAGTGAAACTGCCAATTTCAGGGAGATAGTTCCCGGCAAGGGGAGTGGGAATTGACTTTGCCAGTATATTCCTATGATAATTCTGTTTCATTCCCTGAGTTTCCTATAAAAGCCTTGCTATTGGCCGGGCGTGGTGGCTCAAGCCTGTAATCCCAGCACTTTGGGAGGCCGAGACGGGCGGATCACGAGGTCAGGAGATCGAGACCATCCTGGCTAACATGGTGAAACGCCATCTCTACTAAAAATACAAAAAACTAGCCGGGCGAAGTGGCGGGCGCCTGTAGTCCCAGCTTCTCGGGAGGCTGAGGCAGGAGAATGGCGTGAACCTGGGAGTCGGAGCTTGCAGTGAGCTGAGATCCGGCCACTGCACTCTAGCCTGGGTGACAAAGCAAGACTCTGTCTCAAAAAAAAAAAAAAAAAAAAAAAAAAAAAAGCCTTGCTATTGTTAAAAATAGAGACAACTACTCTCAATCAACATCTCAGCTGTGTAGATTCATGGAGATGCTCCAGCAGTTGAGGAGGATAGAGTTGTATTTTCCCCTCTCCGGGTTGGAAGAGCAGGATAAAGGGAAGGAGAGGACACCTCATGGCTGATTTTTAACTTTGAAAATAAACTCTCTTGGACCCACAAGTAAGGAAAGTATTGCTAGCATTCAATTTTCACATTAGTCAACCTTATACTTAGGAAAGAAGAACTTTCCTCTTATTTTATTTAGTAGGAACTAAAATGATTTTACTAGAGAAGACATTAATAAATTAGTAAGTGCTCACATATTCCATATATATGAAATTTCATACTTTCCTACCATATTTTGGTTGTTATATTTGGTCTCCAAATTTATGGCAACCTGTGCAGAAAACCACAGGTAATATTATGTATTAGAGCCAAGATTTATTGGCCCAGAAATGGTAAAATCCTCCTTGTTCACACACACACACACACACACTCTTATGTATTTGAAATTATTAAATATGTTAGCTATACAGAATTGAATTAACATACTATGATACTATGAACTTAGGGTCTTAATGAATCAAAGGATCTTATTTGTAGACATGTTATATAAAACAGAATTACTTAAAAACAATGAAAAATACCCTAAACCACTTATAAAATACCAAAGAAGTGTGCAAAACCATCTGTGAAGTGAATGGGTGTGAGGTGGAACATTCTTAAGTACTGTTTGTTCTTGAGAAGATATCAACAATATTAGTTTTCTAGAGATTCAAATTCTTCTTTGCTGGGTAGGAAAGATGACCAAGAATGTCTGATTCAAAGCTCTTCAGGAAATAGCTCATTCACGAATTCGCTTAAAAGAATAAGATAAGAAGCTTTCCTCTTTTAGCCATGGCTGGCAACTGCTACTGGAATTGTTTTCCTGCCATAAACAACCAGGAAATAGACAAAAGAAGCTGTTGAAAAGATTACAACTAGAATGATGTTAAGATAAAGACTCTAAAAGTCAAACCTAAAAGAAGATGCAACTCATGGAATTTGATGGCTTCCACCCACTTTATATGGAGGTGTAAAACAATATAAAAAACACATTTCTTAAAGAATTTGTCATTGCATTGGAACGAGAGAAAAGAGTGAATGAGATCAGCAAACTGGAAATCTTGTTACCCACTTTACAGATAGAATTACTTAAAAACAAATTTATCACTTTTTTGGGTATTTATCATTTTGTTATATACATAGATTATTTTAGTGAACAATGACAAAAAAATATAATACTTAGCTATAGGAATAGTAGGGGTGGCAAGTTTTCGTAACTTTCTTTGAGATGTTATATCAAAAAGATATCCTCTAATATTACTAGTTTTCTTTAAATTAAAATTAAAAATGCTTAGCACTTTGGGAGGCCGAGGCGGGCGTATCATGAGGTCAGGAGATCGAGACCATCCTGGCTAACACGGTGAAACCCTATCTCTACTAAAAATACAAAAACTAAAAATTAGCCCGGCGCGGTGGCGGGTGCCTGTAGTCCCAGCTACTCAGGAGACCGAGACAGGAGAACGGCGTGAACCCAGGAGGCGGAGCTCGCAGTGAGCGGAGATCACGCCACTGCACTCCAGCCTCGGCGACAGTGCAAGACTGTCACACACACACACACACACACACACACACACAGAAAAAGAAAAGCTTATATAAGCAAACCTATTTAGGAAATATTAGCTTAAATAGTTATCCTCGGCCGGGCGCGGTGGCTCAAGCCTGTAATCCCAGCACTTTGGGAGGCCGAGACGGGTGGATCACGAGGTCAGGAGATCGAGACCATCCTGGCTAACACGGTGAAACCCCATCTCTACTAAAAAATACAAAAAACTAGCTGGGCGAGTTGGCAGGCGCCTGTAGTCCCAGCTACTTGGGAAGCTGAGGCAGGAGAATGGCGTAAACCCGGGAGGCAGTGAGCTGAGATCCGGCCACTGCACTCCAGTCTGGGTGACAGAGCGAGACTCCATCTCAAAAAAAAAAAAAAAAAAAAAAAAAGTTATCCTCAACAACATTTTCTTAGCTTTTAATAAACTGCAATGTTTTGTAATTCAACAAAAAGTTACATTATATGCAAAAATTTCCAAACACTGGTTTCAGATCCCACTTTTTAGGAGAATCTCCTAGGGCATTGATATATCTAATGCACCTTAGAAAATGTCATTTTAGAATATATTTTTTACAGTTATACACTTTGTAAATTACTCCTGATATCTCAGATATAATTGAGATAGCCTAAATATCTCAAATATAATACCATTTTATACAACTGCAGATAAAAATCATCCAACTTTCTGTGAAGTTACAGAAAAATAAAGCCTTCAGAAATAGTTCAAATAGTTGTGTCACATATTGATTTTGCATGTTAAAACTGTTATTTTTCTACAAGTCTTTTGGAATAACATGAGAATATTCCAAAGAGTATTCAATCTGATATTTAAATCTACTACTACAAAAACTTAATTTTGTTCTTTCTTGCTTGGCTATCAAAATGGTAGTTTCAAATTTTACTCATATTTTTATTATGTATATGTAATTATGCATTCGTTTCTATATTGTCCTCCTTGATGAACCATATGCCCTTTCTTTAAATACTGTATAAACAGTAGTATTTCTTCTTTTCACACTGATATTTTTTTCAGGGCCTTTGTTTTTGATAAAGCGAGAAAACAATGCCTGTGGTTCCCCTTCAATAGCATGTCAAGTGGAGTGAAGAAAGAATTTGGCCATGAATTTGACCTCTATGAAAACAAAGGTAACTGACTTCTCCCTAAATAGTGCATAATAAAGTATAATGAAATATATGCTGTAATTTCCTGCCAGAGTGGTCTTTCTCCCTGATTTCTCTAGTATATATGAGATATCTTATGTAGTCAATTCATCCATTAAGACAGTTGAAACTAGTATCTTGACTATTTTTAGTATGGTACTTTAAGGAAAACATTTTCAAAACTTTTCATAATCTAGAATCCTTCCTCCCTCTTTTTTTTTTTTTTTTTTTTTTGGAGGGGGCGTGAGGAGCATCTCCTCTGGCATTCTCGGTGTTCATTTTAGAAAGTGCTACTTTAATTCATTAGTTTAAAACACTTTATATTACAGCAAATTTTGAGTTTGCTACAGTATTTTGCATTTAACAATGTTGGATAACTAAATTATAGTGATGATTACTGATAATAACAAAATATGGAGATTTTGGATAAATGAGTTGGGACTATGTTTCAACATATACTTGAAAAATATTTAAAGGAGGAATTGAGACCATATTATTTGTTGATTGCCTATTCTGGTGGTCTGATACTGTATTCACTAGGTGTTTACTTTGTTCAAAAGCAGAATCAAGTAAATGAAATAAAAGAATGTTAACTGTGTCCTATTAAATTTGGATACGTAACATGGTAGAATATGTAGATGTTTTCAAGTTAATAGGGTAAATGTTTAAATAAAATTAAAAATAAATTCATGGTAGAAGTTAATCTTTATGTATATAATACTACAAATCCTAAACATAATTCATGATCTAGTATAAGACCGTTCCTACTTCAAAGTGTCTTCTAGCTTGCTAACAACTGCATGTACTATTATTTGATAGGAATATATAGGTTATTACAATTTGGTTGTCATATCAGTTAGCAGTGGAAATGTTTGTAAGAATATGGAAAAAAATAAGCAAGCTACCTCATGCATATACATATGTAAACAAAAATCGCCACAATTTTACTAAGAAGGACAAATTAATTATCTTAGGTAACTTTTTGAATTCAACATAGGTTTTAAAAATCATTTAATTTTTGTTGTTAATATTTTCTTAAAATGGTCTATATATGTGAGCAAATCAGAATTGCTTGGCTAGTTGAGTATACAGACTATGTTAAGTACAGAGACTGCTCTCTGGAGTTATCTATGCATATATACACAAAATAAAAACTTCTCAATCATCTGTTTGTTTTGGATTATTCAAAATGTGTTATTTTGAAAATACTAGTAGAAGCTTTAGGCAAGAAATTTCAATGTTATTTGAAATAGTTTACAAGAGTTAATTACTTACAGGTTTGAATGGATTTTTTTTTTCTTAAATACAGCATATGTTTTGCATAGTTGCAATAATTTTATCTGCTTTCTTCAATAGACTACATTAGAAACTGCATCATTGGTAAAGGACGCAGCTACAAGGGAACAGTATCTATCACTAAGAGTGGCATCAAATGTCAGCCCTGGAGTTCCATGATACCACACGAACACAGGTAAGAACAGTATGAAGAAAAGAGGATGAAGCCTCTGTCTTTTATATATGTTAACAGTCTCATATTAGTCCTTCAGAATAATTCTACAATCCTAGAATAACTTAGCCAACTTCCTGATTTGTACTACAGCAAGGTTTATATGAATTCATGACTGATATTTAGCAAATGATTAATTAATATGTGAATAAAATGTAGCCAAAACAATATCTTACCTTAATGCCTCAATTTGTAGATCTCGGTATTTGTGAAATAATAATGTAAACCTCATTTAAAAGGATTCTTCTTCCTCTTTCTGTCTTTGAAAAAGTATGGCACTGTGCAGGGGTAGAGGCTGACTGTGAAAAGTGAGAGGTAGATGAGATTCTTACCTTACTGAAAGCTGAGGGTTCTTTAACCTTTGTGGATCCCAACATTGGTTGCACATTAAAATCACCTGCTGCAAGCCCTCGACGAATCTTACTTAGAAGATGACAACACAGAACAATTAAATCAGAATCTCTGGGAAGAATAAGGCACCAGTATTTTTTAAGCTCCCACCATGATTCCAAAGTGCAGCCAAATTTGAGAACCACTGCTAGAAGTTCAAGCTTCAGATTGACCAGCTTTTCCATCTCACCTATTGCCTAAAGACCAGATTGGATAAATGTGTTCATTACAACAGATGGATACTATTTAGAGATGAGTAAACACAATATACTTAGGCTCGTCAGACTGAGAGTTTTAATCATCATTGAAGAAAAACATAGATATCTAATACTGACTGGAGTATTAGTCAAGGCTTATTTCCCATACAATTTTATCAGAAACCAAAATAGTTTAAACGACTCTCCCCTTGTTAGTAATGCTTTGGAGGGTTTACTTTACCGTGTACCGTGCTGAGCAACGTACCTCGTTAATCTTATTTACTCGTCATAAGAACCACACGGTGGGTAGTTTTATTGGTTCTATTTTAGCTACATGACAAAACTGAAGCATAAAAACACTTAGTAAGTTTTCAGTGTCATGCACAACTAGAAAGTCACATGGCCAGAATATAAGCCCAGTCACCATCACTCTGTAACCTATGCTTTTAACAACTTCAGGGCATGAAACATTTGGCCTATCAGTAGGATCCATGCTGTGATTTGTTTTTTTTTGTTTTTGTTTTTTTTGTTTTTTTTTGAGACGAAGTCTCGCTCTGTCGCCCAGGCTGGAGTGCAGTGGCCGGATCTCAGCTCACTGCAAGCTCCGCCTCCCGGGTTCACGCCATTCTCCGGCCTCAGCCTCCCCAGTAGCTGGGACTACAGGCGCCCGCCACCTCGCCCAGCTAGTTTTTTGTATTTCTTAGTGGTGGTGATGACTGCCTTGTTGAATCCACTTTTTATTCTATTCCATTTTGGGGACATAATTCTGCAAGATGATTCTAATTAGGAAACAGAGATGAGTTAATTGACCAACACAGAAAGAAAAAGAGTTTGTTGCTCCACACTGGGATTAAACATATGATCTTGGCCTAATTAACACTAGCTAGTAAGTGTCCAAGCTGATCAGCTCTACTACATTTCAATAACAGAAAACAACAACTTTCAAAATTAGTTACTTAACAATTATGTCGAAATACCTCTAAAACATAGTGTTTTCCTTACATTACAAAAACAAAAATTATGATTGGTTTTGTCCTTTCTTGAGAGTTTGCATGGTGTTACTCCCTGCATAGTGAAGAAAACATTTTATTTAAGTAGATGGATCTAAGTTTTTCATGAACAAAGGAATAACATTTGAAATCAATCTTACCCTAGTCTAGGAGAATGCACTGGACTGACCTAGTAGAGGTCTTATTTCACCCTGAGTTTTCTATGGTTGCGATTCTCCGCTGGAGGAGTAAATATGAAATAGATCTCCCTGGGAACTGGCTTCCCAGTCCAATCAGCTATTTTACCAATGAACACTTCCTTGTGATATAGATGTTTACAGCTGAGAGGATCCAATATATTAATAAAATCCTTTGTTGCATTCAATGAGGGAAACACATAATTTTCATCAATTAGCAGCTTATTGGAATATCTGCATGATGTTTTAACACTTTTAAGTGTTGACTAAAGATTAATTTTACAGAAAATAGGAAAAGAAAATATGTTTCTGTCTGGAGGAATGATTTATTGTTGACCCCTAAATTGAAATATTTCACAAGTGGCTTAATGGAAAGATGATGATAGATGATGAAATTAGTGTAGAAGCTTAACTAGAAAATCAGGTGACCTGATATCTACATCTGTATCCTTCATTGGCCACCCAGCATTCATTAATGAATCAGATGATGGAATAGATCAAGTTTCCTAGGAGCACAGTGAATATTAAAAGAAAACAAAGGGAGTCTAGCACCTAGAAGACCTAGTTTATATTTCAAAGTATATTTGGATATAACCCAATTTTAAACATTTCCTCACTTATCTCTCTTAAAGCCTTGCCAACAGCAAGGACAGAGAACCAAAAATAGTGTATATGTGAATAAATGCTTATTACAGAATCTGCTGACTGGCACATGCTTTGTGTGTAATGAGTTCTCATATACACTTGCTGAATGAACACACATAAGTGAAATAGCACTGCGAGGCTTCATCCCTTGGTCAAATATGGGGTGCTAAAGAAAATCAGGCGAAACACACTGGGACACTAACAAAAAAAAAAGTTAATTTAGGTAAAAGGTAAAATACACTATAGAATGAAGAAAAGAGATGACCCAGACTGCTCTTTAACCTTCATGTCTTAGAGAGTAATTTGATATGGATTGATTCAGAATTGTGGAAAGGAGCCCATCTTTTCTCTTCATTTTGATTTTATTAACTCCAGTGGGGGAACTTTATTCATCTGTTGGCCATATCTACTTTTGATTTCTACATTATTCTCTCTTCTTTTCTACCTGTATTTTTCCTAATAAATTGTTGACTGATTAATTCACTACTTCTTCACAGCTTTTTTTGGCTTTTCAAATCCACTGGAAAGGTATACAGGTGTATCACTGTGTATTTCAGTGTGCATGTGTAGAGGGGACTAAAATCCTCTCTCAAACTATAAATATTGAGTATTTGTGTATTGAACATTTGCTATAACTACTAGGCTTCTTAAATAATCTTAATATATAAAATGATATAGAAAAAGGGAAATTATAGTTTGTATTACTCATCTAAGTGAAGAAATTAGAACCCAGGGAGTAAATAAACTGTCTAAGGACTAAGGTCGTATAACTATTTAGGTGATAGATATGGGGCAACTGTATGAGTTTTATGATTAACAAGTAACTTCTCAACACTGTACTGTATCAACTTTTCCATGAAAGAGAGCTATAGTATACTTTGCTTAAATAAATTTGATTAGTGCATGACTTCTTGAAAACATATAAAGCAAAAGTCACATTTGATTCTGTCAGAAAAATGAGTAAGCCAGAGCCCAAACAAAAGATGCATTAAAATATTCTGGAATGATAGAGCTAAAAGTAAGAAAAATGACTTTTTAAAAAAGTTTACTGTTAGGAATTGTGAAATTATGCTGAATTTTAGTTGCATTATAATTTTTGTCAGTCATACGGTCTGACAACGTGTCTTATTTCTATTTCCCCATATGAAGAATGCTGGTGAAGCAAGGATATTAACTGTTGAGATGCATTGAAGTTGCATAATGTGGATAATGTTTAATTGGTTCCCTGAAAATGTTTAGCTAGTAATAAGTGTCTTACACTATTTGTTTTGTCCAATAATTTATATTTTTTGAAGACTTAACTCTAGAATGCACTCATGCCAAAATGAAAGAATTTCATTGCAAAATACTGCTTGGTACATGATGCATACCTGTATTTGTTTTGTGTCACAACATGAAAAATGATGGTTTATTAGAAGTTTCATTGGGTAGGAAACGCATTTGAATGGTATTTACTAAGAGACCAAAATCCTTGGACTTCACTCTACTGTTAGGGCCATTTAGAACTCAAAGCCTCAGTAAAAGTAGAAATAAAGCCTGTGAACAAAACCCAAACTGAATATTAAAAATGTTACTGGAATTTCAAAGAAATGTTTACTGGTATTACCTGTCGATGTATATTCTTTATTATGATCTTTTGTGTGAAGTCTGGCAGACAAATGCAATATCTAATTGTTGAGTCCAATATTACAAGCAGTACAAAAGTATAAAAAAGACTTGGCCTTTTCTGATGTGTTAAAATACTTTATGCTGGTAATAAAACTAAGAGTAGGGCACTAGAAATTTTAAGTGAAGATAATGTGTTGCAGTTACTGCACCTAATGGCTTACTATTATAAACCAAAATTGGGATCACTAAGCTCCAGTCAGTCAAAATGATCAAAATTATTGAAGAGAATAAGCAATTCTTTATTAGGACAGGGTAGATAAAGTAGAGTGTGCTTAATGAGAGGTAGCATTTGCTGGGTGCCAATTACTCTATCATCCATTGGAACTTCTCAAAATAACCATATAAGGTGTAAGATGTTAAAGGTTATGGTTATACTCAGTGCACAGGTAAGCTAATAGGCTGAGAGAAGCTAAATTACTTGCTGGGGTCTCACGGTAAGAAAGTGAGCTGAAGTTTCAGCCCAGATTTAATTGGATTCTGGGCTCTTTATTCATGTTACTTCATGAATCTGTTTCTCAATTGTGCAGAAAAAAGGGGGCTATTTATAAGAAAAACAATAAACAAGTAATGATCGCAAGTAATGCAAGAAATAGTAAGATTTCAAAATCAGTGGCAGCATTTTCTCAGTTCTCTCCTAAGTGGCCTTGCTCAATCACCTGCTATCTTTTAATGGAGTTTTGAAATTATGTTTCAAACAACATCGATTAAGTTCTAGAATGTTTGACTCTTAGCAAATTAAGAGGCTAATTGTTCTAACTTGATGGTGAATATGGAAATTCAGCTAAATGAATGTTAATAAAATTCAAAGGTTTTAAGGATAGATGGAAATGACAGAATTTAAATTAAAATATATGAAGGAATATAAGATAAAGGATTTTTCTACTTTCAGCAAAAACATACCCACTAATTAGCAAAATTAATAGGCCAAAAAAAGTTGCATGCTCTTATACTGTAATGATTATCATTTTAAAACTAGCTTTTTGCCTTCGAGCTATCGGGGTAAAGACCTACAGGAAAACTACTGTCGAAATCCTCGAGGGGAAGAAGGGGGACCCTGGTGTTTCACAAGCAATCCAGAGGTACGCTACGAAGTCTGTGACATTCCTCAGTGTTCAGAAGGTAAATAAACCTGAATGCCATGTGGGCCATTCTATTCCCCCTATGTGTAGAACTGTAACTCACATTAAAGGTTAACAACAATGAATCAATCATAATAAATATGTTGTTCATGCAAATGCAACTACAAATAATTATTTTAAAATTTTTACACAATGTTTTTAAAACTGTTGGATTATCACCAGATTAATGCAAAATAACAGAGCAAGTTATCAGTTTGAATTTCAACACTGCCTGCCCTCTGGGGAAAGTGAAAGAGAGGGTTTACTTACCTACTGTCTTGAGCTCACATACCTCAAAATCTACTTACTGTGTGGCACCTGAAAGGAGTTGAATGAAGCTTAGCCTTTCATTAGCAATGCTAATTCTATTCAACCAGCACCTGCTTCCACAGAAATTTTGTCAAAACTATTCTGAAGTGGTGTGACAAGGGCATATGGACCCAGAAGAAAATACAATATAAGAAGGGATCACTGGAAGCTTGACCCCATGCACGTTTTGGTGAAAATGTGCCTAGAATCTGACACACAGACTGGAACTGAGTACCATTCAGCATAGGATCTGAAGAGATCAAAGCAATGGAGCCCAAACTGTCTTGAAGGCAGGCACCTTAAATCCATGTCTGTGTTTTCAGCTCTTCTCACAGCATAAAAGGGCATTGTCCTTACTTTTACAGTGGAAAACTGAATGACAAGATGGAAGAGTAACCATTTCAGCATTGTATGTGGTTTCATTTTTCTTAGTTATCTGGTTACTGAATAGCTGGGGTTTTCAGTTCTGTCAGAAACTCTAAATTTCCGAAAATCTAAGTGAAATATGGATGAAACTCTGTTAGAAAATTATTAGGATTTCGAAGTATTTGGGGAGGGGGACTACTGGAATGCTGTCCAAGTTTTATACTAAGATATCTTACCTGTTTGTTATTAACCAAATATTTTTTAAAAATATTTCCTCCATAAATATTCATTTAATATTAGGTTGATATTTATCACATAAAAAGTAAAGGCTACTGTTAGCTAATTGTCACAGAGAAGGATTTGTTTTCTATTGTTAGTGAATTTGAAATCCTTGACTTTATGTGCTAGAGTCAGTTCCATCTCTGTTTGTAAATTCTTACTTTCCATTCCATATCATATTCTGTTCCCTATAACCTCTTCATTGTTTTCTTTTCTTTTAAAAATAATAAACTTTTCTATGATAACGTTATGAACAAGTCTGTTTTGTATGAATAAGTCTGAATGAATTAATATTTGTCTTAAACTTGCACATGGAAGAAAAAAAAAAAACCCTACTTTTAAGGGAATCTCTCCTATTACAGTTTTCTGTGGTTGAAAATCATTGGCAAGGCGTGTTATTTGACCTGAAAAAGTGTTTTCAAAGACTGGTACCTTGGCCAAACTTTAAACAGCTTACTGTTTTCGTTACCTGCCTGGTTCTTGTAAGAATATGATTTTTCAACTCTGGGTTTATTTGAAAAACATTCATCAAAATATACTTACCTACATAGGAGTGGACTGCTAGGTGACATAGAATAAAAGTGCTAGAAAAGAAGTCCTTGAATAAATCCTATTTTCAGTTATTCTTATCTCATTAGAATGTAACTCTCTAGTATCTTTAATAATTTGAAGTCATCACACCTCCCTTAGAAAAGGGCGTTGCTCATTGGTATTGATGGTATATGATGCTGTTGGTCACCACGGCACTAAAGGTTGCAGACATGTCCTTTCTGGAAATAATTAGTGGCCTGACAATAGTGGAATAACTCTCTTGTGGGAGAAGGGAACCAACATCTGCCCTGTAGGTTAAACTTATTTCAGAGAGTATGAGTTAAACTGTGGTATTTTAAATTCAAGCTAAACACAAGCAATGTGTTAGCAAGATTTTAATGAAAAAGATCCAAAATAAGAAGCATTGTCAAAACATTGGCAGAGAAAAAGAGTGACTTTTAAAATCAATAATATAAAATATACAAAATAGTATAGACATGATATGAATTTCTTCTGGAATACATATAAGGGGGAAACCTCAAAATCCAGAGTGCTTAAGTTGTATAATAGATGGGCCATTTCTATCCATGGATACAAATTAAATGGTAAGTTACAAAGGTTATTTTATTATGGCTAAGGTAGCAACTATAAAATCATTTTGCATATTTAAAATTAAACAAGAAAAACACCCGTGATCAAACTTTAGATGGTTCAAATGAAAAAGACATATAGAACAGTATATCTTTTTTGAAATTTTTGTAACCATGCTTAAAACTTGGCTTATAATCACCTGAAATTTGTTTAAAATTAAAAGGATTGTATCTGATAGTCAATGATTAATATTATTTTCTTATAATTTAAAACTTTAAAATATAGTAAATATTCCAAAGGAAAACAAATATTCTTTGATCACACTTATCACCTTTCAGTTAGATAAGAGGAATAAGTTCAATAGATCTATTTTGTGAATGTTGACTATAGATGATAATATTATATTATATATTTTAAAAATGTTAAGAGACTAGATGTTAAATATCCTTACCACAAAAATGCTATGTAGGGTAATGTATTTGTTAACTAGCTTGATTTAGTCCACTGACAATGTATACATGCTTCAAAACATCATGTTGTACATGATAAATATGTAAACTTTTATTGGACAGTTTTCAAAAAGAACCCTATAGAGTTTTACAAAGAAAATAATTAGTGCTTGATTCAAAAGTTTTAGAAAGTTGAGGTATGTAAAATCTGATTTCTTGCTTTGGCGTTTGCTTGAAACTTAAAATAAAACAATCATTAGTCATTGGAACAGATGTCATTTCTAATGATTGTCAAATGACCAAGTCCATATATTTTAATTAAGCCATAATCATTATTTTAAAAAATACATTTAAAATCCCAAATAATACTGACATAAGTTTATGTGTATACTTCGATACTCTAAAGTGAAGAAAAACTTTCTAAAACAAAGATTAAATGGCAAGTTATAAAGATTAAATGGCAACTTATAATTTATTTGTAAAACTTTTATTTATATATGTAAATTTATGAGACTGCTTATATTTTAAACATTTAGTTTTGTTGAAGGAATCACCTGCATGGATTTTTCTGAGATTATCTTTAATGTAATAAAATAAACACTAATTCAAAATAGATTCAGATACTTTCAAAATAACTGTTTTAGTCTGTATACTCATATCACTCCTGTTTTATGACTGAGAAAAATGAAACACATTTTTAAAGTTTGGTTGGTTAGTATGATGAGAAAGCTGTTAAATTAATCCTCTGTGTTTTATAATTTATATACAGTTTTTGTAGTATTCTAGTATTATTCAGTCCAGAGCTGTACTTAGAAAAAATATTGAACCGATAAACAGAAACCATTACTCTGTGAGTTTTTGTGATCTATCTAGGGCAGTAGTTAGCTTTTTCTTTTTCTTTTCTTTTTTTTTTTTTTTTTTGAGGAGAACTTGCTGGAGCAGTTAAATAATGTACTGACAGTAATAGAAAGAGCCAAAGGGCATTCCTACATGTAAACTGTTACATAGTTTATATGTTCACCTGTTTCCTTGAGTACGTGGACTTGTTTTCACCTGAACTGCTTGATTTTAAGAAAATTTAGAAGAATCTGAGAATTCTCAAAGTTTGAAAAGTGAATATGAGTTAAAAATTTGACTTTCTTGAGATAATTCTTATGACTAACTTGATGATTTGATTCCATTGTAAAACAGCCAACTTTTCAGCCATTGACTTTGGATAAGGTATCCAATCTAGTTACATTCCCATGCACTTTCCCTGCAATGCTGCAGTAGATGAGCCTGCAAAAGGAGAGCAAGTTAACTGTTGTAAACAAAAAAGCAGAGGGCAAAGAGGACAAGCTGGTAGGGATACCAACTTTCTAAAGTTATTGCTATCAGTAAGTATATCATAGAGTATAACCAGTTAGAATATGTAGGAAATATGTTAAAATATGTAAAACAAAAAGGCAGTTTGGGATAATGCAAAAAATACTAAGACTGTGGGGTCAGAAGATTTGTGTTCCAGGCTCAGGTTTAACATTTTGTGTTTTAGGTAAGTCTCTTAAAACTTTTGTGAACCTTGTTTTCCTCACTGTAAGAATCAGATGATACCTTTCATGTTTGTTTGTTTTTGTTTTTGTTTTTGTTTTTTTTGGACAGAGTCTTGCTCTGTTGTCCAGGCTGGAGTGGTGCAGTGGTGCCATCTCAGCTCACCGCAGCCTCCACCTCCTGGGTTCAAGCAATTCTTCTGCCTCAGCCTCCCAAGTAGCTGGCACTACAGGCATGTGCCACCATGCCCAAGCTGGTCTCAAACTCCTGACCTCAGGCAATCTGCCCACCTTGGCCTCCCAAAGTGCTAGGATTACAGACTTGAGACACCACACCTGGCTGATACCTTTTATGTTAAAATTATGGTATAAACAATCAAATAATATGTTATTATAATATATCTAAATATCTCAATGCAATCATGACATGTTTAATTCCCACCCCAACAATAACTTTCATTGCTTTCTAAAATGTAACGTTATTCTTGATAACTTTTATTTATTTATTTTTAGGCCCACAACTGCAATAATAACTCTCTCTTCACTTTACTATCAAGATAGCATAAGTATGCTTCTGATTTTTTGTTATTTTGTCCCTTTATAATTGATCCAACTCTCATCTATTCAAGGTCCCAGTAAAATCTAGTCTCTCCCTGTGAGAGACTAGACTGACTAGTCTCTGCCTAGACTATGACTGCCAAATACTTAGAACTTTTACAATAGATCCCATTATCTAGAAAGTTGCAAAGCAAAGTGAGGTCCAAGTACCAGCAGCAGCAGCAACCCCTGGGAGCTTCTTATTAATGCCCCAGCCCAGACCCACTGACTCAGAACTTGCCTCTTAACAGGATCTCAAGGTGGTTTTATGCACATTCATACTTGAACAAGCATTGATCTGCCACACTCATAATGAAATGTCGTCATCTTATGGAACTGTCTGTTTCATTCATGTAGCTTTTTTTTTCTTAAAACCATTAAAACGTATAAGTCAAGGAAAAAAATTTATAATATTGCTCAATGTAGTGTTTACCAGAAAATAATTCTATTCACTCTCATTAGAAAGGAATATACTATCATAAGCTGCATTTGCTGAAGAAGGCATAATAGATGTAATCTCTTTCCTGAGTACAAGAGTAGAAATTGTATATATGAATACTTATCTTTTATATGTGACCCTAGTACTCTATTGTACATTTCATTCAATACAAAGAAACAAATAATGATAAATGCTGCATCATTTTCCTTGATGGTATCAAACTTTGTGTTCTTTAAAAACAAAGAGAGAGAACTAAATGAACCTATTAACCATTCAAGTGGAAAGCTGAAATGTAACATTGCATCACCTGTGTTGATCATTGCAATGACCTTGGCCAACCTGAGCACCTTTATTGATACGCTCATGGACTTCACTCATTTACAGTTCAGATGCTTACTGGGTGTAGTCTGGGGAATCTCAGTATCAAATGAAGGGAAGCTGAGTTGACCTCTTAGCCCATATATTAATATAAATGAAAGAAAGTAGATGGATCAAGCCAAGTTATTCATGTTTCAGAAAGTTAATAGTTAATGTGCCTATTGGATTATAAGAATCAAGGATTCAAAAGTGATGATTCTAATACTATAATCCCAAATTACTACAAATACTCATTAGGCTAGATTCCATTGGATAAAACTAAACATTGATGCCTCTTCCCACTTCAGCTAAAGTTAGATTATCAGTAATTATAAGATACAAATGATGTGTTTAAGGAAGTTTGCCTGATTCGTAGGAAAGCCAAGCAATGATTTATTCCACAGGATGCTTGCTGTGCTACAAATCAACCTGTCTGTTTGAGAAGTCTCACTTTCAGCAATTGATGTGATTCAGTTTTCAGTGTGACATAAGGGGCCAGCCAGAAGAGAACAATGAATTAACCTCACAAAATCATCTGTGAGATCCTACCTAATTACATTAGCTTATACATTTTAAAAAGAGTGGACACACGGAGTTCAATAGCAGGTCATCTTCTATCCTAAGCCAGATAGGAATGTAAACCTGCCCAGCCTATTCAACATGGATGTTTGCTAACAGAGAGGAGCTGTGATTTATTGTTTAAAAAGATCCGTATTCTTTGAATTGCACCAGATTTCTATGTGAAGCCAATCTCTTAAATCTATGTGGTCCTGATTGTGGCATTAACCATAAAAGTATGACACAAACTCAATTAACCTTTGTAATTACTGTGTATGTGTTTGGAGGGCAAATTGAGAGAGAAACACTATTGTGCTGATAAATAGATACTGAGATCTTTGCACTTTAGACCAACACAGGAAAAATTTCCAAGGATATGTCTTTTATTTCCATTTTCTAGATACCTTTGAGACAGTTATTGAAAAAAATAGATAGACAGCATCGTGGCCCTATAGTAAATCTGTGTGACACTAATTACAAAAATCCCACTTAAACTGTATGATGTATTCCGTAGGGAGTAGTTTATGTCACTATTTATGGACATTAGGCCCTAATAAAAAGTTAGGATGATGTGTAGGATTTTTAAAAAATCTGTTTACTAAACAGGTGCTGTTCTTTAAATGGAACAGTGTTGTTTTTGATTTTGCTGTCAGAAACAATTAACATGCCATACTTTAATTTTATTAGTTGAATGCATGACCTGCAATGGGGAGAGTTATCGAGGTCTCATGGATCATACAGAATCAGGCAAGATTTGTCAGCGCTGGGATCATCAGACACCACACCGGCACAAATTCTTGCCTGAAAGGTAAAATATTAATGAATCATGCTTTCAATGATTCTTTTATAAACTTCTATTCACTCTAAGACACACCGCTGTGGAAATTCTCCTTATATTGTGTTTTCCCGATAGGGTATGAGCATAACATTTAGAACTCCCAGAATGTTCAGGAGTTCTTCTGACAGAATTTCTGGCCATTATATTTGGAGGAAATAGTCAAAGGGCAAAAATATTTCTGATGAGGTATATGAGAACACTGACTACATAGTCAACTGGTCAGAGTTTCTAAAATCAGCATGGTACTAAACACAAAATCATCAGCAGGGTGTAGAGTGGAAGCACTAAAAGAAGCTTCTTTCTCTCTCAGAGCAGAAACAAAACAAAACCAAAGCAAACCACAGGGCCAATTCAGTAATGACCACTTTGACAAGCCTTAGCTGTGGTTAGAGGTATTGTTACTAATTGCAGGCAAATCTGGAGTTGCATCTTCAGAGACTCAGGTACTGCAAGTGACACGCATAACAACATGAAATAAGTAGTGCTCATAGAAATGGAGTAAAAGAGCAGACCATTCAGGTTGCTTTATCCTGGTGTGTTTTGAAATTGCCCATATAAAAAGCCCATTTGGAGAAGTCAGGCAGCTAAATCTATCTTTTTCCCCCAGGAGTAGGTTTTGAGCTTAAGCCATTACCCACCTCCGCCAAAAATAATAATAATAATAATAATAATAATAATAATAATAATGTCTACTTTTGACCATATATTTTACATAAAACTTTTAAGGTAAAAAAAAAAAGGAAGAAGTTCCTTTATTTTGATTATAAAGAATAAAAATACAAATAATTACACATGAAACTTCATCCCCCACCTTTCTTCGGAAATTGATGTTAGGTGTTTTCTCTTTGTTCTTTTCCTCTATCCTTTTTTGTTTGTTGTTATTTTAAATGAAATTAAAACTTCAGCTTATTTTCCAAATAAATGCTTGTCTTGTCGTTTAAGTGAGAGCAGAAGGGATATGGTAGCAATTAAAATCAAGTCACCAATTCAGGACTTTGTTCATTTGAAGGGAGGTGGGGTGTGGAGAAAGTAGTGTGATGAAGTTTGTCTCATGATCTGGTGAAGGTGAGGGCATGACCTTGAAAGGCTCTATTTCCAAAACTGAGCTGTCATTAGTTACAGCGCTATTGAAAACGAACTTTCAGTTTGAGCTTTAAGCCTTCCCTAGAAGAGGACCTGTTTTCTTAATGAGCACTCTACATGAGGTCATGTTTTTGTAATCTGCCCTTAACTGGGTTCTAGGACAAAGAGACTCGATTTGGAACCAGCTAGTGGGAAGGTACCACATGGACCTAACTTACTAGCCAGGGGATGATACTCTATTCTTAGTGGGATATATAAATTAGTAGATTCAATAGTCAGTGATAAGCAGTCCTTGTAAGGCAAGACATAGAAAACGTCCTCTTTCCTCAGCTAGGTGTAGACAACCTAAGTGGAAAGTTATTTTGTGAGCTGAGGGGTGGGTGGTGTTTCCAGGCAGATTTACGTGACACTTTTCTTGGTGTGGTTTGCAGATATCCCGACAAGGGCTTTGATGATAATTATTGCCGCAATCCCGATGGCCAGCCGAGGCCATGGTGCTATACTCTTGACCCTCACACCCGCTGGGAGTACTGTGCAATTAAAACATGCGGTAAGTGAAGGTCAAATTTATTGCTTCCTTTTCCTCTCACAGACTGGATCTAAGCAGGCGATTATTAGTGAGACAGGTTAACAACTATTTAACTTGATGCTTTAATGTGTGCAGGTTTTAATATTTTAAGAATGTGTTACATAATCCTACCCAATCTTTTGCATTTTCAGAGACTGATTATTTTGACAGTGATAAATATGCACATACACACATTCACAGAAAACATTTTTACTTATGGCAAAATGTTCAACAGGGCAAGAGCCTAAACATTCTAACGTTATCAAGAAAATTTGAAAAACCACAGAGAGAAAAAGATCGGAAATGTGCGCAGCATCACAAAGTCATTAGGGGAGTAAAAGCTAGGACCTTAGATCCTTGCCTTCCAATCCTGTATCCTTTACCTACCTTTCCTCCCCAGAAATATAACATGAGCTCTCAACTGATGGTGAACCTCTTCTGGTGAGTGACAGAGGCTGCAATGAAGAATAATAAGTCTAACAGAAGTTTATCACAGATGTCTCTAATACCTATAGCTGATCCCTACTTCTCTGGCTGTCCTTGTACCCAGCCTGCATTCTGTTTCAATCTGTCTTTTAGCAGTCCATACAATCATTTTTCCATATGCTGGCCCTTACCCAGCTTTTCTGAATTTACGATAAAAACTATTTTTTTAACTTGTTTTGTATTGTTCCTTTCGATCTATGAACTTGGTCCTCTCCTCTATCGTTAACTCATACATTTTCACTGTTCTCTTAAATAATATTACATAATATTTTCATTTCTTTGAATACAGTTCTTATTTTTTTCAACTGGATCCTAAAATTCTTTAAAATCAATAGAATTGCATAAATTTAGTAAGGTATAATAGTATTATAAATTGGCCTGATAATATAAAGTTATGTATATATGGACAGATATGTAAAGCTAAATAACCTACATAAGATCAGGCACCAGCACCTAGAGTAAAATATACAATTAAGAGGGCATGGATTGATTTTCATATATTTCACTATAGCAGAATGATGGGGAAATTCCTCTGAACAAACCTAATTGAAAATTATCCACGCCATGATACTGCCAAGGTAAATCTCTCTCAATGTAGACCTACTGATAAAAGGAAAGGAAATGTTTTGGACAACTCTTAATATTTTGGACAATAATCCCATAGGCAGGGGATATGCCTGGCATATATGAAATAACTGAAGAATCTGGAAGCCTTTCAGAGTAAAACACTGTGTTCCCAGGAAATTGAATCATCTGTTTTGTCCTTTAAAATAAAAGATGACTCCTGTCATAGTGTTTCTCTGTATAGATTAGGTTGGTTCCACTCATTGACTTTTAAAATTGTATTAGTCTTCCCATTGTTCTACACCAGTTAGGTAAAATAAACCAACTGTTTCCCTTTTGATTTTTTTTTTGTGTGTGTGTGTGTGTATGTGTGTGTGTGTGTGTGTATGTGTGGTTTAGGTACTTTTTTTTTTTTTTTTTTGAGATGGAGTTTCACTCTTATTTCCCAGGCTGGAGTGCAATGGCACAATCTTGGCTTGCCAAACCTCCACCTCCTGGGTTCAAGTGATTCTCCTGCCTCAGCCTCCTGAGAAGCTGGGATTGCAGGCATGTACCACCACACCAGGCTAATTTTGTATTTTTAGTAGAGACAGAGTTTCTCCATGTTAGTCAGGCTGGTCTTGAACTCCCGACCTCAGGTGATCTGCTCTCCTTGGCCTCCCAAAGTGCTGGGATTACAGGCATGAGCCACCATGCCTGGTCAGTTTAGGTACTCTTATAAATCTTCTCTGGAATAAAACCTGTACACACACACACAAACACACAGACACACACACACACAGACACACACACACAGACACACACACACACATGCTCACCTGCACATTCACCCTTCAACTAGCATACACACACCAAGAAATCCAAATGTTGCCCTCCTCTTCAGTTCCAAACCAATCTTTAGGGTATTTTTAAAAAGAGATTGAGAGAGGCAAGAAATACAATGACTATGACACTTTCTAGCTATTAAGTAGGTTTCTTTTTTCTCTTCTGTCCAAAGAGGAGCTGGCTAGTTACACAAGTAACATGCTATATAATTCCAATGTCTTTGTTAAGCAGAGGATAGTATTTATAGGGTGTTAATTCTAAAAAACAAAACAAAACAAAAAAACAACAATTTGTGAGCCAAACCTGTATCACTCAGATTTAAAAAGTCTTCTGAGTTTTGGGCATATTTTGGAAATATTTTATTAAAGGATAGCTTTTAGTTTAAAAAATACATATATGAAAGAGATATAAATATGACTATAAAGAGATAATACTTCTATTAAAGTGAATGAAATGAAGTTGACATACTGGAAAGCATAAGAGATAATGTTTTATGAATATTCTTTCAAATGTTTTGGTTCACATATATAGTAAAGCCTTTAATGTGAAACCAAAAATTTGGTGGTGGATTCAATTGTGCCTTTATTTTCTACTGTGGCATAACAAATTACCAAAACCTTAGTGGCTAACAGCAACACACATTTATTGTCTCATATTTTCTGTGGGTCAGGAGTCCAGCCATAACTCAAGCGGGTTCCTTGCTAGGGTCTCAAAAGGACCTGATCAAGGTACCCACCACACCTCTGGTCTCATGTAAAACTCCATGTTGCATTTAAAGTTCACTAGTTTTGACAGAATTCGGTTTCTTGTGGTTTTAAGGCTGTGGTATAATTCTTCTAGAGACTGCCTAACTTTCTGTGACACATAACCCCCTCTACAATATGGCAGTTTACTCCTGCCAACAGGATAGCATCTCTCCTGCTTTGAGCGTTTGACCTCCAGACTCTCTTTTAAAGAGCTAACCTAATTAGGTCAATCCTGCCTAGGTTAATTTCCCTTTTAATTCACTTACAGTCAACTGATTAGGGACTTTAGTTACATATGCAAAATCTCTTCATCTTTGTTGTATGATATAACCTAATCACAAGAGTAGTTCTCATTGTATTCAAAAGTTTCATCCACACCCAAGGGGAGAAGATTATGCAGTGTGTACACCAGAGGGTGGGGATCTGTATTTACTTGTACTGGTTATAACAGATAATTTATTATTATTTTTTATTCATATCATTAACTGGGACAGTTTTCTGGTTTTCTCTTAGTCCAGTCCAGCTGAACTCATTCTGGGTTTTGAATGATTCTAAAACAAAGAATAAAGATAATGATTATGTCACTTACTCTCTAGAAAGTTGGAGGGGAATTTCTAAACTCTTGTTTTATCATATAATAACTGTATTAGAAAACCATAATTACCACCATTTATTTAACACCTACAAAGAGGTGCGTTCCATTGTAGAGTTAACAATCCTTATTTCATTCTTAGCAAATGTCTGCAATTAGGCCAGTGAGGAAAGGGGTAAAGACATGGGTGGCTGGATGGCAATTCAAGACAAGGTACATGATTGATATGGGTAGGGTATGGGGTAAAAACAGAAACATGAAAGAAGTTGAGAAAAATTAAGTTGATATGAGGCAGAACAAGTAAGATCCAAGAGTAGCCCATTCAGTTGCCATGAGAAACACTGGAAAATTAAGCAAAGGGAGGGATCTTACCTCATTTGTGATCTAGAACAGTGATCTTTAAACTGGTGTCCATGAGACCCAGGAAAACACAAAGACTCTCCTAGGGGCCTCTGGGCATAGATTGCTTAACGGGCTAAAGTTCCATCCCCTCTTTTCTCAGGTGAATTCTTTCCCAAAGGTCCCTTCTTGAGATGCATGTGTTCTTGGAAGCCAGGCATGTCAACACCCCTGCCCTCCCACACTGCTGCCCTTTCCTACTTTACCTGAATTTTACTGTAGCTCTTTGCCCTGGGTTTAAAAACCCTGGGGACAACAAAGAGATCTTTGAAAATACATTAAACATATATTCATGCTGTTTATAATTTATGGACTACTAATAATTGTATCCCTATATACTATATATGTTTGTACATATGTGCATGTATTCAGTGTATGTGTGTATTTTTCTCTTAAAACTTTGTGGTCACAAGACATTTTAAATGTAATTTCAATGAATAAAAAGCTTTCAGAGAAGTATGATTAGGTGAGGAATAAAAGACTATTGAACACAAAATACAATGCAGGCCAGTAAGAAATAAAAAGAGTGTGATTAAAGCAGTAAGCAGTGAGAAAAACAAGGTGAGGAAGGATGTGAACAATAGCAAAAGGGGGGAATGTACAGTATATAATGACAAATTGGTTATACTAGGAAATGGGATAGGGAGAGAGAAAAGTCTAAAATACTTCCAAGTTATTGGGTAGATGGCGTATATATAAGAGAGGCATTAATTTGAGGAGAAAGATCACAGGTTTAGTTCTGCTTATATTGAGATGCATGCACTTGGCATCCTTGTTTATAGCACATCTAAGTTCATTCTTCTCCAGAAAGTCAAGGAAAGTGACAAGTAAACAGGGATAGCAAAAGCCTTCGGCATCGGCAGTTCCACCCGGCATACTGAGAACGCGAAGAGTGTGGTTTGCCCCTTTCTCCACAGCATTCATTCAATGAATATTTTCTGAGCAGCTATGATATGTCAAACAAACACTTTCCTAGTAGCTGGGGATACAGAAGTGAATAAAACAGACCAAGGCCTATAACAGGATAGAAAATTCAGAACTTTAACACAAACCAGTAAAGCAAAAGATGACACTGCCTTGATACTAGGATATTCACACCTGCCAGCCAGTGTTTGAATACTGCTCTCCTTTTATTTGTTCCTTTTATTTGTTCAAAAGCTGAATGAACTACAAATTTGTTCTAGTCACTTTGCTTCCAAGCTTTTATGTTACAATCAATGTCTTATTCAAAGTAAAGAATGAATGTTGCTCATTGACAAATGTGTGCCAGTGTACTCTGCGATGGGCCTTTTCAGACTTCTTTACACTGTATTTCTCAGGAGGGGATATATACCTAAATGTCATCAGCCCACAAATATTCTCTGTATATAATTTTTTAACAGCATTTTGCGCATATGGAATTTTAAGACATCACAAATATAAGATTAGAAGTCCTGCATAGTGCTTGAATGAAGGACTGATTTTCTTATGCTTTTCCCTGATTATAACTTCATATTCTGAATAACAGTTGGTTCTATATATTAGTTTCCTGCTTTTTGGAGACAAATAATAACATTTGTTAAATTTATTGTATTTTCTTTAAGTTTTAAGTTCAGGCGTACATGTGCAGGTTTGTTATGTAGGTAAACCTATGTCATGGGGTTTTGTTGTAAAGATTATTTTGTCACCCAGGCATTAAACTTAGTACCCATTAGTTGTTTTTCCCGATCCTCTCCCTTCTCCTATCCATCACCCTCTGGTGGGCCCCAATGTCTGTTGTTCCCTTCTATGTGTCCACGTGTTCTCATCATTTAGCTGCCACTTATAAGTAAGAACATGCAGTATTAGTATTTTTTATGAAGTAAACTTCAACAGGTCCCTAGAAATTTAAAAACTGTCTTGTGATTGATACCCCTTAGAAATCACATTGAGCATTTAGATCAGTTCACAAACTTCTTGGACTGAACATACATTTATACTCTTCGACATTATTGGGAAGCCCAAATTATCTGTGTGGATTATATGAATCCATGTTTACTATATTAGAAATTAAAACAGGAACTTCAAGACATGTATTAATTCATTTAAAACAGCAGTAAGCCATTAGCTATTAATAAATATATTTTACTGAAAAATAATAAACAGTGGCATCGTCAACTTTTTACAAATTTGGCATTTAAAAATTTTTTACTTAATGACACCTTAAATGAAGACAGTTGGGTGTCTTGTATTTGCTTTTGCCATCAGTCTTTCAGGATATCACATATCACATGCCATCTGAAAGCTTCATGGTGTAAAGAACAAATGATCTCTTAACATTACTGTGAAAATAGTTTTGATCTCCTGGATCCCTGAAAGGATCTCAGGAACCTCAGGTGTCCCAGGACGCTCTAAGAACAACTTTTTGCTATATATCAGAACATGCAAGACTGACATGGTCCCCTTAAGAGTACACTAATTAGTATTTACCTATGGGCTACTCCAATTTCCCTCAGCCCCTCAGAACCAGAAACTCGCCTCTTCTCTTACTGATTATCTTTTACCCTGATTTTCTTCATGAATCCTGTAAAGGGGGTTGAGAGGGTCTGTTCTGCCTTATACTCTCTTTTGCATGACTGATACCATTATTCGCCCTGTTTAAAATCCAAAAGCCTGGCATAATCCTAGATATAGCCTTCTCCTTCACTCTTCACATTTCATTTATCACCAAGTCCTGTCAATTTTATCTTCTATATACCTTTCACATAAGACCATTTCACTCCATCATTGTCTCCTTTTTCTAAGAGAGTATCATTTTTAACACGAATGGCCTTCAGAGTGAAATATCTATATCCATTATTTTTCCCTGCAAAAGAGAATGTTTTCAAAAATCTGATTATGTCATTCCTCATCTACAGAACACTACACACACTCACACACGCACACACACACACACACCTCTACACATAAATTAAAAACCCTTCAGTGGTTTCCTTTGATCTTAGGACAATGACAAAACATAACCATCTTTTACCCCCTACCTATATTTCTAACCTTATATATGACTTCATATACCTACACATTTCTCTCCAACCTCTCTTGCTCTCTGTTACAGCCACAATGATTTTCTTCCTTTGCCTTGTATTTTCCATGTTCTCATTATAGTCTCTTTACCCCAACCATGCCTTCTGCCTTCCAAAAATTTTACTTTCTTCCTGATCTAATTGGCAGCTACTCATTCACATTTCAACAAAGTTATGATTTCCTCACATCAGCTCCTTCATTTGAGCTCCCTTACTGTATCATCTCTATACATTCTTATGATAAAGTTTACTTTATTAATTAGGCACAATAAGAGATTAACAACAATAAAATAGAATAATGATAACAATATGCCAGCATCACTATTCTTGTGCCTTGAATAAGAATAGTGATTGTTAAGTAAAATAAAGGTTACTGCAAAATTATGACCACTGACCTGATCACCCAGAAGGCTACTAAGTGACTAAATGTGCGAGTTGCATATACAATGCTGGACAAAGAAATGAGGCATATTTGAGGCAAAATAGAATGGAGTGTGCAATTTGAAACTTATGAATTATTTACTTCTGGAATTTTTTATTTAATATTTTTGGACAATGGTTGACCACAGGTAACTGAAATGGCAGAAAGCAAAACTGCAATTAAGGAGGAACTAGTATACTTAAGTGCCCAGAAACACTTTAGAAGTGAGACCTGGGTAGATCTTTGATAACTAAGGTTTCTATTTGAGGTCTTACTATGGAGTGAATTGCTTCTCCCACCAAATCCTTATGTTGAAGCCCCAGCTGCCATTGTGACTATATTTAGATAATATAGGGATTGTAAGTGGTAATTAATGTTAAATGAGGTCATGAGAGTGGACCCTAATCTTGTAGGATTGGTGGCCTTATAACAAGAGGAAGAAAGAGAGAATTCTGTTTTTCTACCATGTAAGGACATAGCAAGAAAGTGGCCATTTGCAAGTGAGGAAGAGAGCCCTCACCAAGGACCCAATTGGCTAGCACCTTGGTCTTGAACACTTCTTAGCCTCCAGAACTGTAAGAAAATAAATTATTTTTGTTTAAATCAGCAAATCTGCAGTACTTCGTTATGGCAGCATGTGCAGACTAATATAGGTATGTTGCCATTGGAAACAAATATACAAAAAAAAATCCTTTCCCTTAGTAACCAAAGAGCATGGACATCACTTTAAAAGAACATAGTCATCTTTTAAGATTCAGTGTGTTCATATGATGAGAAAATGTTTTTTACAAATTGTATAGAATTACAGAATAATTTTTACAAATTATTTTCTTTCTTAGAGAAAGCTGATTGTTTCTTTGAGTTTTCCTAATTTATCCAAGGCCAGAATAGAGACTCATAAAATCTTGTGCCCTGTGTCAGAAAAAAACAGTGCTATCAATGCCCTTTCTCAAGGGAAAAGTCTTTTACTTGGAGTTCTCTTCCAAATCATTTTCTAAAGAATAAAGCTATATAGAATTGAAGACCTTTCATGAAAGTCTTGTCTCCTGAGCATTTTGTACGAGAAAAAGCTTGGATAAAGTCCAGGGAAAAGTTTGAGATGTGAATCCTGGCTTCACATAGAAAGCAAACGTGCAAACAATTTGAGGTTCATTATTTTGGAGGTCTTTACTGTTTTCCCATGCCAATTTTAAAACAAGAAGCTCTTTAAATTTACAATGAGCTTCATCCTCGTCTTAGTGGCCCACAGAGCATAAGTACTGTTGATGGGAGAGTGGCTTTATTACACACTATTCTCAATCCCGAGGGACCTTCATAAAGTAAATTCTATTTCAGTTGCTCTTCAGTAGCTGGGAAGAAGCAGTGGGTTAGGTTGAACTACTCCAAGGGATAATTGGGTATTTGTCTACCAGAGTATGAATCGACTTATTCTTGGCTATAGGGAAAAGAGAAGCAATAGCTTGTCTCCATTGGGAAATCTGGGATTTCTTTTGGTGGGGATGTTGGGGGCAGGGTGGGGGTGGTGAAAACTGTAGATGTAAGAATTTACTCCTCATTCATATGAAGCTTATAGAGCCCTGGGTGTCGCTGTTTGTAATATACTATGCACTCCTCCTCTCTAGCTACCATTCAGACCTCCAACAGGGCCCTGTGACCTCTCTGCAACGTTTTGGCCAGCCCTTCACAGAGAAAAGTAATCAGATTTTTTTTTTCAATTGTTGATCTTGTTCTATTGGTCACTGTTGGGAGGCAAGATAGTTGTCCCAAGAATTAGACAACAGTGAATACTCTTTGTCTCAAAAATAATCTATTCAAATCTTAAAATTCACTTCCAAATTTTGTAGCAATCAGATCACATCACAACTACACCAGCAAAGTGAAATTAATGTTCCAAGAGATACTCATTGTATTTGATCATATCAAACAGGACAGTGAAAAATTTTGATAGCAAATGTTTTACTTAAAGCATTTCCAAACAGCAAATTTTGTGTCAATCATCAAAGAAAAGCATTCCTTTACTCATAGACCACTGATGATTACACAAATACCTTTGCTTCTGCTTCCAATGGGTAGCCACTACTGATACTCCTGGCAAAATGTTTCCTTTGTAGAAACTCTCAGAAGAGTTCCAGATATTTTCAGTGTTAACTTGGTAGACATAATTGAAAATATATTTGTATATGTGGGGCTGCTGTATTTTAAAATACCTGTTGCTTTGTCTAAACAATCAACTTCAGCTGATATTTGGGAATGTTTCTGTCTTTTCTGACATTTTAGTTTGGCCAATGGAGATTTTTCAGAACCCTCCCTTACTCAGGTCCCATGTTAAGTATTAAGTACAAAGGAATGCCTTTCCCAGCATTTAGTAGCCCTTTCCAAATCAATTGTCATGAAACATTTGTTTTATTTTTACACCCGGTTTTGATATTTATACAGCAGGGCTGCAGGAGGAGTTTGTTTTACTGCCATCGAGGAATAATTAATTTTGTTTGAATAGTAAGTATGTGAGCAGCAAAGATCAAACATTTATATCACAGTTAAATGGTCTATGGACAAATCATTCATCATGGTCCTCATCAGATATTTATTAAACAACTTCATGGAGACTCATAATAACTCTCATTTATTGATGAAAACTATTTACTTACCTTGTCATACTAATATATCTTTATTCGCCTGTATTATTTATTCTATACATTGCACCAAAATTATGTAGTTTTTATTTATGGGGTGACTTCTAGCAGTTGAATGTCAAAGGGAATAAATACAATGCACTGATTTCAGAAGGTACTTTGGAGTTAAAGAAAAATACTAGCTAAATACTCTAGTTTGTGTTTAAAATAATGACAAATATTTCCAATGAATTAAAACACAAGAAAAATAAAACTATTAAGTTATTAATTATACACATTTTAAAGTTATACATATTTATTTTTTAAAAGATGAGAAATAATAATGTTATTTAGATTCTTTACATTTTAATAAAACCTAATGAAAAAGTTATATTTATTTGGTAAAATATTATATTTATATTAATTACAGTAATTCTTTGTATTCTATAATTTTAAAAATTCTAAAAGGTTTTCTTTTTCCATGTCCAAATTGAAATATATTAAACTGTTTAAATTATTTAATCCAAAGCCAGCATTTTGGTTTTTATTTAATGATTTAACATACTTTTTAAAAAATGAATGTTCAGTGACTCTTCAAGTTTATAGTAAATGCTTTAAAATATGTTAATGAAAGTTTAGAAAAAAACCTATTCAACATGATAGTTCAAATGATGAGATTTATATCATTGCTATTTTTAAAAGTGAAAGATTATTTTATTAAATCTGGTTGGAAACTTCCAGTTGAAGTAGAGAATGAGCACTAACAATACATGTCTGAATTGACATTGAAGTTTTAGTGGATAAATCAGCAGTGAACTATTTTCCTGAATATTTTTAAGGAAGTAGTCTCTTCTTTGACTTGGGATTTTGGCAATATAGATCTTTCATTTCACAGAGGTTCTTAAAATTTCAAAATTTGCTCTCAAATTAGGAATATGTTTATCCTTTATCAGTATTTACCTTTTGTCATTCCTCTTAATATTACCTGATTATCACGTGATTGCTTATAGTTGCTCATTGCACCTGCCAAGTATTGATTTTTTAATGAATTGTGATAACCTATGTCTACCTTACTACCTCCCTTTTTATAAGGTATATTTCCACTTGTTTCCGACTCTAAGGCTTTAAGTGTTGCTTCAGATTGTAACTATCATGGGTCATTTCTGTAAGAGTGTAACTTTAAAGTATTATTTTTGGAAAAATTACTTTGAAATTCGAATCACCTTGACTAACAACATGCTCTTGAAATGATAATTGATATTTAATCTTATATTGACAACATAGACAGACAGTTTTACTCTCTCACCCCCACCCAGGCATATCCTTACAGTAGGAAGTTACCTTCACATAGTAGAGGAAACAGCTTTTTGAAGCTGCTTCCATAGTTAGAAATTTCAACAAATAATGTTCAAATCCTTAATCATGTCTAAATATTACATTCCTTTTATTTATTGTCTTGATTGGTATCTGGCAAATCATACTTGTGTCCAAGGAATGGTGTGTTAATTTTTCTTGGACTGAGCCTTGAATGAGTTTCTCAGTGAGATGCAATGGATGGGTCCATATCTAGCCAACGATGGCACTGACTGACACCTGGACTCATCAAGACTGGATCTGCGAGTTATGTGTGCAGTATAAGAGTAGTGCTTGAGAAGAATGGCTCAGTAGTAAACAATCAAAACAAATCACACACAATTGAGTAGGAAAGTAAAAGAGTTGAGGTACCTGAGGCAGACAATGAAGTCTAAGACATTAGTGGAAATGTGTTTACACTGGCTGTTCTAACTCTGAACTCCCTTCCATTGTCAGGACTTAGTTTTGACTGAGGTCACAAGTTTGCTGCCCAAGAGCTTGTGCCCCAAAACTTTTCTTTTAGCATGTTAAGCTAATGAATTGATAGATGCCCAAGGACATTTATTTTTGTCTCCTTTCCCATTAGTTTTATAACTAGATATGAAATATAGCAGTACAAACTTGACCTTTTACCTGTTTTAGAGTTATCATCTATTAAAACTTTCCCCCACACATTCAGTCTCCTCATATCATTTAACAGTTAATTCACATAGTCAGAAATAGAGTAACTTAATGGCATTTATATTGATGAAATATAGTTCCTTAGGACCTATGAAATCCATCTTATTTTGTATTTCACCAAAGACCTTTGGATAGTATGGAAATTATAAAAGACTTGCATAATCAGCATCAACTTTTTCTATACAAGTCATTTCCTCAAGTTCAGTAATTTGTGTTCTTCCTAAAATCAATATATATCATCAATATCAATATAGATGAATTCTCTAGGCTATCAGCTCTCAATTACCACTTTATGGGTCAATTGCTGAACATTTTTCATCTTCATTTGAATTTCTTTTTAAGTTTGGGTATTTCTGAGTCATATTTCTATTCTCTAAAGCAGATATACAAAACATTGAGATACTTTTTAAATGGGTTGCAATAAAGTTATTTAAAAGGAATTTAATGGAAATTTGCATAGTACAACTTATTTCAGTAATTAGGGTAGTCATTAAGGTAATGCTTTCCCTTTTCTCACAAAGCTTCATAGAATAACTCTACACATAGGCTATTGTTTAGTTTGCCTAAGGTTAGCTCATAGAATGCAATGAAATAAAGCATTCGGCTAACTACATAAGTTAGCAATGGTTTGTGTGAGAGAAATGTTTAGATGAAATTTAAGAGCTATTAAAAATATTTACACTATTAACTATAGAAAACTTTCATAGGCATTCCTAGTCACTGAAAGCATGTCTAATTCTGGCCTGTACTTTGTACAGTGGTACATCCAATTCCAAAATGGATACATCAATGAAATTTACTCAGATCTTAAACTGTCCTAGAGGCTGTTGACTTGAGCTTCATTCGGAGGCATCTTGAATGGCCATTTAGATTGTAAAGGTAGCTGGGAAGTTTACACTTTTATCAAACCATAAACATTTCCATGTATGTTTTAAGAAATATGAATTTTAGTTGCTCTGGAATGTTTTGAGTTATATTTTGATTGACTAAACATTACACACAGAGAGAGACCAAATTGTGGTAAAAATTTAAATTTATACTTTTTTAGCTTAGTGACTGAGGATTTCATAATCTTCATGAAGTATAGTAAGCATTGAAGTTGGACTAGGAAAAAAGCAGGAGATAGATCTTCCTAGGAATAACTGATTTTTTTCTTTATTATAAACAAGTTGATTAAAAATATATTTAACTTGTCAGCTTAGAAACTTAGAATTTATTTATTTATTTAATTCATTTTTTGAGACAGACTTTCACTCTTCTTGCCCAGGCTAGAGTGCAATGGCACAATCTTGGCTCACTGCAACTTCTGCTTCCCGAGTTCAAGTCATTTTCCTGGCTCAGCCTCCCAAGTAGCTGGAATTACAGGCACCTGCCACCACTCCTGGCTTATTTTTTTAATTATTTTTTTTTTTATTTTTTTTTTAGTAGAGACGGGGTTTCACCATGTTGGCCAGGCTGGTCTTAAACTCCTGACCTCAGGTGATCCACCCACCTCAGCTTCCCAAAATGCTGGGATTACAGGCATAAGCCACCATAGCCGGCCAGAATGTATGTATTATATTGGAGGAAAATTGTGGTTAATTTCATTACCACTTAGTATGTACTTATAAGCAAGCTGATTTTAGAAATAATTGTATAGTCATTTCAGAAACACTATATATTCAGCATATGTAAGTTATACATGTGGAAGTAAAATGCATTTAAGTAACTGTTCAAGAAAAAACTAATTTAGGATCTAAATGAAAGGAAAATTGGAGTGAAGTTAGTAATAATGTTAAGTTAAATTTCTTATTCCACTCAATTATTATAAAAACTTATAAGTAACAGGAAAAAAATCTGCTAATAAAAATGCCAATGAACTCTAAGAGGCAGATGGCATCTTCAAAGATTTTATGTAAGTTTTTTTGTTATTGTTTTTCCAATAGCTGACAATACTGTAAATGATACTGATGTTCCTATGGAAACAACTGAATGCATCCAAGGTCAAGGAGAAGGCTACAGGGGCACTGCCAATACCATTTGGAATGGAATTCCATGTCAGCGTTGGGATTCTCAGTATCCTCACAAGCATGACATGACTCCTGAAAATTTCAAGTGCAAGTGAGTAAAGTAGGCAAATGTTATACATTTCAGTAGGCCCTGGGGAAAATGAGGTAGAGTGGTTACTTTTTACTAATTTTGTGTTAGTGATCAAACTTTATTGTGCCCAGTGATAATCAGGAGTTAAAAGGCAGATTATTCCTCCACTCAGAGATTTTGATTCTTTCAATCTGGGATTTGGTCCTCAAATATGCATTTCATTAAGCACTCTGGGTGGTTCAGATCCAGAGGGTAGATTCACTATGCTTTGAGAAATACATCCCTAGGTGGATTTCTGATCACAACTTTGCTCTTGTGGGTCTGTTTAATAAATCAATTAATAGTAATGATAGCCAGGCATGTTTCAAAATACTGCCTTCTTAAATTTTCATGTTAGCTTTGGGAGGATTACACATTTTTCCTTTTGAAAGAATGGAAAGAAAAGGCCTACCACTGAAGAGTTATTAGCCTTAAAGATCTGTGAATAAAATAATTTTTCAAAGCTTAAATGAATGTGTTCAATTGTTTCTGGATTTGCTTTGAAAATTGAGGAAGCAAAACAATTGTGTAGATGACTCAAGCCAAAGAAACTGCCCTTGAGCATCAATTACATAGTTGTTTTGTGCATTCTCTATGGGTACTTTTCACACCACTTGGCTTTTGTAGACAGGCACAAACACAATGCCATGTGTTTTCAAATTGTCCACCTTGTTATGAGGAACATAAAGTGATTGCTTTTGAAATTAATAACACACATCATTTGTAGTGGCTTTCCTGAAATAGCACCTATAAATAACATATATTGGCTTTATGTAATTGGCTTTTAATAAGACAGGCTAACATTTCTGAATGAGGTGCTATGAGCACTAGTTGGCCCATCCACCATAGAAGAGGGGAGATTTGTGTTGTATGTGTGTGTGTGTGTGTGCATGCACAAGCTTTAGCTAGTTCCATAATTTGTTTAAATAGTAAATATTAATCTAAGATTGTTTTCCCATTAATTTACAATAACAAAATTGATAGTTGTCATTCTGGGTTTATTTCCCTAATATCCATCACAGCAATTCACTCTCTATTCCTGACCTATGAGTTTCACACCTGAAAAATACATATCAAAGTAGAAAAAAACAAAGAAACACAGAGAATATTAGTTATAAGGGACAAAGGAGATAGTATCACTGCCATTCACATTTTTGTTAACTTCTAATGACTGGTAATACCCAATAAGAAATTGTGTATGTGAAGACACCTAGTGAAATTCATCTGTAAGAAAAACAGAATGGTTATAAACATTTACTTCACAGACTTCACAAGTGAAACTTAAGTGTCAAAAGTTACCTGTTATATTTTGGCAGAATTTAAGTCATCATTTCTTAATTTTGTTATTTGGTTTAAATAACCAAACATAAATATTATGAAACAAAGCTTGTACTGTGTTACAAAACTGATAAAATCTGACTCAACATTTTTCTCAGGACATTGATTTACCATTTACTCTTTGTGATCCAGTAGTGAGGGGTGTACTGGTCAGGCGTCTCTATTAAATATTAAACATGGAATATTACTTGCCCTGGTACTGAGACCTTACAAATGGCAATCTTTGGAACACTGTAACTGAACAATACTGCCTCCGATGAATCTACACAAATCATAAAATCAATTCCCTTTAGTAATTGTAAACCATCCTTTCTTCAAGTGAAAGATAAGGACTTAGTAAAAATATCTCGGCAAATCTTGACTTTCATTCTTGCTTCATCTAGATTGACTGAGGTGCTTCTAATACAGATGTTAAAGTCAGTCCACACTAAGACTTTGATAGCCCTCGATTTTCACTTAATTAGCTTGTCTAAATGAGCAATCCAGAACTTTGGGAGGATGAGACGGGAAGATGGCTTAAGGTCAGGAGTTCAAGACCAGCCTGGGCAACAACGGGTGACTCCATCTCTACCAAATAATAGAAAATAAAGCCAAAGTGTATGCAAAGTTTATGTAAAATTTAACACACGTATTTTATACTGACATAGATTTTTAAAAGTATATGTAACTATAAATTGCTTGTCTCACCTATTCTAGTTAATAATTGTATAGGAAGGCTAAAGGTTTGAATATGGGTTATGAACACTTAACTATACCATGGCTTTAACCATTGGTGGCTGATGTTCTCATATCCTTAAATAATAGTTTGCGTCAGGACTGACTTTGATTAGATAAGACTATTACTTATTGACTTTCTAATGCAACACAAGCTTCTTCCTTAAAACTTTCTCAGTTTTGGCCGGGCGTGGTGGCTCATGCCTGTAATCCCAGCACTTTGGGAGGCAGAGGTAGGCAGATCATGAGGTCAGGAAATCGAGACCATCCTGATTAACATGGTGAAACCTCGTCTCTGCTTAAAAAAAAAATAGCCAGACATGACGGCGGGTGGGTGCCTGTAGTCCCAGCTACTCCGGAGGCTGAGGCAAGAGAATGGCGTGAACCCGGGGGGCAGAGCTTGCAGTGAGCTGAGATCGCACCACTGTACTCCAGCCTGGGTGACAAAACGAGACTCCTTCTCAAAAAAAAAAAAAAAAAAAAAAAATTCTCAGTTTCAAATGGTCCATTTGGATATTAATATAATTATATAATAGTACTTCTAATTGCAGCTAAGTGATACAAACACTGTGGTTTCCAAAAGACTGAATACTAATTATTAACAAAGAATCTATGAAATAAAAGCACATACTTGTTTAAAATTAGACAGCATATTTAATACATTTTATTTATCATGAAATCCATATTTTATTTAATGTGAACCTTATTTATATTGATAGAAAACCATTAAAATTCTTTTACATACAGGGATTATTAGCATAGATTTTTTTTCTTATTAGGAATTCTAAATTTCTAATTAAAATACTGGTAAAATGAAGAATATACATGTACTACATTGACAATTTGTTCTATAGTTCGTTTTTCTATAGTATAACTGGGCCTTAATTTTACAGAAATATGTATAAAGATTTTAGGTAGCCTCTCTAAATCCATAAAGAATTGCTTTGTAATTAAAGTAAATTGATGCAACAAATTAAATAAATCAAAGAAAGGCAGAACTCAAGGAAAAAATAGCTATCATAATTTTCGTGGGACATATTTGAATAGATTGAACTTCCATTTTAAATGAGAGTAGTTAATGACTATTGATAATAACATTTCTTCCACATGTTGTTTCTACACAATATATGGGTCATGAACATGTAATAAGTAACAGGCCGATGTTTTGAAATGGTACCAATTGAGAGTCTAAATCTTGAGACTGAGTGAGAAGAATGCAGTGGTACCGTTTCTCTCTTTTATGAAGCAGTAATGTTTGGGTGAAACTCTACACCTGTGGAAGGAAAAAAAAATATCAACATATGACAGCATTCATTTCAGTAATTTGGGCAGTGTCAGTTATGTATGCTGAATATTAAATTGTTATAGCTATTTTTTTTTTTTTTTTTTTTTTTTTTTGAGACGGAGTCTCGCTCTGTCGCCCAGGCTGGAGTGCAGTGGCGCAATCTCGGCTCACTGCAAGCTCCGCCTCCCGGGTTTACGCCATTCTCCTGCCTCAGCCTCCCGAGTAGCTGGGACTACAGGCGCCCGCCACCTCGCCCGGCTAGTTTTTTGTATTTTTTAGTAGAGACGGGGTTTCACCGTGTTAGCCAGGATGGTCTCGATCTCCTGACCTCGTGATCCACCCTATTTTAAGTGCAAAAACTTAGAACTCTATTTGTAAACATGATACATTCTAGAATTCTAGCAATGTAATAGCTCTGACTTCACCAATGTAAGAACTCTGGTAATTTACATTAACATGCTTTTTCTCAATAGGGACCTACGAGAAAATTACTGCCGAAATCCAGATGGGTCTGAATCACCCTGGTGTTTTACCACTGATCCAAACATCCGAGTTGGTTACTGCTCCCAAATTCCAAACTGTGATATGTCAAATGGACAAGGTAATAGCTGACATTCTGCAGGGTGGGCATGATTAAATTCAGGGGAAATGCTTAAAGGGAGGCCACATTTTACAGCATAAAATCTACTTCTTGCTGCACTGGTTTTGCTGGCTAGCAAACAAAATCACCAAGTTTGAAGCTGGGTTTTTCTTATATGTTTATTCACTCAACATTTATTTATTTAGCTGAGTGTATGCTACTGACAGTCACAGTTCTAAGCCTTGGAGATATACCAGTAAATAAAACTAAGTTATCTGATCACCTGGAGCTAATATCCAACTGATAGAAAATAAGCAAAATAAAAATGAGAATGGGAATATTACAGCAGTTTGTCATAAGTAGTAGAGAGAAAAATGTCTCAGAGTTAGAAAAGAGGGCTGCTGCTCTTTTATATTTTAATGTTCAGGGAAGATCATACTTATTATGTTAACATATAAGAAGGAGCCAAGGGCAGTGAGGGAGCAACATGTGCCATGCACATATATGTGTAAGGGTATTCTAGATAGAGAAAACTGCAAATGCAAATGGTATGAGATGAGGGAGTTCTGGGAAAGTTAAGTAAATAACCACATCACTATAGCTAGTACAAAATAAGTAAGATGAAGAGTAGTAGGAGATGAGATTAGAGAGGCAATTGGGCTAAAATTGTATCAGCCTTTCAGGAATTGCAAACGTTTGTACTTTTGCTCTGAAAGAGAAAGGACTCTTAGGGCTCTGAAAGGAGAAGTTACACAACCAAACTTAAGTTTTAACTGGATCACTCTGGCTGCATTCTGGAAAATAGCTAGAATTCTTGACAAGGGTTAAAACAGGAGAACCAATGAAGTGGTTGTTTCAATAATTCAGACTACAGATGGGAGTGACTTGACCCTGGTTGTTAGCAGTGTAGCTGCTGGATAACCGTGGGGTTTGAGGGAAATCACCATTGCATTTGGAAACATAGATGCCATTGAAGACAACTGTCTCAGGGAGCGGTAGTAAAGTCAGATTGAAATAGATTTTTAAGTCAAAAAAATAATAGATGATGGTGAGGTTGCTGAGAAAAGGAAATGCTTATATCCTGCTGGTGGGAATGTAAATTAATTCAGCCACATGGAGATTTCTCAAAAAACTTAAAACACAACTACCATTCAATGCAGCAATCCCATCACTGGGTCTATACCCAAAGGAATACACATCGTTCTGCCATAAAGACACATGCATGTATATGCCTGCAAAATAATCTATGCACCCAACCCCGGTGACACACAATTTACATATAACAAACCTACCTGTGTACCCCTGAACCTAAAATAATTTTTTAAAAAGGTAGATTTTTCAAAGAAATAATTCGTTAAATATTAATAATAATGTTGAGTCCTGGGAATTATTGATGTGTAGTAAATTGAGAGTTATCCTTTTTAAATGATCGTATTCTATTTCACATAGACTTAATTGTGATGGTCATGATCACAGTTAGCCCTAAATCATCCTGGAAATCCCAAGCCAAATTTAAAGCTCCATCTCATAGACTTACTGCCCTCTGCATACTTCTTCCATCCTTTAACTTTTTCCACAATGCCATTGTTCATGAGCAACTCTGAAAAGAGAGTTGTAGAGGGAAGAGGGGATGAGTCCCTTTTCAATCAGTTTCACTGTTCTTTTAAGGGTCAGTTGGAAATAAAGTTGAAGTCAATGATTAAGGGAAGTTTGGTACCAGCTGAGTCTTCTGTGTTCCTGTCTCATACCTGAACATTTGTTAATAATTTGTGAGTGATAAAGGACAACAATTATTTGATAAACTTTTGGTGTATATTAAGATATTTTTATATACATATACATCACTTAAAAAGGATCAGGTAATAGAATATGAAAATTTTGGATTCTGGAGAGTAAACATGTTATTGATTATCAGATAATTCATTCATAGGGGAAAATATTAGTTTTATGGAATTTAAGTACCTTTCCTAAATTCTCAAATTGGCACATTGGGATTAAATCTGACTCTCTTTACATTGACCTTTTCATTCCTTCATCCTTTTTTCCTTTCATTCATTCTTTAACACCACATTATATTACTATTCTTTAACAATATATTGCACCATTGCACCTGATATATACAACAAACTGCTAGACTATGGGACAATTTAAAAATAAAGAAACCATAGACCTTCTACTCAAGAAAAACACTGTTAGCTAAATCAACATTCAGTTGTGGAATTTTAACTGTCAGTTATGTTGTTGTTTGACACTGCTGAGCTAATAGTATGTGTTGTTTTATATATCTATAGAAAAATGTTTATATTTATATCTATTGAAAAATACCTAGATCTAAGTAGATAGATCTATCTAATGTTCTAAGTGGATGCTTAGATGTAGGCATTTTTCTAAAAACAGAAAATATAAGTGCTACATATAGTTAGATGAGTGGAAACATTTTTCAAATCTTGCAACATCTGAATTAACATATATATAAATATTCTTCCAACTGAATATTTAAAAACACTATTAAAGAAAAATGAAAACTGATTACAGAATTTCTTTAAAATGTTATAAAACACTACTTATTATAATACTATGTATTATACACTTAAGGCAGTAAACAATGTAATTTATTTAAATATTTATATTGATATCATAGAATGTATTTACAGTTATTTCAGTCTTAAAATATATTCTAGTGAGAGTATATACAGTCAGATATACAATCAGAAAATTGTATCCAAAAATCATCTGGATTTTTTTTCCTTCTCTGTATTAATGGTATACATATGATATATACATAGGCATATTTCTGTCTTTATTTCCATCTTTCTGGATATTATTTGTTGAATATTTAAAACCTTGATATTGGATAATAGTCAATACTATATGAAAGGGTAAATTCAGCGAAGTGTACTTTTCTCTTGCTTCCATGTCATTCCATTTCTACTTTCTACTCACCATTGCAAGTAGATGATTTCATTAATTTCTTGTTTATGGCTCTTGTGTATTTTCCATTCTTTACTTTTTTGGAATATATGTGTAGGTTTGTTACATAGGTAAACTTGTGTCATGGGGGTTTGTTGTACAGATAATTTCATCACCCAGGTACTAAGGCTAGTACTCATTAGTTATTTTTCCTGACATAAAATCTTAATGTTGATGTAAATTTGTAGATGACCTTTCATAGTCAAATGTACAGTTTTCATTCATATAAAAATTAAGAATCTTAAATATAAAAAGTCACTTTAAAAATTTTTGGTGTTATTTAAAAATATAGAGTATTTTTAAAAATAGAATAATTCTTTTAAAATTTGGAATGCAATATATAGATATATAGGGAAAGATAAAATCTTTTTTTTATTTTTTATTTTTTTATTTTTTTTATTTTTTTATTATTATACTTTAAGTTCTAGGGTACATGTTTTATTTATTTTTTTTGAGACAGAGTCTTGCTCTGTCACCCAGGCTGGATTGCAGTGGCATGATCTTGGCTCATTGCAACCTCCGCCTCTGGAGTTTAAGCAATTCTCCTGCCTCAGCCTCCTGAGTAGCTGGGACTACAGGCGTGAGCACCACACCCAGCTAATTTTTTATATTTTTGGTAGAAATGGGGTTTCACCACGTTGGCCAGAACTCCTGACCTGAAGTGATCCACCTACCTCATCCTCCCAAAGTGCTGGGATTATAGGTGTAAGCCACAGCGCCTGACCAACTTACATTTTTTGAAGAACTTGATTTCTGACTGCATTTCTTTTGATTAAAAACTTGAACAATATGGCCGGGCATGGTGGCTCATGCTTGTAATCCCAGCACTTTGGGAGTCCGAGGTGGGCGGATCACTTGATGTCAGGAGTTTGAGACCAGTCTGGCCAAACATGGTGAAACCCCATCTCTACTAAAAATACAAAATTCAGCCAGGTGTGGTGATGCATGCCTGTAATCCTAGCTACTCAGGAGGCTGAGGCAGGAGAACACAAATTGCTCAATTAAAAAAACGAGAAACAGAAAACCTCATGGAGCATAGTAAGAGACACAGGAGTCAGTTTAAAGTGGGTTCCATTGGCCAAATTTGGAACAATTTGAGCATCAAAATGAATAACAGGAATAGATTATATATCATATGAAATAAAAAGAAAATCCCCTGGTCCACATTTCATTTACTACTTCTACAGCTAGTGCTAGCACTTCTACTACTAATACCTAAATGAATGGGGTAAGGGAAAAGGGAAATTTTTTATTTACAGAAGAATGCTAACTAACAAATACAAAGAAATGTTAGAAATAGCAAAATAACCATTTTACCATCAGCATGACAAAAGTGTTTCATGCAAAATTCATTGATGTATGCCTAAGCTATTTTGTGAAAATTTGTTTGGCAATAGGATATTTATTCAAACTCAAAGACCCCAACTGATTTTTTGTTAAATACAAAGAGGAGTTTTTCTTTTGCACCACTTAACCAAGTGATCAAACACATCACCAGTGATGGAACAAAGTGACATCATGTGCCACAAGATGTTATGCTCTAAAAAGGACAAAGCATCACTGATGCAATATTCCTGTTAAGTATCTTTAACTTGGTTTTATTCATGAGAAAATAAATCAAACAAACTGAAGTTAAAGAGCATTTGTAAAACAGCTGACTTGGGTGACTCAGAATGTTAATGTCATAAAAGACAAAAATCAAAACATAAGGAATGTGACGAGTAGATGAATGCTTGTTATATTACTTTTCTATGGAATGAAATTTTTCAGAAGAAAATGTTGGGATATACATGTGTTATTCTAAAACTTCTTATTTCTTTGTTGTTCCAAGGGCCACTCATTTAAATTATTTTGTTTTTAAATTATTATTTGTTACATTTGAATTTGCATAAACCCTTATTTTGATGAAGATATTGGACTTAAAATAAAGACATTTTAACCTGAGATATTTGAGTACTTTTGATTTGTACAGATTTCAAGTACTTTAATTTTTTTTTTCTTTTTTTTTTTGAGACAGAGTCTTGCTCTGTCGCCCAGGCTGGAGTGCAGTGGTGTAATCTCAGCTCACTGCAAGCTCCGCCTCCTGGGTTCACACCATTCTCCTGCCTCAGCCTCCCGAGTAGCTGGGACTACAGGTGCCTGCCACCACGCCCAGCTAATTTTTTGTATTCTTTTAGTAGAGAGAGGGTTTCACCGTGTTAGCCAGGATAGTCTTGATCTCCTGACCTCGTGATCTGCCTGCCTTTGCCTCCCAAAGTGCTGGGATTATAGGCGTGAGCCACTGTGCCCGGCCCTTTCAAGTACTTTAATTTTTATGTTGATTTCATGATTCTGTATACTTGTAAAAAAATGTTTTTGTTTTATGTGCCTTAATAGTCGTTAGATTTATTTCTGTATATTTTATGTCTAGATTGTTATCGTGGGAATGGCAAAAATTATATGGGCAACTTATCCCAAACAAGATCTGGACTAACATGTTCAATGTGGAACAAGAACATGGAAGACTTACACCGGTGTGTAAATTTCTTCCTTTCAAATATATAGAATGTAGTGATACCAACAAATTGTATACTTAGATATGTACATTGCTATTTCTTTCTATTCTTTTATATATCATGGTAAACTAATAAAAACATTAGATTGGTTTTGCTTTACAACTCATCATAACATTGTTTCTCTATGTAGCAAACTTTTAAATATACAATTCAAGTTAGTAGATATTTATTGAGCATTTAGTGTGTGTTCTGTACTGTAATTGCTATCATGGGGAACATCAACAAAAAGTGGATAATATTTTAGTTCCAACCTCTAAGGAGGATACAGTCACACTGACAAAATAATTACATAATTTAATAAGACAGTGTATAATTAAGTGGCAAATTTTGTGTTTGAAATAGTGTATTTTATGGGATTATTGTTTTCATATTTAATAATTGATAGTAGTTTATGACAAATCAATGAATAATTACTCATATATAATTTAAATATCTAAAATACTAAACCTTAACTATTAAAAATGTGTAATGACAGGTTTCCTTATGAACTTTGATACATAAAATTTTCCAATAATTATAGGAACGTATATGTAATTGAAAAAAATCTACAAATTTTAGAGAATTACAGATTTTTACCATAGATATACTCATAGACAGAGAAGGTAGCATCTATTCAGCCCTAGCAATAGTGCTAGTGTTTACAAAATTGTGAAAGCAGTATGACACATAATTGTGACCTAAAGCAGATTTTTCATAAACATCCCAGAGTATATGCACTAGAGTAAAAGAAAAAACAAGTTACAGTCATTTGATCGAGTGTCTATAACATGGCTGCTTTACCTGAGTTATGCCATTTGACCACCACAATCCTATAGGAAAGATTCCTATGTGTGGATAGGAATTTAAGGGCTCAGAGAGATGGAGTGACTTTGCTTCAGTCTTTTAAGTTCCTTATTCTCTTCCAAAATGTACTCAATAGGGGATTATATTGTTTCAATTAATTTACTTCACACAAAAAGGGTAGTTCTAAAATAATGCTGTCCAATATAAAGATAATGCAACTCACAAATGTAAGCGACATATGTTCTGTTAAATTCCTAGTAGCCACTTTTAAAGAGGTAAAAATAAACAGGCAAAGTTAATTTCAATATATTTTATTTAATTCAATGTATCTACAGTTTTTCATTTCAATATGTATTTAATACAAAATAATTAAAAATATCTTTTACATTATATTCTCATGCTGCATATTCAGAATCTGGTGTCTGTTTACACTTACAGCACCTGTCAATTTGGACTGGATCAATTTCTCGCTAGCCATATGTGGCCAATGGCTACTATATCGACACTGTAGTTCTAGGACTTCAAAGAGCAGCCGAGTTCTGTCCTTTTAGATCTCCCACTCTAGTGTGGGATGCAAGCAAACGGGAAATACCATATGAACACTATGAAAGATAGCATATTTTATGCTATGGGAATGCGAAGAAGTGCCTATTCGGACATAAGTGGTCAGGAAGGCTTCTTAAAGGAAGGGAAATTGACTGGGATGTACATGATGAGTAAGAATCGGGCGAGGGAAGTAGAGGAGGAAGAGGACATTAGACACAAGAAATTGCATGTGCAAAGGCCAAAGCATTAGGTTATTTGAATATAGGAAAAAATTGTGGTTAGACGGAAAGAATGTAACTTGGTCAATGTCCACAGAGAAGGAATTCACAAAGTGAATTTTTTACCTGTTTATTTTTACCTCTTTACAACACCATATAGAGAGTCTTGTAAGCTCAGTTAAGAAATGTAAATTTTATCCTGAAGATTAAAAGGATTTATTAAATAATTTTAAATAAGAATTGGCATGATTAAAATAAATGCTAATTTCAGCACTGCTATTTTTTAAAGCATTTTTAGAAACATGCAGTGGTGGGTGGGGCAGATTGCTCTTACGGACTTGTGAGATATAATTGTTCTCATCTTCTTTCAAAAATGTTGCCTTCAGTGATTTTACATTAGAAGCTTGAAATTTTCATGGTAGAAGTATTTACATGACAGAAATCAGCAACAGCTACCAATAAGGACTCCTCATCTTCATCCTCAACATACACATACCTCAAAGTACTAGTGGGTAAACTTTTACCAGCATGCCACTGAAAATATGGGATATATTTATTTAGAAACTATCAATGGGTCCCTAATAATACTTAATTCATCTAGTTTAGGTTTGACTTTTGGAAACAATTTGTAGGAAATTGATCAAGGATTAAGTCACATGGTACCATTTTGGCTTAAGGACAAACTTTGTAAGTAGGAGATAGAGCATGGCGGTTTTGAGCACTGACTCTTAAAACAGCTGTGGGTTCAAACCCCAGCTCTAGTGTTTGCAAGCCATGTGACATTACACCAATTAGTTGTCCTCTCCAGATTTCAATTTCCACAAATGTAATATGGTATAACCTTAAACACTGTCTCATAAGATTGGTCTAAGGTTATATCTATAAAGAACCTACAACACAATCTGACATGTAATAAGTACTATATGTGTTTACTATTATTCTTGGTCCGGAAAAATGAACCTTGTTCTGGAAATATAGTCCAAGTTTCCATGTTCAAGCTTTTTAAAGTTTTATTTAAAATGATACATTAATTATATTCAAGCATGGTAGCAATTAATAACTGGAAACAAATTCAGTAAGATGCATAGTTTTAATGACTTTTATGAGCAGTCAGAGTGACCATGTAGAATTGACTTCATTCATGTTATTGAGGTAAATGTAAATATTGATGCTACATGAATGAAAATGGCCGTATAAAATAATTTACAGTAAATTTACAATCTTTGCTTTTCTTTTGTAATAAAGATGTAAATTAGAAATAAAATATTGCTCAGTTATCTGTCAGAAAATAATATTTTATAACCATATTACCCGTATAATTTAGAATTTTAATTATTTAATTAACACATTAATTTCAGTATATCTTCTTATACTCTGTCATAGTGGTATTGCTAGTGATGCTTCATTTGTATCTAAAATGTAAAAAAATACTTGTATAATAGCTTGTATTTTTATGTACTTTATAGTTTTAATCTTTGCCATCTGCTTGCTTTAGACAATGTTTCTCTTATTTCTATGCACAGAAGTATTGTTACCATGCCACTGGGATTCTCAAATAGAGGCAAAATCACAAAATCTAATATGCCAATTATGGAGCCCTCTTTCAGATTTCCAAGTTAGAGAGTCTGCTTCTAAAGTGTAGGAACAGCAGCAGCAACAAAACAAACCTCAAACAAAATAGCTAAAATTCATCCCAAGTAGAAGGTTATGCTGTATCTACAGTGAAAGTAATGTGCTGAGATTGTATCTTTTTGTAATATTTTGTGTCTCTTGGATGGAATGAGCATCTTGTGATGTGCAAGGCCTGTTGTTTCCGCAGTCATATCTTCTGGGAACCAGATGCAAGTAAGTTGAATGAGAATTACTGCCGAAATCCAGATGATGATGCTCATGGACCCTGGTGCTACACGGGAAATCCACTCATTCCTTGGGATTATTGCCCTATTTCTCGTTGTAAGTACAGTTAGGGATTGGCGTCTTATGAAATATTTTAAATATACTACATTTCATCTAAAAGTTGTAAATAATATAGGCGGTCGGGCATTTATTCCCAAATGAGGAAGCTCTCCAGAGAGCAACACTCACAAATGCACACAACACACACGCAGACACACCACATGGTCTCTTTCTCTCTCTCCATCTCTCTTATAGATAAGAAGAAATTTAACATTTTAAAGGAGATTCTCTTCCCTCAGAAGATTTCCATTTGGATTCCAAAAGCATTAATTGCCACAGTTCTAATATGACTGGGCTAGAAATAGCTCCCCAGTCCCCAACACCAATACTACCTGTTCGACTTCTGAATATAGCAGAGCTCTCAGCAAAGTTCTCAGCCCACTAAAAGAGCCATGAGCAGATCTGAACTAGTGGTACTTCTATTTCCTTCTCAGTTCTTTAACTTAAGACTAAAGAAGAGCCTGGAGTTTTCCACCCAGTTACCTGATTCCCAGATGACTTTGTTAAAAGGATATTAGTGCATAGAGTAAAAGTTATATAAAAAACATGTAATACCTGTTTGACATAGTTCATATAAAATACATGTCTGGTATAATTCATGTTAAAAAGTCCCTAGATATCAATAAGAAAAAGATGTGAGAACTCAGGAGAAAAAAGTAGAAAATAAGTCTTCAAGAATATAGCTAATAAATAAATGAAAAGACATTAAAATGTATTAATAGGAAAAAAAATTTTAAGACATGAGAAGTCACTTCTACCTGTCAGGTTAGCAAATAAAATGATTGTAAATATCCAGTATTAGTGAGGACCTGGGTAATCAGGTTGTCTCAATTCTGTGCTACTTAGAGTGTGAATTCAAAATCCTGCTTGGAAGTCAGGTTGATAAAATGTATCAAAAGCAGTAATAATGTTGACATAGTCAGGATTTTTGCGCCTCTGCACACCGACATTTTGGGCTAGATGCTGTTCTGTGCATTGTAGCATGTTTAGTAGTATTCCTGGACTCTATCCACTAGATGCCAGTAGCATGACACCTGCCCCAAGTTGTGACAATCAAAACTATCTCAAGTCATTGCCAATGTTCCCTGGAGGGCAAAATCATTTCCACCGGTAACCAGTGATATAAAGTAATATGTATTGGCATGGAAGTATGTCTTAAATATGTTATTGAGTGAAAAGTCCTTTTTATAAAGCTGTGCCAGTAGAAAGAGACCATTTTACTATACTATGTATCTGTAACTCTATGTTTACCATAAACATCCTTTACCACAATGTTAAACCACCTTCTCTTTAGAAAGGAAATACTTTTATAGTTCGATAAGAACTTTGTTTTAAGAATGTTTTTCTTGTGAGACCAGCCAGTAGTAGCAAGTACCTTGAGAACAGCAGCAAAATTGTCTACTCTAAAAAGAGAGATTAAATTGAAGAAATAATACGTTGCTTTTAAAAAATGAAATACAAACACAAGTCTATGTTTTTCTAGAATTTCTGTCAAATTAAAGTGATAAATTTCACCTTAAATGGAAATAACAGTCGTGTTTTATGAAATTCTAGCGTTAAAGGCAAACTTTTAAAATATGATGTTAATCAAGTCTACCTATAATTAAGACTTGGAGCTGCTCCATCTATTTTTAATAGGTTGGGAAATTCTCTATAAGAATAAGTAACTGAATATATTATATGCTTGCAAATAAATGGCATTTCTAATAAGTTTATTTTCATATTATCAGCCATGATCATAGCCTTTCAGATTAATTTGTTTTCCTAATGTTCTTCACTTTTCCCATATTAAGGTTGACACAGCCCCAATGTTAATACTAAAAGAAACACACCTATCTTTTCAGAGAATGCCATACAAAAATATTTAAAAATTATTAAAAGATTATTATTTTTCTAAGTACTAGTTTTATAGCAATATGTTTTTTGTTCAGTCTCTATGTTTGAGACTAATGGAGGCTCATAAAATAGACAATGGTGTAGGAAGAAGGAAAAAGGTAATTATCTGCCTTCTAAAACAGGTTATTTTGCTTCCTCTACAGATTTCCAGACTTTTTAAAGACCACAGCAGCTCTATCTAGCACACATGCATGGTTAACAGTGAAATGTCCTGTAGAATCTCAAGGCACTGTGATTTGGTTTATAATCACAAACCAAGGGAGCCAGGACTCTAATAATTTACAAGTTTTCAAAAAATTTTTTCAACTAATATTTTTAAACTAAAAGTAATGTGCTGTTGAAAGATTTGAGGGGGTTACTAGTATTTGATTAAATGCTATTGCAGATAAATCATTTTATTTCAATGTATACCACACATTAATTTCAATAAAGATTTTTACACTGTCATTTTTCTAACTAATATTTATAGCCAGGATTTATTTACATTTTCTCCCTGGTGAAAGGGTAATAATATTTATCTTTAGAAGATTTGAGTTCTTATTATTTATATAACTGCAGAGACTGTATAAATCATTTTCACACTGTAAAATTCTCTTACAAAATATGTAAAGGTTTTTATTCTTTTTTTAACATGCTTACAAAATAATATTTTACATATTTTTAAGTTTATCAAATATGCAAACATAAAAATGAAGAGATGCCTATATGATGAGTATACAAAGACACAGTTGGTATACTATTTTAGAAAAATCTTAATTAACTACCAAGAGCATAGTGGTTAAGAACTTCAGTCCACATTTCCTAAGAATGACAGACCCATCACTTTTAAGTATCTTGGGCAAGTTACTAAACCCACTTAGGACTCATATTTGTATTTGCAATATTTTATAATAAAAGTACCTATTATATGGGGCTATTGTTAACAGTGTCTGTTGCATAGTAAACAAAGCCTTAACTTCCATCTCCGTTTTTATTTATTCATTCATTATTGTTAATTGAGCTGCTGTTGTGTACAAAGCCATATTTAACAGACTACATTTATAAAAATACAAACGTTGCTTCTTAATTTCAAATAGTTCATAATATAGAAAGGAGACATTTATGTAAACAATTACAAAGCAATATAATTGGCCGGGCGCGGTGGCTCACGCCTGTAATCCCAGCACTTTGGGAGGCCGAGGCGGGCGGATCACAAGGTCAGGAGATCGAGACCATGGTGAAACCCCGTCTCTACTAAAAAATAGAAAAAATTAGCCGGGCGCAGTGGCGGGCGCCTGTAGTCCCAGCTACTCGGAAGGCTGAGGCAGGAGAATGGCGTGAACCCGGGAGGCGGAGCTTGCAGTGAGCCGAGATTGCGCCACTGCACTCCAGCCTGGGCGACAGAGCGAGACTCCGTCTCAAAAAAAAAAAAAAAAAAAAAAAAAAAAAAAAAAAAAAAAGCAATATAATCATGTAATATGTATATATTGACAATATATAAAATGAGAATGTGAACATAGATTTCTTCACAGAGAAATACATGATGTATGTAAACTTTTGAAATTGAGTTAAAACTTTAAGAAGAGTGGAAGAAAGTTTTCTTTATGTTTTCAGAAAAAGTTCATGTTTGGTTCTGAGGCCATACAAACACACACACACACACACACACACACACACACACACACACACACCCCTACTCTTCCATAGGTAAAACCTTTATCATTGACGTGTTTTCTCTCTTCAAATTTAAATTGAACCAATAAAAAATAAGTATTGTATCACGTATATTTTTTAGACATGAGTCTGAACGTAGTGTGGTATAGATAGTGTAGTATAGATAGTGGTGAAAGTAAAGGAAGAAAAGTGAGAATAGAATTTGGTAGTGAAATGGAAAAGGCCTAGAAAGTAGTTTTTCAAGTTTTACTCCAGGTATGCAACAGAAGAACCTAGGATGCTTGCTAAAAATGAAAAGTCCAGCTACCAACCCAGAATCCCCAGAAATTTAATTTTAAAAGGTATTTCAGTTTATGCTAAAGTGTGAGAAATATTGGATTAGAGAAAGGAAAACATGTACATTACTCTTAATTATTAAAATCCCAAATTTATAGTATCTACAATTTTTTTTTTTTTTTTTTTTTTTTTTTTTTTTTTTTTGAGACAGAGTCTTACACTGTCACCCAGGCTGGAATGCAGTGGCACGATCTCGGTTCACTGCAACCTCCACCTCCTAGATTTAAGCGATTCTCCTGCCTCAGCCTCCCAAGGAGCTGGAATTACAGGTGCCTGCCACCACACCTGGCTGATTTTTTGTATTTTTAGTAGATTCAGGGTTTCATTATGTTGGCCAAACTGGTCTTGATCCATCTGCCTCAGCCTCCCAAAGTGTTGGGATCACAGGCGTGAGCCACCGCGCAAGGCCATATCTACAAATTTTTACAACTAAATATATTGTAAGATACAATAGTTAACTAAGCACTTTGTTGACCTATTAGCTTAATGCTTACAAATAAGAGACTTAATATACAAGTAAAGATAGAACAGTCTTTCTCATCACAAAATAAGAAATAAATATCTACTTATTTAACATTTTCAAGTATTTGACTTACGTGGAAAACCAATATCCTTGATGTTTTTGTTACCATAGTCGGCCTCAATCTTAACTCATACTTAAGAACTAAAACATTGTCCTCAGCTGACTGACAAACCCTCCTCTAGGATAAGCTACAGGGAAAGAGAAATGATGAATTTTGTATGTTCACCATTAACCTATTCATTTAAAATATCTAGATCTGGAAAATGAGCAGAAATAAGTATGTATTAATTCTCACAACTATCATCATAAATAACAATCACATTGGTGTCTATTACAAAGGAACCCATATGCATTATTGGTTTGTTGCTGGCTTATTTGAGCTCAGGGCATTTCCAGGGATTAACAACCATCTGGGTGTAAACACTGCCTAACTGAACTCTATGCCATCAATTCTGAATAGTCAGACATTAAGCTCCAGGAAATGTCTTGTGTCTCATTCATTACAGCATAAGTATTTCCAAATCCTCATATCTTCCAAGCCTTTATCTTATTTGTGGCAATTAAGCCCCAGTAGAGATGAAAAAGTAGTAAGCTACAGGTTTTAATTAGAATTAAGTTGTAGTTTTCAGTGTTCTCTTTTTTCCATATTTTTTTACTAGCATCTGGAAAAAACAACCCTTGAAATATTCAATTAACAAAGCATAATTATATGGTGTTACTCCTCTTTTTCCACTAGTGACATTGATTTCTATCTTCTAGAATCCTTGCAGAGATTTATGAAGTTTGTGTAGTTGCAATTATCCTTAACCATATAAAACTAAAAGTTTTCAGAAAAAAATTAAATGATTCAAATTACAGAAGCAAAATGGCCTATCAATATGAAGAGTCCAAGTAGACGATAATGAACATGAGTGCTATTCAATGGAATGTTCATTGTGTAGGATGTTGGACATCCTGGTGGATCGAGGCAGCTCCTTGATGATGGCAATGTAATTCAAATGGCCAGTGATCATTAAAACACACACCTGAGAGCCTCCACAGTCATAAAATAGGGCTCTGCTCATATCACCTAGTACCAGAGGGCATATACGTACAATATTATCCAGTAAAAATGATGCATAATTACTCAAAACAGTTTACGTTTCATCTCTGAATAAAATGTCAAGAATTTTAGTAAATTGGCCAGATATGGTGGCTCATGCCTATAATCCTACCACTCTGGGAGGCTGAGGCAGGTGGATCATTTGAGGTCAGGGGTTTGGGACCAGCCTGGCCAATATGGTGAAATCCCATCTCATTCAAAATACAAAAAGTAGCTGGGTGTGGTAGTGTGTGCCTGTGGTCCCAGCTACTTGGGAGACTGAGTCAGGAGAATTGCTTGAACCTGAGAAGGGAAGGTTGCAGTGAGCTGAGATAGCGCCACTGGACTCCAGCCTGGGTGAGAGAATGAGACTCTGTCTCAAAAAAAAAAAAAAAAAAACAAAAAAAAAAAAACAAAAAAGAATTTTAGTAAATTATTGAATTCATTGATACTTGGATTTTAATATATATTTGGTTTTATATAACAGATGTATGCATGTATGAATTATGTATTTATCTACACATTTATTTTTACAGGTGAAGGTGATACCACACCTACAATAGTCAATTTAGACCGTAAGTAATCTTTCACAATGTGAAGTATATTCTGAGTCTCTCTCTGAGTGTCAGAAATGTTATTATTTCTTTCAAAGAAAATTATCTATATTAGCTTTCATTATAAAAAGTTAATCTATTTATTTTTACTTTTTAAAATATATTTTTCTATGCGTAGATGTAAAGGAGTTTCAAAGGCAACTGCATGCTGAATATGAAAATTCAATTCTCTTTCAAAAAATCTATAAGATGGCATATGTGATTTTGAAAAGAGTGTTTATATTTATTTCTAATTTGGGGCACAATGTATATAATGGACCACCTCTATATATACCATGCTTTAATAAAATTGGGATGCTGAAATCAGGAAGAATGAAACCCGAAAGTTGGAAAGTTATTCAGTGCCTCTAATATTTGTAAACTTCTCTGCAGGCCCTACAGTCCAGTGGGCACGAGATGACACAATCTGAGATATTCAGTTAATCCTCAGTTTAAGAATCTGTTGGCGGCCACTTGTATTTTATTTTCACATAGCTCTTGAGCTGAAGGAAGTTACTCAAGTGTTTTTGATTTAAAATACCACCTGCTGTGCCCCAGGCTCAGGAAGCAAATGGAAATCTATTCTAGACCATGGGCAGAAGTAGAGCGGATAAGACGAGGAGCACAGGGGAGGGTCAGGAAAACATTTACTCCAATGAATTTTGTATTATGTCTTTGGACATAAGGATTTGAATATAATAATTATATCATTTGGATATGATTTCAATAAATCAAATGTCGGTAAGACATATCGAATAAATCTACAATCTAACTGTACAAATTCAGAAGTAATATCCAAGTAAAGCTTGGTTTTGTTTTTTTCACTGAAGCTATTGATTTCTACTGACCTTTAGAAATAATCGTTGTAAATAACTTTGGTTTATTTTATGTTGAAGGTGGTGAGGGATTAGATCTGAGGAGCTTGGTGTTAGTGGATTGTGAGCAAAGACACTGTCACTATCATGGCAATCCTGTCTGCTTTGAGTTGATTTGTTTTTCTGAGTTACTCAGCTTCTTAGATGAGGATGGCATGTGTTAAGGGCTTAATATAATGCTGTGGTCATATAAAACTACTCTTTCTCCAAATTGTTCTTTGGACACAATAAGAATAGTTACATTTATCTAATTATCATTGCATTTAAGAAAACTAAGAGGCACTGATTATTTCAAATTCCTATTTTAAAATGTTGTGTTTGGTCCTGTTTTAGATCCTGTAATATCTTGCGCCAAAACGAAACAACTGCGAGTTGTAAATGGGATTCCAACACGAACAAATGTAGGATGGATGGTTAGTTTGAGATACAGGTAATTATTAATAGATGCAAATCATGCATATCCAGAATATGTGCAAGAGTCATATTCCCCAAAATATGGACACGTGGTCGTGAAGGTTGTAGCCTCTACGGGGCACCTGGGTGAGGCAGTAAAAGAGGAGCCTGATCACATTCTGCTTGCCAAACTGTAAGCCCCGGACTGCAATCTGTGCCTCCAGAGGTAGTGCCTTTTTAAATCTTCACAAAGGTCCCATATGTGTTGGCATTGTCCCTGATTCCAAGGGACACTTTGGTTCTGATTAAGCAAAATATTATTGAAGCCCTATTATTACCATAGTCATTATTATACTTGTTATTAAATTTCCAATCTAGGATATTATGGGTTTATTTTCTAATATGTTTATGCATCATCATGTCAAAACATTTATTTTTGTTTTTAATTTCTGACTTTTTCCTTGTCAATCAAAAGAAAAGTGGCGATTTTAAATTCTAGAGCATTTTATCATTACAAAAAGGCCAACAGTTAAATAGTCGTGATATTACAATAATCAGTGGGGATACAAAATTCTTGATATATCTATTTCTCAATGCTCTTAAGAATCAATGATATGTTCTACATAAAATCACTTTGCAAATCATATTGTTAGAGAAAATTAAGCTTAATAATTATGTCATAAAAATTAAGATTGAAAATATTAGTTAACTTAAAATCTGATCTTGGAACTTTCATATACTACATATATTATTCTGTATGTTAATCGGAATGCTAAAATATTTATGTTTTGGCTATCTCTATCAGAACCTTGCCATGCAACACACCCCAAGGTACATCTGAATTTGAACACATTGTCTCTTGTTTTCTAGATACCTCAAATTTCTTCCTCCAAGCCTTTATTCTGTTGTTCCTACAGCACATTGTGGCTTTCTTCCTCCATGTTTTATGCCTGAAAATTCTTTCTCCTTCTTCAAATTTCGACCTAAATATCCTCTCTTTTAGAATACCCTCCTGTTCCCTCACCCCTAGCCTCCTAGAGTAGAGAAAAAGAAAGTATGTGTGTTACTATTATTAAGTCACAGTGACATTAGAATAGAGACAACTTGAAACGTAAGTCCTTTTATGAATAAACCAATTATTGGAAAGCAAGAGTTTATATCATTTGATATATGTGACTTTAGATGACCATAATGTTGTAGGAGATGGCCTGAAGTTATTTTTTAGTATACCCTTTTCTCAAGGAATGGCTCATCAGATTTTACAAATATTTATGCCAATAATTGTCGTATAGCTGTCCTAGGTGTGTAGTACTAAAACAGAATTGTGAAACTAACCAGAATATTAAAGCTGAGTGTGCAGTATGAGGATTCAGTAAAGACTTTAGAATTCTGTTGGAGTGTTTAATTTTCTTAATTATAGAAAATATTTCAAGAGGCCAAGTGTGGTGGCTCACAGCTATAATCCCAGCAGTTTGGGAGGCTGAGGCAGGTGTATCATTTGAGGTCAGGAGTTCGAGACAAGCCTGGACAACATGGTAAAACCCCATCTATACTAAAAATACAAAAATTAGCCAGGCATGGTGGCGGTGGCACACGCCTGTAATCCCAGCTACTGAGTGAGACTCTGTCAAAAAGGAAAAAAAAAAAAAAAGGAAGGAAGGAAAGAAGGAGAAATCTTTAAATAATCCACATTTGAGTTAATTGGTGATTTTTTGCTTTCCTTATAACCCCAGAGGATAAAAGAAGACATACATTAATACTTCTAAATTATTTTTTCTAGTAAGAGAATTCACAAGGATACAGCTTTGGTCATCTCCATTTTTGGAGAAGCAGGTGAAGCTATTTTTCCATCAGATTAGAGTACTGTAAATTTTTAGTTTTTTTCCTTTTTAAATCCAAGTTCTTAGCAACAACAGCTGCTTAGTTATTCTTCCCAAACTCATACCGAGAAGGATAGAAATTAAAAGTCAATATATATTCTTATCCTCCTGTGTGGTAAAGGCCATAAATAACTGTGGTCTCAGTCTGGGAATCTTCTAGTATTACCCTCTGAAGCACTGAACATCTGTACTCTTTGGAAATGTAAATTGTGAAAAGTTGTACTTTTTCCATGTCTCTGCCAAAAAAGAATGGATTTACAGATTTTGGATATCATCAAATAAATGTACTAGTACTCATCATACTCTACAAATATTTTACAATTTCCTAAATAATTTGCCTCACAAAGTTGTTTTACTTTAGAGATGAAATATTATATTCCTGATCTTATACTGGAGAAAGTAATTTATTCAGATTCGGTTATATTTTAAGTTAATATATCAAAACTACATAATGGTAGTAGAAGAAGGAAATAGTGCACAAATAAAATTGCTACCACTGGATGGTTTTCAGGGTTCAAATAGGAGCTCAACTTTGCATTTTTAATAAGCAAACACTGAATTTAAAATAGGTTCACAGTTTTAAAAAATTATAATTATTCTATGTTTGTAGTACATACTTTCCTCACAAGGATAGATGCACATACACACGAATGTGTACGTTCGGGATGGCTATTGATGTGTAATAACTGAGTTCTTTAGGCTACACAAAAGTAAAATTGATTTTATAAATTTGTAGTCACATTATGAAAAAAAAGTTCTAATGCTACAATCACCAAATATCACCCTTCAGATAAAAGAACTTCTCATTTTATTCCAATTGGATTAATTTATATATTTTCTTCTGCAGTGCATTTATTTTTAACAAATGGAGCCACAGGCTTTGCATTAATTGGCAGTCACTCTTTCTGCACAGATGTTACGTGTTTCTCTTTCCTCTTTTTCACAGAAATAAACATATCTGCGGAGGATCATTGATAAAGGAAAGTTGGGTTCTTACTGCGCGACAGTGTTTCCCTTCTCGGTAAAGTGTTTTTAAAACTAGTATTATTTTGAGCCTTTAAAATTTATATGTCTTCCACTTTGCTCTTAAGGTTATAATATGTATTCATTTTACAGAGATTCACCAGTGGGGTGAACAAATTATTTTATTTTTAGAATTTGGCTTACAAAACTTACTTTGACTTCACTGATATTTACAAGACACTACTTCAATTCACCTCTTTTCACAATTAGCATTACTCTCAGTTGGGGAAAAATTTTGCTAGAATTATGTAAATATTTTATATCCCAACTTTCTACTTGTACCCTGTATTTCTGGATATAATTCTTTTTTTTTTTTCTAAATTATCAATAGGCTTTTTCCAATCCTCACTGCTTCTTTCTCCTGTAGAGTCAGCTTCAGGATCATCCTGGGCATAATTTTCAATGAAAATTGGCCTAAGGAAAAGATAAAGAGGCAGCATTCGTAAACTTCCTTTCTGCTTCTCAGCAAGGTCACTTTGATTTTGTTTGCAGAAAAACTTCAACACCTGTTACCAAACCAAATATATACATAGCTGATATAAACAAAACAAAATTTGCAGAAAAAATTGTAATTCATGTAAAGTGCTTTACCTGAGCATTTTTCACAAGTGACTTACTCTAGCAAGCATAAGCAAGTTTCTAAAAAGTCATTTAGAATCTCAGCAACTTAAAAGCCTCTTTCTGCTTACGTATGTTTGTAGTATTCAGAATCTCCCATAACAAATGTGTTGCTCTTTATTATACTATGAATCAAATTTTAAATTTAGGTTATGTGCCTTAATAGTCTAAAATAACAATAGATAGGAATAATACTACAGAATTTGGAATTACTGTGTTTTACATTTAAAGTTTTTTCCTTCAAAACAGAGACTTGAAAGATTATGAAGCTTGGCTTGGAATTCATGATGTCCATGGAAGAGGAGATGAGAAACGCAAACAGGTTCTCAATGTTTCCCAGCTGGTATATGGCCCTGAAGGATCAGATCTGGTTTTAATGAAGCTTGCCAGGTTAGTTACTTGAGAAGATTTTGTATTTTTCACCTGGACTAGAATTGTTGGAGCATTTTCTTCAGCTGTGTGGCAGTTGTTTCTCTCTCATGCAGATACATTATAAACATATGTCACATGCTATATATATGTATATATGTGTGCCTATGGGTCTTTCTGTGTGTATAGAGAGAGAGGTATTCACAAAACTGTAAAAAATGAATAACTAACATTGGGCCAACAGTCTGATCAGTCTGTTTTAAAATAGAAACTTAGCAGTTATTTGATAACTTTTTAATGTAAAATAATTCTTTTTAAAAATAGCATTGACCATTTATTCTTAAATATTGGCAAATACATGACTCATTTCTTTACTACCTGTTCCAAATTTCATCAATACATTTGGACATTTCCACTTCTTTTTTTTTAATAAAGAAACAGGACTTCTCTGTAAATGCCATATTAAACATGAACACTACATTTAATATGTTAATTTTGTGTTGAATCCAGTTGAGAGTATTTACCATTTTATTTTCTGTTTTCAGGCCTGCTGTCCTGGATGATTTTGTTAGTACAATTGATTTACCTAATTATGGATGCACAATTCCTGAAAAGACCAGTTGCAGTGTTTATGGCTGGGGCTACACTGGATGTAAGCTAGTTTTCAAAAGATCAGGCCATATTTATTTTATTTTTGTTTCTTACTTTTCTCACCTTATTGTATGTTTTTTTGCATCAATCCAGTGATCAACTATGACGGTCTATTACGAGTGGCACATCTCTATATAATGGGAAATGAGAAATGCAGCCAGCATCACCGAGGGAAGGTGACTCTGAATGAGTCTGAAATATGTGCTGGGGCTGAGAAGATTGGATCAGGACCGTGTGAGGTAAAAAGGAAGTTCTTTCATAAGGAGGATGTGATTAATAGCTTAGTGTTTCATGGGGGTTTTTTTGTTTATTTTTCTCAAATCAAAAATGTTGTATACCAACCTGTTCTAGGAGAGAGGAATTGGGAAAATTAACTCTGTAATATTCTGCATTTCTTTAACTAAACAGTGAGATAATCAATGTTTTATTAGCAGCAAACTATGATGACATTTGTCACTCAAAAATCAATAAGCGTGTAGCGCCGGACCTCCAAGGCAGAGCTATTCAAATGAGAAGTGTCCAAATCAGTTAAATCAATAGTTTGCATTTTTCTGATGTTTTTCTAAATGTATCTCATCTTCCCAAATTATCTCAAAATGAGCTCCATGAGTTATATCATTTAGAGATGCCTGGCTTTAAACTTTAAAATCTCTTTTTGGGTAAGCTGGTCTCTCTTTTGCTCTCTCGCTCTGTGTATGTGTTTAAACATTCTGTTTTAAAAAGCCCAAAGGTCAAAGTTTGTGACTTTATGAGCTTGGACATTTCATTTGTTAGGCAACTGTTATTTCGGCTTGGCAATGTTCCTATCCCTATTATACATAGACAAGCTGTTAAGCTGTTAGTTTAATTAGCTTTTGAATGTGAGAGACATATTCTCCAAGCTTCAGGGCTGTGGGATTGTGGAATGCTGTGTGTGGCAAAGGATGAAATGAGTTCAATGATAGTGAAATGTCCTTTGATATATAGGAAAATGCATGCTGTAAGTATGGAACATAAATATATATTGAAATGCAAGTGCTATACACCTTGCTCTGAGATTTTATTTCTGAAAAGAAGAGAAAATGTTTACTGTTTACTAAGTTAGTTTTTATAACTGCTTAAAAATGATATGGTTAGAAACAGATTACATCTGGTATAACTCCCAATCCTTTGGGTATATACCCAGTAATGGGATTATGCACATGTACCCTAGAACTTAAAGTATAATAATTAAAAAAAATAAAAATTAAAAAAAAAAGAAACAGATTACATGTTTATAAACAGTTTCAAATTTGTTGCCTTTCTAGTAAATCATGAACAATGAAACCGTTGTTCATTACAACAGGGGAAAATTTACTAGGAGAAAGAAATGACTATACTTTAAAAAGAAAAAGCAATAAGCATCCCGGAAACACAGAAGTTTCTAAGTAGACCCAACCTTACAGATCATCTAATTATTGTCATTATCAAAACCAATTTGACAACTGCTTTTGAAGAATAGCCTTTAATCTGGATTATCAACTATATATTCTTCATTTCCCTTCTTCAGCTTGATTTATTCATCTCTGTCTACTATATGTGTTGTTTTTAACCTTATTGATAAGACTTGACCTCAAATAGATTCTGCTACTTCTAAAAAATGTATTTATCCTCCAGAATGTTTTAAAAAATATATACGTCACTGGCATTTAAATCAAGGCAATTTAATCACTGAAATAAATTTGAAGGACATACCTCCCAAATGTTTGTATAATAGCAGTAACATCATATTTAGTGAAAGTTTCCAGAGTAAATTACTTTGAGGAGTTTGTGTCAGTAATCACTAGTGCATTTGTTTAAAAATCAGTTTTCTTGGACAGGCACAGTGGCTCACATCTGTAATCCCAGCACTTTGGGAGGTCGAGGCAGGTGGATCACGAGGTCAGGAGATCGATACCATCCTGGCTAAAACAGTGAAACCCCATCTCTACTAAAAAAAAAAAAAAAAGAAAAGAAAAGGAAAAATACAAAAAATTAGCCAGGCATGGTGGCGGGTGCCTGTAGTCCCACCTACTTGGGAGATTGAGGCAGAAGAACGGCATGAACCCAGGAGGCGGAGCTTGCAGTGAGCCGGGATCGCACCACTGTACTCCAGCCTGGGTGACAGAGCGAGATTCTGCCTCAGAAAAAAAAAAAAAAAAAAAAGAAATCAGTTTTCTTTCCTCAGCTGGCATAGTTTATGCAAAGTCTCTTGGAATAAACTATTTGTCTTTACTGTTTAGTATTCTGCTTTCCCCCTAACTTGGTTTTCCCCATCATAGAATGCCAGTGTCTCTCTTCTTTCCCATTTGAATCACAGAAGTTAATTTTGCAGTGGTTTCCCCCGTCGCTGTTGGGGGAAAATTAAGGTAGCTCCAAACACTCTTCTGCATATAAGGATACCAAAAGCCAGCCATTGCGTTCTTAGGAGGCTTCATGGTTCATGAAAGTGGCGCAGCACAGTTGTACTGGTTATATGTAACAATAAGTGCATTGTTTATTTATATTGGCTTCTGATATATTTTTATATATTTATATGAATAAATAAAACCATAGATGAATATATGAATGCATATATATATAACATAAATAAAGCTATCTGTTAATCTTCCATCTATCTCTATCTGACAATGCAACGGGCTTACCATATAAGAAATGCCATGAAATCACAGGATATCCTACAGAAAGGAGGGTATAAAATATAAATATAACTATGTTAACTACTAATACCAGCAGTAAGTGGAGGAATACTCCTTGCTTGGAAAAGCAGTTTCAATTAACAGAATTATTTTATTGACTACAAGTTTTTTATTTAACTTGTTAAAATCATCTGGGGCAGGATTGGGTGAGGCAAATAAAAAAAGGTTTAGAAATAAGATAAAATATAATGCAGTTTAATTATTAAAGTTATATGATTACAAGTTATTTTTTTACTTGTATTTTTGCACATGTTCCAAATTTTCTATACTGAACATAAGAAGATTAAAATAAATATAAAATCTACCTTATTAAATAGGTACCAATGGTTATATGTTAGTCTGCATCCAACAAAGGCAGAGCACACTTAAAAGATGATTGACTATTTTGGAAAAGGCAAGTCATTTTAGGAGAATACTACACATAATAGAACACTTTAAACTTGGTATTATCTCAGTCTTGGCTAATTCAGTAGAAAGTCAACAAATGGTCTAGTACACTAATTTTTATATCTTCATATTTCAGTTGCAGATATTCTCTTTTTCTGTATATATCTCTGAGATGCAAATCTATATACGATAGTGTTAATGAACTATTTTTTAAATTCTTAATAATACTTTGTTTTTGTATGTCTTACTCCTAGGGGGATTATGGTGGCCCACTTGTTTGTGAGCAACATAAAATGAGAATGGTTCTTGGTGTCATTGTTCCCGGCCGTGGATGCGCCATTCCAAATCGTCCTGGTATTTTTGTCCGAGTAGCATATTATGCAAAATGGATACACAAAATTATTTTAACGTATAAGGTACCACAGTCATAGCTGAAGTAAGTGTGTCTGAAGCACCCACCAATACAACTGTCTTTTACATGAAGATTTCAGAGAATGTGGAATTAAAAATATCACTTACAACAATCCTAAGACAACTACTGGAGAGTCATGTTTGTTAAAATTCTCATTAATGTTTATGGGTGTTTTCTGTTGTTTTGTTTGTCAGTGTTATTTTGTCAATGTTGAAGTGAATTAAGGTACATGCAAGTGTAGTAACATATCTCCTGAAGATACTTGAATGGATTAAAAAAACACACAGGTATAATTGCTGGATAAAGATTTCGTGGGAAAAAAATCAATTAATCTCTCTAAGCTGCTTTCTGAGGTTGGTTTCTTAATAATGAGTAAACCATAAATTAAATGTTATTTTAACCTCACCGAAACAATTTATACCTTGTGTCCTTAAATTGTAGCCCTATATTAAATTATATTACATTTCATATGCTATATGTTATAGTTCATTCATTTCTCTTCACCATGTATCCTGCAATACTGGTACACAAACACACTTTTTACAAAACCACATACCCATGTACACATGCCTAGGTACACATGTACATGCACTACAGTTTAAATTATGATGTACCTAATGTAACCTCTAAATATTTTAGAAGTATGTACCTATAGTTTTACCTCAAAAAAATAGAAATCTCTAAAGACCAGTAGAAATATTAAAAAATGATGCAAAATCAAAATGAGTGGCTAATTCTCCATACGTAATCTGCAGATGATCTTCTTTGGTTGACATTTTACATGTGGCCATCACCCCGGGTTAAATAACACCTAATCTAGGTGTTTACATGTATTCAATATCCTAGTTTGTTTTATGTAGTTTCTAATTCTTAAAGGAAAGAGGGTAATAATTCTATTTGTGTAATTTGTTTCCTCCAAACTTAAGGCCACTTATTTACACAAGATATTTGTATGTCTGCTTTCCTAAAGCATTTCTTCAGTGCTCAGATCAGTGTCTAATTGAAGAAGATTAAAACTGCTTTGGTCATTAAAAACGTATTTAAATAGGTTAATTCTAAGACTTGCTGCTGTGATTGACTTCTAGCTCACTGCCTTTAAATTTTAAAAACTTTAAGAGGAAAATTTTCATGTCTCCAAAGTTTTATAAATACCCTTCATCAAGTCATGCATTAAAGTATATATTAGAGAAAAAAATAAAAACACTTTTCTCAACCTGGAAGATTTTAGCCTAATAAAATTTTTTTGAAGTAAAAGAAAACTTGTAAAAGGAAAGAAACTAGTTTGTCTAAACTCTGTATTCATTTTTTTTTTTTTTGAAGTACAGTGGAATCTGTTGAATCAGATATTTTATCAAGATATCATTATTTTTTCTTATTTCATTTTACAAAGATCACTCCCAATGCCATATGTAATAGACATTTAAATTCCGTGTTCTGTATAACAGCCAAATGATCATATTTATCATTGTATTTGTCATGTTTAGCTAAAAATCATGTATTGTTGAGAAATAGAATAACAAAAAGTAATAGGATAGGCTTTGAATTTTTGCAAAAAAATCTTCCTGTACAAAACATCTTTAAAAATAATTTTTTGAGTGGTGTGAATCCAGTATTCCCATTTCTCTGACTTAGTTTTCTTGAGTGATTTTTATCAAGGCTAAGTCCCCAAATGATTCCCTAACAGCTCTTTAGAATACCGTTTAATCTGGACTAAAATGGTTTTAAGTTTATGGAGAGTTTAGTCCACAGAACTAACTGGACTTCTGGCGGCAAGTCCAGAAATGCTTATACAAAATTTTTTTTCATAATAAGATATGTGCTGGTATCAAGGAATTTAAAGTGGAAGCAAAAAGACATCCAACTAGTTACTAGTCTCCATCATCTTATCTGATTGTATTTCTCTTTTCCTTATATAATACACCATTTTCGTAAGAACACCTAGAAATTTCAAGAGTATATTGCCAAAATATAAAGTATATTTCATAGTTTCTTCTGGCTGAACCAGTGAAATTTTATTGTTGCATATTAATGATATTTTTTAAACTTTTATTAAAATTGTCATACTTTTAAATACTCACATTTTAAAAATACTTCTTTTATGACTCTTCCTCTAAATTTCCTGCAAATACAGATAAAGATTAGCTAGATACAAGATGCAGCTAAGTATTTAGACATTTTGAGCCCAGTATTTTTCATTATATTAAAGACTAAAAACAATACCACCAATAAATCATCAAACAAACTGTACAAAATAATTCTGTCTTTGGGAGGCTCCTTTTGTGATAGAGGGACATGGGTGGAATTGACAATGAAAGTTAGATGAACAAGGTCCATGTTATTTTAGGTAGTAGAACAGGGTAGAGTCATGTCATTATTTGCGGGCGGAAGATACTATTTACCACGTGTTCTTTGCTGAATAAATTATTAAACATTTTTAAAAATCCAATTATCCACTTTATTTTGTGTCATTGACAAAAGGATCTTTTAAATCAGAGGTTTCAATGTGATTTTTGGTTTGGCTGTTTGAATAATGGTTATGTACTGTTATAATTGTAGACATTTTCTCATGTCTACCAGGAATTGAAGTGTAAAACTAAAATATTTTTCATAATGCCTCTGCCGTGCGGAAGGAATGATAATCCTTTTGTATACTTCTTTAATTTTATTGTAAAATGTGTAATGACTTTTACCTATATGCTGTGGGCAGGTCCTCAGTAAAATCTATTGAGTCAATTTCTAGTATAACAGGCTTTTGCTTGCTATCTAAGTGTTTCAAATTATGGGAAGTGTGAGACACTGGAAGGCAAGAAAATTAACAATAATGGCATGTGATAGCAAAATTGTATTTCACTTATTCCTGTGAATATTTCTTGTTGGTACCAATGGTACTGTACAAAGTGAATGTTATAGCCACAACATTCTCTTGAAAAGAACACTGTCAAGAAGTGGGAAATTGCTGTCAGGCATTTCGTTGTTGGTTTTAAACTTTTTTAAAAAGAAATACTGGTTTTGCAAGATAGAGATCATGAGGTAAAGAATTTTAATAAGCTCTTATACTAAAAAGCCTTAAATCGATTTACTGAGATTCAAAACATACTATTATAATCAATTATATCCCATATATGTAGGCAAACTCATTTAAAAAATAAAATTAATTTTGGTAAAAGTACATAGTGTTTGTTTTTAAAATACATAATTTTAAAATAAATCACTTGTCATGATAAAGTCCAAAAAGAAGTTATCTTTCAATATTCAACTAAGTTTGAAGCTAAGAATTTACTAATAGAAAAAAAGTTAAAATGTTTTGGACCATATATATCTTGACAGTGTAACTTTTAAGTAGGCTCATTTCCATTTGCACAGAAGGTTTCTGTCTTTAGGAAACTGAAAATGAAATACTGTGGATGTTATGACTGTTTGTCTTCTATGTAAATAGGAAATTAATAAGCTGCCTATTGAGTGGTATAGCTGTATGCTTACCCAAAAAAGGGAACACTGTGGTTATGACTTGTATTATAAACTTTCTGTAGTTAATAAAGTTGTTATTTTTATAACCATGATTATATATTATTATTAATAAAATATTTTATCAAAATGCTCATTTTCTCTGTTATAATTATTTACATGTACATATTTGTATCTGTCTTATGGCTTAAATGCAGAAAATAGCAACAACGACTTCACTGACAAAAATTACATATACGTTCTTGCAAAAAATATAACTTGTCTATAGAACTAAGACAAAAAGTATTATTTTATTCCAACTAATATTCATAACAATATAGATGGTCTTCAGTAAACCATTAATCTCTGCACTTTAGTTTCTCCTACTGTAAAATGTAACTACTTATGCATTCTTCATATTTGCTGGAATGGTGCTATATTGTTATTTGCCAAGATATACAAAATATTCCCATGAATTGTCACCTAATTTCCTGTCTCATGCCACTATATAATACAAAGGTGATTTTAAATTATTTAATGAATCACTTTGGGTATCTCTTTAAAGTGTGCATTCAGTTAAGAATAAATAAGAATCCAATGGATTCATTTAATTCAAATTGGAAGAACTAGTCATCAATGATCTACGCAAAGAGAGCTCTATAACACCACTAATTATTTCAAATTGTATTTTACTGCCTTTTTCCCTCAAAAGGTTGCTGTACTAATTTATTCTGGCATAGATAGTGATCTCAAGTGATTATTAATGTATCTAATTCTATAGCCCATATTAAGATATCTAATATTTTAAGTGATTATGATTAAAGCAGAACATATACTTATCCACTTATGGTGACAGTAAGAATATTTCAAATATATTAACTGTTGACTTCTCTAGATTTTGACCTTTTTTTCTCTCTTTTCTAGAATTCCATTCCATTCTAAACTTACATTCTGCTATTTTAATAGAATAGTCCAGCAAAGCTTCTTTAAGAGATATTTGAACAGGGTCCTCAGTAAAAGTTAAGGAGTGAGCTGTTTAGATACCTGGGGTCTCATAAATAATACTTAGAAAATATTTTTCTTGGTTTCTTATTTATTTACTCTTATAAATTGTGATGCTCTAAACAGTTACCATTTGTCAATGTCCTGAATAGAACTCTGTGTTTTAGTCCCAGAGTTCTATTGCCGTTCTATTTTATTATTCTCCTACACAGGCACCATCTTTAACCTATACAATAGTAGAGATGGTGTTTCACCATCTTGGCCAGGCTGGTCTTGAACTCCTGACCTTGTGATCTACCCACCTCAGCCTCCCAAAGTGCTGAGATTACAGGCTTTCTATATCACTTTCAACAAATTACAAGCCTCTCATGTATAATTCACATTAGAAGTTTTATTCTTGGCACTCTATATTTTTCTTTTGTCCCTTATATTTACAAATATCTCGATTGCATGTGTTATTTTTAAAAGCCGAGAATTAAAAGATAAAAGGAATACTTCTAGTAATTGGTGAAGAGTTTACAGTATTATGAAGAATATATTATTGCCTAAAGCACAGCTAAGCATGACAGAAAAATACCTGGCAATGGAAAGAAACTTACTTTTATTTTATATAATTCAAAAGAAGTATGGGATCATAGGTTATATGTTTGTTTATGGATTTTGAAAGTAAATAATGACATCAAAAACCACCAACGAAAACAAAAATCTTATCAATCTGACATATAATCTAACACCAAACCAACCTCAGACCCTCATCCTCTCAAATACTCCTTAACACTCATTATTTTAATCATTTTTGAACATGTGTTCATATTTAAACTTCATGTCTGTGTTCAAACAGTCCCTAAGAATATCATACTGTTCTTCAACACTTAAAAACCTTTATATGTCACCGAGTATCCTATGTGATTCCATCCTCAACATCCCTATCCAAAAAATCATCATTTCCTCAGCCTGCTACAGTGGCTGCTTATGCTTTATTTTATTTTTTAATATATATTTTTTAATGTTTTATTATTTCATTATTTTTTCCACAAGTTATTGGGGTACAGGTGGTATTTGGTTAAATGAGCAAGTTCTTTAGTGGTAATGTGCAAAATTTTGGTGCACTCATCACCTGAGCAGTATACACTGCACCATATTTGTAGTCTTTTATCCCTCGCCACTCCCCACTCTTCCCCCCAAGTCCCCAAAGTCCATTGCATCGTTCTTATGCTTGTGTGTCCTCATAGCTTAACGTCCACATATTGATGAGAACATATGATGTTTGGTTTTCCATTCCTGGGCTACTTCACTTAGAATAATAGTCTCCAATCTCACCCAGGTCACTGCAAATGCTGTTAATTCATTCCTTTTTATGGCTGTGTAGAATTCCATCTCATATATATATCATCATATATATGTATACATGATATAAATGTATACTCTATATATATGTATAGTATTCCATCTATATACATACACACACCACAGCTTCTTTATCTTCTTGTTGATTGATGGGCATTTGGGTTGGTTCCACAATTTGACAATTGTGAATTGTGGATGCTTTCTTTTTGTTTGTTACAATAGTGTGTGTATGGCAGAATTAGATTAGTTTTGTTTTATTCTGCTTTCTTTCTTTTTTTTTTTTCGAAACGGAGTCTCACTCTATTGCCCAGACTAGAGTGCAGTGGCATGATCTCGGCTCACTGCAACCTCCGCCTCCCAGGTTCAGGCAATTCCTTGCCTCAGCCACCGAGTAGCTGGAATTACAGGCACGTGCCACCATGCCCGGCTAATTTTCGCATTTTTAGTAGAGACGGTGTTTCACCATCTTGACCAGGCTGGTCTTGAACTCCTGACCTTGTGATCTACCCACCTTGGCCTCCCAAAGTGCTGAGATTACAGGCCTGAGCCACGATGCCCAGCTATTCTGCTTTGCTTTCAATGTGCAATCACATCCAGTGAGTTTGAGCTCCTTGAAGACATTTAGCATTGTCACATTAGTAATATTTGTACACTATTTTGTACAGTGCTTCACATATGGTATCCAATATATATTTTATAATTATTAATATTCTATAATTCACCCTCTTCTTGAAGCCTTATCAGTGTTAACAAGACGTTTGGGATTTTTGTGAAACTTGTGCAACTCTCAATGTGGATTAAGAATTTTAAGATTTTCTATTTAGTTGCATTATTTAGATTTGAATTAGTAAGTGGGGCTATTTTAAAAGTTTATTGTATGTATACAACAGACAATGCAGCTGGAAAAGAGAAATTATCAACTTTAGAGAGTTTATACATTTACATTTGCAATGTGGTTATTAAAAATAGAAATAAAAAATGAATTTTAGTTTGCTTATGGATAAATATATTATTTTATCAAACTAATAGAGTTTAGATTATGCTAGTGAACACTTTTTTCCCATCTGGGAAAAGATTCTTCTATGAAAGGCTGATGTCATAACATTTGAGGATGAAGTTAAAGGATAAATTATTGCAAAAATATCCTGAGTCCATAATAGTCCACTCATTACATACGTGCCAAATATATCCAATCTGTTGTGCATTGAGTAGTTTCACGGTATTTAAGGAACAAAAGGTTTTCATTTGATGAGTTTTCTTAACTGAGAAAAATCAACATGGGTAGCATGTTGCAAGGAAATGACGTGGACCAAAGGCAGATGGATTTTCGTATTAATTATTTTTCATGTATTTTTAAAGCCTTTTTTTTTTTTTTTAAATTTTTTGCGACAGGGAGTCTCTCTCCCTCTGTTGCCCAGGCTGGAGCGCAGTGGCGCAATCTCGGCTCACCGCAAGCTCCACCTCCACAGTTGACACCATTCTCCTGCCTCAGCCTCCCTAGTTGCTGGGAGGGACTACAGGCGCACTCCACCACGCCTGGCTAATTTTTATGTGTGTTTTCAGTAGAGACGGGGTTTCACCGTGTTAGCCAGAATGGTCTCAATCTCCTGACCTTTCTTCATATATACATACCATCTATAGGAACTTTCCTATCAATAATACAGAACCAAAATTGATTACACAAAACTATGAAGGTAGTCCTATTTTAACAGTATCAAAGGTTAAAAAAAAAAAAAAAAAAAAAAGCCTGTTTTTAAAAATCTTTCTAGTGTTTACAATATCCCCTCATCTGCCTAAATTTCCAGCTCTAGAAATGGGGCACCAAGGAAAAGAAAGGCATGTAAAGATTATGAAAGAAAATAAAAATGAAAGAAGAAAAAGGAAAAAAACAAGATTAAAAAAGAAGTTGAGGGGAGCTGAGAGTTTTCTGAAGGCATTTACATGTCCTTAGAAGTGAGGTCAACAAAAAGATATAAAGCATTATTCTTCTTTATTAGCCTCTTTCCTCTTAATTACAATCACTTGTACTTCCAAAATCCGCTTACAAACCAAATACAATGAGTCATCCCGAAATTAACAAGCACAGAGAATTCAGTTCTTCCATGTTCAAAACGTCCCATTTTTATTTTTTAATCATCCTTGTTCTTCTTTTTACTTCTGAACTTCCTCAGTAATGTCTTTTTTATCAGCCTTACTGAGGTATGATTGACAAATAAACATTGTATATTTTTAAGGTGTAAAACAATGTTTGATAAATGTACACATTGCAAAATGATTACCACAGTCAAATTAATTAATATATTCATCACCTCACAGGTACCGTGTATGATGAGGACACTTGATTTTTACTCTCAACAAATTTCCAGTCTACAACATCTTCTTAACTATAGTTACCAAGCTGTACATTAAGGCTCCAGTACTTAGTAAAATTGCTCTCTAAAATATTACAACTCCCATCTCAGCTTCAAATGCTTTAGCATCTTTCCACCACCATGACTTTACAGAGGAGTTTGGCTGGATCTCAGCAAAGCAGCTCAATGGGAAAGCACTGAAGCAGGTGGAGACAAAAGCAAAGGCTCATCTGTGCACTTGATTTCACTGTTTGGATGTGCTGTCAGCATCTAAACTGAATGTTTCTAAAACTGAACCCCAATCTCTCCCTGCCCTTCAATCTTCTTCTCAATAAAAGGAACATCCATTGGGCTTGCTTAAGCTACCAGAAAGTCATTTTTAACCTATCTGTGTCCTCCTTTCTCCATTCAGCCAATCAGACATCAGTTTTATCTTCTAAATTCATCTTAAATCACTCACGTGTCTCTATCTCCAATGGCTCCACTTTAGCCCAAGGCACAGTTTTCTTCCACTTTCATGACTACAGTGATCTCAAAATTTCTTTCTCTACATTTACTCTCCACCTTCTCTTTTTTTCTTTTCTTTCTTTTTTTTTTTTTTTTTTTTGAGACAGCTTCTCTTCTGTGGCCCAGGCTGGAGTGCAGTGGCCATCATGGCTCAATATGGCTCAATACCATATCGAACTCCTGGGTTCAAGCAATCCTCTCACCTCAGCTTCCCAAGCAGATGGGACTCTAGGCCTGCACCACCATATCCAGCTAGAATACACATTTTATAATGTAACTCTGTGTTATTCTCCTGTTTGAATTTTCTCAATGATTTCCCATCAGCTGACCAATAGATGAACTGTCCCTGATGGTTCAACTCCTCAGTCACCTCTTTTCCTTTTGTCCACTATATCCTAGCTACACTGGTATCTTTTGGTTCTGAGAGTAGGCCAGGAACCTCTTTCCTGCCTCAAACTTTTTTTTCCCCCCACCCACGAACTTTTGCCTGACTAATGCCTACTTCATCATTCAGCTTAAATATCACCAATTGTCCCCCCACCCACCTTCCTGATACAGTTACACACTGCACAAGATGACACACTTCTATTTCGGGACACTTACCTCAATTAATTAAATTGTCATTTGCATACATAGATATGAATGTTGTCTCTACTCCTAGATTCTAAGCTCCAGGAGAACATGGGCTAGGCTAGTTACTACATGATAAATATTTTTTAAATGAATGAGTCAGTAATTATGTGCACAGTTTTTGTCTTGTTTTCTTTCAATTCAAAAATATGACTGCATTACAATCTCTTTTGTTTACTCTTTTAGTAATAGCATGTGCAAATTCCTTTGGCAGTAGGTGTTGGGGAGGTGGTTTCCACTGCCTTCTGTCATACACTTCTGTTTTAAATCAGCACATGTTTATTGAGCATTTACTATGATAGTACTGGGTGCTGTGGATGCTGTCATGAATAAATAAACCTTGACCCTACCCTTCTTATAATTACAAACAGGTTTGGGAAACAGGCACAAACCGAGAATCTGAAAGTGTTAACTGAGAAGTGCAAATAGCTTCTGGAGTTTATAGCAAGAGTTTACTGTGCTTTTCAGTTCACCCTTCCTTAATCTTTCAATATTGTGGTAATCTTAAATCCTGTATTTGAATATTTTTTTTCTATTTTATGAACACTTCCATTATGACATAATTATTTAATTATATTTAGTGTTTCTCTCTTTTATCTCCCTCTTACTTTGTTGAGTTTTTCGAGAATCTTTTAAGTCTTGCCCCTTCTTCCTTACTTTCCCAAGAATCTTATAACACTTAATAGATTCAAGAGGTCTGTGTGTCTATTATCAAGGGAATAACATAGTTTCTCAAATGGTGAAAACCTAGCAAATTTTACACATGAAATTACAAAGATTAGTTAGGATGAAATTGACAAATGTTTCATCATAAGTTTTTAATTACATTTGAAGATGATCAAATAACAGTAGATAATGCTTATTCAGTGCTTACTGTTTTCCAGGCTCTGTTTTATCTCATTTAATCACCATTACAACTTTACATAGGCAGGTTCTAAAACTACATCCATTTTAGAGAAAAGGAAGTGTTCGAATAATTCATATTTAGAATACATTAAGGGGTGGATTTTCAATACTAATTCCACCTGGCCCTTTGCTTTATTCTGTGTGGTGGACATTTGATTTAATTATTTTCCAGGAAAGTAGGAAGGAGGGAAAACACGTATTTAAACAAGAAAACACTGCTATCATCTGGGTAGGATATGAGCAAGAAGTTATTCAGAGGTCAAATTGCCTTTCAGACAGGCCTTGCCCAAAGCTCTTTGAGATGTCAACTAAAGGAACGTGGCCTCCTCATGTCTAAATACACCTGGCTAACATGCGTGTTGCTTCTTACCATAGAGTTGAAAGTTAGCAGGGAAAGGCCAGTTTAGCAGAGGAGATTTATTTATCTTTTATAGGGGAAGGCAATGCAGCTATTGAAAAAGAAAAGCAACAGGCTTGTGAGACAGAAATAGAACTGCAGAGAAATGTGTATTGGTAAGAATTCTAAGGGGCTTTTTTGGGAAAAAGTTCAACATTTATTCTGAAACAAAGAAAAGCAGTAATGGTCCCTTGCCCTTTATTGCTGATACTAGAAGGCGTTTTATGAAAGAAACACCTTCAAAGGAAATTACAATCTTTTTCGTAGACTTGTAATGCAAAATGACCCTATATTACATAGACTTTGACAACTGCCAAGACCAGTTAAAAATCAGCTCTTCATTTTACACACACACACACACACACACACACACACGAACAGAAAAGTATAATGACTTGCCCAGGGTCACGTAGCTGGAGGCAGAGCCAGTCCTGGAAACAAGATCTACTCTTTTAAATTTAAAACCTTAGTTTTATTATTGACTTATTTTTAATCATATTCAAGTATATTAAAATTTAATCAAAATCCTAAAGTATCTGCAATACTTTTAAAAGAGTTTAAAAACATGAATAGTTAAAAAATTTAAAACACTGTCAGAGAAAAGGAGAGCTTCAACCTACCTTACAGCTGAAAGAGATAATAGAAAAGGCCTGGCAGAGAAAGCCAATCCCAGGTGCAGCCCTAGTAAACTCCTACATAAGGAGCAAGCCAAGGTGGATCTTCATTTGGCCTCCTTCCCCAATTCAGTTTGTAATCTGACTCCATGCCTGGCCAGGAAGAAGTTCTCCTAAGGAGAACCTGGGGCTGAATTTGTTGGCAGAAATGGAGTTGAAATGCAAATCAGACAAAAGCACAAGCCAGCAAGCAGTAGCATAAAATGGAATGAGTGCAGGTCCATTGTTTTCAACCTCTGGGGAAATGACCTTGCCAATTCAGAAACCTGCAAGAGTTCCTGACCTAGAGAGGTGATTTTATTTTTATTTTTTTAAGCAGCTTTAGACGACTGTCTTTATTTGCAAATTTAATATCACTTTCACTTACTTTTATAGAACTAGGGGTGTTCTGTGACTGTGCAACCTGTGAGATGAGTTCTTAAGTAGACCAGTTTGAGACTCTAACTTGATGTTTCCCAAATACAGATTGTATACTTTGATTACAGGCTTAGTAAATAGTTCTTATTGTTCTCAATATGCTCGTGATTTATATAGTTCTCAGCCACCTTAATTCATTACTTTGAATCTTCAAACTCTGTGTACCTTATAATATCATGAGTATTTTCAAGATTTTCACATATTTAAAAATGAAACAAAAGCCCTCTTTACTCTAATGATCCCTGTGGAAACTGTGCAGTCTCCTTTACGAAATAGTACTGTTTCGGAGAAGAGAGAGGGTTGGCAAATGAGATATCCTGATCACGTCTGCATGTGGTCAATGATGTACAATTGTATTATCTCGATTTTCATGTTTTGAGTAACATCATAGCAATGTGGCCCAAATTTTAGCTACATTTTTTGGAACCCTCTTATAGCGTCATGTCTGGAGTTTAGTGTATCTGGATGCTTTTCTGGGGTTTACTCAAAAAGACAAACTCTTGTGCATCTATCCACCTGGATGTCCAATAGGTACTTCAAATGATCTTTTATAAACACAGATCATGTCATTTGCCCCCAGAACCCGGTTTTCTCTAAAAATTTCAAGTTTCTATTCCAGTTCTGGCAGTAGCATCTGCAAAACCACCAAAGCCAGAGCCCTGGCTCATCCATTCTTCTGCCACTGCCCCATAGCTCAGCTCTCTAGGTGCTTGTAATTACGCCCTCAGAGTCACCATTCCTCTTCCTGTTTGCCTCATTCGCTCTAATAGAAACTATCATCATTTCCCTCCTCTGCCTCTGTTCTAAAAAGCTGAATCCAAACTAGTTTTTCCTCAAGCCCCTCTCCCCTGTTCTGTTGGAGTGACCTCTTTAAAAGGCACATGTGGAAAAGGCAGTCAACACTACAGTCCTTCTGTGGCTTTCCAACTGCCATGATGCAGACGGCAGGTGTTTAGTGACCTCAGAGCTTACCCTCACCTCTTCCCTCATTGTTAGTTCTGCTTTAAGCAAAGCGATTGCATGGTCCTTCCTTGGAAGAATATTCATATGTTTTGTTTTGCTGTTTGTTTTTATCTGTCCCTTTGTTTTATTGGTCTCAATGGTGTTTGTCATGGTGTTGCATTTTGGTGTTTTGTCAATGTTTTGTCATGGTGTTCTTTCTTACATAATTCTGCCTATCATCTCTATTCTTTGCTAAATCCTACTTAGGTTTTGAGTTTGACTTCAGTTGTATCTTCCTCTTGGCCCTTATCCCAGCCAAGTAAGTGACTGGCTGGGTCCTGCCTTTCTAGTTTAGTTCCTACCAGCCCCATTGTCGGGGCATGAAACACTGCTCTAGATCTGTTCCATCTGTTTTTAAGTGGATAACCTTAAAAAACCTACTTTTCCTGAAGCAATAGGATTTCAGCTCTGTAACTGAGCTTAGCCCACTTAGAGCTTGACATTGTTGCACATAAAACCCCTTAGACATTGTTCTCACAGCTGTTCTCTCTTCCTGGGAGCTTCAGTTTCTACTTCAAGTGTTGCCTAGTGTGCACACCACTGAACCATGAATCGATATCTTTGCTTTCTCTCCCATGTAATGAAATCTAGAACAAGGTACACATAAATAGCTCTTAAAATAATTATGACCTTGGGTTTGTTTGATCTTAATTTTAGATTTTTAGTTTATCAGCAGTAGTTTGAATCACTGTAATTCCCCTCCATTTAAATATTTAACATCAGTTGTGTGATTTTTTTTTTTTTTTTTTTTTTTTTTTTGTTGTTGTTGAGACGGAGTCTCGCTCTGTCGCCCAGGCTGGAGTGCAGTGGCGCAATCTCGGCTCACTGCAAGCTCCGCCTCCCGGGTTCACGCCATTCTCCTACCTCAGCCTCCCGAGTAGCTGGGACTACAGGCGCCCGCCACTGCGCCCGGCTAATTTTTTTTTCTATTTTTTAGTAGGGACGGGGTTTCACCATGGTCTCGATCTCCTGACCTTGTGATCCGCCCGCCTCGGCCTCCCAAAGTGCTAGTGTGATATTAAGGGGTTCTATCTATGCCTTTATGAGTTGTTTGCAATATATATTAAGTATGTTATTAATATGAAAGTCTCATGAATGTGGTTTTATCAGTTAGAATTAGGTTTTGCTAAATTGACAAAAGTACAAGATAATAATTTTATTTTTCCTTCATATAAAAGTAAACTAGGGGTAGAAGTCCCGAGTTGACACAATAGTTTCGGGAATCATTGAGGACTCAGATACTGTTTATTTTGTACTGAATTATTCCCAATTCTCAGCTCCATTTCACATACTTACACTTCATATACTATTCTCAGCTCCATTTCATATTCTTGTACTGAATTATATCCCAATACTCAGCTCCATTTCGTATACAAAATGGTTGCTTAAGGACCCATTATCAAGTCTGTGTTCCAAGCACCCAGGAGAGAGAAAAGAAGGAAGTGCAGCCTTTCTTTAAGAACATATCCCAAGAGCCCAAGCATGGCTCTCCTGCTTATGTTGCCTTGACCATGAACTTAGTTACATGGCCAAACCTAGCTGAAAGGGTGACTTAGGCTTCATGTGCCCAGCTAAATATTTGGAATTCTATTACTAACAGAAGTAGAGAATGGATTTAGGGGAGCACCAGCCAACTCTGTGCTAAAGGATATTTACTTTTATAAAGAAAAACTTTAAACTTTCTTTCCCATTCTTTTCAAAGATTCAGAATTCTTCATAATTTTAAGGAGGAAAATGTGACATATAGTTCTCTTTTCCTTGTGTAGCAGAACATAAATGGTGAGGGTGGAAAGGTAAAGTAGTAGTAGTATACTTCCTTAGATGGAGTATTGATACAAACAATTATTTAACCCACTGAATGACAGTAGAACTTTATTTGAATTACAGGATCAGGTTACATAAAGGGACAATTAGAGACAACATTTCTAGTGATTCAGAGTGAGTATAAGAATATTTACTGAAAAAATTTTTGTCTCCAAATTTCTCCTCTTACCTTCATTTTCTACTGTTTTCATCAGATCACAGTCCTAAAATTTCATTTTTAATATATTTTACTTTTTTATTTTTTATACTTTTGTTGGAACAAACTTTATATACTTTGTGGAGAGAGACTGTATTGTGTAATCAGTGAGCTTTAAAAGACAAGAAAAAAACTAAACAATATCTTAAAATTATGAAGACAAAACTGTACTTAACATCTGGTCATGACTATTTCAAGCAACACTCATGTGATTTGATGATATGCTAGATAATTATGTGAGCTGGATTTTATATGGGAAAGAAAGTAGAGTTTTTTAAATACATTTTCTAGCAAACATTTCAATTTAAATTAAACATACTTACATTCCTATAACAAAGTAAGCTATACTTTTTTTTTAATCTCACTAAAGCCTAGTAATCTATAGGAATTTATATGAATTTCATATATTCATGAGGAAAGAATTTTAGTTTACAATGGTTAAATTTTTTAGTTAAAGTGTACAATGTAATGCTTACTTTTTCATCATTAGATAGGCTTTCTATTTAGAAAATATTTATGATTAGGTAATCTACTTTTAAGTAACGATGTGTTATATGTTCAACATTTAAAACATTACAATTAATACAATATAAATAAGCCAAGATAAAGAAATGAACCAATACTTATTGAATACGTTCTATGTGCAGAACTATGTGTATTCACTGTATAAAAAGTGAATATAGATTTTTTTTTTTTTTTTTTTTTTTTTTTTTTGAGATGAGTCTCACACTGTCGCCCAGGCTGGAGTGCAGTGGCACAATCTCGGCTCACTGCAACCTCTGCCTCCCAAGTTCAAGGGATTCTCCTGCCTCAGCCTCCTGAGTAGCTGGGATTACAGGTGCCTGCCACTATGCCCAGCTGATTTTAGTATTGTTAGTAGAGATGAGGTTTCACCATGTTAGCCAGGCTGCTCTTGAACTCCTGACCTTAGGTGATCTACCTGCTTCGGTCTCCCAAAGTGCTGGAATTACTGCCGTGAGCCATGGTGCCTGGCCATGAGTATAGATTTTTAATCTCACAATAATCTGTTGATGGGGTTTGGCTCTGTGTTCCCATCTAAATCTCATCTTGAATTGTAATAATCCCCACATGTCAAGGGTGGGACCAGGTGGAGATAATTGAATCATGGGGGCAGTTTCGCCCGTTCTAGTCTCGTGATAGTAAGTTCTCACAAGAGCTTATGGTTATATAAGGGGCTTCCTTCCCCCTTTGCTTGGCTCTCATTCTTCTTTCCTGAAATCATGTGATGAAGGATGTGTTTACTTTCCCTTCTGCCATGATTGTAACTTTCCTGAGGCCTCCCCGGCCATGTGGAACTGTGAGTCAATTAAACCTCTTTCTTTTATAAGTTACCCAGTCTTAGGCAGTTCTTTATAGCAGTATGAGAACAGACTAATATATTTGTCCATCTTCATTTTACCAACAAGTTAATGGAAAGTTAGGAAGTAGGCATGGTGATCATTATTAAGTGACGGGCATCCAATTTATACTCTTCACCACAGACTTTTCCATCTTGCTCCACCATGACATATGTTTTATTTTCATTGTTTCATAATCTCAGGATGAAAAAGCTAACATCTATTTTGAAAGATATACTAATGTTATTCTATCTGTGTTCTGCCTCCCTTATTTTTAAGTATATATTTCAAGGAATTAAATTATTTCTGCTTGTTGCTATTTATGAAAATTCCTTGTGGCAATAGAACAAACCGTTTATTCAAGAATGTGAAATTCGGCCCTCCTCTAAACTGCATTTGTTAATTTAACTTGACATATTTATTAAACAGATGTTATGTGTCAGGTACTTGCCTAAGTATTGAGAACACAGTAGTGGATGACTTAGGCAATAAATAAACAACTTAAAAACATAAAAACAGTTTAAAAAAAAAAAAGGAGGGAGCTAAAGAAATCCGAGGAAGAGTCTGAGGTATAAGATCTATAATCAAATAAGACCTTTCTCTTCATGAGATCATATTTGAGCAGAGACAGAAAACACAAGGAAAAAAAAAACAAAACAAAATATCATACTCCATGGGGAGGAACGGCAAGCATAAGGGACATGAAGTGGTGGGTGCATGCCTGGAGAACTCTAGGGCAACAAGAAGGTCTGCATGTTTGGATGAGTTTAGAGAGTGGTGAAGAGGAGGTCTAGAAGTAGGGTTGGAGATAGACAGGGGCCAGATCCTAAATGGAGAGCTTTGTAGGCTATGGTTAGGAGTTTAGTAGGAAGCTCTGCTTACTCAGATTGAGGGAACAGCCTCACTCTGGACCACTGCCAGTCAGCATTGCAGAAGGGACTTACAGCTGCTCCCCAGAGGCAACACACGTCACTTCTGTGTAGAGTTCATTGATGAGAGTGAGTCACAGGGCCAGTCCTGAGTCAGTGAGCCAGAATGTAATTCTCCCTAAGAGCCAGGAACATGTGTGAATCGTAACACAACCTATCATAAGTAACTGTCTGTTAATTGGAGGGTCCTCTGGGACCCCAAATGAATTTCATATACTCCATATGACAGAATTTAAATCATACAATTTAAAATACTTTTTCCCAACTTTGCAAGAAAAAAAAAAATCAGCTATGTCACTGAAACAGATCAGCCAGACAGGTCTGGCTTTATTTATTTAAAGCTTCAGAAAAGGAATGACTGGGTTAAAGTAAGGGAGATAATTATTTCTGAAGCTCTTTAACGTATAACCAGATTGCCTTCAAAATGGGGATGTGTGAATTTATGCTCTCATCAATAACATATGAGAATTTACATGAATTTAAGCTCTTAACAACATAGGAGAATTTTAAGTATCATTGAAGCATCATTAGCAGTTTGTTTTCTGACTTCTTGTATTTTGCTTTTTCGATATAGGATAATAGGGGTACTTTCTCCTGCTCTGGCTTGTAAGAAGAGCTAGAATTTTTGTGTGTTTAGCTCTGAAGATGGCTTTTTTTTTTTTTTTCATGTCCTCTCCACCTGCAATGGAAAATGGTGTGAAAGAAACAAGCCATTGTCTTGAAAAACACTAGAATATTGGTGTTGTTTATCACCATGGCATAACCTAGACTGTCTTGACTGAAATAATCACACTTCAGAAGATTGAAATGAAGGCACACTAAGACTGCTACATGACAGTCAATCAGTAACAGCACACAATAAGCATTCGGATTCTATGGAATGTGAAAAAAAATAGTGGTTTCATGTATGAGGTCAAAATTAAAATTCAGACAGGTGGAAACTCTAAATGAAGAGGTGTTGATTTAGAGTTAACCGGTCACTCACAGTTGACTCTGGTTTGGTTTACGATGAGTGGCATCAGAGACTTATTTATTGTCATAAGTAGTATTATTGATTATTGAGAGCAAGGCTGAGGAGGCTAACTCATGTAGCCTAAGGATAGAATTATATATACAGAGAAAAAAGTGTGCTAATATGTTTATCATTGCATTTCTATAATACTCAAACCCTGAAACAACCTAAATATCTGACTTTAGGATGGTTTAATATATAGCATAACCTCAGATATATTTTGCTGCTATTAAAATATGTCACATTGTTGAGAGTTACTTGTGAAAATGCTTGTGATGATGTATATGTGTGATGTGTATATATGTCTTGTGTGTAAATATAAAACATAGTAAAAATAAAAGTGAAAATGAGTATTTCTGGATAGCAGGGAAAAAGGTGACATCTGTAGCCATAAGATGGACAAAAGAGTGATTTTAAATTATTCTTGCCATGTTTAACAAAATGTCATCACCCTATGATATTTACACACAATATAGAACATATACGCACAATATAGAACAAAATAGGGCCTGCATGATTTGGAAGGTAGAGTTTTGTGGTTGATCTTGGAAAAAACAAGATTTAGTTGAGGGAGGAAAGAAACTAAACATGATGTATTGGATTAGCAGGTAATTTTAGTTTGTGTTTTTCCAAGTGTTCTCTCTCAGCCTTGAAATTAAGCAGAAAACATAATATATACACATACAAAATGTTCTTAAAGTGTTTAAAAGAGAAAATCTGAGTTTTCATGGACATGAAAAATAGCATTTTCCCCCTTAACATTGCCAATTTTTCTTTGCACAACTTAGAACGAGTCTCTTTGTGACTTCATATTAATCAATTTCATAATCTTATACCTTCAATTTGTCATTTAAAATGATTCAGACTTTTGTTTCTAACTGTAGTTGGAGTCTCTAAAAACGTATCCTGTGTGGCTGTAGGTGCCATATGCTAAGGTTTAGCTTTACACTATTTATCACCACGTTCCCTCATCCTTTTTGCTTCTAATTCTATGTGTAATAAAAGGGGAAATTTGTCTTTATTTACTTAATTTCAAGCCTCATAGATTGCCTCTGCCATCCACGCACAGCAGCAGCGTTGGTAGTCAGTAACCATAAGTGAGTGGAGGCATATGTCTGCACATCTCTTCAATTACCCTCCCCTGGACTTTCTCACTGTCAGCTTTATCTTCATTAAGGCAAAGCTACCACTTTCCCTTTGCATTTTTGTGTGCAGGATCCCTTGGTAAAAGGAGCTGGTGTTTTGTTCTTTAGTGCTATCTTTTGTGTATTAGCTTAGCAAAAAATAAAGAGCTTGGTGAGAGGTGTTTATGTGTGTGTGTGTGTTACCATTTTGTATTTATAGTATAAATGTAAGATATGCCTATGAATATAAAAATGTAAGAAATACAGAACAGTAGAGGGTAAAATTGAAAATAGCACATCATCACAGAGATGATATTAACAGTTTGACGTATATAATTTAAATGCTATTCTATTTATATAATTTATGCTTTCTTTTCAAAAATGTAATCAGCCTACAGATATTGTTCTGTAATTTTTTAATACTCTCAACACTCTATCATATATATCTTTCCATGATCACATTCACAGACCATTTCCATCCTCCATAACTGAAATTATTCTATACTTTAGGTGTATATATTTATATAGATCAGTATTCCACTGGGAAGCTATTGCTTTTTATGTGAAATGCACATAACCTTATTATTGTCATTTTTTTCTTTCAATCACACTGCTTAATCCCCTAGATTTCCTTATGGCATTTTCAAAATAAGTAATTTTTCTTTGCGTTTTCTTATAAAAATAAGTATCAAAATCCAATTATTTCAGTCAAAAATTTAAAAAGAAAGGGAAATGAAACATCGTGCTTAATATGTGCCAGGATTTATACCAGGACTTTTAAATATATATGTTTTTTATCTTCATAAAAATTCTGTGAATAAAACCCATTGGTAATACAATATTTATTGAACACCTCCTTTGTGCCCAATGTTGTATGAACTAGCTGTCATGCAAGTTAGATATATTGTGATCATTTCATAAAGGGAAGGGAAAACTGACTTCAAGAGGCTAAAAGCTAAAGGTGATAAATGGATTTGATAGTATTTGAACATGTCTGTATAAAAACATAGTGTTTATTTTTCTATTAAACCATTTAAGGTTACTCATTTAAGTGTTTATAATAAATAATATTTGTTGTACGTTGTTTCACAATTCATCTTCCTAAAAGTAAAATTTAATTTAGTTACAAACCTGCAATGGCTTGCAATTCTCTAGGGTATCTGGTCTGAAATACTCAACAGTGTTTCAAAGCCATTTAAACTCTTTTGTCTCCAAGCCCTCAATCCTATAATCATGCAGAACTAATTTTCATTCACCAAACATTACATGTCATAACTTTGCATATCACTTTCTCAAATGCTACTATACCTTCCTTCTATCCATGGTAAACTTATATTTGTATTTTCCATACAACTACATTGTCACCACCTCTGGGAAGCCCTCCTAAACTTCCTCAGAGAGAATAATCACTTCCTTCTATGAGCTGCTATATCAATTTAGACATGCCTTTACCATAGTTTATATCGTATCATAATATTGTGCAATTATGGTTTTATTTCTACTAGAGCACAGACTTTTAGAAAGTAAAATTTGTATTTGTAGCTTCTATTTATCTTCTACCCAGTCTAGCTCTTAAGGTAACAAGTAGTCAGTGCTCAAGAAATGAGAGCTAAACAAATACTACAGAATACTTAATTTGAGGTTAGGTTCCTACCCTGACCCCTGAATAAGAAATTACCAAATCTACCATGAGAATATAGATCAGCTTTAATAATCTAAATCTGCATATTTGAGGGATGAGTATTTTTGTATGGATGGACCATACTAATTATGTCCCAAACCTTCTCTACTACTGTAGCCAGTTTTACTCTAGGATTGTTATGAAAAGGGGGGAATATAGGACAGATTTCTCTTTCCACTCTAGGACCATTTAAATATTCCAACAGATATTGCCAGAGTTTACTATGAACTTAGGTCCGATGCATATTGTTTTATTGGGCACAAGAAAAAGACCTAGGGAAATGATCCCCGGCCTCTTTTTAAGGCATTAGAGCCTTGTGTAACTTCATGACATCTATGACTTCTCTGTTTATAATTTTCTAGCTCTGGTAAATCCAACACTGAAAAGCCATTCGAATGTCTCTTTTATTGGATTTTGCTGATGTTTGAGCTACTTTTGATTTATTTTTTTATAAGCACATTCTTATGTTAGAAATAATCTTTTAAGTGAAAGAAGTAAATTCATTTCAACAGTATCCTATATTTGGAAGTTGTTCTTACGAGTAACTTTACTGGTTATATGCGTATTTACGCTGTTATAAAATTCTTTTCAAATAAGATATGAATTTCTATAAACTGAAACTCAATTACTTTATTAAAATAAGATTACATTTAAGTGAGAGAACTCTGAAAACATGATTGTTAGTTGCATTATTATGGTGTTTAAACCTATCTTCAGTTATTCTATAATATGCTATAAAACAGCTGTTGTATTTAAGCATAGTATTGGCTTTATTTCAGCAATAAATGGAAGGATATGGATGCATACATGATGATAACACAGGGAAGCCAATTTGGAAATGCAATCTGGCATGAAATGAAGTTATCTGAAGGAAGATCCCCGATTCACCTATATTTCATCTAAGACTGCCACTGGAAAGAACAATTTTTGCCCTTTTTTCATGCTACACCTGCTCCTGTTAAACTCATTTCTAGTTTTTCCTCAAGGAGGAACTAGTTGCTAATCTACTTAATCAGAGTTTGAATTTACTATAAACCATACTAACTAGCCAATGGAGTCACTATGGCTTAAAAGGTAGTTGCTATTATCAGGTACTTTCTCTCCTATTTCCTCTTTGTAGCTTAGTGGTTAAGACCCTGCAGAGGATTCTAGCTCTCTCTACTTTACCCAGGGGAGAGTATCTTCCCCATGCCTGTTGAAATATATGGGATTTTTTTTCTGTTGCTGTTTCCTCTGTACAGAGTACTTCCACCTGGGTTATCTTATGGCTTACTTCCTTCAGATCTTTGTCAAAATCGCAAAGCTCTCAATGAGACCTTTCCGTGTCCGTCCATTATAAACTGCATTCAGAGTCTTTTGGCTTTCCCTATCATTTGTCACTGCTTTATTTATTTGCCCAAGCCACTTATGGCCATCCAACATTAATTATCTCTTTCCTCAATAGGATATAAATTCCATGAAGGTCAACAGGTGTTTCTTGGATCTTGTAACCAGAGTACTTGTCACAGAGTCAGTCTTTAATATATATTTTCCAAATAATCGGGAAAAAAAAGCAATACAGATAAATGAGCAGAAGGTAGAATGCCCACACTATACATTCCAATTCAATTTCACCAGAGTTCTTTAGGATATGGAATAAGACAACCTCAGCTCTTAATCAGTTGGCACTTTACCTAAGTTTGCTACCATTCTTTAATAATCATTCCACAGGGATATTAATGTGGTAGTGAGATAAAAAGTTAGTTTTGTTTGTTTGTTTGTTTTTGAGACTGAGTCTCACTCTGTTGCCCAGGCTGGAGTGCAATAGCGTGTGATCTCGGCTTACTGCAACCTCTGCCTCCTAGTTCAAGCAATTCTCCTGCCTCAGCCTCCTGAGTAGCTGGGATTACAGGGGCCCACCACCATGCCCGGCTAATTTTTGTATTTTCGGTAGAGACGGGGTTTCACCATGTTGGCTGGGATGGTCTCGATCTCCTGACCTCGTGATCTGCCTGCCTCAGCCTCCCAAAGTGCTGGGATTACAGGCGTGAGCCACCGTACCGGGCCAATTTTAGTTTTTATTAGCAGGGGAGACTGTGGTTCTTTTTTTGTTCCTGGACTTAGTATCATCAAATACTATCAAAGTCCCAATACATTATCTAATAATATATAGCACCCAATAAATGCTAGCTTATTCAGAATGATATGGAATCTTTATTTTATCCAGATAAGTCTTTAGAGAAACCCAGTGGGATGAGAAACCTAAGAACCATTCTATTAGACTCTATGGTGCATTTCCCATCTGTAAAATGTAGATAATGCCATAAAAATTGAGACAACTCATTCTATTCTCATTGTAAGCATATTGAAGTGCTTACAGTTGTGTTCAGCACATATGAAGTGTCTAATGTAAAGTTAGTATTACTACCATCACCCAATCAATTATCAGAGCTTGGTGAATCTCTCAGTGTCTCTCAATTCCATCCTCTCCTTTTTCTTACCATCATTGACAGATGGTACTGTTTTCAGTTTACTTGGCACTAGTAGTACAGAAGATTATTTTAGATGTCATGTAAGAATAAATCATAAAATAAAGTTATTCTGTTTTAAGATAGTGAAATTAGTTTTGTTCTGAATGAGTAAGTTTGAATTTTAAAGCATGTTGATATAAAGCATCAAGTAAAGATATATAGTTAATACATGGATATGCAAAAAATCTTGATGGCATTTTGTAGGAATAGTCACTGATATTTAGAAAGATTTTTATCTTGACCATCTTTTTACCCCAGTCTCATTCCCTACTTTTCAATTCTCTACTATCCCCTGAATTACCTTTAAACAAAACTATGACTCTGTGACCCCCTTGCATTAGGGGTCTTCAACTCTTAGCCTTCCCTATAGTACAGATCTCAGCTTTAGGAATGCACAAATCTCTTTGTGATCATTGAGACTACAACAAAGGCAGATTTGGCCTCTGCCTTCATCGCCAATCTCAATGATCACAGCTTTCCCAGCACACTTTGTGCTTCATCAGAATCAAGTTTTTGAAATGTCATTATCATACCCAGTACAATTTTATAATCTATGACCATCTAGGCAATAGTTCCCTTTGACTAGATGGTCACATATTTGCTTATTCAAATGGAGAATTTAGATTCATGCTTCAAAACCCAATTCATATGTTGTCTTTTAGGAAGCCTTCTGAAAGGTAGAGTTGATGATTTCTCTCTCTGTGATATATTTTATTTTATTAAATGTTTTCTTCTAATTTTTACATATTTCATATGTATGTCTACATAATATCTCCTTCACAGGAATATGAGCAGAGACACTATCCATATCTCTGGCAATCAACATGACAAGCAGGCAATACATAAATGTTGAGTGCGTGAATGAGTAAATACACATGTATGCCTTCCTTTCAAAGTAAATATAGACATATATACTTAAAAACAGATATATACAATGTAAATGATAGTGCTTAATAATTGGTACAGATTGTATTTTCTCATACATTCCACTTTATGTTTTCACTGAAGTTGCAATGGAAATTTCAACCACTCTGTTCTAATTATCAAAACCAATGCCTTCATTTTAGACTCCATCATACTTGCCCTTTCCATAACCATGGAAATCATTAAATGCTAACACATTTGAATTCCACTCTTTCCCTAACTTCTGTCTTTGCCACTTAGGTCATGTTTTCTCAGTTCCCTGCTCTGCTTTATTCCGCATTTTAGTTATCAAACTCCTAATTTTTCTAAATTGAAATCTTAGTATCATTTTTAACAATGTCCCCTTACTCCCAGACAGCATCCAACTGTATAACAAGTTTTGTGCTTCACCCATCACATTTGTTGTTTTTACAAGACTATTTTAGTGCAACTTTAGGTTTTCTAATTTGTTTATAATGTTAAATAATTGTGCATTCCATGGTATTTCAGGCTATGAACTGTCATCTAGATGATTGAAATGCCTCGTTAACTGGTTATGTTTGGATTCATTTAGTTGTTTCATAATCTCGAATCCAGTTAATTTATTCTAAAAAGGGTAAATTTATTGCCTTATTGCATCAATTATATATTGTCACAGTCATACACTGTCAATTATATAATGTCACAAGAAACAATGTCAGAAATAGCCATTACATCTCAGTGGAATATAAACACTAAACATTGATTTTGCCCTATAAGCCTGTGGGTTAGGTGAGCACAACCGCTAAGCTGGACTGGGTTTGAATGCTTTTGGTTGCGCTAGCATAATTGAGGTAGGCTGGCAAGGCGGCTGCCATCTGGCCAGGATGACTCAGCTCTCCTTCACAAGGTCTTCCAAACTCCAGTGAGCCAGTGTAGGTTTGTTCTTACAGCAATGGCAGGGTTTCAAGAGGACAGATTGCCATAGGCCTCTTGAAACTCAGGCTCAGAGCTGGTACATGATCACTTCCTCCTCATTCTATTGGCCAAAGTCAGTTACAAGGTTATCCTGGCTTTGAGAAGTGGAGAATAGAATCCATTTTTCCGATGGGAGGAGCTGAAAATTCACATTGCAAAGGGCACAGATAAAGGGAGGGGAAGAACTGGGGCCACTTTCAAACTACTGTAATCACATAAATACAATTTAGAAATGAGATAGTGCTGTTTCAGAGAAGGCTGACTATGGGGATAGAGTCTATCAGGAGTCTCCTTTCTCCTTTCCTCTGTTCGGTTCTGATCCGTTATTTTCAGGCCAGCTATTCCCACGAGGCTGGTTCTAAAGTTGCAAGTGGCTCCGCACTTAAAATGAAACTACATTCTTCCTCAGCAAAAACATCTGAAAAAAATATCCCAGGGTAAACCCCACTAGAGATACATACCTATCTCTGATTCTTTCACTGTAGCCAGGGATAAAGAATACTATAATTAGCCCAGATAATTAACCTAGCCAAGGCATAATAGGATGACTTTTGCTCCCAGAACCAGAAAAAAAAAAAAAAAAAAAAAAGGAAGAAAGGAAAAGGTCCTTTCAGTAGAAGGGGAAGGAAGAATGGTGGGAAGGCAAAATTAACATGACCCAGTCTTATGCAATTCACTTCCTTCACATTCTCATACTACACAGCATCACCCAGTTATCCAAAATGACAGAACTCATCATGTCATCTCCCAGCTTAAATTCTTCAGTGGACCCCCATTGACTGCAGCTAAAATACAACATTTTAGCACACTCTGCAAGACCCTTCTCAAGTTTTTACATATGTATCTCTCCAGTCATTTCATCTGCCTCTTGCTTTCTTTCGTTAGTCAAAGATATCACATATTTTAGCCAGTGACCTATTTGCCATGACAGAAATGTATCATGCAATTTTGCCAAAGATTCAGTTAAATTTCCTTCATTATCCTGACTTAAATCTGTATCTCCTCCATTCTTTCCTACATCATTTCAACAACTGATGATGTATGACCAATTTAAACAATATTTCTGTTCCCAAACTCCTGATATCCTTTTATGATTCAGTGCCTTTACTTATGCCCCTTATGCAGAATTGTCTTCTCCCTTTCTCATTCTCTACTTGAAATCATCTTGATTGTTCTTCCTCAAGTCCTAGATCCAATCTTTTTCCCTCCATGAATTGTGCCTTCTCCATAAATTGCTCACTCATTTTTCACCCGTAATGCCTATCATACTACATTTGGATTATTTGTATCTTTGTGTATCATCCCCCTGTGCATTCTTTTTTGTCTTTTATCTTGCTGTGTTTAGCATGCCTAGACTATACTATCTGTCCTATAATTCCCAATAGTTATTTTGTGCAATACTTAAGTACATGTAAATGTTAATTGCTGAATTAGAAATGATACTATGTAGGTATACAAAGTATTTACAAATCATCTCGAATAGAGAAAGCACTGTGTTTCAACCCTAAGCATTAGAATAATGATGAGTGACTGTTTTAAGATGTTGTCTTCCCCACAAACCCTTAAAAACACCTGAGTCTAGTGAACTTCAAACCAATAACTTTATACTTAAAATTCCATTATTGTATTATTTATGAATTATTCTCTCCTCTTCTACAAAACCTGTACCATTATCTTTTGAAATTAAATATCTGATGTTTCCCTTTTGGTCTAAATCTAATGTATCCTCTTTCTAAGCAGAGCTAGATGCATTTTTACTTTGTTCTGTGAAACCATACATACTAATGATAAATGAGCAGAATCGATGGTTACATTTGTTCTTACCGCTTTTGAAGCAGAAAATCTGGCAGTCTCTTATCTAAACTTTAACAAGTGGAGATAAACCTTGATAGAAAAATGTTTCTAGACTGCCATTGCATTTAGCAAGAGTAAACTATTTAAACTAAAAGCAGCTGGTTTATTTTTTTTTCCAAAAAATCTAAAAGTAAAATTATCTTTAAAGAATGACAGAAAATCAAATGTAGCTTTCAATAATGTGTGAATGCATTTATCTGTTATAAAATAGGACTTTTAAAATTATTTTGGCTTTAAGACTAAGATGGTTACTGAAATAATGTTCAGTCTATTCCATTAGTATGATCTAGGAAGTGGTGCTAATGTTGTAGTATAGCCATATAAAAACCTATATATTATTTTTGTAACAATTGATAACTCTATTTGCTATATTTTAACTTATGTTTCAGCAACTGGGAGTTCCTCCAGAAAGTTCGTAGGGCAGATTCTTGGCTCCTAATGAAGGAGGTCAGTTCCAGAACGGAGTTCCTGTTCCCTTTTTAGAAGGGACTAAAGAAGAAAAAAAAAATCCATAGGAAAAAAAATGATAAATACCAGCAGTGAGGAAGCCAGCAAACAAGTAAGTATTTCTTTATTAAGAGGGGAAAAGGTATATATTTTAAATTTGAAAACTGTTACCCTAATGCAACCCTCCTTGCTCCAATTAGCTTGCCGCTCTGACTCTCCTAGCTGAATTGCAGAAACAAATTAACTCTTTTTTGTTTTCTTTAGTGTTTACTTTTGGGATATTTTAGCCACAATTTTTCCCCTGCACAAATATAATGCAGTTATATAATAAAATATATTGTATTTTCAAGTTGTTTCATTAGCAGAACTTCAAATTTCTTTCCTTCCTTTTCAGGGCAGAAGAGAACATTACCACAGTTGGACAAAAATTACTTTCCTTTACAAATAAGTTAATTTAAAATACACAAATATATTTTAAACCAAACCATAAAGATCAAATGTTAATTTAAATTAATTTGCCTTAAACTAGAGCATATACTTCTGTGAATCTAAGTACAAATAAATCATTTTTCAGTCCTTTCAGAGAAAGGAAGTTACCAAGTTTGCCTTTAAGTTCCTATAGCACTTTCTGACACTTTCAACTTTGGCTTAAAGACACACATTTTAGCTTTAACTAATTTTAACATTTACTTTAGGACTATAGTTACGTTTTGTTAAGCATTCAAAATGTGAGGATTCTACACTATGCACGTGAACAACTAATAGCTATTTTGCAGTTTTGTGGGTAAATTCAGCTATCTTATACTTATTTGTCAATCTCTTCATAAATAATGTTGTCATTGAAGTTACTGATTTACCTTACCTTTGTGTTTTGGAGAATACAATCTTTAAGAAGAGTTTGGGGCTGGTATTGCATTTTAGTTATGGTCCTAGTTTATATAGACTAGAAATACAAAACAGATGAATTAGAGTACTACTACTAATTCAAAATTATAAAAGTTTTTCCTTGTTGTAACCATGCATTTTATAGTTATTATTTTTCCAACTAAAATCATTAGTGATGACAGATATTGGTGATGTGGTAGGGCACTTTGGAATCACTAGGATTGGGTGGATATAATTGGAAGTTGACTGCAAGGCAATTAAGTTTAAGTGGACAAAAGCCAGAAGTCTCAAAAAGAAGTCTTTAAAATTTACTGTCACCACTACTGCCTCACTCCATTCAGTGTTGCTATAACAAAATACTGGAGGCTGGGTAACTTATAAAGAAAAGAGGTTTATTTGGCTCATGATGCTGGTGGCTGGAAAGTTTATAATTCGGCAGCCGCATCTGGCGAGGTCCTCATATTGCCCCCATCTACTGTGAGTTCAGAAGGGGAGTGGGTGTGTGCAAACAGATCACATGGAAGAGAGGAGGCCAGAGACAGAAACCAAGGAAGTCAGACTCTTTAACAATCCTTTCCCATGAGAGCAAGAACTCACCCCCACTGAAGGATATTCATCTATTCATGAGGGATCTGCCCCCATGACCCAAATACTACCCACTAGGTCCTACTTCTCAACACTGCCACATTTGGGATCAGATTTCAACTTGAGTTTTAGTGGAGACAAACCACATCCAAACAATAGCAACCCCTGAAGCTGTTAAAGGAATTCTCCTATTTAAATTGTGGCATCAAACAAACACACACAAAGGATTTAACTTTTCTTAACAGTCTGCCTACATACTTTGAATTATTTCATTCTCAGAAGGTATTACTTCATCACAAAATAGAGTCCTGTAAGAGAAAAACTACAAATAAAGAAATGCAGTTTCAGAAGGAGTTTTATACAGTTTAATGAATTGTTTTGCATTTTCTTAGTCCTTCAAACCACTTAGAAGCAGGGCTTAATAAGGTACTTTTTGGTGCCTATCATGTAAAGCCTTGAGTGTAAACCAAAATTAATTTTGGAAACATCACAAGCCAGTTATCTTCTGTCTTCTATGATATCTGAAATCCCTGGAACTAGTTTCCTGGGATAGCCAATAAAAAACCATTTATCAGGATGTTTCTTCAAACATTATTTCTAATTTTCTGAATCTTTTTCTATCTTCACAAATTTTAATACGTTCTTTTAATCTTTGCTAGTTATCTTTCATGCTGTGTATTCCCATATCAGTTACATTTACATAAAACTTCAACTTTAAACATTGTGAAACAGCCATTTTCTCATATCTTCTTACTGCTTATGGTATAACCACTTGTTAGCCTCCAAGTGCATTGGAAAAAAATTTTTTATCTATGAAAAGACAAAAAGCATCACTATTGCTTTGGTAGTAGATTTATATTGAGATTGGGCTTGATGACTGACAGATGCTTAGAAAGGCATCTCAGTATGAATTCTGATTAATGATTAATCAAAAATGATTGTATTCCATATGTGTTCTTCAACATTTAAACCAGGAGATTTAAATAATAGCATTGACTCTTTCTTCCAGCTTTACAGCTTATTTCCCCATGTCCAGGTACAATTCTTTATATAAGAAATATATATTAGACATTCTATTAGTTATACAGAACTAGTACTTTCCTCATTTTTTGTTTTCATACTGTCCTATCTTCTGTGCTTTAAAGTCCACACTTCTGACATTTTCTGAAGGTACTTAAGATTCAAAGCTTTTTTTCTGTGTATGAACCTAGATCTAACAGCTAGTACCTGATGCCTATATCAATTCTGAATTGTCTTTGAGACTAAATATCGAATTCTTAAAAATTTAAAGTAGAATGAGGACTTGTCCTCCTCGTTTCTGCTAAACAGAACATATGACTTTCAATTAAGTGATATAACTGAGTGAAATATACTTAGGGGATTCAATCATGTCTTGATGGCCATCCGGCTCCTGCCAAAACCTCTTTCAAGACAGATGTTTCAGGAAAGCCTAATGGACATGTTTACTGTCTACTTGAATACATTTGCCATGTTCTAGTCCAACATTAAGTAATAGCATTAAAAAAGTAGCAAAGTGTCCAGACCTTATGTCTTAGTCTTATATATTGATTTAATATCGTATCTTCTGCATAGAAGGATGTTTTAAGAATTAACCATGTAAACAGTAACTCTGCATCTTCTAGAAATTTTTAGCTAAAACAGGTGTCACCGAACTAATTAAAATAAATTTTAGATAACTTTATAGTTAAGAATATCTGTTTTCTCAATTGTTAAATGCCATGGAGAGTAAATCCGTAATTGAATTCTGGGGGGAAGAAAGGATCTTTACACATGAATTGGCATATGTTTGTCTGTGAATGACAATATTTGTTTGGATTCTTTGATCTTGTCAGGAAATATATAACCATATTTATCACTTAATATTGATAATTAGTTGATCTAGAGCTAGGCAACTCATATATATGTGATCTTAAATTCATTCCTTAATTTCATAATATAATATTTTTCCCCATTTTTTCACACTTTATTCTTTATTTTACTGGAAGAGAGTGGAGTATATGTCATAAGTAAATTAAGATAAAAAATTTAATTGTGAAAAAATAATAAATGTTGTAATAAAGACCATCATTATTAACAGAAATACTAATTACCAAGTGTGAAACTTTATCCCTGCTTTTGATGGAGGAGAAAGTTTTTGTCTCAAGAATTTAAATTTTAATTAGTAATAATTACTGATTTTATGTTGATAATTAATATTGGGCTGCCTTTGCCAATATATTCCTTAAATAAAGATTTGTGTGGAGGAAAAAAATCAGGGCTGCTTGTTGAGAGCTTAGCTTGTGGTGTAAATGTCACAGAAATGTTTAACAAAAGGAAACTCAAGGTCTCCCATGAACATATGGCTGCTACTGAAGAGCTATAGCTCACATATTACAGGTCTTTTTCTTGTCATGGTATATCAGGGAGGAATGCTCCAAAAAATGAAAAGCAAAAAAAACCAAAAAACAGAAAACCTTGTAACAAACATATTACAATTGTGTGTATACATAATAATACAAGTATTTCCCATTAAAAGATCCTGGAAAAATATCTGGAGCCCATATGGAATAAGACAGTTGTTAGGTTGTTGTAAGGTTAACCAGATTTATAATATCACCATTATACTTCCCACATGCTAATATCAGGGCCTTCTAGGAGTAATTAATATTAATGACATTAAAAGGAAAACAAGTGTGTCTTTCTCAAAAAAAAATCAGATTTTGCACATAATTTTCAACGTGACTTAAAGTGTAAGAGTATGTAAGTAAGAAATGTTATTTTAGGCAAGACTGAAGAATGCTTAAAATAAATCCAAATGAAAAATGGAAAGTTTTAAAAGATTACTGCTACTTTCACAGTCATGGAAAAAAAATAAAAGCTAATCATTTCTTTTCATAAATTAGATTCCTTAACATTCTATCACAAACATCTTATAAATAACATTAAGAAAGCAAAAATGAATTTAAATATCTGAATGAAGTGCAAAGAGAGTCTGTGAAATGCAAGTTTGAAAGCAATTATGCTGAGAAATCTATTTACAAACACTATGAACTTAGAATATTTACATAGTGTCTCACGCTTTCTTTCATCTCTATCTCTGTCTCCTTCTATCTTCCTCAGCCCCCTCTCCCTATCTATCCAGACTTCTGGCTGTCTTCCAAAAGGATTTACGTTACCTTATATGGAAATGCATGACATTTCGCAAGATAACCGTCAGGGTCTAACCAGGAAAACAGAAACTGGTCTAAACATGTTTAATAAAGTGAATTTAATAGAAAACAGTGTTTCCACAGGCAATAAACTGAGGAACATGGTAAATAGGGGATCATGAGGTACACAGAAATTAGCAACAGCAGGAGACAGCTGCCATCCTGCAGCTGAAAGAAGATGATAAGGCTGTGTTAATGGAACCTAAGAACTGAATCCTTCCCATAGGAGCTAGAACCACTGCATGGCTCTCTGGCAGAACCAGGGCCTCAGCAGATATGTAGTTGCTGACTGCATCTCTGGAGAGAAAGAGAGAGGGAAAAGTACCCTGGCTTCTCCCAGCCTGTGGGCTCCAGCCTTCCCGAAGTGCCTCTCATTGGCTGAACACAGTGGAAATCAATTGAGAGGAGCTGGGAAGACAATCATAGATAAGTGTGAGCCCTAGGACTGGCACAATAACATAAAAGAGAAGTGGATAACATGATTCCAAAAGAAAACAACGATAGGAACACACCAGTGAGTAAAGATGAAGGTACTATACAAAACTCCGCCCCAAAACATACTGGCTTGATAAACAGAGGCAGCTATTTTTTAAGCTTTTTAACAAATCAAAGAGGGAAATGTAGGTAGCCACAAAGTTTGTGTCAAAAATTATTCAGAAGAGGCAAAGCTCTTTTTGATGCCAAGACCAGAAATGAATTTGTTCTAAGTGTCCCAATAAAGAAGGCAGTTTAATAAGCAATGTACTTCTCAAAACTCTTGCAGTGATGATGTTTCATGGGCCTATTTCTGACAATATTTTAAAACCTAAACTAATACCATTGCATAAACACTTCAGGAAATTTGTGCACCTAATAATGTCCAATAGACTGTTCTCTGATCATGTAGACTCTAGATTAACTCAGGGAAAATTTTAGAAAAGAGGATGGGACACAGATTCATCAACTACTGTTTAATAATGATGAATTTTGATAGACATTAAAAGGAACTCAAGATGAAACTTCTAGGTACCTATATAGAGCTATTTAGTTTTATGTTTTATTTTTTAAGTTTAGAGATAGGGTCTTGCTCTGTTGCCTAGGCTGGAGTGCAATGGCACAATCGTAGCTCACTGTAATCTTGAACTCTTGGATTCAAACGATCCTCCCACCTCAGCCTCCTGAGTAGCTGGGAAACAGGTGTGCACCACGATGTCTGGCTATTTATTTTAATTAAAACTCTTTTGTATTTTTAGAGATGAAGTCTTGCTTTGTTGCCCAGGCTGGCCTTAAACTCCTGGCCTCAAGCAATCTTTCTGCCTCTGCCTCTGCCTCCCAAAATACTGAGGATACGGGTGTGAACCACCACACTTAAAGCCATTTAATTTTATTGGTCAAGTCTGAACACTTTGTGTTTTGACAAGCAGCTGATCTGGGTTAAGCGTCAATCGCCATTGTGGCCAACCTGTATCGATGCCAATGGGGATGGCACCAGGTTCAAGAAGCCAAAGAAACCCAGAGTTAGCAAATGAGGGGTTTCAGAAGGGCTTACATCTCAAAGAGAGTCCATTGGTGGCAGACTGGACAGGAGAATCGCATGGCTTGATGGTGGCAGGCTGAGCAGAAGAATTGCAACTGCTTGCAAAAAGCAGGCAGTTTATGTAGCATTTTCACTTAGCACCCTCTCCCTAACAACTTCCACCTGGCAACATTTATTCAACCCAAAACTTGTGGCCTTGATTCTGCATATGACCCAGCCTGTGGTCCACGGTACAAGACGGAGGCTCAGATGCTCCTCATAGAACAGATCTCTGGGTTGGTCATTCCTGGATTCCTTAGCTCAGAACTGGGAACACACATTCAGGTGTGTCTGCCATACAGGGTCGTTCTAAGGGTATGCGTGAGTTATTGCTATCAGGTGCATTTGTCATAGTCACATGTGATGATGATACAGGAGAACATGATGGCCCAATGGGGGTAAATAGCATATGATTAATGGTTTATCTAGATTGCTATGCTCAGAATGCAAAGGGATTAACAGTTAATAGCAATTTCATTCCTGTTTCAAATGGCAAAATTATCCAGAGTTAGTGTGAAATGTAATTTATTCAGTAATACTTTTGTTTCTTAGTTACCTGAAAAATGCCTTCTTTCTTTTCTGTAACATTTTGTTTCCTTTTATTCAAAGATTTTAATTAGTATGTGAATCAGGGTTACAAAACTCTCTAGTGCCTAATATAAAAAAATTGTTGTCTTCATGTTATTGCTGATAGTTACACATTATAGATAAAGTCTACTGGGAAACTATCACGAGCCACGACATTTTTTCAGAAAGGCCTGAACCTTAAAGGTCAATACCCAAGTATATATAATCTTTTGGAAAGTTCTTTGCAAACTAGGTGAATATTATTTGTATACTGTTTAATATTATTTGCCAAGTCTCACAAAATGTGTTTTGTTTTTGGTGTTACATATAAAACTTTTATATTTTACCTTTTGCTAAGAATGTAAAAACATCTGATGAAACATATATGAACATTTTACTTAGTGCGGCTACATCTTTACTTCCTAGAGAATTACAATTCATTTTCTTTTGCACTCAGTAACTAAGTGCAGGAACTAAGAGTTCAGGAACTAAGTAGACCAAATAGTTATTGAAAAATACAAGAATTATCTTAGAATACTATAACTTATTATTGAAAACAGTAACATTTTTAGTAAGGAATAGCAAAAGTTCAGGGATTTATGATATTAAACAAAACCAGCTTTGAAGTCTCTTTTACTCCCCATAAGTTACTTTGCCCACATGCTTTTCAAATAAGAGGCAGCAGAGGGCTATGGTTAAGAACTTTGACTCCCCCATGTGCTAGTGCTGAATCCAACTTGCAGCCACTTACTAGCTCTACAATCTTGAGAAATTTACTTTTTATTTGGCTTCTGTTTCCTAATCTGTAAAATAGGGTCTATATTAGAACCATCCTCATTAGATTTTTGCAATGTATTAAATGAATTAATATTTGTAAAGTGCTTAAAACAGGCTGACACATGCTACGTATCATAAAAGAGCTGTTAATAAACCTTTAGTATGTCTGTTTTTAAAAATGTACAGTACATTGTCTGCTATATATAATGTATAAGCTTATAGTACTTTGTAGAATTCTGACCAGGATAAAGTGCCTTAAGGCATATCTTACAATTGACTATGTTTTCATATTTATAGTAAACCGACCATTGACCTACAGGTAGTTCCCCGTGAGCAATGCCATTTTTCATAGCAGATTAAAACAAAATTTAATTGATATTTTTTTTGTTGTTTTACCGTGTTTTAATTATGTACACTCTTACTACTCAATTCTGTTTGAGCCCAGAGAGAGAGAGAGAATCAGAGTAGATGTCTGAAGCTCTCTGTATTCATGGAGTTAAAAAATGTGTCTTAAGGCAAAAGCACAGCTGAAGTATGGTTATGGCTAAATGCCTCAAATATAAACTCTCTGTTAAGTACTTAAATAAGTCCTACATCTGGCTGGCCATTTATTATTCATTCTGCTCCCTAGTGGGAATATCACAAATGACAAAGCATATGTTGATTTGGGATCATTTCAATAAAAACTCTTTCTTATGCAAATATTTATCTTAAATTCCTTAAAGCTACTAATAAAAGCTAAAATTTTAAACAGAATAGATTATTGCTAACACTGGGAACACAAGGAGGCCTAGATGTTCAAAGATAAACTGAGATCCTATTGTGTAATACCTAAGAAAGTCGCTTATATTATTTAAATTAAAAAGTATGCACGTGTTATTTTAGAAGAAAAAAGATATACAGAGAAAGATTTAAACAAAAGTTAAATATGTATTTCTATAGTAGCCAGAGAAGAGCTGCAATTTTTACTGTATTAAATACTTTCCACATATTATTTTATTGGATCTCAGGAACAGCCCTGAAGTCGGTAGTATATTTCTTAATTCATAGAAAAGAAAATTGAGGCTAAGGAATATTAAACACCTAAAATGATATTACTTTGTATTATATGTTTGTTTGATTATTATAGATCTCCCTCACTGGAATGCAATCCCCAGAACGGAGATCTTGCTCTGTCTTTTCACAACCATACCCTCAGTGCCGAGAATACCTTCTTGCACTTAGGTATTTATTGAAGGAATGAATATCAAATTCATAAGCTTGCTAAGATCCCAGAACTAGTAATTTGTTAGATCAGGTGCAAATTCAAATCACTCTAGATGATTTTCCTTTTTTTTTTTTTGTGACAATATATTAAAAAGTGAAGAAACATAAAAAAAAATTTCAGAAATGCCCAGCCGGGTTCTGAAAATTGAAATGTCTTTGATCAAGTTCTGTGCAAAGCAACAATGATGTCCCAACCCTAATAATCATTTTCTCAGAAACAGCTGCATGGCCTTGAGCAAGACATTTAATCTCATATAATAGAGTAAAACTTCATATTGGTATGATGAGGATTAAATACTTAGGATTTGTAAAGCCTGTAGAACAGCATCTGGCATTTAGTAAGTTAATGTTATTAAAATCTTACCCATTATTGTCAGTATTGTTTTATTACTTTCATTTTCAATCAGCTATTTTTCTTTTCCAAATTTGTGTTAGGGAAACATTGAAAAATCAATATGTACGACAGGTGATCTTTTAGAAGATTTTATATATATATATAGTTTATTCAAATATATCAAAAGTAGGCAGGTAAGAAAAAAAAAAGAACTAATTTTGGAGCTCTTTTATTTCAAAGCAGGAAAAAAATCCGGTCCTCCCAAAACAGTACCTATTTCTGCCCCAATTCTTGATCGTATTTTCATATATCTCAAATCATCAGAAAGAAAAAAAACAATCACGATACATATCAGTAATATTTCTCACCTTGAGGCAACCTTTATTGATAAAGTATGATGTAATCACTAAGAGTCATAGATTTTATGTATGTGTGTATGTATGCATGTATGTATCTGGATATTGTAGGAGCAGAGGGAAAGCTCCCCTCTGTCCTCTCTGAACATTCACTAGACTGAACTTGCAATAGACAGAATAATAGGAGAAAAATGCATACACATTTATTTACATGCATGTGGATATCGGAGTCCTACAAATACGAAACTCAAAGAAGGGCCAGATGTTTGAAGGTTAGATACTCTCTTATAGGGAAGCGGGGAAATGAGGGATGTAAGTAATTATAAGTAGCAAAAAACAACTTTCAGGGAAAATGCAGAGCCCAAGGAACAGACAATTGACTTGGAAAAGAGTTTCTCTGAGCTCTGGGGAAGGTGGAGGCAAATTTAGAGAAGTTGAGGGGTGGAACTTCACCATGAACAAAGGTTCTTATGACGCAGACGGCTCCCTAGATAATCTCTCAGTGCTGCCCTCAGGAGAACAGATGAAAAGTCTGTCTGAGCATTGCGACTTTTAATCTTTTCTCTTAGTCTTTTCTCCAGTGGTTAATCTTTCCTGGTTCTTTAATGAGATCCCTGGGGGAAGGGGTGTGTTAACGACAGTTCCATTTCTTTTGGAGAGAAGCTTCTTTAGTTGAATCAGGAAATTAAGAGAGTTCCTCCCTGCGCTGATGGCAGGGAGAATAGTGGGAAGGAACAAAAGAAGTTTAGGAAGTTATGGGTTTTGAAGCATCTTTTAAGTCATTCCAGTTTTTTAAAATTCAAGGTGCCTAGCATGTCGGAGTACCATAATTTGGGGTATCATTCTCTGTGCCCCAACTCTATCTTCTTTATAAAAACATTATGTGTATGGTTATATAAACCTACAAATACATATGTATGTGTTCACCAATTGTTGGATGTTATTCTTCCAACTAATATCCTATTTTTGGTTATGAATGTTTTACCAAACTTTCTCTATCACAAACATGCAAGAGTAATAATGATTTTTGGCCAATTTTTCTGGAGCTCTATGTGGCTGACTTTGGCCAAGTTTCCAGTTTCTAGTTCAAAGAGTAGAAATGACTAACAAACAAAATTAAATTCTTTTTACCATGTAAACTTCAAATAAATTAAAATCTAAAGCTCATCTCCCTGATTTTTTATTCTGCTCAGCCTCAGCCAAAGACATTCTCAATGACTGGTTAGATGTGAGCACCTTCAAGCATCTGTATCCTGGGCTTTTCTCCATGAAAATCATTGTAATTTTTCCAGTACTTCAAGTCCTAATTAGTCTCATGTGTTCCCTTTTAAAGGAGCTCAAGAGTTAGTGGGATAAATAAGATGATCACAGCACCAGCTCCTCATCCATCAAATAAATAAATAAATAAAATTTAAAAGTCCAACCTTTTAAATAAAAAAGCCTCTAAACCAATTACTCCTGGCAAATCTGGGACTCCAGAGTGATTCCAAAACATAAAATGGAGACTCAGTAGTGTCTCCAGATGAAGAGCAGAAGGGAAAGTTCTTTTTTTTTTTTTTTTTTTTTTTTTTTTTGCCTCAATAGCTACCATTTTGTCTGCACTAGTTGTCCAGAGTTCATCGCTTGAGACTTAAGGTATAATTAGAATACCCTCCTTTCAAATGATAATTTTGACATTGTGCATTTTTCTGTTGCAGGAAACGTCATCGATTCTTACTTTGTCTTTTCTCAGAGAATGGCATTTTGGCCCAGCCTACACAAGATGTACCCATCCAGCCCATGTGAACGCTCCCACTTAATATGTCCCTTAATTTGCTGAGTACGGCCTCTAGGGATGATATGTCTTCCACAGGCTTTCAGCTGATATCTGCCTCTTAGGCAAGGTTTTTCTTTCATTTCCACATTTGTTTCAGATATGTATTTGTCCTCATGAGATTTCTGAACTGTGGCTGCCGCTGAGGTTTGGAACTTGGGCCGCATGGCTCAAGTCAGAACTAGGAGTAAACTCTGAATGTCAGAAGATGTCAAGTCAGTATGTCAAATCAGAATATGTCCTTCCCGAGGCACGGTATTTCTTCAGGAATTTTTCTTCTACACTGACATTTTATTTATTTATTTATTTATTTTTGCATTTCTTAATTTTAGTTATTTTAATTGACAGATAAAATTGTATTTACCATGTACAAAAAATTCTAAGATGGTGGATGTTAAGTTTTCCCACTACGAAAATGATAACTTTGTGAGTTAATACATGTTAATTAGCTAGATTTAGTCTAGCCACAGAGTCTGTATATTTCTTCAGCTTTTGAAAGGCTTATGTGTGGCTTTATAGCCTTGAGCAACATTCTATCTGTTCCATCATTTTTTTGCAGCAGTGGGTCATGCCTCTCATACCTCTAGTATTTCTTTCCTCTCTATTTTTTTTTTTTTAATCTCTTTTAGGGAGGCCCAGCTGAATCAATGTGTCCATTGCTTTCTTTACACTTTTTTTTTTTTTTCCTTTTTAGACAGGGTCTTACTATGTTGCCCAGGATAGTCACAAACTCCTGGGCTCAAGTGATTCTTTTGCCTCAGCCTCCCAAAGTGCTGGTATTACAGGCATGAGCCACTGTGCCTGGCCTTTTTCTTTTACATCTTTCGTACATTTGGGCTCAAATTGATTTCTGGGACCGAATGGTTTCTTTCATTAATTTTCATTTTCTCTCCTCATAGCTAGCCCGCACCTTCCTTCATAATCTTCTTTATGTTGTCTCGTGTTGTGTTCCATAGGGTAAGTAGTGAAAATTAGTTCAGGGACTTCCCAAATGAACCCCTGTTCAGGTAATCTTCTCCATCTTCAAGTTTCTAATTTGGAAGAATCACATTCAGAATGTGTCACCCATAAGAACGTCACTAAGGCCTAGAGTCAAACTGTCCCTGTCTTTCCATCTCTAACCTCTGTACTTCAACATGTTTCTCTTTTCTAGAACTTCCCTTGGAAGACTAATTTCATGCATATTTTAGGCACAGGCAATGTCTGTAGCTGCATGTATACTTATATCAACTTGAAAATCATCTTGTAATATTTTGAATTTTTTACTCCAGTATTTCTGGTCTTCCCATTTCAAGTCAGTGAATTATTTTATCTAATCAAGTGGCCTAGATGTGTCTATAAAGAGATAGTTTCCTAATTGCTCTAACTATGCAGATTTTTTTTTCAACTTGTATTTTAGATTGAGGGCGTACATGTACAGGTTTGTTATAAGGGTATATAGTGCAACGTTGTCATTTTGGGTATGACTGAATCTGTCAGTCAGGTAGTGAGCTTAGTACCCTACAGGTAATTTTTCAACAGTGCCCGCCCACTACTATTCCTATCTTCATGTCCATATGTGCCCAGTGTTCACTTTCCACTTACAAGTGAGAACATGGGATATTTACAGTAAGTTTCATGTACAGATGAGAAAGCTGTATATTCTATGGTTGTTGAGTGGAGTATTCTATCAGGTCCAATTGGTCAGGTGTCAAATTTAAGTTCAAAATTTCTTTGTCAGTTTTCTTTCTCAATGATCTACCTAACACCGTCAGTGGGCTATTAAAGTCCCCCACTATTACTCTGTGACTTTTCCTAGGTGTAGAATTACTTGTTTTTGAATGTGAGCACTCCAATATTGTTGCATACATAATTAAGTCTTCTTGTTGAATTGAACCATATATCATTAGGTAATGCCCTTCTTTGTCCTTTTGTAACTGTTGTTGGTTTAAAGTCTGTTTTATTTGACGTAAAAATAGCGACTCCTGCCCTTTTTTTGTTTTCTGTTTGTGTGATAGGTCTTTCTCCAATCCTTTACTTTGGCTGGGTCTTGTTTTTTTAATCCAACTTGCTACTTTGTGTCTTTTAAGTGAGTCATTTAGATCATTTACATTCAAACTTAATATTGGCATGTAGGGTATTGATCCTGTTGTGATGTTGTTAGTTGCTTAGTAGTGTCAATTGTATAGTTGCTTTATAGAGTCTGTGGGCCATGTATTTAAGTGTGTTTTTGTGGTAGCAACTATTCTTATTTGGTTTTCATGTTAATAACTCCCTTAAGGGTCTCTCATAAAACTGGTTTAGCGGTAACAAGTTCCCTTAGCAGTTTCTTATCTGGAAAAGATTTTATTTCTCCTTTGCTTATGAAGCTTATTTGGCAGGATATGAAATCCTTGGTTGTAATTTCTTTTCTTTAAGAAGGCTGGAAATAGGCTCTCTAATCTCTTCTGGCTTATATGGTTTCTGCTAAGAAACCTGCTGTTAGCCTGATGGGGCTCCCTGTTCTCTTGCTGCCTTTAAGGTTTTTCTTTCACATTGACTTTGGATAGTCTGATGACTACACACGTTGGTGATATTCATCTTACATAATATCTCACAAATGTCCTCTGGATGTCTATGTGTCTAGTAAGATTAGAAAATTTTTTCTTGAATTATTCCCTGAAGTATGTTTTCTAGGTTTTAAACTTTTTCTCCTTCTCTCTCAGGAATGCCAATAATTCATAGTTTTGGTTGCTTCGTATATTTCCATATTTGTCAATTTTTAAAAAAAAATTCTTATTTGTTTTTCTCTAATCGGGTTAGTTTGGAAGACTTCAAGCTCTGAAATTCTTTCTTCTGCTTGGTCTAGTCTTTTGATAAAGCTTTCAATTTTATTTTAAAATTCCTTAAGTGAGTTTTTCAATTTCAGATGTTTTGACTGATTTTTTAAAAGATATCTATCTCTTCCTTCATTTCGTGAATTGCTTTGTTAGTTTCTTTGTGTTGATTTTCAACCTTGTCTTGGGTTTCATTGAGCTTCCTTGCAATCCATGCTTTGAATTCTTTACCTGTCACTTCTGAGTTTTCATTGTGGTTAAGGTTCACTGCTAGAATGCTGGTGTGATTCTCCGGTAGTTTTACAACATTCAGATTTTTCATAGTGCCAGAGTGTTTTTACTGGTTCCTTCTTACCTGAAGTGGCTGGCACTTCTAAATTTGTAATTATTTTAGTAGAAATAGGATTTTTTTTTCTTTGCTTATATATTTATTTCTCTTTCCCATCTTTCCCTCACTAGAGAGTGTGACTATATAGCATGTTGCCACTTCTGTTGGTAGGTTTTATATTGGGCTGTGTGGTTTAACCTACAGGCCAGTAGAAGGCACTTTTGGGCAACAACCAGCTGTGGATTTTTGTTTACTGTGAGGTGCTCTCTGTTGTTTCAGGTGATGGGCTAGACAGTGGAGTACCCAGTGCCCTGAGCTTCCTATTCTGTGTGGGTGAGAGGACACAGCTGGGCAGAGCTAGAGTCCCTGAATTGCCCTCAAATGCCCCAGTGGTGAGCACAAGCACCAACGCTGATGAGGGTGGCTGCAGGGAGCTCCTGTCGAAAGACACTGAGATGTCTGTGGGAGGGTGAGGGACTTTCACTGGCTCCCCATCCTAGAGAAGCAGGAATGTGATCTGTTTCCCTATCTCACCCCTGTTCCAAGGATGGTGACTTCTAGTTCAGGCATACACTGTAGGCTATCTCCAGACCATGATGTGCTTGAGGGTCGTGGGGAAAACCTGGTTTTGTGACTCTCTCTGAGATTGCTTTCAGGGCAGAACCTTGTCACTGAGCACAATACAGATAGCTTTATTGCTCGCCTAGGCAGTGTGACTGTAGAGTATGTTCAGAAGGGTCTTTTGGATTTGCTTCTCACCTGTTCTCCAACATTATGGCATTGCCACTTTGTTTAAAAGTGGGAGCTCCACTGTTAGGTCTGTGTGGGTGGGTGTTGGCTGTGATGGTGTCAACTGGTTGGGTCAGCCCCACCTCAGGCTCTGCTCTTAAGGAAGTGGTCAGCTAATAGCTGAGTCGGAATGGGGTAGGTAGTTCCTCAGTTCTCTGGCCCCTAGATGGCCCACTGGGGAGTGCGTATGAGTCATGAAGGAGCTGGACCAGGGTTGGGCTAGCTCAGTGTTCAGGTGCTCACTGTAATGAGTGAAACGGGTTGGTCCCTGGCTCACCATCCGAACTCTCAGGTGGAGCAGGCAGAACACTGAGGTGGTAAGAGCCTGAGGGAGTATCACAGGCCGGGGGGGGATGGGGTTTCAGAACTCTTATGGGCCACAGCTGAAATATTCATGAAGGGGGAAGGTAGCTGTTCTGTGGACCTTACGCTGAAAGGACCCCTCAGCTGGGGCAATGGAGACTGGTGGCTGTGGAGAAGGTGGCCCACTGGCATTTCCCTCCACACAAGTAATGCTGGATTTTGCTATTGAGAGCACACAAAGCTGCCAAGCCTCCTCACTTCCATGCTAATCTAACATGACTTGTGCTAGCTGTTTCTTGTCAGCCATCTTGAACAGAATCCTCTTCCTCTTTCGATAAGGGCATGAATCCATCATGGGAACTCTACCCTCATGACTTAATCACCTCCCAGAGCCTTACCTCTTAATACCATCTCACGGAGGTGGGGTTCGAGTTTCAAGGTACAAATTGACTATGAAGGCTTAAGAGACGCTTCCCCATCATTTCCTGTGTCTTACTTTTGGGGAAAATATTCCAATCTATTCTTTCAGTAAAATAAAATCTGGTAACAGCTAATACATGTTTCTCCTTTATTTATCTCTTTAAGAGAGTAACTAGCTCTAGAAACATCGACTATTCTCTTCAGCATATCATTTTCTAGTTTATATTTCTAGTGTAAACTTTGGATGTCAATCTTTGTTTCAAATCGCATTTCTCTTTTCTTATAGTTGAATCAGCCTATCTTTTAATTATTTTTCATTTCTTTTTATTAGCTACTCCTTTCATATCAAAGCTTATGGTTTTATAAGCCACCATATTTTCTATTTGAAGAAACCTGATTGTTAGGTGCAGATGCAGATTTGTTTCAAAGCCCTGTTTATTTACCTTCTTATACGTGGATTTGGATAATTTCTCTCAGTCTTATTTTAACCCAAGAAGATGTACATTTCTTTTGTAAATATACATAGTTTTTATTAATGAGTAAATGAAAGGCCTATACGTTAGGCCTATATTCTTTTCAGTTGCTCGTTAATAAAAACTATCATGTTTCTCTGGGTGAAGCTGACATTTAGGTGAAGCAGAATATTATCAGTATTTACGTAATTAACCAAGTCAGGCCCAACTTGAGATCACAGAGTAGAGGGTGAGTTTTCAAATCCTATGGACAATTCACATGAATCTTGGGGTTTATTTCCTGAACTTCGCTTTAGATTAAAACACAGAATGGAATTTAGAGCAGCTAGTCTTGCACTCCCTGCCAAATCTGGCACTAGTAATTGAAACTAGAACTCCACTCACAATGCCCTATAGCTCATGTGGGAATTGGGTACATTCTAAAATCCTGGCCTGCACAATCCAGAAATTTGGCATTGCTTTTTATTTTAGACACAGTGTTGGCTGGAGTGGGGGTAGAGTGGTTCCAGGGGATGTCACATTTTGTTCCCTCTCAGAATAGTCCTTACTCCATGGGCCAGGAAACAAATATGGGCGTTCTTAAGCTTATCTATTACTAGTATATATTCTGGGTAATTAATTTTTCTCAGCAATGTATGTATCTGTACGGCTATATATATACATAGCTGAGTATATAACATATACTCAGTTATATGAGTAGATATACTGGATTCAGTTAGTGAATATTTGTTTTGAACTTCTGTGGCAATGCTTATGAGAAAGTTTAACTTATTATTTTCCTTTCCTGTGATGTTTTTGTCAGGCTTCTGTGTCACTCTTATGCTAATTTTATAAAGCATGTTGGAAAGTTTTCCCATTTTCTTACATTTATTGAAAAAGTTTATGTCATATTTATGTTATTTATTTTTTAAATATTTGGAAAAGTTCTAAGAAGGCATCTAGGTGGGAATTTTCTCTGTGAAAAAGTTTTTATTTAAGGTATACAATTTGAAATTCATATTTCTTCTTGAATAATTTGGGTAAATTTTGTTTTTTTTTTTGGTCTCAGGAATTTATCCATTGAATTTATATTTTTAAAATTTGTTAGCATGATATTGTTTATGAAATCCTTATTAAATTCTAAATATGAAAAGGAGCTTAGAGATGTCCAGATTTCTATTCCTGATACTAACTTGTGCCTTTTCTCTTTTTTAAATTTAGCCTCCCTAGAAATGACCAATTTTTTCATCTTTTGGAGAAGTAAATCTGGCTAGTTGCTTTTGCTATTACATATTTATTTATTATTTAAATAAATACTTTTTATAGTTTGTTATTTCTTCCTTTCCACTTTAAGTTAATGGGTTGATCTATTGCTTATTGATTAGTACAATCTGACAATTTTGCCTTTTCATTGGACTACTTACTGTTCACTCACAATTCAATTTCAAGTTAGTCTTATAACTACTATTTTACTTTTTTGTCTCCTGGCATCACTTTTTTCTTGTATTTGTTTTCCTTCTTTCATTCTTCAACTTGGGTTAAGAATTGGTTTTCTTTTAATTATCCTGTGTCTTTCCCCTGTGATAGCTATTCTTAATACATTCTTTCAATTTTTGTTTTGATGGTTACCTTGGAGATAGCAATATATACCCCGACTTACTACGATGTGATGTCTATTGGTATTTTCATCATTTCCAAGACAATGCAAGGGTTTTAGATCACTTAGTTTTCCTTATACTTCTCTCTTGTCTTTTTTGTTTTAGTCAGATATATTGACACTCAGATTATTATTGTTTTACATAATTAATATTAATTCAGATTTGCCTATTTTCCCCTTTTTAATGTTTGTCATTCCTCCCTGAATTTGTATGCTTTCGTCACAGGTGATATTTCCTCTATCTGAAGCGCTTAAAATAAGTTTCCTTGTTTTATTATTTTTATTTTTTGTAGAGATGTGGTCTCACTATGTTGCCCAGGCTGGTCTTGAACTTTCAGCTTCTAGCAATCCTCCTGCTTTGGCCTCTTAAATTACTGGGATTATAGAAATTAGCCACTGCACCTAACCTGTATTTTTTTTCTTTCTTTGTTTTTTGTTTTCTTTTTGCCTGAAAACATTTTTACTTTGCCTCCATTTTTTTCTTTAATCACAAGGGTATTTAAAAAAATAACACAGGGTATGAGATGGATAACTGTTTTTGAGCATATAAAAACATCTGCAATAAATTTTTACATGCACTTTAAAAAAAGTTACAAATGGCCTATTTTAAAGCTGATCTGCCCACATTGCGGGAACATTTTCTGGAACATTTCCATGAAACCCCGAATACTTAACTGTTAAATATGAAAGATAAATCCTATTGCTAAAATACTTGCTATTTCCCCACTGGAAGGAAACAATCATTCCATTCCCCTACTGAAGTCAGAAGAGAAGATTTATATGCAGGTATGAACAACAAACTTGCTCTTCAGATTATATATGGATATTTCATCATATTCCTTTGAAATAGCATTGTATAATATTAGAGATTCTAAAAGAATAGTTTTTACATAGTGTGATGATGTTTGCTCAAAAAAGCTCAAATGACAACTGCAACCTATTTCGTGACAGAGTTAATCAAAAATAAACTTAGCCCTCTTTTACTATCTTCATACATACACAAAAAATATACTCACTGCTGAAGCTGAAGGTTTCTGACTCACTTTATATAGTTGAACCTCCTGACTTAAATTCATCCTAATAGACTCTATCAACATGTGTTTCAGGCTGAGGGCTTCCATCAAGGAAAACCTTGATTAAGAAGGCATTTTATATTTTCCAAATCTTATCTCAAAACAAAATAACCCAAAAGCATCTCCCTCTAGTAGGTTTTCCTGAATTTTCTATAACATCTTAAAGTAGCACTTGTTATACCAGCAATTAAATATATACTTTAGGTTAAAAGTGTTCCCCAGTCTAGTTTCTAGTAAAAAAAATTAACACAAAATTTTGTATATTCTGTTTAGTAATTGGTCTAAATAGCAGTAAGTGTAATGCCATATTTTTCTTTTAAAATTATACTTTAGGTAGGATCTTGTGTTCAAACCATGGTGGATGGCACAGAATTTCCATCTTGATAACAGAGGCATCTAGAGTTTCATTTTGAAGATCCAAAGCTAGGCCCGGCACAGTTGCTCATGCCTGTAATCCTAGCACTTTGGGAGGCCAAGGCAGGTAGATCACTTGAGGTCAGGAGTTCGAGGCCAACATGGCAAAACCTTCTCTCTACTAAAAGTAAAATAATAATAATAATAATAATAATAATAATAATAATAATAATAAAGGCTGGGCCTGGTGGTGGGCGCTTGTAGTCCCAGTTACTCTGTGACTGAGGCAGCAGAACCAGTTGAACACGGGGGACAGAGGTTTCAGTGAGCTGAGATCATACCACTGCTCTCCAGACTGGGCAACAGAACAAGACTCCATCTCAAAAACAAAAACAAACAAAAACCAAAGCTGACCATTACTTTAAGAATCCTCAGCTGCTTCAGCTGCCTGAGTGGTCCCAAGACACTACTTTGGTGATAGCAGGAGCTTCTATTCCTTTGAGAGTCCTGAGAAAATATTGAAGGAGCTCTGACTTCCTGGTGGCAACTGGCATGGCTTTGTAAGCATAGGGGCATAAGAGTACCACGTTTTTGAAACCCCCCAACTGTTCTTTTTTTTTTTGAGACAGAGTCTTGGTCTGTTGCCCAGGCTGGAGTGCAGTGGCGCGATCTTGGCTCACTACAAGCTCCGCCTCCCGGGTTCATGCCATTCTCCTGCCTCAGCCTCCCAAGTAGCTGGGACTACAGGTGCCTGCCACCATGCCTGGCTAATTTTTTTGTATTTTTAGTAGAGACGGGGATTCACTGTGTTAGCCAGGATGGTCTTGATCTCCTGATCTCGTGATCTGCCCGCCTCGGCCTCCCAAAGTACGGGGATCCAAGTGTTCCTATTATCTCCCTGTTGTGTTCCTTAAAAAACAAGGAGCTTTAGTCTGATCAGAAATTTTAATTAAGTTTGATATCTAAGCTAAGAATAGTTCACTAGCACCGACCATTCTATGCTGATCAGAAGAGTGTCAGTATCATTTAAGGAGGTCATATTTGAACAAAATTCATTTCTCATTGCAAATGCTGTGTGTGGATCATTTTTTCCAGTAACATACTACTAATATTCATATTAGATGCAGCAACATTACAGAGATTTCTACCTGACTTCCTTAGGATGATGAGAGATGCTGCTGGATATAGAATGTCAAGTGTAATTATGTGATAAATCGCCATTATACACAGCTTATGTAACTTTTACTACAAGAATTATAAACTGGATCAAAATGCTTATCAAATCCACAGATTTCCACATTTGTCAGCTTTACTTGGCAGTCTGTGTATCCAAACTAGATAGATTCTCATAGAACACCACCATTCCTGCTGATAAAGCATCTATTAATATTTCAGTGCTACCTCAACGTTGACTAATAGCATAACTCCACAGACAGGTTGGCCAATTAAGATGATGTCTCCATCCTTGAAGCACTTGAGTTTTAGCCAAGTTTTCAGCCCTAAATGCTTGTTACACATCAAAGAGCTGATCCTCAACAACATAAACAGTAGCTGTTTTTAGCCAATAAAGTCTGAAACACTTTGCTATCAAATCCTACAGGAAAGGCAGATAGGCCAAGGCTGCTGGATGCCTAATCCCTGTAACCAATAAACCATCCCCTGCCACCTCTCACCACACTGTGGGATACTTCTGACATAAGCCTTTAGGTGGTCTTCCTTGAGGGGACTGATGGACTTCTCATTTGGAAAGTAGGAAATACTGAAAGCAGAGGTAGATGACATTTAGTCTTTTTCAATAGTCATGACACTGATGCACAGGGATGGGCAATAAAGAGAGATTTCCAGCTGGAATGAGTAGAGGACACAATGTTAAAGCTTCTCCTGGTGCTGGTACTAGTGATACTGGGATTGCCTGATCAATGTAGGCAGATGAAATAAAGATGAATGGTTGAATTGTACAGGGAGGCTTATTGTAGCAAGACATGAACCTGACTAAATAATAATAGGTATTCAGGGACCATTCTGTTTGATGAATCTGAAATTCCTATCATTCCTGCTTGAAGAGGCAGTCTGTAGGTATTGATCCTCTAGACTTCTCCAGCCAGAGTAATTCCTCTATAGAAACTTAAGGGCAGTATCTCCCTTCCTGTGGAAGCTGGTGGACCAGAGAGAATCTTCCAGGAAGTTATTTAAGGGATGTTTATGCAAAAGAGGACAGGGTGAGAATATCTGTTCTCAGTAAGCTACTGAATGGGGACTGCCTGTGCCCTCTTGTCTAAGGCCAGAACCCAACCCCAGGTGATCCTTCTGTGGGCAATGAATTAGGGCAGAAGCACTGGGGAATAAACAGTGCTATGAGGGCAAAGACAATTTCTCCCCACCAAGTCCAGCCTCTGCTGCCACCCACTTCACATAAGAAGAACCTCAGTGCTGGTGCCAAGAGCTTATAGCCACCCATAGCTCCCCCTTCACACTCTGTATGACCTCATCTAGATAATATCCTAGGTCACTAGTTATTTTCTTTTAACATTTTAAAATGTCAATTTTGTTTTGTCGTTTGTTGTTTCTATTGAAATGTCAGTAGTCAGCCTAATTATTGGTCCATTGGAGATGGTGGCTACTTTTGAGACTTTTCTCTTGGTCTTTGATTTTCAGGGTTTTATTAAGATGTAGCTGGGTATGGCTTTCTTACACTTATCCTGTTAGATATTTGCAGAGTTTCTTGACTCTGTGGTTTGATAACCTAATTAAGTTTTCAAAATAGTTTTTGGCCAGAAGCTTCAAATATTTCCTCTGCCCAACTATTTCTCTCTTCTTTTTCTTGGATTCTAGTTAACTGTATGTCTGAACTTTTTACTATGATCCAAGTATCTTTTTCACACTTGTATTTGTTTTCTGTTTTTTTTCTTGCCTTTCTTCAGTTTTAACTATTTCTACCAACCAGTTTTCCAATTTAGTAACCCTCTTTTTGCAGTATCTATTTGACTGTAAGCATCATCCACTTAGTTCTTTTTTGAAATTATTACGTTTTACCACTCTAGTATTTCTACTTGTTTCTTTTTTAAAACTTCAAGTTCTCAGATGAAATTCTTTAGTTTTTCTAAAAGTATATTTTCTTGAACAGGTTTTTCTAAAATTTATATTTGAAAACTGTAATATATAGTCACTCTTCCAATGACTTTTATTTTCAGTTATTTTTATTGTTTTTTCATTAATTGATCCTCTAGATATGTCTGTATTTATATTGACTTAATGACTATTGTTTATAACATTATTTATTCTATGGGTGCCACTATCTTATTTCAGGAAAGATTTGATTGGTCTGGGCATTCTGTTAGAGTAGGAGCAGATTACCAGCAAATGAGTTGAAGCTGTATTTCAGCACTTGGGATGACTGATCCTGTCTGCTTTTGCTCCTATGATGAGGTCCTTCTGAACTCTTGGCTGAAGGTCTGGGTTGTGTTCCAGGTATCTTCTGTCTTACAATGCCCTAAGATCCAGTTTTTGTCTCACTAGCACTATGTTACTGCTAAAGTTTGCCTTTTTTCTTTTTCTTTTTCTTTTTCTTTTCTTTCTTGGCTTTCTAATCACTGACCATATGCAGCATAGGGATCAGGAAGTACGTTCGGAAAAGTAGTAGAGAGTGTCATGCTCACGTCTTTACAGTTCTAGTTTCTCTGTGATGTCAGACCTTCATTTTCTGGCTACCTTGTACTGCTCATCTCTATTTTCTGCCCATCTTCAGCCTTCCAAAAGTATGAAGCCATTGATAAGCCTGTACTAGCACTTGTTACATATGTGCAATCCTTTGGGTTGAAAATTAATGGAAAATGTTGTGCTTACATAATTGTGGTTTTCTGTCTCCACGACGTGACTCCTCAAGTCCTGTCTGCTGTTGTAGCTTTTTTAACGTTTCCTAACAGCTGATATATTTCTATTTCATTTAGTTTTTATAGTTATTCTCAGAAGGAGGATTTGTCTCTCATAATTTAGTCCATCACAACTGGAAGGGTAAGACAAAAATGTATTTATTCATGTTGTATCTTCTGGACACTTCTAGGATGTATAGTTAAGGTGAGATTGAGCAGGATGCTATTTTATTTGCTTATACACAAGACAAAGAAGGTGGGAAACTTACTAATTTTTAAACAAATACTTATTGAGGCACTACTGTGAACTGAGCTATCTTCTAAATGCTGACAACATGGAAGTGAAAAAATAGGCAAATATCTTTCCTAACATGGGCCTTATAGTCTAATGAAATAGGACAATTACCGTAGGAATAGAAAAGAGAGTCAGATTTTTTAGTAACTCTTTAAAGGAATTTTGTAAACTAATTATAAATGTATGGCACTAGGCTAAATATGTTACCTAGAAGAATAGTCAAGAAAAACTTTGGAACACCCAGCTATGCCCTTTCATGAGTATCTACCACAGTAGTCACACAGACTGTGGAATCATGGTATTTGATTTCTAAGTTTTGCTTGCTGGTTCAAATATGGAATATACTGTTTGGATTTTGGTTCTGTAGTTTACTCGGCGGACTGGATGTTTTCTGCTTTTGAATTGGATCCATACATAACTTCCCTTCAACTCTGCTTTCACGATTTGGACAAATTTCTGGTGATCTAGCTGTGTTCTCTAAGCATTGAAACTTAACTCTGCTGTCACCTCAAGAAATTTGTAATCACCCTGTGGTGCTTTTGTGATACAGGTAATCTACAGTGTGGAGGATATATAGGGCAGCACTTCTTAAGTTGAGATCCATGAACCCTGTGTGTCTATTGCCTGTGCTTTATATTGTTCTTAGTCTCATGAAGTATGAAAACAATATCCATGTATACGTACATGTATTAGTATATTTACTTTTTTGGGCAAAGGGGCTATATTTTCTATAATGTAGGAATGAAAGTTGTTTATGAGGGTAACCTAAAATATTTTCATGATATCAACCTGCCCCAAATCTAACCAATCACCAATCATTTTTAATTCTAAATCCTTAATAGCTCTCAGATCTACCCACTTTTCTACATCTCTGATGCCATTAACCGAGTCTAAACCACCATTATTGCACACCTAGTAACTGTAATAGACACATTCAGCTCCTTGATTCTACTCATGAATAAACCATCAGAGTGATTTTTTAAGTTAAAAAAAACATCATGTTACTTGCCTCTCTTCTTGAAAGTTTTCAGTAGCTTTTCATGCCATTTCTAAAAATAGTTTTAGAACAATGTATGTGTAAAAGAAACTAAGGCTAAGTCCTTAGCATTGCCCAGCAGTACAGCTAGTGAGACTGAGAAACTCTGGCTAAGAAAACATCCTCTGGAGCCCTTTCAAATCCTAGCTCTCCTGTTCACTAACTATGTAATTTTGGGCAAGTTTTTAACTCTCTGTGCCAAGTTTCTTTGTCTATACAATGGAGAAAAAATATATACACATTATGAGGTTATTGTCCAGATTAAATGATAGTAAATTTAGAACAGTGCCTAAAAATTAATTATTTTGATAGATATTAAGTTTTGCATGATATAATCCTTACCTTTATCTCTGTATTTACTTCAACGTATCATCCCACCTCTTCCACCTGTCAACCATTCTTTAACTCCAGCCTTACTGACCTTGGGATAGCTTCATAATGACTTGAGGTCATTATTCCTTGTGGTCTTTGCACCTACTGTTTTAAAAGGTCTTCTCACCTACAGTTTCCCTTTTTACTTTCAGAATTTAGCTTTGCTTTCTCATTTTAGACAAGGTAGGTCTGCTTATGAATCACTCTCACTGTGTCTCATTACACGAATTTAATTATAATTATTTCAAATCATTATTTTTTTATTTGACTCTTTTCTAGATTGATGTCCCATAGTGGAATCTTTGAATGGATTTTCTTCATGTCTGTCACCAATACCTACAGAAAATGTACAATATGTATTAGCTTCCCCCCATTATTTGTTGAATTATTATGGTGAAAGAATAAATAACGATTCTGAACTCCCATAATGATAAAAATATGCTTATGTAGGAGGATGTGGAATGGTAGGAGAAAGCTGATAATTATGTATTTGGGAAAATTGAGCTTAAAGTTTGGTGGGACAACTGTGGATTGCTCAGGAGAGAGGAGACATTTTTTAATGTAAAGACAATTCTAACAGTAAGTTCCAAAAATAGAAAACCAAATAGCTTGGATTAATACCAAAGCAAATCTAGCTAAAATAAACATCAAGCACAATTTTGTCAAGTATGAACTGTACCTAATACGGGTATTTTAACATGGTTAAAAGAATGATTTTTTTTTTTTCCTCTTGGGATGGAATATCTTTGGAAAATCCTTTGTTTAGTCAGTTTCTTCTGTGTTTCCCCTTGTACCTGCCAGCACGCCACATAGACAGTTTTAACCAGATTAAGCCAATCGCTTTCCCCCAAAGAGGCTCAAAACCATAGGAAACCACAAATAAGCTTGTATGTTTTTGAAGTTGAAGGTTTGCCAAAGAAAAACATTCAGGCCAAATCAAACTTGAAACTCTAATGCTTTCACACTTAAAACATTGCAGTTTCATGGTAATGCAGCATCCAGAAAAACCACACCATTAAAAAAAAAATTTCAACACTTCATGATGTTAAAGGATAAATAAATGAAACATAACATTTTTATTAAAGTAGAAATCAAATAAAGGTACAATCTATCCTACCATTTTTTTTAAATTTAGAACTTTTGAAAACATTTTAAACCTAAGTTAAACTAAGATGTGAAACATCAGAATTTAGGGTATAGAATGTCTCTTAAAATGGTAATGTAAAGTTGCATATATACAAGAAATATTATAAAGGCTCTTTGAAGGCAGCATGATTTCAAAGTTAAAAATAAACATTGGTTTTGTGAAAATGAAGTATATAACCCAATTAAACTTTCTGCTGTCTGTTTTTGCTTAATAGTAAACAAGGACTACACTTTAAAAAATTTTTTGTTTTATTAAAGCCTTTTTTAAGAACAGTTTTAGGTTCCTAGTTAAATTGAGAGAAAAGTAGAGATTCCCCATATACTTTTTTCTGTCACACGTGCATGTCCTCCCACAGCATGGTAAATTTGCTATAATTCATAAAGCCGTATTGACACATCCTAATTTCCCAAAGTCCATAGTTTACACCAGGGTCCATAGTTGTTGTTATATATTCTGTGGGTTTAGACAAATGTAAAATGACATGTATCCACCATTATAGTATATAGAGTATTTTACCTACCCTCAAAATCCTCTGTGTTCTGCCTATTCATCCCTCCTTGTCCACTCAACCCCTGCAACCACTGCTCTTTTCAGTGTCTGCAGAGTTTCCTTTTTCCCATGTCATATAGTTGAAATCATACAGTATGTAATTTTCTTAGATTGGCTTCTTCCACTTAGTAGTAGGCATTTAAGTTCCCCTGCCTTTTCATGTCTTGGTAACTCATTTCTTTTTAGCACTAATTAATATTCCATTGTCTAGATGTACCACAGTTTATCCATTCACTTACTAAAGGACATCTTGTTTGTTTCCAAGTTTTGTCTACTATTAACAAAACTGCTATAAATATCTATTTGCAGATTTTTGGGCAGGTATAAGTTTTCAACACCTTTGAGTAAATACCAAGGAGTATGATTGCTAAATCATATATGGTAAGACGATGTTTAATTTTCTAAGAAACTACCAAACTGTCTTTCAAAGTGGTTGTACCATTTGGCATTCCTACCACCAATTAATTAGAGTTCCTGTTGTTCCACATACTAACCACATTTGGTGTTGCCAGGGCTCCAAGTTTTGGCTTTTTTTTTTTTTTTTTTTTATTATACTTTAAGTTCTAGGGTACATGTGCATAACGTGCAGGTTTGTTACATATGTATACTTGTGCCATGTTTGTGTGCTGCACCCATCAACTCATCATTTACATCAGGTATAACTCCCTATGCAATCCCTCCCCCCTCCCCCCTCCCCATGATAGGCCCCGGTGTGTGATGTTCCCCTTCCCGAGTCCAAGTGATCTCATTGTTCAGTTCCCACCTATGACTGAGAACATGTGGTGTTTGGTTTTCTGTTCTTGTGATAGTTTGCTAAGAATGATGGTTTGCAGCTGCATCCATGTCCCTACAAAGGACACAAACTCATCCTTTTTTATGGCTGCATAGTATTCCATAGTGTATATGTGCAACATTTTCTTAATCCAGTCTGCCACTGATGGACATTTGGGTTGATTCCAAGTCTTTGCTATTGTGAATAGTGCCGCAATAAACATACGTGTGCATGTGTCTTTATAGCAGCATGATTTAGAATCCTTTGGGTATATACCCAGTAATGGGATGGCTGGGTCATATGGTACATTTAGTTCTAGATCCTTGAGGAATCGCCATACTGTTTTCCATAATGGTTGAACTAGTTTACAATCCCACCAACAGTGTAAAAGTGTTCCTATTTCTCCACATCCTCTCCAGCACCTGTCGTTTCCTGACTTTTTAATGATTGCCATTCTAACTGGTGTGAGATGGTATCTCATTGTGGTTTTGATTTGCATTTCTCTGATGGCCAGCGATGATGAGCATTTTTTCATGTTTCTGTTGGCTGTATGAATGTCTTCTTTTGAGAAATGTCTGTTCATATCCTTTGCCCACTTTTTGATGGGGTTGTTTGTTCTTTTCTTGTAAATTTGTTTGAGTTCTTTGTAGTTTTGGCTATTTTAATACATGTTAGTGAGACTACTCCTAAAAGATGTTTATAGAGATTATATGCCTTCCTTCTTCTCCAGAAAATATATTGTATGTATGTGTGTGTGTGTGTTTGTGTGTGTGTATGTGTGTGTGTGTGTGTATATATATATATATATATATATATATATGCCAGCATACTCTTTGGATTGTTGTATTTCTTTTGACAGTGTGTTTATCATAAAAATATGCTATTACAGTCTATCTTTTTTATGTTATTAAGTGCTTATTTTACCTCAGGTCATCACTTCTAGAAATTTACCTTACTAATTTTTATGTTAATTTATGTTTAATTATGTTATTTAATTCAATTTCACAAGCCAATGTTTATTTTTACCTTTGAAATATGCCTTGAAAGAGCCTTTATAATATTATTTGTACATATTCAACTTTAGTATCCTCATTTTAAAATAAATTTTATACCGTATATTATGATGTTTCATATCTTAGTTCTACTTGGGCTAAAACCTTTTAAAATTTTGTAATTACTTCACATGAATTCACTCATTTCTTTCTCAAAACAGTACTCAAATATTTTAAGTACTAGTACTGGATCGGTTTTGCAGATGACAAAAACAGACACTGAACAAATTATGAAAGGCTACCACAGCTTTCAAGTGGCAGAATTGAAATTTGAATGATGTACTTTAATCTAAGTGCTTGATCACCAGTAGGTTGTCTAGATTTTCTTACCAGGTTTCTCTCTCAACCTAAAAGAAATCTGGCTTGTATTATAGTGAAACTCTCTTTGCTAGAGTCACCAAGTCTTTAATTGCCAAATTTCTTTTATGTCTTACCAAGCCTATCTTGTTTTACTTGTTTGCCATAATTAACATTATTGTCCGCTTCTTCCTTGTTGAAACTTTATCTTGCTTAGTTTTCATGAAAATGTTTTACTTTTGCTTGCCTTCTTAGCATTCTGGTTGCTTTTTTTTTTTTTTTTTTTTTTCCATATATTCTACCTTCTTCAACCTCTTAGTTTTATTTTATTTTTGTTTTGTTTTGTTTAAATTCAGTTCTCAGCCCTCAACTTATTACTTAAATGTTACCTAAAAACTGATTTCTATATGTAAATATTTTCTGGAAATTTACACCTAGATAACCTCTAGCCAACTAAAGCTTAACCTGGCTAAACTTAATTTTGCATTTTTCCCTGTTAAAACTGATTCTGACGCTTTTAAATTTTGTCCCACCACATGGCACCTTGATTACCCAGAAGGTCATCTTTGATTTCTCTTCTCTTGTCCTTCACACTGAAGAACTTGCCATGGCCAACCCCTTCACATCATGCCCATTGCCACTTCCTTAGTACAGGCCTCATGACTTCTTACTGGGATTATCACTGGGGCCTGATAGTCTCCAACTTCTGCCTCACCACTATCCTTCCCACAATACATACAGTGATTATCACAAAACAGAAATACCATTATATCACCCCTCAGCTTAAAAATCCTTGAATGTTCTTTTCTGTTGGCAAAATTCCTACAGGCTAAAGCTTCTAAGCTTGAGAAGTCAGTCTGACGTTACCCTTCCTCACTCTTCCAGCATCATATTTTTTCTCTGTATGTATGTTACCTATGAATCTTTCACACAGAGCCAATCCTCATATTCACAGATTCCATATTTGAGAATCCACCTACACATTAAAATGTGTTTGTAACCCCCAAACCAATATTCACAAAACTCTCACAGTCCTTTGCAGACATTCAGGCACAGTTAATTGCAGACATTAAGAGTGGCAGAAAAATTGAATTGCCCAAGGTGCTTATTCCCAGCACACATTGACTAAGGAGACACTCTGTTTTCTTGTTTCAGTTGTTATACTATAAACAGTGTCATTTTTGTGTTCTATTTAATGCCACATTTTCACATTCTTGTGCTTGTTGTTGGTGATTTTGCTTTTAAAATGGTCCCCAAGCACATTGCTGCAATGCTGTCTAGTGATCCTGACTGCAAGATGGCTGTGATGTGCCATTCACAGAAAATAGATGTGTCACATCGGCTTCCTTCAGGCATGAGTTACACTGTGGTTGACTATAAGTTCAGTGTTATATGAATCAACACTGTATTTTACATGAGGTGTCTTTAAACAGAATCAGCTATAAAACAAGGCTATGTAATTTGAAACTGAACATATTAATAATGTTGCTGTTATTGCAATATAAAATAAATAAGAAATCATGTTTATATTGTTAGGAATTAAGCTTTCAGCATAAGAGAAAAGAAATATTAAATAAAACAACTTAAATGTAATTTGGAAATATCAGATACATTTTATGTTTTATTTTATATCTCTAAAATAAATATGTATTATCTAACTTGTTGAAAAGTCATAGAAACAATAACAATGTAGGCTATAAGCAAAAACAACTGATTAGCAATTAGTGCCTCTATTACCCAGATTTTTTTTTCAACTGAAGTTCCAGGATACATGTTTAGGATGTGTAGTCTTGTTACATAGGTAAATGTGTGCCATGGTGGTTTGCTGCACCTATCAACCCATCACCTAGGTATTACACCCTGCAGGCATTAGCTATTTATCCTAATGCTCTCCGTCCCCAACTCCCCACAACCCCCAACAGGCTCCAGTGTGTGTTCCCTCCCTGTGTTCTCATTGTAAAGCTCCCACTTATAAATGAGAACATGTAGTGCTTAGTTTCTGTTCCTGCATTAGTTTGCTGAGGATAATGACTTCCAGCTCCATCCACATCCTTGAAAAGGAGATGATCTCATTCCTTTTTATGGCTTCATAGTATTCCATTAGCACCCAGATCTTCATCTCTAAATATAATTTCTCACTAAAGGAAAGGAGGACTCCTTGATGAAATGGCTGGTTCCAGGTCTGGAACAGGAAAAGGGTCAGATGTTTCTGGAAATTTTTCTGCCAGAAACAAAGGAAGCTATCAAATATTGCTGGAATCCAGTTAACATCACAAAACTAAACTAACTAAACAAAACTAAAAATTATGTGAAAGTGTTCCTTAAAATATAAGAGAGCTACAGCACAAAAAAAAATAGCTGTAATGTTAAAAATTATGAGTTTATTATGAAACACACATACTGGTTATTTTTACCATTGAGAGTTTATAAGGACACAAACTCTTTATTCTAAACCAGGGACTGGCAAATGTTTTCTGTGAAAGACCACGTAATAAGAATTTTAGACTTTGGGATTCACATCAGTCTCTTCTTCTACTTCTTCCTTCTTCCTTCTTCTTTCTTCTCTTTTTTCTTCCCTTTCGTCTTCCTCCACTTCTTCTGTAGGTCTACATACTGTTATCTGTTGCATAGTCTTTTCTTGTTTTTATTAATACCCTTTGAGAATTGTTTTTTTAAAAAAGCAATTTCAGCTTGTAGGAAATACAAAAAGAGGCCTTGGGTCACGTATGGACTACAGCTATCCAGTATATTTCTAGAATAAAAAGAGTCATGATGAATATAACAAATTTATCTGGATTTCTTGTAAAAACTATATTTTAGGGTAACTAACTAGTTGATGACAAAAATTTCTTTATAGAAGTCCAGATAATGAGTTCAGAAATAGATAGAACTTTGATAAGTCATAATTTACAAACCCTAATGAATAATGCATCTAAGCATTAATCATTACACTGAAACAATGAATTAAATGTTAATGGCGAATTATATAAATGAATAGATTAGGCTAGAATCACTTTGACCCTGTGTTTTCCAAACTTTGCCACACGCATATTGGCATCACCTGAGTATCTTTCAAAAATTACTATGCCTGACCACCAACTCTGGACACTCAGATTTAATTGGTAAAGCTTGCACCTGGGTCTCAGGAATTTTCACAGGCCCCATGATCAATCTTAACATCCTTAAAAATGGAACAACCTTATATTATGTGCCTCCCAATGAGAGGTAACAAAAAATAACATTGCCAAAACATGTAGCATTGGTTGCACAATCTGTGTTGCCAAAAAAAAAAAAAAAAAAAAAAAAAAAAAAAAGCACCCCAGGACAGTGTGGCATCTTTATATCCCAGCCTGCTTCCTATTTTACTACTCCAAGTGAGCTTGAGTATCATAGAACTAAAACTACTCTTTAAAAATACAAGTTAAAACATTTTCCTTTAAGTGGGCACAAAATCTATACTTTGATAAAATTAAGTTTTTCTAATCTCATTAGTTGTTGCTCACTTCTAAAATTTTATTGTAATAAAAGTCTCATTTAAATGGACACATCTGAATGACTTTTTTTATATTGATAAAAGTTCTTATTTTCTTTTAGAACAAATGATCTTTCTTTCTTTTTTCTTTTTTTGAGATGGAGTTTTGCTCTCATTGCCAGGCTGGAGTGCAGTGGTGCAATCGTGGCTCACTGCAAACTCCACCTCCCAGGTTCAAGCAATTCTCTTGCCTCAGCCTCCCGAGTAGCTGGGATTATAGGTGCCTACCACCACGCTCGGCTAATTTTTGTATTTTTGGTACAGACAGGATTGCACCATGTTGGCCAGGCTGGTCTCAAACTCCTGATCTCAGGTGATCCACCCACCTCAGTCTCCCAAAGTGCTGAGATTACAGGCGTGAGCCACCGCGGCCAGCCTCGAATAAATGATCTTTCTCTGCCTACATCTTATCTCTCTTAAAACAGGTATTAATATTTTGGCTTCAACTATACTTAAATACCATTTGCATTAGAAAAAATTCACCTTGAACTTGTAGCAAAATTTATATATCTACCAAATGGTATCTATAAAAGGACCCCTATGAAAAGTACATTTTATTATTATAAAATTAGATATTAACTACATATTTATTAAGAATTTATTATTAATTATTCAGTCTTCATCTTTTGAGATTTCATGTTTCCAGGTAAAACTCACGCTGATCTTTTGTTGCTGGCTTTTCTTTAATTTAAAAATAAACTTCTTGTGTTTTCTTTTTTTGGATAAGTTGTTGTATTAGTCCATTTTCACATTGCTATAAAGACACATCTGAGATTGGGTAATCTATGGAGAAAAGAGGTTTAATTGACTCATAGTTTCACAGGCTGTACTGGAGGCATAAATGGGGAGGTCTCGGGAAATTTACAATCATGACAGAAGGCAAAGGGGAAGCAGGCACAATCTTCACATGGCAGAGCAGGGGAGAGAGAGCAAAGGGGGAAGTGTCACACACTTTTAAGCAACCAGATCTTGTGAGGACTCACTCACTGTCGTGAGAAGAGCAAGGGAGAAATCCACCCACATGATCCAATCACCTCCCACCAGGTCCCTTGTACAGTGTTGATAATTACAATCCAACATGAGATGTGGGTTGGGACACAGAGTCAAACCATATTAGTTGTATATCGGTTTGAAAATTATTTCTATGCTTCCTTGGCTTTTTCTGTTTTACTCAACCTTTTATTAATTTCAATGGCTAAATTAAATGTCTTTTATAAAATGTTTGACTAGCTATTTATATTTAAAGTGATCATTTTTTATATATTTACACTAAATCAGAAAGGAAACACAAAAAGAAACAATGCTGGTGAATGTGAATTGGGGTGTCAGTTATGTGGGCTGGGAAATACTTTTCTAATTTTCTGGTGTGGGTTATTTTAATCCATCTTGCTAATTACTGAATGAACTCTTTTAGTCACTCTCGTTCAGTAATATAGAATTTCTTTGAATATTTTCTGCCCTACTTGGTCTCTGGAGTTCTGAAATTCCCTAATCTATCCTCTATTGCTTCCAATTTTTCTTAAATATATTCCACGTCTTTGTGTCTTTGATTTGTTTGGGGGGATTACTAGATTTTTATCTTGTGTTTCTCCAACTCGATTCACTTGATTACACAATTCATTATTTCTTCTTATTTTAATTTCAACAGTCATACATTTAATAAATACATTATTGTTTTTACAGTAGTCTGTTTCCATTTAAGAGATGTGATATAAATGTAGGTCAAGAGCCCAGTTTATCAAACAATCCGTGTTCTAATACAGACTATAAGACATTTTAAATTTCCAAACTATAAAACTTAGTAAGTGATGGGCCTTGTGTAAAATAAGAATAGGAATAGTACCTAGATAAAATTTAATGAGGTTTTAAAGAGAATTACATATAAAATATTTATAAATCACTTAACAGCAGCCAGGCCATAGTACCCCTTTAATTAATATTAATATGTTAATATTGTTTTAATTATCTGTCTATTGTTACACTAATCACAAATTTGAAACAAGTTTCTTTTTTCATTCTTGAATTATTTTTGTTTTCCAGTTCAGTTTATTTTGCTTCCTTTCATTTAGGTTTGTCCTTTTCTTTATGTGAAGATCCTTGTCTACTTACTAATTTCTATTTCAAAATGAAGGGCTGGGTTAATTATCTAGGTAGCTGCTATAACTTTCCTCTGCTTTGGTTTAGGTAAATTTCTCCAATAGGCATATTCTGTAGAGGAGCACATCTGAGGGCTCTACATCGGTGCTTACTGCTGGTTATGATTCAGTGTGTGTACATGTGCAGCAAGTTTAAAGGCTATGGTCCCCACCATTACCAATCCAAGAAGAGTTTTGTACTCATTGTATTTCACTCTTGGGTAAAGCTATCTTTGCTTGTATGTAGCTCTGAGTATGTGGGTCAAGACTCTAGAGCTACTTCAAGGTGAGCTTTGCAAATGATTCCTACTCTGCAACACCCATATTTGCATAACTCCCAGGGCAGATGTTTCATTTTCCTTTCATAGCAGTTCTTGGTTTCTAGGCTGAGGGTAAAAGCCACTGGGCCTATCTGGTTGAGCTGTTCAAAATGAAGTTCCATTTAATGACTATGATTAGTAGTCAAAACCTTACTCAAGGATCTTAAGTTTATTGACTCTCAGCATGAAACTTCTTACAAGCCCTGTTGCTGTTAATTTCAGGACTGTAGTACTCCTTCTATTTCTCTCATAATTCCATTTGTTTTAGATATTCCAAGAGTTTTCATAATCCCTGGACTGCCTTGTGTTTTCTTTTTCTACCAACACCTTTATAGTTTTTGTCATTTATTTACATTTTTGAGTTATTTAAATTGTCCTTTGAATGGAGAGGTGTCCTGAAATTATGCTGAATTTGACATAGGGATTGAAAGTTCTAATTAAAAATGTAGAATAGAAAAGTTTATTTCCCCTATAGCCTTTAAGTTTCTTTACCTTTTTATTTTTAGCTCTGAAGGGAGTCAGAATATGTTACCCCAAAATATGCCATTTTGATATATTGATTATTTTGAGCTGAAGGCAATTGAGAAAAGATAGATGCAGGGAAGAGTTTCTTCTCCCTTTTTACCAAAAAGTAGGGCATGACTTTCTTAGAAATAAGTCCTTGTACCAAGGAGAGAATATTTGTTTTATCACTGGAGTTGGGGAGTTGGTGCCAAGATGAATCTGTACAAACAAATCTACTAAAATAACCCTTATCTTCAATTAGTTTTCCTTATATATTTCCCAGTCACTTTTCCCCAATTTACTGTTCCCAGCGTAAATCTCTCTCTCTTTTTCTTTGTTTTCTCATGTCGCCACAACTTATCACTCTTTGTTAAAATGGTATATATGCTGTTTCAGGCATATCTACTTTTGGAATCTTCATTTTTTATATATAGAGCCCTTCATATGCAAGTAAAGACAATAAATAAATGTGTACACTTCTTTCCTGTTATTTTGTCTTTTGTCAGTTTATTTCTCTTGCCCAGTCATAGAGCCTAAGAGGGTAAAGGAAAAGTCTTCCCTCTCCACAGTCATACTTCGTCATACTTTTCATTGATTTCTTTAAGCTCCCAAACCAAATCTATTCTCTTTAATCTCCTCTCCTGTTTCCTTTAAAAAATTGAGATGCACAGTCACATATGACTCAAATTCAATCCCATCCCACAGCCCAATTTATCTATGTTACTCTACTGTAATATTTTCTTTTCTTCTCAGAATTTGAGTGACCTTCCCTATGGAGGCTAGTTTCTGTTTTCAAGCTCTTGGTTCCATGTCCTTTCTTCTCAGGGAGCTTAAACCATTGCTTATCCATTCTCTTCTTTATCAGCTTCATTGATCAAGTTTCTCCTAATCTAAGTAACTTCTTTCTATTCTTAAATCCTATTCTAAATAACTTCTTTTTGTTCTTAAATTCTAAGTAATTCTAAGTCTGTCTCTCTTCCTCTCCTCTACACGGGAGGTGTAGGGAATTCCTCTTTCTCTCTGCCTCCCTCCCTTTTTAGAAGAGTTCTTTTGAGAGAAGCCCAGTAGTCATTCTTCAAGGTTCTTCACCTCTTATTAATTTTTTATCCAACTGTTAACTGTTTTCAAGCCCAGTCACTCATCCTCGTAAGGGAACATGAGCCAATAACTTTCATGATGTAAAATTAATGGCTGAACTCTGTATTTTTAGTTTTCTGAAACCCTTTCTCTTGGTTGCTTTTTATATATATATGAATATGTATATTTTTTCCCATTCTCCACTGCAGTGCTGTCATTCTAGAACTACTTTTCAAATACTATGTTTTTAAGAAAAAGTTTTCTTTTTTCTTAGACCATCTTAATTATATTCTAAATTTTAACTAACAACCCTGTGCTTATTTTTATGCCAGATATTTATTTCTTGACCTTACCTCTATTTTGCCCTTTAGAAAAAATATATAAAATTACCCAGGGCATATCACTTGGATGTCTCACATGTAACCCATGCTCACATCATTATTCACTGTTCTCTCCTCCTTTAAATCACAAGTCTTAGTATTCTTCCTGTATTTTCCATCTCATTTAGTGATATCTCCATCTATATAATCCTATGATAGGGATTGGCGAGCTAACCAGGCTACCCCTTGCTCTTACTAGTTACATCAAATTAAGTATCAAGTCTTACACTTTTCATCACTTGCATATGATGAAAAAAAAAACTGTCCCATTTTGTTCCATTTGTATATATATATTGCTTTATCTTGGATTCTTATTACCTATCCCTGAGTAACTGCAGAGTCCCATGTGATTCATGTATCAGTTTCTACCTCTTAAAATTTTACAATACACACAAATGAGTAATTCTAAAACTTAAGTAAAACTTTAGTAAGTCTGATTGTATCATCTGTTAGCAAAAATCACTTAAGATCATCATGATCTGCTATTTCAGGTGCATCATCTGTTATTCCCTTCCTCTTCCCTCATACTTGGACTCTCTCTCTCTCTCTCTCTGTCTCTCTCTCTCACACACACACACACACACAGACATTAGTGCATGCACTATGCTATTTCACACTTCTCTGCTTTTGTTCATGCTGTTTTCTTGCCCTGGAAGGGACTTCATTTCTAATTTGATGAGTCAGTATAATACATTTAGACTCAGCTGTTGTATTACTTCCTCAAGGAAGAGTTTTCTAATTTTTAAAAAACTTAATTAACTACATTTCTTCAACGCAAATCTCTCTCACCTAATTACCATAGTAAATTTAGATTACTTTTACTTCCTCATTTTCCTATGACACTGTGAGTTTTCTTCTGGCAGGGATGGTATCCTATCTATCTTTCTTTCCTAGTGCCTAGAAATGCCTAGTTCAGAAGTGAAGTCAGTAAGAGTTCCTTGATGTGGGTTTACATTTTGAACTGAAAAACCATATGTATAATATATTGCCTCAGGAAAGATGCATAATTAAAATGTTTTCAGGCTTAGATTTTATTCTTAAAAAAAGATCTGATACCTGTAATAAACTTTACACTTATTAAGTTTTTTGATTACAGATATTTTAATGGTAGCATATAATTTGTGTTGTGGGTAGTGATATGGTAATCAAATAAAATTGGAGCCTGCCAAACATTATTTATCAATCTATATATTTATTTCATCTACTTGCCAAAGATAAGATTAATAAATGTTTTCACATTTAAGCATTTGAAATAGAAAATTTAACATATGAACTATTAATCCTTTTGCTAGAAATCAATTTATTTGAGGCTTAACCTTTCACACAGACATTATTTCAGGAAGTATAGTTAATTTTTCTCTTACTTTATGTTCTGAAAAGTGCAAAATCTGGGGTTTTCTTTCCTTTTTGTTTTTCTATTTTTTGTTTTTAAATCAAGGATTTGTGTATTTCATAAATGACTATTTCAACAAAGGTATTTTTTAAATCTCGAAACTGTGACATTCCCCACAAGGCCCAAATACTATAATTTTCCAATTGAAACATTATCTCTTGAAACTCATGAAGACATAAATCCCTCTCTTTATTTGCACTGTTCTATTTGCAGATTTCTACATAATCTGCAGTATGTTTTCCCAGGATGACCCCGTGACCTGATAGACATCAGAGAGTTTTAGACCATCGCCTTGCTAGATTGACATGTATATTAGGAGAAGAGACACTCGTTAGTCTATAACTCTACAGTATATCACATTTCCATTTATCTTGTGCGTCACTGTATTTTATTGATGCTTCCTGATCTGTTCAAATAAGTTATGCTCTCGTGCCAAAAAAGATTGCACTGTCTCTGTTTTTATTGGTTTACCATTTTCCCTAGGGAACTGACTAAGAGGCATACTTTTGAGATTGCTGTTAAGTGAAAGTTAATACTGGATCATGAGAGAAAATGTTCAAACTATAAAAAAAATTTAAAAAGTAAAGAAAACCTTTCTATTTTTATTTTCTACCTCTAGACATTTAATCTGACCAAGTTGCTACAAACTAAAAAGGAAATATGTTATATGACTCTTGTAAGTTTGCCCAAATCAGCAGACCCAAGTGAAAAGTCACATATATGCAGAGAGAGTTAGATCATCTGAAGGATAAATGTACTGAAATGTGATTATATGAAAGAAGACAAGATTTTGACTAAGGAAATATCTTCTAGAATACTAGTTCTCATATATTCTAGTCTATGGATCATTTTGGGGGCACCAAGGATCCTCAGTGTTGACTGAAAATGAATTTTTTTTCAGGTGGCGTGTCAACCTGGTTACTACGTTTCTAAGTTTATAAGTCCAGTGACAGAAGAATAATAACTGTGTCATGATTAGGGATTTGCCATCTTTAAAACACGTCTTGTGACCATGATGCATTTATGGTGAACTAGAAGGCCACCAGTCTTAGCAATAGGCAGACTTTAATTTGCCCTCTGGCTGGATCATTAATAGTTATGTGACAGCCTCTCTACTGTTTAATTACAGCAGGAAAAATCCCCACCTATTTCATAATGTTATTGATAATATTAGTATAAATATGGACAGTTCCTAGTTTATAGTAGGAAACAAATATGTGTCCTCCATGCACAATCCATCTTTTCTTTTTCTTCAAGACTTTGACTTATTCTGTTTGACATCTTTGGACTAGGACCTAAAAGAATTGCAGAGTATATTTCCATGTGTTTCATTGGTAGTCTTTGATTTTATTGAAATAATATCTCCCCTGCTGGTAATCATCTCAAGTGAGATCCGTTTGTCCAACCATTCTGAAATTGGACTTAAAAAAATTAGTTTATTACTCTTTTATTAAGATAACAGAATGTTTAAAGGATAGCCAAATAATTACCTCATTAAAAATCACGAGAACTTTAGCAATACTTTTAAATCTCTACCTCTGATTAAATATAGAAAAAAAGAATAATGAAGAAGAAATCCAGTTTCTAGTCTTAGAGGTTAAGGCCCTATTCATTTTTGAAAATGGTAATCAAAAATTTTTTAAGTATAATCAAAAAGTGAATGATATTTTAATGGGAAAAAGCTAGAAAGAAATCCTCTTCTGTGATATAAAATCATAATTTCCACATTAAATATTTTTATATTTTACCAACCTTTATTGAAATGAAATATACACATAATATATACATGTCATAAGTGTATAGTATAAATTATTACTAAATTAACATATACATTCATTTATATTTAATGTATTAGAAATTAAATAGAAACTATTTTAAAATGTTTATTTAAAATTTTGTATATAATAACAAAATCATTATATGTTAACATAAATGTTTCATAAATATTTTATGGAAAATAACAATATTTTCCCAACCAAAAATAGCCGAATGGCATTGTTTACATTTTTGCAAATCTCTTTAATATCTATAGTAATAGAAGAAATTTGAAATTTTTACATCAGCTCCTTAATTCAATCTGTTGCTATATTTGGTTGAATAAGAAAGTTTAATCTTATGTAGTTGGAAGGAAAAGATTGTTTTAAATGTCATTTTCAGATAATTGTGGATAGTCTTCTGTGATACTGCAGAAAAGCTTTGACACTATGGGGAAACAATGTTTTTTTTTGTTTGTTTGTTTGTTTGTTTGTTTGTTTTTGAGACAGAGTCTCGCTCTGTCACCAGGCTGGAGTGCAGTGGCACGATCTTCACTCACTGCAACCTCCGCCTCTGGGTTCAAGCAATTCTCCTGCCTCAGCCTCCTCAATAGCTGGGACTACAGGCGTGTGGCCACCACACCCAGCTAATTTGTGTATATTTGGTAGAGACGGGGTTTCACCATGTTGGCCAGGATGGTCTCGATCTCTTGACCTCATGATCCATCTACCTTGGCCTCCTTAAGTGCAGGGATTTCAGGCGTGAGCCACTGCACCCAGACAACAATAGTAATTTATTAAATATAAGTTAGAACTTATAACCGAAGCTGTACTAATAAACTTCCACATTCTGAACATTTGTGAGAGAATGAGAGTGAAAATGACTAATAATATCATAGTATTATTTTGAAAATGGTTTTGACTTTGCAGACCACCTGTAAGGAACTCAGGACACACTGGGTTTCTTGAACCATCCTTCAAGAATCACTGTGCTGTATAATATTTTATTATATGAATATGCCTAAAATTATTGATCTATTCAATTATTAATGGACATGTACATTATTGAAAAGATTATCCTTTCCCCAACTGTTCTTCAGTCTACTGTATGTGGGTCTGTTTCTGAATTCTATAATACTGTATTGTTTTAGCAATCTGACATTGTGCCATTCAACAAATATTATTACAGCTGTTTAATAACGTTTTGTTATTCAGTAGGCTAAGTTCTCTAATTTTCTTCTTAAATATTCTGTATTTTTTGACTTTTTGCATTTCAATACAAATGTTTGAATCTAAAGTATCTCTATAATGATTTGTTTTCTCTGTGGAGTGAGTTAGGTATCTTTTTTTTTTTTTGAGTCAAAGGTTTAGAGGACTTTTAAAACATTTTCAGTTTCTGATTGTACTGGCTTATGGGAGTACAGTTACTTATTCTATGGTATGAGCTTACTAAATTTACTTATTTAATAGTTTAATATAGAGTCTGTTTTCTCGTGCAAATTCACGTCATTTGGAATAATGACAATTATATTTTTTTCTTTTCCACTATTCCTTCACTTGACCACCCCTCTTTTTTTTTTAACTGACTAGGAAAATTCTCTAGCAATGTTAAAATAAGAAGCAATGATGTCAGGTAGCATTATCTCCTTCCTAACGTTCAAGAGTAAGTTTCCTCTATTTCACCATTAATCTTATATTTTCTACAGAACATTTGTAGGAAGTTCCTTTATATTTCCAGTGTACAAAGACCTTTATGTCATGAAAAGGATATTACCAAATTCTTTTTGAATACCTAAAATATGAGTTTTCTGTTATGTTCTTTTAATACGGTGACTTATATTAAAGGATTTTTAAATATTAAATAAACCTTATATTCCTGGGATAAACCCAGCCTAGTTGTGGTTTTACACCTCCTCTCAGCACCCGCATACAATCAATGAAATGCCAATATTTCACTTATAATTTTAAAAGTTTATATTCACGAACCTGGGAGGCGGAGCTTGCAGTGAGCCGAGATCGCGCCGCTGCACTCCAGCCTGGGCGACCGAGGAAGACTCAGTCTCAAAAAAAAAAAAAAAAAAAAAAATTATATTCATGAGAGTAATGGCTTGGAACTTGCCTTTCTTGTGTTATCCTTCTCAGGTTTTGGTATTAAAGCTACGTTCTTAAACTAAGTTGGAAAGCATTACTTTCACTTCTGTGTCAGTATGTGTAAATTGCAGTTTTCTTTGCTGGAGATTGAGGGGAGGATGAATCGCCTATTCAATTTCTGTAATGATTAAAGACTATACATTTATCTATTTTTTTATTCATTTATATATGTATATAACAAAATGTCTACTTTTTAAGTGTAAAATGTTTTAAGTTCAAACTACTTTACATTCCCAACTTTACATTGCTTCAAGCTGTTTTCTAGTGTGAGATCAGTTTGTCCAATCACTCTGAAATTGGATTTGAAAAAAAATTGGTTTATTGCTCTACTTTATTATTAAGATAACAGAATGGTGAAAGGAGCCGACTTTACCAATACTTTAAAATCTCTAACTGATTAAAAAATGGAAAAGGGGAGTAATGAAGAAGAAATAAAGTTTCTAATCTTTATTTATTTAGATTAGAATAATCTAATCCTCTTTCAGGTCTGAATACCGAAATTTTCTTATTTCTGTCCATTTAGGCTACTTTCACCTGTTTATGAACTTCATATAAGTGAAATCATATAGTATATATTCTTTTGTATTTACCTTCTCTCTCTCAATATGATGTTTTTGAGATGCATCCTCAGTGTTGCATAGTTTGTTCCTTGTTAGTCACTTAATATTATTCCGTTAAATGACTATATCACAATTTATCTCTTTTCTATTAATTGACATTTGAGTTGTTTCCATTTTATATACATTATAAATAAGATGACTATGGCTGTCTTGCACAAGTCTTTGTGTGAACATATGTTTTATTGGGTGAATACCCAGAAATGAATTATTTAGTCATGTGTCTATTTAACATAAAGGAAACTGCCAGTTTTCCAAAGGTGGTGTAGCATTTACACTTCAACTCTAGCTGCTCCACATCCTCTCCACATTTAGCAATATCAGTCTTTTTGTTTGTTTAGCCTTTTACTATGTGTAAAATGAAATCTCATTGCCATTTTAATTTGCATTGACTTGATGCTTGTAATGTTAGCACATTTTCATGAGCTTTTGGCCAACCGAAAAATTTTTTATGAAGTGTCTATTCAAGTCTTTTAACCATTTTTAGTTGTGTTGCTTGTTTTTTCTATCACTGACTATTAGGAGTATTTTTAGAGTATTCATAAAAGTCTTTTTTAAGGTATAAGTATTACAAACATTTTCTATTGATCTATAGCTTGTCTGTTTATCTAATGATAGCTTCTGCTTGACAGAAATACATGATTTTCTGTTAAGGTCATATTTTGTATATTTTTCTATTGTTGAGGTTTTTGTTTTCTGCAAAAGTATTGTCTACATAAAAATTATAAAATTATTACCAATTTTTTAGCATAAGCTGCATGGATATAGATTTTGAGTTTAAAAGTGTTTTTCAGCATTTTGAAGATACGGTAATTCCCTTTTCCTGTGGTGTCCTTTATTATTAAGAAGTCACTGATTTGACTTTTTTCCTTTCGTGCTAATATGTATTTTTTCCTGATTGTCATAAAAGTTTCTCTTTATGTTTAGTTTTAAGCTAATGTAAATTTTGCCACTAAATGTGGTTTTCTTCGTATTTATCTTTGGTACATGTAGTGCTTCTGGAATTTGTAATTTGTTATCTTTTGTCAGTTTTGGAAAATTCTTGGCTGTCATCTCTTCAAATATTGTTTTTTCTCAATTTTATACTTTCTTTCCATCTCTAAACTCAATTACATGTATGCTAGACTTTTAAAAACTCCTCTATATGTTTGCTTAATACTTTTTTGTGTAACTTCCACACTTTGCATCCTTTGTAGCTTTATTTAGTAGGATATATTCTCATCTCTAGGTTAACTAAGTCTCTCTTCAACTTTGTTTACATATTAATTTCTTAGTTTCAGTTATAGTATTATATTTGTTTGTTTGTTTGTTTTCAAGAGACCATGTCTTGCACTGTCACCCAGGCTGAACTGCAGGAGCACCATTATAGCTCGTTGCAGCTTGGAACTCCTGAGCTCAAGCTGTCTTCCCAGTTATTGTACTTTTAATTTTCAGTTTTGTAATCTTTTTATGTTTTCTATTCTACCATAATATTTTCTTATTTGGTAAAATTTATCAAATATGGCCTTTGGTCCTTCCAAACACTGGTAAACTTCTATAATGCAGTGCTGTGAGTCCTGTGATCTAGTACATCTGAGTCTCATCTGAAAATCCATTGGATTTATCAGTATGTCTTCTTTAACAAAATCCCTTGATTCTACTAAAACATTTGCCTACTTAGTTTCTCACCTCCAATTCAGAATAAGAAATGGTTTTATGTATTTATTTACTTTTCAGGATAGAGCCTTGCTCTGCTGCCTAGGCTAGATTGTGGTGGCATGATCACAGCTGACTGCAAGCTTGAACTCCTGTGCCCAAGCCATCCTCTCACTTAAGCCTCCCAAGTAGCTGGGCCTACCAATGTGTGCCGCCACATCCAACTTATATATTATATATGTATAGTATATAAGTGATCTTGCTATATTGCCCAGGCTAGTCTTGAACTCCTGGCCCCAAACGATCTTCCTGTCTGTGCCTCCCAAAGTGCTGGGATTACAGGTGTGAGGCACCACAGCTGGTCTAGATATAATCCTAAGGGCAGAGAAAAATACTGGTCAATTTGTTTTTCTTTTCTCTTCTTCTGTATTTGGCCCTGAAAATTCTAGCTGTCTGATGCTTTCAGAAAGCTGTTTTAATTAAAAAATTAATATGAAACAACTTATGTACTTTCGTCCAAAATTTCTTGTATAAATTTCTAATTTTTAAGAACTAAATATAATATAAACTGGAATAAATAAGTCAGAAAGAGAAGACTATACTTTTATTAATTGGAGAGACTAATACAAAGAAAGGCAATATATTTGGTATTGTTTTGGATTTTTAAAGTTAATTTGCTTTCTGATAAATTTGCTAATGTATGTAACATTATTCTGGATATTCATATTTTGATCAGTTCACTCCTGGAGACTGTGTTGCCTATGAAAACCAAATATAAAGTAAAGAAATATTTATGTTAAGTTGGATATTTGTATACAAATCTAGATCAGTTTTCCAACGATAAATATGTGAAGCATGTGTTTTAAGAATAGGTACATGGAGTTATTTCTATAGTAAAAGCAAGAAGTCACTATTATTTACTTATTATTTATATGTATTATTTATAAATTATAGTTGTTTTAGAACATAGCGCTATAATTTTTTAAACACTTGTCCAATTGGGAAGTGAATTCTAGTCTTCTTTAGAATCTGTCTCAGGTTTGTGACTATTTCATATACAAGAATACGGGAAGTTACCTTATGTGACTTTCCAAATGAGGTAATGAAATGCTATGTGGGTTTTACGTTTTGCTGGAGCACTTGCTATTTAAAGAACTGAGTCATCATATAAGTCTGAATACCCCCAAAATTCCATGCTGTGAGAAAGTCCAGGCCAAATGGAGAAACCTTGTATAGCAGTTCCACTCAACAATTCCAGATGAGTCTAGCCTTTGAGTCCTCCCCGCCCAGATGCAAGATATATGGAAAAAAAGGGTCTAGATCATTTCCGACTAGCCATTTAAGTTACTCCCAGATAGTCCAGTTTTTCCAGCTGAGATTGCAAAGATTGTGAAGCAGAGGCAAGCTGTCTCTACCATGCTGTCTTTAAAATCTTGACACAGAACCATGAGCAAGAGAAGATTGCTTGGTTTTTGTTTTGTTTTGTTTTGTTTTTTGCTTGTTTTTTGTTTTTGTCATTAAGGTTTGGGGGTTTGCTATACAAAAACAGAAAACTGGAAGATAATTTGGGAACAGGACAAAAATTTTAGGGGAGTTTCATTTAAAAACCTGTATCATGCTGGTTTGGGGACCAATTACATGGAAGCGGGCTGGTCTTTGAGGAGCCTATCCATAAAGGCTTAAAGGGAAGTGAAGAAAATGTTGCTGGAAGTTTAAGGAAAGGGGACTTTGGTCATGCAGTTGAAGAAAATTTTGCGTCACTGCATCTGTAGTAACATAAAAAAAAATGAAATGTACTTAATGGAATCACTATTATGGGTAAGAATTCCAGTCATGATGTTGAAGGTAACCCCTGACTTCTTTTGGCTTCTTATAATAACATTTTAGAGTAGAGCGATAAACTAAAGAACAAACCATTCGTTTTCAAGTAAAATTTAGAGAAAATACACAGGGAACCCAGAACCATCTTTCCAGCCAGCAGAGGAATCTCAAAGTCCTCAAGACAAAGATCAGATCCAGAATGCTGTCAAGAAAACATGGCTTTGGGGTAAAAATGAAGCCAATGTTTCGGAGAAAAACTCTGTTAAGATCCCAAAATGAGTTAAAATATTTTTCTTATGTATGTTTCAGGAAGACATAAGATCTCCCAAGGATTTTAAGGATAAGTCTTGGAGATACCATTAAGTAGGGTTTCTAGGAATCTTAAGGGCTTTGTCCTACAGCAGTCCCACAGAGTAATGGGACTTAAGATAAATAGTGAAAGGCATAAGTGAAAGATATTTATAGATATGGCTATGCATAAAAAACTGACAGAGTTTTTAGTAGAATCCAGCCTAGATTGAAAGGGATGTGAATAATATAAAATAAAAAGGGGCCTTTATAGCCTCAAATGTCTTTGGGCAGTAAACTAAAATGTGAACATGATACAAATGGCAAGGTGGAGCCACATGCTGCAGATAATCATTTTCAGGGAGCAGGCCTGGGTCCTAATCAAATAATGGCAGGTAGATCTGGCTGGTTTACAGAATTCTTATGGACTAGAAGCAATTTTTTATGTACCTTCTTTTTTACTCTAGGAAAAAAATTGTCTGTTGAAGTAATCCCACTGTTGAATGTCAGATGTGGTAGTGGTGGGAGACGGATTGATCCAGATGAACTGTAATAAAAACAAATTGCATCTGAGGAGACTCAATTGTATTTGGATCTATTTAAATAATGAAATTATTTATCACAAACTTGATCTTACACGTCATTTGAGGGTCTTGGAAGAGAGTAAGTTCATTTTGGTTGTGTGTTATGTGCATAAACAATTTATGGTCAGAAGGCATACAAGTGTAGTTTTCAAAAGTGGTGGCAAATTCTTTGATATTTCTCCCATCAAGTAATCAGGTCTAGGTATCTTTCACTTGAATCTGAGTGCTCTCTGACAATTTCACTGACAGAGTATACCAGAAGTAATATTATGTGACTTGCATGGCCATTATAAAAGATCAAGCACCTTATTTCCTAGATAACTTGGTCTTGGATTTCTAAGTCATATGTAAGAAGTCTGAAGACATCATGTCTGAAAAGCCCAAGCCACATCGAGAGGTCACCTGTGGACACTTCGGTTGATAATCCCAGCTAAACCATTCTTAATTTCATCTCAGCACTAGAACCTGAGTAAAGAAACCTCCAGATAGTTTTAGCTATAAGCCAATGCTTTTGCAGAACCAAGCAATTCCCACTGTGGCCTATATGAATTCCTGCTTTGCAAAATCCATGAGCAAAATAAAATGATAGCTCTTTTTCACCACTAAGTTTGGAATAGCTCAGAACATACCACTAGGTTGGAAATGGTTTATAGTCAGAATAGAATAAACTCTTAATGTTTATAGCTACATAGAACTATAAATCCCAAGCATATTTACAAATGAACAAAATTAGGGAAATTCAAATGAAAACTAGTTTAATATATCATTTTTCTGAAAAATAATTAATTAATGGTCAAAACATGAGTTCTACATAGTGGGTGATAAATTATACCAACAATATTATTTTTCTTTAATTACTATGCAATTGTTATTCATGAAACACAATGTCATTTTACTTCATTTAGCCATATTGATTACATTTTATATCTTCCTCTCCTTTACTCATTAAAAAAGAGATCACTATATTTTCATTTTCATGATACCAAATTAAAGCTTTTTAAACTGTAAATTATGACTGAAAAAAGTTTTTTCTTTTACACTTAGAGAAACAATTAAACATGACTTTAATAACAACATACATGGGATGGTGGTTTTCCAGCATATTAACAAATTCAGTATTGTAATTTTCATTGCTAACAGAGCACTAACAAGACTGTAAACACACCTGCAAGCATGAGCACTGAAATTGTATTGTTGTAGCTTATAATTGGTCTTTCAAAAGACCCAGTATATACATGAATATGGTGACAGATTCAGTTGATAAACAGTAGTCTGCATATGCACTTTAACATCTAATTACACCACATGAATCTAAAAGCAAATATAGTAATCTATATTTTTGACATGTCTAGACAGTACAAAACATAAAATAACTAAAATTGTTTTACAATGTATTATTAAGATTAGGCAGCCTTTTATTAAATGTTTACTCTGCCTAGCTCTGTAGTAAGAACTTTGCGTAAATTCATATTTGGTTCATGTGAAACTAAAGCTTAGGGAAATCAAGTAACTTGCCAAAGACAGAATTGTTATGTAAATACTAGAGCAGATTTGGAAGCAGGATGGTCATCTAGGCTTTCTGATTTTGAAATCAAATCTCGTTAGCAATTTGAAGATTAAATTTTCATTTCTAACCATTTGCTTTCATGTTCAGTATAAATTATTTGTGTATAAAGAGAATACTACCTACGTTACTTCTAATTAACCTATAGGTCTAATGTCAAGATTTTATGGTTTTCATCATAAAGCATTATAATTATGTATAATTTTCTGGCACTTATTTGTCTTATAATTCTAGTAATTTTCATGTCAACAACTGATACAGATTTATGAGTGAATAATTCTCGTTAATGTAGAAACAAAACAAGAATAGAGTGTCATGTACATTAACTTGATAATATATTTTTGAAATGTTATTTTTGTTTCTTGAAGTAAGAGATAGGATAAGGAGTTAGGAGTGGAGAATAAAATACAGTTAAATGAAGGCTCAAAAAGACTAGGCAAAATCTGTATTTCAAGAATATAAGCTCCCATGGCTTCCCTTTCAAGACAAGGAATACAAAAGAACATAATTATAATGAATATCCCAAGGTCACTGCTTGAAGCCTTACTGCCTTTTTAATTTATCCTATTTTCACCAAAGTTCAGTTTATACAAATATAGATATAAATCAGTGACTAAGATTAGTCATAAAGTAAGAGTCCGTTGTTTACCAAGTTTCTACTCTTTGATTATCCTCTTGAGTCTTTATTTAGACCTCATTTATTTTAGGGACTACTTTATATTTTTTAGTTCATGGCTCCCGATACATTAAATTTTAAGTAATTCTTTGGGATGAGAATAATGGGAACTTTAGTTTTCCCCAGATTTCAATAAATTGTGCTAAAGATGTATTAATAAATTTCAAAGACAAGTATTCTGATTTTACAGAACCATGTTTTTCATAGGCTAGATTGAGTTGTTATATGAAGTCTTAACATCCTTATGATTACTCAGTTTTACTGAATTAAGATCTTCTGATTTGATTGCTCAGTATTAGTCACGAAATACCAGATGTAGAGCCTAGTAATTCCCATAAGTCAATGACATCATTTATGAAAGGAAATTATTGTTTACTACATTCATCGTCTTATACTTTTTGTACCATATATTTTAACAATAGCTTTCTAAATGTAGGTAAATTATGTCACAAATCTACTCTTATTTGAAATTCCTAAAATTAAATTCTTTTCACTTTCACAGAGCATGAAACATTGATTTTCATTGTCGATGCAGCAGATTAAAGTAGCATTTATCTATATTCTGACTGCATTCTCTAACTATAAAGTAATATAAAGTATTGATTGGATTCTCTTGAATTTCTGATTTTTAAAAGGGCAAACATAGATTTATGAAAGTAACCTAAAGCTATATACATAGGTTTGAAAACCTTAGCATTCATCCCTTCTTAAGTGCATGTGAAATAGTGAAAGCAAACATTTTAAGAAAAATGTAATTCACAAGACAATAACTTGATATTTATGAATCTCACTAGCCTGGCAATTTTTCAAGATATTTTCAAATAGATGAGCTACATTTAAAGACTTTAAACCAGTGGACAAAAGAATAAGTTTTCACATTAAGACAAGAATGGCAATAAGAGTGATTACTTGGGAAAATTCATGTTATTCATTTGAAAACTGATTTATAAGCCATACCAAGTAAGTAAATTCTATGGGCTAATTCTTGAACATTACTTCTTCTGATACTTGGAAAAATAATTGTAAATATTTAATTTTAAAATATAATTTTAGAAGTTTATTTCCAAATAATGGTTAAAAACAATAAAAATTTTATGGTGATTATTTCCATATTCTGTTTACACTTTTCTCATATATTAAGTTGATAAACTAAATGTCAAGCTGTTTATGCAGGAGAAAGTGTCTTTCTTTACATGTTAGAAAACATTCTGAATAGTATTTTAAAAGAGGCAAAGTTATATTGAGACATTTAATTTAAATAAAACACAAAAACTATGCTTTTAAGCATAATGTAATGTAAAAATGCATACAAAAGCATAATATGTTTCAATCATCAACAAATGTAAAACGAAAGAATTATATTTTATGATAATATAAAATGTTCCTACTGCAAATGCTTTATAACTTTAAAATGCAAACTACCTAGAAAAAAATGTAGAGCTGTAGAATTTTTAAAAATTAAATGTAGCATGAATTATGTAGCCCAAGTGGAATACAGAGATAGTCTTCTCCTTTATTCTCCCATTAGAAACTCACATCATATATAGTATTTCAGATTGAGATGATAGTAAAGTATAATATTTGCTATTTATCATTATAATTTACAAATTAAACAACATAGTATTATTAGGAGAAAATTGGACAACCATGGCTTTCTCCTTTTCCAGATAACTTCTGCCAGCCAACAGCCAATTCCAATGGATCATTTAAACAGTCTATGACTACTTTATGTTCTGAGAACCCTGTCCAGCTCTGCAGTCTGGCAAAATAAGTTATTTCCCCAGTGATATCAAACTGGGAGAACGACTGGAAAGGTTTTGCAACAGGGCCAAGATCTCACGGTGTTCCTCTCTTTAACTGGGGTCTAGAAGAAACCCAGATTTCCCTCAACAGATAATCATTGGTAAGAACAATATCGTGTATAATGAGGCCAAAGTGACTATGTGGTAGGTGGTGAATACTTAACACGTTAATGTAGTTTGAAGAGTGGGTGAAGTGGTTTTTTAAAAGATGAACTTTAATTTACTGAAAATTCATTGGAATATCTATGACAGATAAAGTAATCAAAAGATATCTAACAAAAATTAATATTCTCTAGAAGAAAAAACTAAGAAAATATAGATGTAAATACTTTCCAAAAAGAATGACATCTTAACTGAAATACTTGCAAGTTGGAAGACATAGGAGAAAAACGATTGTTCTTACATCAGTCTAATTACTAATGCAAAAATTAATATTCATTTTAGCATTTCTAGCTCCTTCTTACAGGGTCTGTATATTTAAAATAGCATATGTATATCACAGTGCTCAGTCTATGAAAGTATTATAGTCTGGCTGACAGAGATTTTACTCTTCCAGGGGAAAAATAATAATTTTACTGCTCAAAACAGTATTTGGACCTTTTTTACTCATTTAAATGTCTAAAACAGGAAATAAAATTTTAAAATATCTTCTTGTCTTCAAGAAGCTTCTCAGAAATCATAGAGTTAAACTAAAACAACAAATGTTAAGGATAATTTGGTTAAAGAAAACATTATATTTCATGAGTTAAAATATAACTCCCAGCTTCTTAAAACAGAAATCTATACTCTTGCCAAGATCATTTTATACTCTGTCACGTACACATTAGTTTGTTTTTGAAAAAATAAGAAAACCTTTTATGTTATTTTTATAAAGACATTTAAAATTCCTGTAATTTTTCAACCAGTCTATTGCAAGAACATTTAGTAAAGCACACCTACATAATTTGCCTTTTGATAAGAAAATCTGAAATATCTGTTTGCAGTAACTATCAATGGCACGCCCGGAAGCTATGCTGTCATTCTGAATAGATCTGTCTGACTTATCACTTAAAAGTAAGGTAAGTTCCCTAGGATCAAACACACACAGATGTTTAAGACTTGTGGTACAAATTAGAGGGGGACAATGGTCTTAAAAGAGCCAACCTGTTTAAAATGCAAACTTGTCTTTTAAAAATTTTCTCCTGGAGATTCAGCTCTCACCGAAGTTTTGTCGACACTGGTAATCATTCTCTATGAGATTTGCCAACGTTCACTGTCTATCCCCAATGGAAAGAGAGAAAATGGATGTTTTCCATCTGCAGCAAAATAGAGTCAAAACAAATGCATTTAAATTGGAAACATTTGTGGCTAAAAGAGCTGTTCTCTATGAAAACATCTGGTTGCACTTTTAAGTCATTGCCAAATAAACGCATGCTGGAAAATCTATTTTATGCCACACATGGTCACCCATGTAGATGTAGCCTAAACCTGTTTTTGTTTGAGGTCAACACCCTATTTTAGGAAGAAAAGTACAGATTTGTGAGTGTGCACTGATTTTTTAACAATACCGCAGAAATGACCATGGAAGTTTGAACATGTCTACTTTCTTCCAGACGGAGAACAGAGTAGGACAGGCAGTGCTTTTGATAGTTCTCAGGTAGACAATGCAAAGATGGAAATAATGATGGTTGTGGGACCGATCAAGTAACTACTTACTTGTGAACAAAGACTGCTTGTGGTTTCTGGTTTCAGCTAGCTCTGGCTATTATTTTTTTCTTGTTTACATAGACTCAGATAACTGAAATGACCTGAAGAGATGGTATTTCAGAATATTTGGGTGACTACATTTATTTTTTATGGTAAGTAACCCCCAAATACCAGTGGCTTAACACAACAGACGTTTCTTTTTGACTCAAGCCTATTGCAGATGTTAGTGTTTGATGGGTAGTTTTCAGCATTGTCATTTAGGGACCCAAGTTCATTAAACTGTGTGGCTCTCCCAGTAAGTAGGGCTCAAAGACCTCTGAAGATGGTTCTGTGTCTGAACATCACAGAGAGTTAATAGGCTCGTTCTGGAGGTTTTTAGGTGACAGGCCTGGAATTGTGTACGGCACTTCCTCGTTCACTAACCACACATAAAGGACTCAGAAATGTCCTGTAACTGTGAATCAGGAAGAATAGGATATGGGTGTTGGTGAATGCAAAGTTACCTCTGCTATACAGAGAATTCTGAATACATAGCAAGTTCTTCAAATATTAAAATACCACACTTTGCATTTTGTTACCTATATAATGCAATTGTCAGATAAAGTCATAGTAACTGTTTTACAAGTGTTACTGTCCTTTGTCTCTTCTTATCACAAAGGATAGTAGCTGCCTAATAAAGTAACCCTCAGATATGTTTCTGGAAGTGTCTTACTGGCACTCATGAAGACACTTGCTATTGCTGTACTACCTGTTTTCTGCTAGGCAGCCTCTGGGTATCACCATCTCTACTCATTATTGTACCACTTCCAATGAAGCCTACCATCTCCCGGTAAATCATCTGCAAGATACTGCTGTGTCTAAACAGAATATGCACATTTGAAGGGAAGACAGCATAGGCCCTTGGGATATCCAGTTTACACTAAGTACTGTTGCAAAATGTGGATGAGGCTGTTAGACATGGCTCCAGGCATTGATGCTTGTCTCTCAGAAACCTTCCCCCTTGTCCTTCACCTTCTTCCTGTAGCCCTTCTCTATATATGTCTTTGAGTTGTCTTAGGCTATCATAAATGTCCGAGCATGTCTAGGCATGTCTAAAACCTTTACACTCAACCAAGCCTGCATATATATGGTTGTATTTAATCCTTGCAACAAATCTAAGAGGTAGATCTAAACTATTATTATTGCTTCTATTTCTCTGAGGAAACTTAACCTCTATGAAATTAAGCAGTTTGTTCAATCTAGCAAAATTCTAGATCAGTTCTCCAAATCTAAAATTCAGGCTCTTAAACATTGCACTATTTTGCTACCTTCAAGTTTGAGACAAGGCCTTTTACATTATTTTCATTAAATATGCCTCAGTTTTACATATTTCTCTATTCCTTTTCTCCTCCCTAAAATGCCTGTCACTCTATTTTACTGAAATTGGTGATGTTTAACTTAAAACAATTCCAGGTTAGTGCTTTAACAGAACTCACTGAATCCTGGGTGGCAAATTTATGCACTAATAATAAATGAGATATCCCATATAGAATATAGGGATGCGGACTGTGTGCTCAAAGAAGTAGCTGCTGTTTAACTCGAGCCAATGGTTGTCATTTAGGAATGCATACTATGTATTGCCAAAGCTTATGATTTTCCAAGGGAAGCTAGGAATTTGGATTTTTAAGTGAAAACTTCAGATTTTGATTATTATCATTTTGCTCACTTTTTTCTTGGGAGGAAAATGGATTTCTAATCTTTAATACCCAAATATGGTCCCTTTGACATCCAATTATTGTTGTTATTATTGTTGTTGTTGTTATTATTGTTAAGACAGAGTTTCGCTTTTGTTGCCCAAGCTGGCATGATCTCGGCTCAATGCAACTTCTGCCCCCTGGGTTCAGGCAATTCTCCTGGCTCAGCCTCCTGAGTAGCTGGGATTACAGGCATGTGCCACCACACCCAGCTAATTTTGTATTTTTTGTAGAGACATGTTTCATTTCTCCATATTGGTCAGGCTGGTCTCGAACTCCCGACCTCAGGTGATCCGCCCACCTCGGCCTCCCAAAGTGCTGGGATTACAGGCCTGAGCCACCGTGCCTGGTCGACACTCAATTATTTTTATAAGTAGGAAATAAAAAGGCTGCATTCTTCATGTTTGGTTGTACTCTAAATTTCATAACCATTACACGTTTAGTAAGTCACTCACACTTTCCTTTATTCACTCATTCATTCATGTGATTCATATATTCACATATTATTCCATTATTAACTGAATTCCATATTGTATGCAAGACATACAATATGATGATGAAAATGAATGATCCCTACATTCAAGGTGCTCATAATTTGAGATAGGAAAGAAATACATCAACAGGCAATTAAAATGCTTTTGAAGGGAGTGCAGTGATAATGGAAGGAATAATTAACTCCATCTGGGGATGGTATTTAATGATAAGTGGGAGTTGCCACAGGAAAAAGACACAGAAAGTGCAGTATACATAACCTAGGTGGTTTACAACAACAGAAAGAAGTTGTGAAAAAGATCTAAAAGTTCTATACTGCTTGAGCAGAAGATGTTACTGGGAGTAGTGGAAAACCAAAATATATAGATTTATGAGAATAAGCAATATCTTACAGAACACATTATATTGCTAAATATGAATATTGGTCATGATAACATCTATATTTATTAGCATATTATTCATATGTATATGTTTGGCTATTTTCCTCAAATACATCTTGAAATGCATAGACACCATAATAATCATCCTTGTATACTGTAAGAGTTGTCATAGTGCAACCAATATACATGTATGCACTTCTTCATTAACATATTAGTAAATGGGTCTGATGGCTGCTTGCCTTAGAATATCTGCACTAAAATTAATAGGTAATTGAACTCTTTTTAAAATCAGAATATAAATACAATGTCGACAATTAGCCTTGAAATCTTATATATATGATTGAAAACGTCTTCAGTTTATATTGTTTTTAATAGTTTTATCAATATAATATAACATTTCTAAGCAGACTTATATTTCCAATAAGAGAAATTGTATAATTTACCCTTCAAAATGGTCATTTTGAGAGTGAAAGAACACTTGGTAATTATGCCAGGATAGGGTGGATAGTCATCTTACCAATACTCACAGCAGTAATTGACAGAAAGTATGTTTCAGACATCTACAAGTTTCTCTAAATACTCACTGGAAAAATATGAAATTAGAAAATCACTAACACTAGCCATACTGGGCTCATGCCTGTAATATTTAAAAGAAAGGGCAGATTTTTCTCACAAAAAAAGATAACTATATTTGGTATCAAGAAAATATCCACATATATAAAAAGCTATAGGATGGTGGGGAAAATTTTGGTAAAGTTTTAAGGAGAAGGAAAATAGAAATATACGGTAGGCTGTATGATATTAATGTAAATGGGTCAGCCATTTAAAAGGACGAGTTGAAAGGTGAGCTACAGGATATGATGAAGATTTGATCACAAAACTATGTCAGAGACAAGAAGTACTTGTGATGTGGAAATGTGATAATTCAGATAGCAATAAATATATATGAGCATGAATTATATTTTACTAAAATAAGAGCATTTATTATGTATTTATTTTGTCTTAGAGGATTCTCAAGAAGGTAAAGGGAGTAAGTAGGGTGAGCTGCTATCTTGGATATGAATCTGCAAGAACAAGGATTAAGTAAAGTTAATGCCATTTGAAGAAAAGTGAGCATGCGATCTTAATATACATGATGGCCAAGGCAGAAAATATTGAGTTTGAACAAAGATAACTCCTATGTATTATGGATTTTCCCATCTTCAAGGAAAAGGCTTCATTGGTTAAAATTCCCTTGACTAAAAAGAGAGGGAGTATTTTAAAACTATGCTTATGAAGATGAGTTCCTTTTCAAGAAGGAAAAAGGCAAATTAGCTGTAAGATGTGGCTTCTTAGAATACTTTATAATGATAATGTTGAAAATGAAATTAAGAATTGATAATTTCCTGCTAATATCACACATAATGTGTGTGCTATGTGCCAGACACCATACTTAGCACAACCTAAATACCTATTTTACAAAAGAGAACAATGAGACTTAAATAAAGTCAACATTTATTCAAATAATATAATAGACATTATGAGATACATTTTAGGTTTTGTGACAGTGTAGCTAGGACTCAAACCTAAGTATCTCTGAATATGATTATTAGTAGCCATTTTGTCTTTCTTATAGAAGTATCCAAACAAAAGAGTAGAAAATAAGATGTCGATGCAATCTTACCCTGTTATTATGTAAGTATAATGTATACCTCAAGAGGATTATATACTACTCTGAACCAATCAACTTTCATTTGCAAAATAACCAAGTACAGTTTGGTACATTGCATTTAAGAAATCTGCAGATATGCTTTGAAAAACATGCATATATTTTGGAGGGTATTTGAGATTACATCAGCTAAAAAAGAATTACAGGCTTAGTAATATTTAACCTAGAGAATAGAACAAATGAGCAATTAAGTAAAACTGTGATATTCTTTTTCAAATTCATGAAACAATGAAAAATAATTGCAATGAAGCTTTTTAAAGGTAGCTCCAAAGGGCAAGATTAAGATGATAAAGGGGAAGATAAAGAGACAATTTTCACTCACAATGCAGAGAAAGACAATGGAGTTTAAAATTTTGAGTAGCTCTGAGACAAGGGTGTCATATGCATGTTGTCTATGTCATATATATACACAAATACAAATATTTTTAAAATATAAAGATATATACTATAGTATAAAATATATAAATAAATAGGTTTATATTTATATATAAGTAAATTATTTAAAAACCTGTGAGGAAATTGGTATCATCTTCATTTTAAAAATAAGACAAGTGAGGGGTTCCGAGAAGCTATAAGTAATAGAGCTGCTAAGACGCTAGCAGTCTTCCTGTTCTGTTCCCTATCAAGCCATACATATAAATTGAGTTCTCCAAGAATGGAGTGAAATGTCCAACACACCTTCCTTGTAGTCTTGATTTTTTAATGTGCAAATGAGAATGCTAGAAGTGACTGTTATAATTGTTTTTTCCATCTCCAGACAATGCCACCTTGCCTCATGTTCTACTAGATTCATCACCCATTAGACACCAAATTGACCAAGATTGTGTTTATATGTTCAGGCCTAATTTGTAAGAGTATCGATGAGTTATTTTGTTATCATAAACTTGGGAATTTGAGGGACGAGTATAATTAACTTTGATTCTTTAAAACTGTCTACTTCAATTTCAGCAAAATTTTGTTCAATTTTCATTTTGCGACAGATTGATTGGGAGTTATCCATATACTGTTTGATAACTAAGAATCCAAGGCCTGACTACTTCTCCAAACTGTGTAAATTATTAAACCTTGAAAAAAACATTTTAAGAAAGCAAAAAGAGAAAAAAAATCATTTACCCTCAATTTTGCCCTTCATTCCTCATCTGCCAACGTAAACACTCTATTAGGGAAAAACAAAACCCAAAACAGTGCTTTTTAAGCTGGATATCTTTTTTATCAGAGATAAATTAGTAGCAATTTTTTGAAGTTTAGGTTCTTTGAAGTGTTTGGGGGGGCATTTTAGAATAAAAAGTTATTGAAACCCACTGACCAACCAAATAACAAGCAAATACCTGAATGGTCTTATAGCACTGCTAAAATACTATGGTCCTAAATAAACGTATCAACTAGGAGAAATAAAATGTTTCTTACTAAACTTTCTATATATGTTAGTCTGGTATCTTATGTGAAAGAATTCATATAATGAATGGGAACTGATACCAGTAATAAGATTATATAATAATTCGGAAAGCATAAACTACCATTTTCTCCAAGGGTTACTTAAGTCTTTGGTTCAAAAGAGCTTGAGTTCTCCATGAAAGGTCTGTACTTTTTCAGGCCCACAACCAGTGACTCAGGATGAGTAATAGGGCCAGGAATCTCCTTTCCCTCCCCTTCTCTCCTCTGTTCTTTCCTGCTTCACCAGAAAATACAAATTAATTGACTGTTTTTAGCATGCCCGTCTGTTGCTTATCTTAGCTCTTGACATTCAAAGATGCTTTAAAAATCCATGGCGATTTTATAACTAGACTGTATTTTAGAAGGAGCAAATGAATAATCAATGAAAGGGAAAAATATTGTTTTATGACTTAATGTTAGACTGGATATATTATTTACTTATATTTCATTTATATAATGTTAAATAGAGATGTTAATACTTGTACTACTTTGTATAAATGTACAAATTTATATATACACATGCACATATACAGTTCTGATTTGGCTGCCCTGGCTTCTTTATGTTTCCTAATCTTAAAAGCCTGTAAAGGCACACTCATTTTTTCCTCAGTTAATAATGTAGAAAAGACTGCACTGACATGGTTAGATTCGCAGGACTCTCAGTTCTTTAGGGATGGACTAAATGGCAGGTTTCGTCGCTTACAAAAGTGTCTGACGGTTCTGAGATACACACACACACGAGGGGTCTTCAGAAAGTTCATGGAAACTGTATATTATGACAAATCAATGCATGGATTTCAAAATATTTTTGCATCAAAATAATTACATGCTAATTTGCTATAATATATCTGAACAGGACCTAGTCTGAGGCACCCAAAACGATAATACAGGTAATACATCAGTTTGAAAAGAGCCCTTATCAGAGCAGTGTGAATTCTACCAAAATTAAAGCAAAAACATCAAATATGTGGTGAAGTTTTAGTGTAAGAATTGTGAAATCATTGATGCTTTCCAAAAATGTGTAGGGACAATGCCTCAAAGAAATCAGCAGTTTGCAAATGGATAACTCATTTTAAGAAGTGATGAGGTGATACTGAAAATGAAGCCCAAAGAGCAGACTGTCCACATCAATTCATAAGAAAAAAAATTAATCTTGTCCATAACCTGACTGAAGAGGACTGATGATTAATAGCACAAACAATAGCCAATACCATAGACATCTCAATTCGTTTACCACACATTTTGTGGAAAAATTAAAACCGAGCAAACCTTTCACTCGATAGGTGCTAAAACTGTTGTGCCTGGGTCTGTTGCAGACAAGAGCAGAGCTTTTAATGAACATTTTTAAAAAGTGGGATTAAGAAGCATTTCTTCAAAGAGTAGTGATAGGAGATAAAATATAGCTTTACCAGTGAACTGAAGACAAAGAACAATAAAAACAATGGCTACCAAGAAGTGGCAGTGGTCCAGTCAAAGCAAAAGCAGATAAGTCAACAGCAAAGGTCATGCAAGAATTTTTGGGGGATGCTCAAGGCATTTTTACTTATTGACTTCCTGGAGGGCCACAGAACGATAACATCTGCTTGTTATGAGGGTGTTTTGAGAAAGTTAGCTGAAGCTTCAGCAGAAAAATTCCCGGGGAAACTTCACCGGGGAGTCCTTCTTCATCACTACAATGCTCCTTCTCACACCTCTCTTCAAACAAGAGCAATTTTGTGAGAGTTTCGATAACAAATCATTAGTCATCCACCTTACAGTTCTGACTTGGCTCCTCTGACTTGTTTTTGTTTCCTATTCTTAAAAATCTGTAAAGGGCACTCATTTTTTCCTCAGTTAATAAATGTAAAAAAGACTGCATTGACATGGTTAAATTCCCAGGACTCTCAGTTCTTTACGGATGGACTAAATGGCTGGTATTACTGCTTACAAAAGTATCTTGAACTTGATGAAGCTGGTGTTGACAAGTAAAGTTTATATTTTTATTTTTAGTATTTTAATTCCATTTTTCCATAAACTTTTTGAAGTTCCCTCATATATATCTCACATACATACATACATACATACACACCTATTATATAAACATACAAATCTCTAAATCTGTCTGGTCCTGGGTAGAACTATGAAATCTGTGTTAGAGGCATTCCAAAATTTATTTCAATATCATAAATCAAATCCTTGCACTTTTCTCTGGACCAGTTTTTATTGGAGACTGAATTCAGAAAGAATGTGATGTAAAATCTTTACCATAGTTTGTCCCTTATGGTTACTGTTCCAAATAATGATTAAACCTGACATTCTTACAGTTACTGAAAATGCCTCCTTGAAAAAAAAAAAAAAGAAAGAAAACTACTACAACCCTTCCCTGAAATCTTCCCGAAAACTGTTGACATAGTAGTGAGTGTACATAGACAATAGATATTATACTTTAAACAATTGCATAGTATGTTAAAGGATGATAAATTCTGTGGAAGAAAACAAGACAGGGAAAAAGGAAAGGGAAAAAAGAGGAGTTCCTATTTAAATCAGATGATGCAGGTAAATTTCAATGAGAAAATGATAATTGAGCAAAAATTTGAAGGAGTTGATGACCCAAGACATATGAACATCTAACGTAAGAATTTTCCAGGCAGAGAGAATGGTCATTTCCAAGAGCGTGGGACAGCAGTGTGTCTGGTAGAACATATTTGACAAAGAGCTTGGGATTTTAGTATTAGATTCTAAGAGAATATACATGCTTAAGACTCAAAGGGAGTAAAACTCTCATGATAGAACTTAATCTAGAATATCATGATAGACAAAATCTTGTTTATTCTTTCATTGATAAAACAAGCCTTTCCTTGACCTCAGCACTGGAAACACAAACACAAGCTAGACAAATAGGAAAAAATTCATGTAAACAGAGCATTACACCCCATAGAACAAATGCCATAGGAGAGTGTACAGAACACTTTGGGGTAATAGTAGAGGGCGGGAGTGTCTAAGTATCCTGGGAATGTCATGAATGCCTTCACTAAAGAAGTGACATTTGATCTGGTTCCTAAAGAATTTTTAAAGTTTCACAAGAAAGTAGTGAGAGAGATGCATTTCTGGGCATAGAATCATATCTGTAATGCAAGTATGGAAGAGAATATGAAAAAGCATTGAATTCGCTGAATGTGTGGTACATTAGAAGGGAAAAGAAGAAATGAGTAAAATGTAAAATACTGCATGCTAAGTGGTTTGGGCTCTCTCTTCTGTAGGAAGGAAGTTTTAGTATAAAAATGACATAATCAGGTTTGTAAATTACAACTATTTGATGGTAGATATGGAGGATGGATTGCACCATGCCGGCAACCATCTCCAGTTACCAGCCATTCATAAGAGGTCCCTGTATATACATGTGTAAAGATGCTTTAATTCTTCAGGGAAAGCTTTATAACATTACGTAGGAATCTTATTGCTAGTGTTGATAGAGAACAGAACTCAGAATAGGATAGGTTACTTCCTAAAATATTCAAATCACAATCCCATGGGGGTGTTCAATATGAGGGTCTACAAAATTCCTTTCTAGACTTTGACTTATTTAATGAGGTATCCTAAGTAACTCTAAAGCAATATAAAATACTTGTTGAGTGTTTCTCATATATCCTGTATTGTACTAGTTCCTTTTATGCATTACCTCATATATTCATAACAGCTCTGAGGCAATTATTATAACTTTCCACATATTATAAATGGAAAAAAAAAAAGATTTCTAGGGGGAAGTTAAACTATACGCATAGATAAAATAGCTTTAAAAAAAAAATCTGGTACTTTGTGTTGCAAGTGTGATGCTTTACTACTTCCCTGAAAATGTGTCCGACGTTGGAGTTGGTAGCATTCTGCCATTAAGGCATAGCACACGTCTGAAATGATTTCTCTTCTACAGGTTTTGACCTGGGGCTGGTTTATGCATTCACAAGATATGTTTTTGTGATTAGAAAAATAATGAGTTACTTCTGGCAAGAAATATGAAGGGTCTGAGATTTTGCCTTACTTGCAAGCTGAAAGGTTGACTTCCCACAGGTTCATGTATACTGGTACAAGACGTAAGACTTTGGGGTCAGATACACAGGACATTATTATTATTATTATTATTATTATTATTATTATTATTCACAGGAATTGCAGAAGCCAGAGTGCCAGCATTCACACTGGTTCCTTCAGTCCCAAATCCTAAAAAGTAAGGCAAAGAGGGCCAAGTGATGCTTGCACATGGCCATGGGTTGGGTTAGAGAAGAGGGATTTTGGGCTTAGGGAATGCCAATGTTTTATAAGGGACATTAAGTCTACCTGATCTTTACCCAGGAAGGAGAGCTTATCCCACCATTTCTACTTTACACACTTGAAATCCCATGGAATTCTCGAAATGCAAACATTTCCGAGAACTTGACCTGGGTAATCTAAGCTAAGTTCTATTCCACTGCCATATGGAAGATTATTTTATTTTATTATATGTTTAATAAGACTGTGTGGAATTTATTTTTATCAAAGTATAAAAGCTATCACTCTTTGGTAGTTTGTGATGCCACAGTTGAAGGATGAGTATGCTCCAGTGTATTTTTCTAGCACTGTGATTCCTTGAATCATATACACCCTTGTTTGTTCTAAGCAGTAGAGAGATACTGTTGCCAAAATAATTTAACTTTTAAAGAACTATTATGGATGAATAATGCTCCAGGTCACCCTGAATTTCTTAAGGTCATGATGCAAAAATTTGTATTTTATCACCAAACTCAACTTTATTAAGTCAGTCAGTGGATAGACCAAGGAATTATTTCAACTTTTAGAGCCTATAACTTTAGATGAATTTTCAGACAAGCCATTGACACTACAACTAAAGATCAAACAATTAACCGTAGCTCGTCTTTGGATAAATATGATTTAAAGCAAGCATTAGAAATCATGAGGACATTCAGAAAGTAAACTGAGTACTATTCATGAAGTATTGCAGAAACATTTACCACACTGTGAAAATAACTTTTCATGATTCTAAGTTAACATAAATGGAGTTAATAGAAAAAAAAAAAAAAATCCCTGATTGTGGGAATGTTGGCACTGCCACTGTTTGAGAAACATCAGGTTTGCAGCCAGAAGAACTTAGCGAAGGTGACATTAACCAAAATTAAGAAAGTGGTTGTGCTTAAAAGGATGATGATGTCCCGAAGGAAGTGACATTGTCAAAAAACTTCACATTAAGGAAACTCAAAGATATTTTACAACACTGAAAGTGCAAATAATAAAATGTGGGAAGCTGATCCAAACCTAGAAAGGAATAGGATGATTTGCTAAGGCCCAGAAAAGATTCTTGCTCCGTAGCGGACAGCAAGCACTGTTCGAACTACTCTTGAAATATCCTTCTTAACAAAGAAAGAAAACATTTTAATTCTCATTTACCGTGTATCAGCTAAATATTCGTTTTACTATTTCTTTCACCTCTATCAATTTCTAAGCTAACATTTTAATTCTCATTTACCGTGTATCAGCTAAATATTCGTTTTACTATTTCTTTCACCTCTATCAATTTCTAAGCTATAATAAAAAACTTTAATGTTTTGACAAATTTTTTAAAAATACTGTAACCATTATGACTTTCCCTATGGATTATTAAGATTGATTTGCACAATTTCAGCTTACACAGGCATTTTTATAGTCCTGCAGTACAGTATAAAGCAAGTACTTTATATGTATATATGATTATTTATGATATAAATCTATATTTCACATGCCAGAGATTGTTTTACAAGGATAAAGTGTGTGAGTATCTTTATATGTTCCTGACATCTTGTTTTTTGTACTCTTTACCTCTCACATAGAAAGTTATAAATCTATCATTCGCTCCTCCGTTTTCTCATCATCTGTTTTCTCAACCCTCAGTGTCCTTCCATGTGAATCTTTCTGAAATGCATTTGTGGTCATGTTGCAACCTTTCTCAAAAACGAATAAGGAAAACCGTCTGTGAATTTTATTAAACAAAAAATATTTTCCTGCTATCCTACTTTTGGTCATGCTACCTTCTCCACCAATGTCTCATTTCTCCCTTTTCATCTTCCATTTATTATATGAATATATACATTGATAAATGAATAAATTAGCAAGTATTTACTGGTGCAATATTTCATAAATATTAAATCAATTAGCATTTTCCAAAATGTGATTTTTATACACAAGACAGTGTGTTAAATGATTTATTTTGGTGCTAGAAGGAAATATTAGAACTTCTATTTACATTTATTCTTTTAAAATCTCAAATACAAGAAAAAAACTAAGCTTTAATATTTACATGTAGGTATTGGCATTCTTATGGAGTTCTCATGTCAAATATTTACAAGTAGAAGGCAGGGTGAGAGTTTTGCACAGACAAGGAAATTATCCCACGCTTGTTCATGTTCAGCGTATTGCAATCATTTAGACTTCATAGAAATGCAGTTGAACTGGATTTATGTATTATATAATATTGTTTAAACTAAATCTCTCTTCACTAAATGAAAAAGAAATTTAAATTCAATTAGGCCAGAATGAGGATAAAAAAGTTTGTGCGGAGGGAGTTGGGGTAAATAAATGATACTGGACATGCTTACCTCTAGGGTTAGGAGCTAAAAGTTGATCTACCCAGAAGTCGGCCAAACAACATTCAAAATTATTCAGAGGAAATCATTGCAGTAAATATTTACATGCACTATTGTTAATAATGAATTTTAATGTTAGTGTACATTTTCCCTTGAGATTTTCGCTCATGGTAGCACAAATATATCACAGGTGGCAAAATGTTAAAATTTAGCACCCAGAACATGAAGTCAAAATTATACAATATTTTAGCAATGTTATAAATTCTGGGTACATTTTGAACCTGACAAAATTTTACTAATTCAGCAATAAATAAATAGCAAAAGACAGAAGTTCACATTTGACTGAGGTAACAAGTTTTCTTCCTACAGTGGAAATTGGCTAAAAGAGATGATGTGGAATAAAAGACAAAGTAAAATGTATTGCTCGCTATCACATTTTTGTAAGATGTAGAGAAATGTTAGGAAACTGATTAGAATTAATCATTTAGAGTGAAAAATTTGCTCTATAGTTGAATGAAAGTTCAGGTTTTTAAACATGTCTTAGCTTATGATATCTGCAATATTATATTTTAATAATGAAAAAGTATCACTTTCTTTGAACTACTAAAGGAAACATTCGCTAAGCAAAACATGGTCTCATCCAAAAGTGACTACTGGAAAGAAAATAGAATTTATAATTCATGGGGAAAAACTGAAGGGTAATTTTTATATAATGGTTGTTTGACCAGAATTAAAGCAAGCAAACAAAGAGTTTAAAAATTACTTTATAGAAATAGCATCATGTATGAAATACATTCATGTGCAATATTCATAAGAAAGTTTATTACAGAAAAGATGTGAAAATTTAAGCCAGAAGTGGAAAGCAGTCATTAAACACAGATCGCGCTCTAGTCTTACAACGGCACCCTCAGATGGTGCAGAGCCGGACCGGAACAACGTCGGACGCGCCCGTTCTTGGAAAAATGTCTCTCCAAAGAGAAGCCTCCCAGACCTCTACCTGGGTCGTTGCTAGCTGGTGAAGCTCGTCGGTGTCCCGGGCACCAGAGAGGAGGCCGGCGGAGGAGGTAAATCGAAGAGGTCCTGAGGGCCATAGGGATGGCGGAGGTGGCGGCTGGAGAGGCCCCTGTAGACTCCGGGAGGCGGTGGCTGCTGGTCACCGGGAACCGCCGCAGTGTTTTGCTTTGAAGAACCACTCTGTCTGCGCGGTGCTGGGTAGAGCGCGGTGGGGTCAAAAATAAAGAATATACAAAGTACAACAAACACCGCAATCTAAACAATGCAAGAACAACCAGAATAATTACTCAAAAATTTTAGCGGCAAGATAATGCAAACAAAAGCAAAAGCGGCGATAGATAATTTTATTAAAAAGCCAGAAGAAAATTACAGTTCAGAATGCAGACTTGATTTACCACCAAGGAAGAAAAACTTAGTCGGGGAAGTATTGGACATGCCGGCACTATGAAGAGACCAGACTGATTCGACTGATTCTTGAAACAATAGTGTTTAAAGATGTAGAATTCAGTGTTTTATACTTTCCTTAATAAAATGAGAATTATTTATACTTGGGAAACAAAACAAAACCCAGATCCCTAAGAATCATAAAGTTATATAAAGAGATAAAGCATAATAATGAAAATATTTTGTACCCTACATATTTATTTGTGATCCCTTGGCATCGTGTTTATAGAATTGTCAAATTTAAGGATGAGCTACATATTTTTCCGTTAGAAAAGGACAACTTTTCCAACTTTGTTAATTTATTATTAAACAAATACAATTTAATAATACGATAAAGACTATGAAATTTATTTAAAATATTTTATAATATACAAAATTTTATAATATACAGTTGTATTTATTAAATACAATTCTTCATGAAAGACAATAATGAGTACTTTATCAGTCCCACAAAGATAATTCTGGCATTTACCGATGAATAAGGAAGCAATTGTCATCTGAAAGAAACTCGGTATGGAGAGGCTTATTTGAAAATGTTTCCATCATTCTAAACTTCAAACCACTACAGTTGTGTCACCTCCACAAACACTTATCTGCCTACATGTACCGGAAAACAGAATTTGCTAATCAGCGTAAAAATCTTCCACATAAAAAATGTCAGTAGGTTTTAAACTAGTAAAAATGTAAAATGAAATACTATCCAATTGATTTGAAATAAAATCGGATTGACATCAAGGATGAAGAATATTTTACAACTGGCTCTATTCAATACTTTTTTGTGTTGGTAGATAAAACCAAAAAAATGAGTTTATGATTTATTAAGTATAAAATGATGCGTTTCTATTTAGTTATATTTGTGAGGGATGTTAGGGATCCTTTGTATCTTTAAGAGCCACTGAGTATGAACATAAACTGAACTTTGGTCTTTGCTATGAACATGTAATCTCATATAATGTAAAATCATGTTTTCAACAAGAATAAAGCATATTAATTTTTTCCACTCCAAGTATTATGACATAAATATTAAGTACTTATTATACAAATATATGCATGTTTATTATTTAACATTTATTGTATAATTAATGCATAAAATGAGTTTTAAAACTATTTGATTTATCTTTGTCATCTCATGAAAATTAATAAAATAAGTACTATAAAATGTTATTTGTAACATTTTAGAAACAGAAAAACATTTACCATGGTATATTTATATCATTTGCAATATAATAGGATGTGATTGGTATAACATAATATAATACAGTATTTCCCACATTTATATCATTCTTTTGCATTTATTCTAGTTTTTATGTGTATTTCATGAGCACATAAAATATACCATGCTGTGGTGCATTTAAATAATTTATGAATATAGAAATGCACATATATTGAGAGAAACACGCTGAAAACTATTTTTCCAATACGATGCTGTTATCAAGACTTTGGTGCTTCAAAGCCTCAAAGCCTCATTTTTTTAAAAGCCACCACTTTGAAGGTTTCTCTCTTTCGTCCTCTTTTGAAAGTGTTTCCTTCCTTTTCTGAACTTTCGTGTTATTTTACTGAAACATGCTACCCACTCTGTTGTGGCATAGCCATTTTTATCCAGCCATTATCTTCGCTAGGTTACAAATAACCTAAGAGTGGGTCTTGTTTAACTTTGGAGTTACTCAGCCAACAGTAGAATGGTGAGTATACAACTAGTTGCACTCAGAAATAATAGTAAATCATCTCAGGGTTTGCAAATATGTATGCGGTCATATTAAAAATAATTCTTTATTCTACTTGCGGAACAGCTTCTATTAGGTAAACAGGGTTTAAAAATTAAATCACCTGAACTTCTTGCCAAAAATTCTCCATAGGTTACTCCACGTCAACTCTAAAGACTTATGTTTTAAATTGTTGCTATGTAATGATCCTAGCCTTGCTGACAATCTTCTTACCAGGTACAAACGGGAAACAGAAACAGAAGCTGAAATGTGACCTATGTGCATAATCACTCAATTAAATAGAATAAAATTATTGGCTTCAATATTGAGTAACAATGTATTGACTTGTTGGCTTAATTTGTGTAAAGATTGAATTTGTATAAATAGCCAAAGGCATGCACTTGTTTGTAGATGTTGCTAAGGGCAAATGGGGAGCTGGTCTAAATATGAACATCTTCAAGACTTTGTTAATATGCACAGGTTTATGTAAATTTGATATTTGTTTTTAGGGAAACTAATTGTTAATTATGGAATTTGAATCCCTGCTTGAGATCCTTTTAATTCATTCAATATTTCTTTCTCATTTTCATTCTTGTTGTTTGCATATGTGTGTGTGTGTGAGAGAGAGAGAGACAGAGAGAGAGAGAAAGTGATATTAAATAATGAACAAAAAACTCAATTCTTAATATTGGATTATTTTAAACAGGATTCTACTTTTGGTATTTTTTTTTCCATAAGGGTCTTCTTTTTGTAGAGTAATTTGCTATGTAAAAATATTTATTTTATAACAAAAAGTCATATAAAATACTATTTATCAGTTTATTAATATTTTTCACATTTATGTTATTGTTTTAGACATTTCTTATATATATTATTTCCTTTCAGTCATATTACATATTCTGGGAATGAGTTTCAGAATATGCCTATTTCTGTTTTCCACTATTGAGGTACGGCATAATGTAATTTACAATGACTCACACCTAAACCAAAAACAGACCTTTTCTTTCTAAAAAAGAAAAGCAATGAAAATAATTAAGCAAATTAAAGAAGAAAGGTCTTTTCCTTTTTCAATTAGCACTTTAAATTGTAATACAACAAACTTCATATTTAAAAATATAGCTTATGTGAGCATGCGAAATGATTTCACTGAAATGGTCAATAAACTGAAGGAAGAAATTCGCAAAATTTTCTTTTGAAATAACCATTCTGCATGATAATTGTTAAATTCACATTGAACAAAAGAATAAACTCAAGATATATTAAAGCTGGGATCTAAACTTTTACTTTCCTGCAAGTTTGTTCTACACAGTTCATCACTGAAAAACAATATTGATATGTTAAAGAAAAAAATTTACTCAGTTTTAGATGAAACTTTTTACTCCGATTTCAGCTTCAAATGTATCAAGACAAATGGAAATATTGATAAAATATTGATTATTGATAAAATTCTTCACTTTTATATTTTTTTCTTGGTATTAAGAAGTCTTTCTGTGTTATCTTTTCAGTGTTTTCACACATGAAAACAGACATTCAGATTTTAATTAACCCAGTGAATTTGCCTGAAAATATGCTTCCTGGAACACAACTAAGTCGTGCTTATGATAAAGATGTGGCTGGAAAGGGAGATGTCTACCGTTTTCTGAATAAAACAAAAGATTTTGTCATCGATGCAAGTAAGTAACCGTGACATTTATATTTTTATTTGCTTTATAGTTATTACTTTTTAATTTTATTTTTAAAATTGACAGATAATAATTGTACATATTTATGGGGTACATAATGTTTCCACACATATAATGTGTAGTGATCAGATCAGAATAATTAGCATATCTATCATCTCACACCTTTATCACTTCTTTGTGTCTGGAATATTCAATATCCTCCTTCTAGCTATTTGAAAGTATATATTATTGTTAACTATAGTCATACTACAGTGCTTAGTACCAGTGCTTAACACCAGAACTTATTCCTTCTACCTAGCTGCAATTTTGTAGCTTTTAACAAGTCTCTCCCTATTCTTCCTTCCTTTCCTCCTATCCCTGCCTGTCGCTTAGCTTCCACATATGAGTAAGAACACATTTAAGGTTTAGACTGTAAAGAAAATTATTTTGTTGAACCCAAGTGGTACATTAGATTTCTTGGTCAAAATTTGCTGCAGATAGTCACATAAATTCAACACAATTTCTAAGAGGGCTTCCCATTCCCACCTTGCCCCATATTTGTGATATTACAACATTGTCACAAGTGTTGTTTCCTGAAAACATAAAATTTTTTTCATAAAAATGACATGAGAGTCATCTCATTCTTTTTAGGAAAAAAGATATTCTTTGAAAAATAGGAAAGAGGATGTATCCATTATCTATCTATACATCTATCTCTACATCTATCTATGTATGTAATGCATGTATACACACTTTATTAAACTGGCATTCTAAGATATATGCAAGGCCAGCACTTTATAAAACTTCCCATTATTCCATAAGCAGTTATTATGAAATGCAGTGATTATGTTAATCAAGCAAATGCATTATCTATATGATTTTCTTATGTCCTCTCTTATACTTGTTTTCAAGTACATGCTTGAAATATATGATAATAATATTAGAATAGGAAGAGATAATTTTGCTTTATAACAATAACTTTTCAAACATTAGACTTTATATGAAAATAAAGGGATACTACCAACAAAGGTCATCTGTGGGTTAGCATAGCTCTTTTATTTATTTTAAAACAATCCCTGTGCAAACTTAATTTTCTAGTGCATTTAAACAATGAAAGCTAACCATTAACCTTGGCTTAAATAAATAAAGTGAACTAAAAACTAAAAATTAACCTTGGTTTAAATAATAAAGTAAATCACCTTGTCTCCTAGGTCTTATACCATTAGAAAAATTTCAATTTCCTGACCTAGTTCTACCCTATCACTGAATTTCAAAAATTATTTTAAGCATCATCACATTTCAAAGTTATTTCTAAACAGTCCTAAATTCAAGATCTGAAAAGTTTGGCCAAAAATTGTTCCTTTAGGGCGAAAAAGATAATAAAATGAAGACAGATATGTTTGTACCAATTTCAAGAAAAATAATTAATACTTATTTTTTGTTTTAAAATGTTCTAGTTTTGGTACAGTGAAGACAAACATCATAAATAATATCATTTATTAAGTTTTACATACATGTGGCTTAAAAACTAGATCAGTATCACTAAATAAAATCATGATACGGTAGCTCTGTTTACCTTGCATTGTTTATCATCCTTGGCTCATAATCTAATTATTTGAAATTACATTAAAAATTAACTAATTAAATGCTAAGATTGTGTCCCTTATTAAAAGAACCCCTAGCCAAAATAGTATAGCCAATTTCAGGTTGACTTTGCCTGTTTTCTTCCAAAGTGCTTGTGGGGAATTGCAGTGCCCACGGTAGTGAGGGATCACACTTTAGGATGGATAGTTGCATCAACTGAGTTTGATCTGTGAACATAGCGAAAGATGGTGAAGTTCTACGTTAGTTTTCTCCAAAACAAATCCTGGTTTGCTGACTACCAACCCTGATATTGTCAGTGCTTGATAACTGACCGTGGACTGGAATTTTTCCCAAGAAGAAGTATAATACTTCTTCTTGGGAAGTATAATATTGTCAGTGCTTGATAACTGACCGTGGACTGGAATTTTTCCCAAGAAGAAGTATAATACTTCTTCTTGGGAAGTATTAATTAGTCCGCGAAGGCAGAAAATACATTTCTGCCTGTCCACGAAAGCAGAAAATACATTGTACTCCTCAAATACATTGCACTCCTCACATCATCCTGTGCCTAACCAGGTGGCTGGATGGTAGACTCTCAGTAGGTTCAATGAAAAAGTGGGACAGTGTCTTGCATTTAAAACAAAAAACAAACAAAAAAGTATTTGTTTTCACAATTAAGAATCCAACCAATGCTAAATTGCAAACGCAAATGATGTTTCTGATGTCCTCTGACATAAGATCAACCTATTTTCTTACTGCAATGTTTTTTTCTCAGTGTATGATTTCTACAGTTATATACAATTTTAATTAGATGTTAATTCTGAAATGAGATATAAGGTAATTTTATGTACATTTCAGATATTTGTAAAAATGTGTGTGTGTTTATTTGTGAGGCATTCTCAGAAAATGTCAAAATATTGCTGGACGTGATTTTTATAAATTTAACAAAATGGTTTTTAAAACAAAAAGAATTTTATGTCTTACTCACCACCCAGTGTCACCTCACCGGAATGATTTACCAGTGGCTGAACACAACTCCACACACATAGAACAAGCTCACTCTTTTCCACAGAAGTCAATTCCAACTTCTGTTGATTCACCTGCTCCCTTTTCTCTGTCTACAGGACTGTGCTTGAAACCCCAAATTTTGAATAAAATCTGAAAAACTGTTTCCTTCTGACTAGGATCAGATACTGGAAACCTTCCTTTAGTAGGAGAGTTGCTGATTTCCGGTAGTTAGACTGCAATAAGGCCCATCATCTCAGATGGCTGGTTTGCCTACCATTCTGACCCAGGGCATGTTTTTTCCTGTTTGTCCTCTGCTAGAAGTGGTACTACAAACCTTGGCCTGACTCCCAGATGAACTTCCCATCCTCTTTACATAACACTTACCTAATAGTATAGAAATATCTGAATCTGATTATATGGAAAATATGTGCCCCTTAAACTAATGTCTCAAGCTTCTTGCGTTCTCATGCCTTTCAGTGGTGTCCTGTGAAATGGTCATGACTTTTATATGGTAAATAAATAGACGAATAAAATCCCCTACTTTCTCAACCTATTTTGTGACATTTCCCTACCTCTTGGCTTTAACTGAAATTTGCTGTCCTATGGGATGACCACAGCATGCCTCAAACTGATGTTACTCATTCTCCCACACATCTCATATCTCTGGGTCAGGAAGTGGGGAGACGGCATTCTTTTCACTCCACAAAGCTGATTCCTGACCATTACCCTGATCCTCTTTGGAAACTCCCTTGCTCAACTGAAGCTCAGTATATCTGGCTCCTTACCAAACCGTACTAATCAGTCTCCGTTGAGTCCTGGGGACTTGAATATATCACTCACAGTGTTTCTCCCTGTCTCAGATCTGGCCACCATCTTTTAGGCTACTTTGATATTCACAGTTTGGCCTCTCCAGCTCTCCAAATTCTCAGGCCCTTTACTTTATTTGGTGTAAATCTCTCTACTTAAATCTCAGTGACTTGAAAATTTACTTCCATCCATACACTGCCATGGGTGCAGTCAGAACTTCATCAGCACCCAGAACAATATTACTTTGTATTTTTATTCAGTTATCCTTACTATGCATTTTATCATCTCTACATTTTAATTGTAGTTAAGGGATAGATGCTTCATCTCTGAAGTCAACAATACATTGATTTATTCTTTTGCTCTCTATCATCACCACTTCTCTTTACTTCTGTATCTGGCAGTATGATCCGTCTTTCAACCCTTCCTGTACAATATCTTCAGATAATTTGTCCTGTACTTCTGTAAACTTTACCCATGAAAACTCCAATTCGAGACCCAATTATTGATGTGCCTAAGCTTATGGATATTATTGGGAAAAAATGACATGAGCCAGTTTGTTCACTCTAGATTTTGCTTGGCCCTAAATGCTTTTTGGTAGTTCTTCAAAATTTCTCTAGTTAGATCTCTCTTTAATTTACCAAGTTGGTTATATTAGAATTTCTCCAGTCTCATCTCAAATCTCTTATTCACCTAAAACCTTTTCTCTTGGCAGATAAAATCAGCTTACAAATTTGAGGAAAATTATAAACAATCAAGAGGGAAATTCCTTAGGCTATTTCCTATATATAGTTAGTTCTTTGCAATGATTTCCTTCCTTTTGCTCTTCTGCTGCAAAAGAAGATTCATGCCTTCCTTTGTCTACTTTCATTCCTTTCAGTTTGGTTGAGTTCCATATCCCCACTCCTCATATTTCTTTCTATACTGATTATCCCCTTTTCCTATATTTTCTGTTCTTCTCTACTGATTATTTTCAATAACTTTCAACTAATCTTATAAGTCTTCCCTATCTTAATAAAATTCACTCTTGCCCTATGTCTCTTTTCTTTTACTGGCTTCTTTTTGACATTTTATAGAATATCTGGCATTTCATCTAACTGTTTAAATATTTTTAGAGTTCTCTACATTTTCCTTACTCCTACACTTTCCATTTATTTTTGAACAGAGTTGTGACAGGTCACTTCAACAAGACATGCCACCATACACAGCAATATTTTTATTGTTAAAAACAATGCCATATTTAAGTCTTCATCTTGTATGTAACCTCTCTTTAAAATTTAGAGGTGAAAACCACTCCTTAGGTTTTGAAACATGCTCATTTTGTTATTCTTATGGCACTATACTCTGCTAGTTTTCCCCTTATATCTCTTCGTCCTTCCCCTCCTCTTCTTCCTCTTAAATTTTTCCTCCATTTATTTTGTACATGTTTGTGTTATTCAGGTCACTTAGGTTTTCTTCTCTCCATATTCTACACAGTTTACCTTACATTTATCCCTTGACTACAAACCCATCTATGTATACCTTAACTACAATTAAATATATATTCTGATTATCTGAATTTTATATATATATATATATACAGACACACACACAGACACACACAAAGCTCAAACACTATGACTTAACTTCAGACCAATATATCTACTTTATAGAAATATTCTCAAATATTTTAAATTGAATTATTCAAATCTGCACAGATTATTTTCTCCAAAAACCTGCTTCTCATATAACCTCTGTGTGAATTATGTAAAACAGCTCTCTCCAGAGCAGATGCAGTCAAGCACTAAGGCATGTAGTCCTCAGCTACTCTCGCCCACAATCATCATCTACTATTTTGCAGGACATCATAAACACCATCATGTATGGTAGCCTTGCTGCCATCTACCCTTCAGAAAACTCTGTGACAGGCATGCCTTACTGACTCCTTCTATCACACCTTCTGCTTCCAGTCATTCACCAAATTCTATAGATTTTAAATCCTTGGTATGTTTATCGCATGTCTATGATTACTATCTCATGTCACATCCTTATAAGCTCTTGTCTTAGTGTATTTTGTGTTGCTGTGAAGGAACTCCTGAGGTTAGGTTATTCGTAAAGAAAAGAGGTTAGTTTGGCTCATATTTATGGAGGCTGTACAAGAGGTATGACACCAGCATCTGCTTGGTATCTGCTGAGGGCTTTTATGCTGCATCACATCATGGCAGAGAAAGTCAAAGGGGAAGCAGGCATGTGTGACGACGAACAAAATCTGAGTTGCATCCTGGCTTTATAACAACCCACCCTCTGGAAACTAATCCATTCCCTCATAACTAATCCAGTCTCATGAAAAGGACAGCTCACACACAGAAGGCACCAAGCCATGCATGAGAGATCTACCCCAATGACCCCAGTACCTCCCACTAGACCCCACCTTTCCACACCACCACACTGGGGATCAATTTCAACTTGAGATTTGGTGGGAACAAACAAACAACATCCAAACCATAGCACCCCTCTTCTAGATTTTTGCACTAACATTCTCACTTGATTCTTTCCTTTCAGAATTCCTTCACAATTTTCACTGAAAGTAATTTTACTAATGCACAAACAGGATCATATTCCCACAATTTTTTGCTGTCTATATATAGGTGATACCACCTGTAATTCTTTGCTAACTTTCTATTTTCCCCCAAAGTAAAATCTAAGTTCTTTAAACTGACACACAATTCTTTTTAAAATGTGGCTCCTGTTTATCTTTGCAGACTGAAAAGATACTATTCCCCATTGTATGTTCTATATTTTAGTCTAAATATACATCTCCCAATGCAAAACTTTCTTCTCCCGTGAGCCTTTGCACATATCATGTCTTCTGCCTCCTCTGTTCTCCTTCTCCTGACCGACTCATTCACATCTTTCCTGTATTAGTTCAGAAATAGTTTCCTTAGTTCAGCATCTACCCTGTTCTCAATATTAGGGAAAATGTTCCTCTTATGTATTTTTAAACTATTTTCCTTTAATACTTTTATTTCCCTGATTGAATCCCTTGAGCACAAGGACTATGCCTGATTCAGTTGTTGGTCCTCTTGATGTAATATACACATGGATACCCCTATGCTAATAAATTCTTAGTTGTATTTCTAACTCTTCACCCAACTCCAGATCTGCATGCCTCCTGTATCTGTTTTCTGGTGCTGCATAACAAACCACCTCAAAACATAGTGACTTCAAACAATGCTGTTTTATCTCTTAAAATTCTGTGGATTGGCTGAGTAATTATTCCACTGTTATTGCTTGAGTTCATTCATAGGGCTGAATTCCAAAGGCTTGTTCATGTCTATTCCAATGGAAAGTCTACGTTAACCTCTGAAACCTAGCCTAGCAATGTCCTTTAAATTAACCAAAGTCTATCTTTGGTTTCTTTAAGATGCCAAAGCCTTCTGATGCTATTACTGGTGACTCATCTACAAAGTTGTAGTGCTATATAGCACTGGAGAGACAGGTTCCAGTTAGGATCACTGTATTAGTCCACTCTCACATTTCTATGACAAAGACCTGAGACTGGGTAATTGATAGATCAAAGAGGTTTAATTGGCTCATGGTTTCACGGGTTGTACAGGAAGCATAGCAGCATCTGCTTGGCTTCTGGGGAGGCCTCAGGAAACTTAAAATCACTGCAGAAGGTGAAGGGGAAGCAGGCACGTCTTACCTGGCCAGAGGAAGAGGAAGAGAGAGGGGGAGGTGCCACACACTTTTAAACAGCCAGATCTTCTGCGAACTCCATTATGACAACAGTACCAAAAGGAAAAATCAGCCCCCATGATTCAATCACCTCCCACCAGGCTCCACTGTCAACATTGGGGATTATAATTCGACATGAGATTTGGGCGGGAACACAAATCATATCAATCACATTGTAGAAAATTCTTCCTTTCTTAGCCTATCCCTCTAGCCCCCAGATGAATCCAGCTGTTTGTGCTGTGCTACAAGTTGTTTGACATGTTGTCAGTAAATTAGTATTCTTGACACCAAATATAAGGGGTAAAAAAAAATCTTTCTTGGGAGTGAAGGGAGGCCCACAGGATTATTCAGTCAAGTTTTAGTTCTTTTAATCTGGCTAGAGGAGACTTAACAGAAAATGTCATAATCAATAACCATTCAGTGGTTGAACTTATTGTGTTTTCTCCAGCTTTGATCCAATGTTGCACTTTGAGATCGTTTCTTGTGCTATTAAGAAGGGACATATAAGCTGCACTTCAGTTTGGAAGAAATTCAGCATTGGGTTATTCATTTTGTTATGATTTGATTTTGCTTGATTCTTATTTTGTAAGATTGAAAAGGAAACTCTACAAAAATGTGTAAGAAATTTATTTGTTCCAGTGAGACTCACATTTTGTATCTATTAAATCCATTAGCTAAGATACGTTAGTATATATAGTTTTATAAAGTATTGCATATGCATATTACTGGCTTTCTCAAAATTAAGAATATTTTTATTCTTCCTCTAATCAGTAGCTTTTGTGACTCAGGACTTTCTGAAAGAATCTCGCCAGTCACAGTGGCTCACGTCTGTAATCCCAGCACTTTGGGAGGCTGAGGCAGGTAGATCACCTGAGGTCGGGAGTTCAAGACCAGCCTGACCAACATGGAGAAATCCCATCTCTACTAAAAATACAAAATTAGCTGGGCATGGTGGTGCATGCCTGTGTAATCCCAACTACTGGGGAGACTGAGGAGAATCACTTGAACTCAGGAGGAGGGGTTGTGGTGAGCTGAGATCGCACCATTTCACCCTAGCCTGGGCAACAAGAGCTAAATGTCATCTCAAAAAAAAAAAAAAAAAAAAAAGAATCTCAATGATTACATTTGTTTATTTGCTAAAAACTTGATATAAATTCTTTAAAGAATGCCCAGATTAAGTGGACCTATTATTGCTAATAATAACAAAAATTTTAAAAAGTGTACTAGTGTCTGTATTTTTATTTTTCTCATCTATACAGTGCTGCCCTTTTACCATGGTTTCACTTTCCTAGTTTTAGTTACCCATAGATAATCACGTAGGTTATTTATTTTTTTGAGACAGGATCTTACTCTGTCGCCCAGGCTGGAGTACAGTGGTGCAATTGTAGCTCACTGCAGCCTCAAACTCCTGGTGTCAAGCAATCCTCCCTCCTCAGCCTCCCAAGTAGCTGGGACTACAGGCACATGCCACCATGCCCAGCTAATTTTTTATTTGTTTGTGTGTATGTGTGTGTGTGTAGATGGAGTCATACTATGTTGCTCAGGCTGGTCTTGAACTCCTGGTCTCAGGCAATCCTTCCACCTCAGCCTTTCAAAGTTTTGGTATTATAGGCATGAGCCACTGTGACTGGCCTATTTTTATTAATATAAGATATTTTCAGAGAGAGCACATTCTCATGTTTATTAGAGTATATGGTTATAATTGTTCTATTTTATTATTGTTGTTAATCTCTTACCATGCCTAATTTATAAATTTAACTTTATTATAAGTATGTATATATGTATAGGAAAAAACAGTATATACAGGGTTCTGTATATGGTATAGTTTTACATATATATTTTATTTACATATATACACATATATCTTTATTACATTTATTACATATATATTTATTTACATATATATATTTACATATATACTTTTGGTTTTACAAATCTACTGGGGGTCTTGGAGTATATATTCTATATGGATAATGGGGCACAACCTTACTTCTTTTTCTTATCTTCACTTAAATCAGCTAATTGTTTTACATCCAGGTCTTAGTCTAACCTAGTAGGGAATTGATTATTGTTGCAATAAGTAGCATATAAAAGTATCCCTTTTAAGGCAGTATGCCACCTTTGACAACAGAATTCTCAGTGATACGGTTTATCTAGGTGCCAGCAAAAATTGATGTCAAATCTATTTTATGACTTTGGGATAAACTCATAATAATTAATGAGATTGAACAGAAACAAATGACTTTTTTCCCTCTGTTAATAAAGAGTAGGCATGTACTGTGATGATAATATTATCTCTGCCACTGATGGTCCTCTGATCTTTGGAAATGATTTTCGATGAAAACTTTCAAGAGACATATATGGTTTACTAATAATAGAAGTCTGAATCTTGAAACATTTTGAAAAGAAAAGTCAATATTTAATATTTTCTATCATTTGTATATTTTGAATCTTTTCCTTGTGAGGCAGCTGAAATCTGTTTAGAACTTTCTTTTTTTTTTCCTCCTTTCCTTCAGCTAAAGATTCAGATGATGCTTGTTAATTGTGTGACTTTGGGTTGACAACATAATCTCCAATTTAAGTTCTTTTTAAAGGAGTTAAAATCTGTAATGCCAAAATCTTTTAAGATACAAAAGTTATGTTTCTATGTACTGATGGTAATCATAATTTGTGGCTTATCTGTTTCATAGGTTCTGGTGTCATCACTGCTACCAAAATTTTTAATTATGAAACAGATCCAATAAGGTTTCTTCTGATAGTTGATACGAGGCTCTCTAGACATGTTTTGACCATTAATATTATTGATGTTCCTGAATCTCCAAACTGTACTGCTGATCCCAAATTTTCTTCAGGCACAGGTATGATGCATTATCTTCCTATAGTTTACTTCTAAGAGCTATGTATAATGACAGAGGCCAGGCATACTCCTTCAGTTAGAGATGATTCCGTGATTCTTTAAACTATGCATATAATGTGTGTTTATATAAATATACAAAACTATGTGCAGACTTTCATGTTTGTAAGAAAACATAACCTCTCTAAGGAATAATTTGAAAAACATGTTTACCCTATAAAAATTTTCATGCCACAATTATGAGGTAGGAGAGCACATACATTAAAAACAGCAATAGAGATTCTACAAGACTTGCCGTAAGAGAAGCAAGACAGGAGAGAAAAAAATGAATAAAAGGTTTTCATAACATAATACACAAAGTTAAACCTTCACTTGTGAAAATGCTACAAAGAATAATTTAGTTTTACTACCCTTAAGGTTCAAATGGTATTTTAGTTTTCCAAAGAAGTGAGGGAGATAGCCATCAATCAAAAATGCACAGAAATAAATGTGAATTTTCACTATAATATGATCATAGAAATACGAGACACTTGTATTACACATTCAAATACTGTGTATGAATGTGGGGCAGTTGACCAAGTCAGAGATACAAGAAAAGTTTTCTCTAGAGTATTGACAGTTTACTTTAGCTCTAAACTCTGATAATAGTAAATAAGTAAGAGGAGGGAAAATAGCATTTCATGCAGAAGGAACTGTAGGTATAAATGCCCTGAAGCAGCATAGAACATGTTGACTAAGAATAATTGAAAGTCTAGTATAATTGAAATCAAGCACTAAGTAATATGGTACAAAATGATAATTGAAAAGTAAAGAGGAGTATTTTAAGAATGCCAGTCTTAGTTCCAAGGGTAGTGGGAATCCCATGAAGTATTTTAAGCTGATAGATATTTCAAATGTATCCATCTTGTTGAGTATAGAGAAATATTAGAAGGGGACGAAGTTAGTCTAGGTATCAGTAAGCATTGTTAAAAGCCAGAAAATAAATATTTTAGGCCTTGCAAGTTAAAAGATAAATTGAGTCTATTATTTAGGTAGTACTTATAAACAAAGAAATAAATATCTACAATTTTTATTGATAAAAGTTTTAAAAGATAATAACAGTACTAATTGGGTATAATTTTGTACTACAGCTCTGCTAATGAGAGGAGTGAATTTTCATTTGGGAGGGGATAGAGTTTCTCTTTATGGGATGGGGCATTAAATACTATCAGCAAATCTCTTTCCTTACTTAGCTAACCGATGAACTGCTTAGAATCTTTCTTTACTGAGTTTCATTGTTAATTATTTTTGTGAATAAAGTCTGTCTTCATGAAATATTTTGTTCTAAATTTTCTACTTTTTCTCATCATTATTTTTCTGTCAAGTGGGAATATTGGGATGAGTTCTTAGTCTTGTTTTTCAGACATGTATTGTATTCTTTTATTAATATCAAAGTTACAGTGTCATTATATAATAAAAACAGTTTTTGGTCATATAACTTAAAAACAAAATAATCCACACTGCATTATGCCTTGAAAGTGTGTCATTCAGTTTACTTTTCTCTTCTTTTCTTATTTTGCAATGGTGGGTAGATATGATAATTAAAAACAATATGGTACTCAGAATGCTGTTATAACTGGATTACTGGAATTTATGGTATTTGAGGTGATGAGAGCACCATATATTTCCATCACTCAGTAGCAAGAATGCAAAAATATATGATCTATAAATAAATGAGTATATATGTGCTGTTAAAACTTTATAAATACTGAAATTTGAACTCCATATAAATTTAATGTGTCACAAAATATTAGACTAATTTTGATTGTTTAAACTATTTTTAAACCATTTTTATTTAAAGTACAAAAATTAAGCTTACAGAGCATACAAAACCAGGCAATAGTGTAGATTTGGCTCAAGAAAAAAGACGTTCATTTCAGTAATCCAGGCAAGGAATGGTGTAGTTTGGCCTAGGAAGATGATAGAGATGAGAAAAGGATAATCTTAGGACATATAATATATCTGGTGATGAATTTAGTAGAATGAAAGAGAGAAGGGACTTTGGGTTTTCTAATTTGTGTAACTGGTGTGGAAATCCTCAAGAAATATAGGAAAACTTAGAAATATACCAAATTTGGCCAAGCGCAGTGGCTCACACCTGTAATCCCAACACTTTGGGACGCCAAGGCGGGTGGATCATGAGGTTATGAGCTCAAGACCAACCTGGCCAAGATGGTGAACCCTCATCTCTACTAAAAATACAAAAATTAGCTGGGCGTGGTGGCGGGCACCTGTTATCCCAGCTACTCAGGAGGATGACACAGAGAACTGCTTGAACCCAGGAGGTGGAGGTTGCAGTGAACCGAGATCGCACCACTGCACTCCAGCCTGGGTGACAGGGTGAGACTCCGTCTAAAAAAAAAAAAAAGAAATATACCAAATCTGGAGAGAAAAATCAAGAGTTCACTTTTGCAAAGGTCCTCTTTGATATGCCTTTGTTATGTCAATATAAGGATAGATTTGTGTAAGCAGTTGGGCTTGAAAGTCTTCCCCAGGGCTATTAATGTTTTGTAATTGAAACCATGGACTTGGATGAGATTACTTAACCCGAGAGTAGAGAATGAGAAGAAAGGAGGGCAGAGGGCCAATCTTGAGGAACTCCTACGCTTAATGACGTGGGGAAGAAACTCAGCCTGCCAAGGAGACGAAGAAGGAGCTGCTAAAGTGGTGGTAGAAAAAGGGGAATTATGTCATGAATGGCAAAGAAGAACAATGTTTCAAGAGTGCCAGTGGTTAGTAGTCTTATATTCCACAACAAGTAAAATGCATTGAGTTAACAATATCGGGAAAGTGATAACTAATGAGTTTGATAACTATTTTATGGCTGTTATAGGGATGGGAGCCAGAATAGAGCAGATTGATTAGTGAGATTGTAAAAACAGAAAACATCTTTAAAAAAAAAAAATTGCACATAATGTTGGAGAGGATGGAGAGGCAGAATTATATGGGATTGCAAGAGTTGGGTCTGCTATATTTCTTTTTAAACGGAGACATGAGTAATTTTACAAACATGGAGAATCCATTTGATGAGGAGGCTGAAGACAAATAAATAAGAAAGTAGGTGAGAAATGGGAACAAAGCACAGGTGGAATCAGTCAATCAATCATCTGTCAGTCTGGTCTACCCATCTATGTATCTCCTAAACACTTCCATGTCTCTATTTACGATTTCAACTTTTTACGTTTAACAAATTTGAAATGCCTTGAAGCTTTAAGATTTTTCTATTCAGATTTTACTTGCAGCTGAATCTCTGGAAAAGTACTAGTGAGTTGGGAGTCCCAATGTGAGTGTATGCTTGAAAGAAATTTTCTTTATCATTGCAGTTAAAATATATACTGAAACATATACTTAAATATATAAATAAAATACTCGAAAACATGCTCTGAAAGATCACGAATGTAAACTACCAACTTCTTTTGAAAATATAAATGAATAAAAACTTACCATTTTTAAGTTTGGACCATACTAACAAAAACCAATTATTTATTTCATTAAATGAGTCATATTAAGAACACTTTAAGATTATAAAATAAACTAGGATTTTTGTGAATACATCTCTATTACATTGTGCTCATATATTACATTTATCTCCTTAAAAGCTACAGCAGGAACATTGGTTACATTCAGAAATGTAATGTTTACTCCATTTGGTTGATACAAAATCATTAATAAATTTTCACCGTGAAAGGCAGTGTTGTCTGATAACCATGTGCAGTTATTTTTCAAAACGAACATGGACACACACATAGCCACTTTCAATAATGATATTGCCTATGAATATGAATAAGCAACTGAAATCGCTTCATGTTTTTTTCTTACTCTCTTGGTCAAGGGGTTAGACTCCAGGTCATCTCTTCTGAGCTCTCCTGAGTTCCTAGCCCCTTTCTTTTGTCAAATCTCAAGGGTTATGAGGGCCCTTGAGTCTTATAATCACCTACTTCTGCTTCCTGTTTTCCATTACTGGACAGTGCTGACTCTGTCCAGTCTATGAAAAGGTAAAAAATACATTCAAGGATGAGAGAAGAGAGTGGTAGCTAGAGTTACTACCTCTAGTGGTATTTATTAACTACTGTTAATAAATTAACTAACAGTTTATTAAGAAATTGTTAGTTAAGATTTGGAAAGCTGTAATAAGGACTTTGCCTGATTGGGGAACTTAATGGCTGTTTGGGAAACTTGCCAATTTTGATTTTCACAAGCAATTTTTCCGAAGGTACTCAGAAGTTTAGGAGTGATTCCTATAGATGTGCAGTGCTCCTTTTCTACCAAGAGAGAACAAGGAAGAGTCAACTGTGTAAATGTTGAAGAGAGGTTAAGTAAGGTGGACACTGAGTGTCCAGTGAGTCTGGCAGCATGGAAGTCTTTGATACTTATTGGAAATAGCTTCTGTTAGCAGAACCTCTACTAGTGTGAACTAAGGACTGAACAGGGGGTAAAGAAATGTACAAACTCTGGCCCTGAAGGGTAGGAGAGAGATATAGGGACATTGTTAGGGCAAGTTTAGGGTCAAGCATGTTTCTTTTAAAATTAAAGTGACTTGAGCATGTTTAAGTGCTAATGGAAAGTACCCAGAAGTGAGGGAGTGACTCAAGATGGGAGGTAAAGAGACAAGTCTTTGAGAAAGTATAAGGTGAGTCGCCACCCAATGAACAGGGATTATCTTTAGTAACAAGTTCTTTCCTTTTATAGTAAAGAAGGTACCAACGTAGGTGAGTTTGAGGATGCCATGAGAAAAAGTGAGCTACCACTGATCTAATGGTTTCTGTTTTCTATGCAATAAGATGAGAGACCCTCTATAAAGCGTGAGATAGAAGGGAAGGGTAGGTGTAAGAGGTTTTGGTCAAAAAGGTAAGATTTGGAACAATTATTGTAGAAAGTTGAAGAATAACAGAACAGAGACTTGCTTAAGGGCACTGAGTTATTCTAGTTATTCCTCTAATAATTCTCTTTGCAACCAATAGCTCAGGCCTACGTTTATGAAGTATCACAAAATCTGACATTTATCTAATTATTGGAAAATTTTTTTTTAATTTAATTTCCCTATTCTGATTATTTGACTCAATATCTTTTCTAGATGCTTTTATATCTCTAACACACGTTTTAGTTTATTATTTTGTTTAAAATGCTTATTTTAAAATCAATTTTGTTATTATTTATTTGTCCTTAAGAAAAATATAAATTGGGTTATGAGAAACTTGCTTTTATTCATTTATGTATCTCCCCACAGTACTAAGCATGGATAATACTTTTAACATAATAGAATTTTCTGTTTTTATTTTATTATTATTATTTTTTAGATGACATTTCACTCTTTGTCGCCCAGGCTGGAGTGCAATGGTGCAATCTCGGTTCACTACAAACTCCACCTTCTGGGTTCAAGCAATTCTCCTGCCTCAGCCTGCTGAGTAGCTGAGCTTATGGGTGTGTGCCACCACGCGCAACTAATTTTTGTGTTTTCAGTAGAGACAGGGTTTTGCCGTGTTGGCCAAGCTGATCTTGAACTCCTGACCTCAGGTGATCTGCCTGCCTTGGCCTCCCAAAGTGCTGAGATTACAGGCATGAGCCACCGCACCTGGCCTGTTGTTTTACACTTTGAGTAGACTTACTCTTTCTGGAAATAATTTTACATCATATCAGCTTTCTATTTTCTCATACCTATAGTTTTCTGGGCCATTCTTGGCTTGCCATGAGGGCTCATGGTGGGATGGAAACATGACATGTTAAAATTTACTTAAAGTTATGATAAGGTTTGGTCATATTCTGTCTTCAATTTATGCTGAGGGCATGGCTTTTGTGTAATATATATATATATATTTTTCTGTATTGTTTTTGGAGAAAATACTGGGAGACACGGTTCTGGGTAACCACCATTATCTTTAGCTACTCAAAAACCACCTAGTCATTAACTTTAAATATAACTACATTTGAAAAAATTAAATTTAGTTGAGCAAGTTGTTAAAATTTATGTTTATAATAACATATAAATTTGGTCTACACATTTCTGTGTGTAAGAAATAAGAAATTTTAAAATATCTTATTACTCCAAATGGAACAATTTTACCTACTTCTTCCCTGAGGTCACTGCATCCATGTTATATTGTAGATTGAGCTTTTCACCCATGGTCAAGGCTGTGGGAAGATGTTAGGAGGTGTGTGAGAGCTGGATGTTAATCAGCTGTTCACACATGTGCTTTTGTAAGAAACAGAGTTCCTCCCCCTTAAGACCCAAACAGGTCTAGAAATTGTAGTACAGAAATATTTTATGAAGCTACCACTCTGGCTTCCCACAGGACAGTTTGTCAGCACATATATCATGTTCTTTCTCATTAAGCTATAGTTGCCTCAAATAGTGCCAGGAAGTAAGGAAAAGGCACTCTGTAAGGGCAAGAAGGATGATCAGAAGCCAGAGGGAAAAACACAAAAGTCAGAAAAATATAAATTACCATCTTAAAATATTAAAATACTATCTCAGACTCAGAATCCAATCCGAAATTAATGTTGTTCTGTTTTTATTGTATAAAGAGATAATGAATGCCTAGTATGCTTTAATTTTCTAATGCAACTTGTTGATTTCTGCTTCACAGCTACCTTAGAAATTGATGAGGACTATCCATTATTTCAGTCCATTTATAGAGTGACGGCCACAGATGAGGACTTCGCAAATGCTGATTGGCTGAATGTAGGTGGCGATCATTGTGCCAGATGCATTTATCACTTCAGCGTAAAGTGCAATCTTTTCAAAAAATTTTCAAGGACAGCTAATATAATTTGATAATTAAAGACTATATGAAGTTTACAACCACCAGGATGCAATACTCATGTTAATGTTGGAAATGGCATTTTTAGAAGAAGCTATTTTCTTGAGGCATACAGGAAAATTACGTGACTTCTAATTGAGGCAGAGGACTGGGAGGAAGATGTTAATGCTGAGGCAAAACTGGGGCTTTGCCTTTTGGAAGCTAATCAGAACTATTTCTCTTTCCGAGCTATTTCAATGACACATATGAATGTGATTATATATTTTTTGATGTTTCAGTATCCTAATTACTAAGTATTTAACCCTAAGAGACTCGCTTTTTCTCTTAATTGATTCATGGTTGTAAAGTCTCTTAGAGATTTGGCAAAACGTAAAGAACCTATAAAGTTTGTTTTGGAGACTTTAGCGATGCAATGGACTACAAAAGTCAGCATGCTTGCTCTGCAGCTGTTCTTTTTGAACATGTATTGAAATAGTTTACTACTTCTAATGTAGTAACTCACAGTATAAAGTAATGGAGCACCAAATGGCGGTGGGGTTGTCAGATGACTTGGGCTAAATATGGTTTCACCACCAACTAGTGCTGTAATACTGGGGAAGTCGCTTAATCCCCCTTGCATTTGATTTTCACAATTTTAAGAGATAATTTTTCCTTCCATTAACCTTCAGTGATAGATGTGCCGTTGTCAGTCAAAGTACTCAAAATCTCTGTGGGATACTCCAAAAATATTTTGTTGTGGACCAGCCAATATGAAATTGTTTAGAAACACAAGACCTATCCCATTACATGATGTCTTTTCAATAAATTTTTTAAAATGCTGTGGTCCAGCTGAAAGTAATTATTACCACTTGTGTCATTTTCAGAAACATAATAGGAACCAAACAGGTGATTGTTTTAAAATTCATTGTTTTGAGAAATAGTTCTATTTTTAGAGGCTAGAAATCATATCAGATTACAAAGAAGCACACAGAAGTAATTAAACTTTTCTTCAACGAAATTTTACCTCCTTCCAAACTAAATGGTTTTCAGATACTTTTGAGGCTATACTTACCTACTTTTATCTATTCTAAGAAGTGGCAACAAATAAATAAAATGAAAGATTAAGAGCATAAGATAAATTATAAACTGCATTAATATTTGAAATGGTAACACTTGAAATGGGTTTATACCATTATAATTATTTTGTTTCTTAAAAATGATAATGAGTTTATTTTGTATACTTTTAATGATAGTGATAGTGAGTTTATTCTGTACACTCTTTTAGCGTTGTATTAATTTGCAGAATTAAATTAATATAAAACAAATACTTAATAAAAATTAAGCTTTTGGCTGGGCACGGTGGCTCATGCCTGTAATCCCAGTACTTTTGGAGGCGGAGGCAGGCGGATCACAAGGTCAGAAGATCGAGACCATCCTGGCTAACACGGTGAAACCCCGTCTCCAATAAAAATACAAAAAATTAGCTGGGCGTGGTGGCAGGCACCTCTAGTCCCAGCTACTTGGGAAGCTGAGGCAGGAGAATGGCGTGAACCCGGGAGGCGGAGCTTGCAGTGAGCTGAGATCACACCACTGCACTCCAACTGGGGCAACAAAGCAAGGCTCCGTTTAAAAAAAAAAAATTAAGCTTTTAACAACTTATCTTAGAAAACTGTAAAGGGTTGTTCAGTTCTGTTTAAAAAATAGCAAATATTTTGATTATGTTCATAGGCTAAACAACTATATTGTTTTTCCTTTATTCTGAAAAAGATGTCAGTGGTTCTAATACTAGTAGATCATAAAGAAAAACTGAAATTAATCAGTGTGAAAATAGATAACTTTCTATATATTTGCCCCAGTATCGTGTCTTAATGATCTTCCATGCCTTCTCATTTATTCAGTCTTGAGTAATGCATATTTTATTTTTCTAGTACACCATTGAGACACAGTTACTGAACCAAAGAAAGGAGCAAACTCTTTTGGAGTGGATCCTATAAGTGGTATTGTTAGTGTAAGAGGTGAAGATCCCCTGGATTTTGATGCTGGATATCATGTAATTAAAATGTGTATTTATTTTTCCATGCAGAATGAAACAGAATTTGTATCACTTTGAGTTCTTCATGAAAAATTAGACACCTTGTTATTTTGAAGGAAGATTAATATTTTGTGTCATTCATTTGTAAAGATTTGTGCAGTTAACCAAAAGCCTACATTCAATCTTTATGGTTACTGGAAATATAGAGATTATGTCTTAACATTTTAGTTCTACCAAAAAAAGTTTATGAAAAAAAAAATTAAGTGTCATTTTAATCTGGGAAAACCAAATCAGTAAATCATTACAATTTAAATCTTTCTGAACATCAAAGAAATGAAAGAAACTTAAATCAGTCAAGTTTTCATGTTGAAACTATTATGATTCATACACCCTACCCCACTTAGAGTGTTAACTCACTTAAGTAGCCAAGGTAAGATTGGGCATAAACCTTACAGGTGAATTTGAAACTAACATGGTAAGAAAGAACAGTATATGATATTTACATGAGAAATATAATTTAAGGAAAGTATTCAGGGATGATTTTTCTGAGTGGAAAATGAATGATATGTAACTATGAACAACTGACTGGAAAGAAACCAGCTACTGGAGATAGTCTGTCCACATAGACATGAAGTGGGTAGTTCGATAAATAAAGGTTGGTATTATTATGATCATAAAATAATGTTTTACAACATTGTAAAAAAAAATTTCTATTTTCAGAAGTGTCTTCAAATTTACTATTCTATTGAAATAGTAAATTGAGAAAATAGGTAATTGAGAAAATAGGAAGAAGGGGAAAATGCAAGAGATTAGAGTAAAAATAGAGAATTTGCTGCTGATAATTCGAGGGAAGAGATAATAGTAGAAAATCTAACTTTCTGGCCTGAAAAAACATAAGAAAGTCAATGAATTCTATTTAAATTTCAATTTAATGTGTTGTATGTCAGAGGATGGTGGAGAGGCCAATGATACATACCTTTTAAGCAGCTTGAGTATTAGGACTACAATATGAGATATGTTAGGTGGAAGATAAATGAACATCATGCATATAAACAGTTCAGTTCCACATCTCTGATTCTTCCTGGGCCTCTTCACTTCCTGCCTTGACCAACATTCAACTTATCTCCTACTAAGTCCTTTAAGATCACTTTCATCTTTCCACTGCATAATTGATCGATTCATTATATGACATCCGACATGTAATTACCTATCCAAGGGACTGAAGTTTGGTACAATCATTGTCAGCCCTTTCCTCAGCATGGAGTCTTATACACTGTAGAGTTTTATTGAATATCTGCTCAAAAAGGGTTTTTAGTGACTACTTACTGCCTCAGCTGTGTTTGGTTTTTGTTTTTGTTTTCAAAAGGGCATTTCCTGATATGAGTAAATGGTTTCTAAGGGGTGAGATGGGTGACAGGCTGAGGAGAAGAATATTCAATGTTTGATGACATTCTCAACTGTTCAGAAATTCCTTGTGTCATAGATCCCAAAGAGTAGCCCATCTTCCTATTTCTAGGGTTTAGCATCAAACAGCTTGCTTTATCAATAATTTCAGTGCGCTGGATGAGGCATATAACCAAGCTACACAGACTTTTGAGTGAAATTTAATGGCATATGAAATGAAGCAACTTACAATGAATCTAAGAAAGATAAGTAAATGCAAGTAAGAAATCACTTGTATTTCTTTTAACTAATGAGAAGAAAAATAAGAATCTAGTTGGAGAAAACAAAACAAAAACCTAACAGGATGCATATTGTGAAAGTATATATATATTACAAAGTAGCATTTTGTAAAGTTTTAAGAAACTCTTTTCCAGGTTTTCCACCTTGTACTGAAAGCAACAGATACAACAGGTCTGTTCTGTAAAGGGACACTAATTATCTTGATTAGAAACATAAATGATGAGAAGCCTCAATTTGAGTAAGCATATTTATTTCAAGGTATATATATAGGAGAATGGTTAAAATAAACTTTTCACATATACAGTCGGCCATTGGTGTCTGTGGGGCATGCATTCCAGGACTCCCCTGAATACCAAAAGCTATGGATGCTCAAGAATCTTTTATAATGCTGTATTATTTTCTTTTTCTCTTCTTTTTTTTTTAGACAGTCTCACTCTGTCGCCCAGGCTGGAGTGCAGTGACGCAATCTTGGCTTACTGCAACCTCCACCTCCTGGGTTCAAGGGTTCAAGCAATTGCCTCAGCCTCCTGAGTGGAGTACCTGGGACTACAGGTGTGCGCCACCATGCCCAGCTAATTTTTGTATTTTTAGTAGAGATGGGGTTTCACCATGTTGGCCAGGCTGGTCTTGAACTCCTGACCTCAAATGATCCAATCCACCCACCTTGGCCTCCCAAAGTGCTGGGATTACAGGTGTGAGCCATCATGCCAGTAGTTTTATTTTCATATAACCTATGCACATCCTCTTGTATACTTTAAATCATCTCTATATTACTCATAATACCTAATATAGTATAAATGCTGTGTAAGTAGTTGTTATACTGTATTTAGGGAATATTTTTGTCCCCATGGTTGGTTAAATCTATGAATATAAAACCCATGGATACCAAGGATGACTGTGTTATAAATAATGATAATAAAGATTATGTAGCTACACAAAAATTTTTTTTGATGTTGTTGAAATATATGACTATGTATCAATGATTAAGGTATACACTGATAATAGGTAAAATATGTATTAGAAAATACTGGAAAGCAAATTTAGAAGTTACCAACTTTGTAATATGGTAAAAGATCTTGGTGTATATTCTTTTCCTTTCCTGAAGATTATTCATAGTTGCTATGTTGCTTTTTAATAATTACATTAATTTTAAATAAAAAGAAAGGTAGACCTTAAGCTTACAGTCTTTAATTTAAAATATTTTACTTTCATATTCTGGAAGTATAGTTGTAGCATTCAAAACTGTTTGCAGATAATGAACGCAATGAATATTAGATGTTTTTCTATACTTCAAAATGTAGTAATGAAATGTATTACTGCAATCTAAGAGGAATCAAATACTTCTTAGATTATGAAAGAGAAAAAGAAAAATAGTTTTCAAGTTACTTTCCTTATATCACTAAGTTATATCTCTACAGACGACTAAGGAGAATAATTCATTGTTTGATTCCCCAATTCATTTTAAGTTATATTATCTGAACAACTTAAGGTAATTTGGAGCTTAGTTTATCCTTTATTTGTATGAATCACTTTCCTGACTGTGTTTGTAGTAGAGTCTCCATCAACTTTTTGGAAAAATTTTCTGCTGCCTTCATGTCTTCAATAAGCATGAACTTACTGATTTTACTTTTTAGTAGAATTTAATGATAGATATTATAAACAATACAAAAATTATCAAAATACTGCCCTCAACTACCTTTTTCCATCTCTCAAGTGATATTGCACGTTAAGTAACAATTAATGAAGAGAAATATTTAATGTGGTCCAGAATATAAATATTATAATTTACATTATATTATAGCACAAACGAGAAAACACTCTGTAGAGAAGAAACCACATTAGATTACTGCGATCAAGAAGGTTGCTCAAGGGATGGCATCACTCACTTTTCCTTTGAATTTACATTCCTTTGAGGACTTCCTTGAACCTCTCTTCTATCCCCAGAATTAGTTTTCTCTCTTTTTTAAGTTTGCAGCAAATGACAGCATCTATTACCTAGTATTATAGCTGTTTATCCTTGTGTTTCCCGTTAGCAGTGAGATCTGAACAAGGGCTAACACTTAGTCATATGTGCATTAACTGGAGTGACACATGGTAGGTTATCAATAAATGTCTGATGCCTAAATGAAAGGCTGAATAAGAACTAAATGTAACTTTCAGAAATGTTTTGGAAATTGATCAAGGACTTTTACATACAACTTGAAGAGGTTAAGCAATATATTTACAAGAACTTTCTGGAAACTTGCCCTAGTAGGTGGTGACTTTGGACAGAATTTCATCATATCAGATAACAAGATGCAAACGAATATATTTAGTCCTTTATGTTCAGTTGCCAATTATTCCATGCATTGAATATCTGGAATAATGGAGGTGCACTGTTCCAATTGTTTTTCATTTTCCATCTCTTTTATGCCATGTCTTTGACATGCATAGTGCTAGAGACTATGTGATTAAAAAATAATGCTTTTGCAAAAAGCTAAATAACTTGGTGCCACAAATGGATTTGTTCAACATTTGAATAGCTTTGGGACTTGTTAAATTCTTGACAAGAGAAAGGTGATATGATAAATCCAAAAGATTATTTCCAGGTTATTGTAACTTGGCAATTATGTGTGTAAGAATTCTCAAATTTGCATCCTCAAAATTTTTTATTGCCATTTTTTCTTAAGGCCATTTCCTTTGGATTCTATTAATGTGACTGAGAAGAAATCTGTTGGAGAAATTATAGCAAGAGTAAAAGCAACAGATCGAGATGAAGATAGCAGTATCATTTATTCCTTTAAGACTCAGCAGAAAATGTTTGGTTTGGTCCCCTGTAAGTTTTAAATAAATACTTTTAACCTACGTTGGCTAAACATTCACTATCTAATCTCTACACTTCCATTAGATCTTAGGCTGGTAAAACTGCCCTTTCAAAATAAAATTAAATATGAAGAATAAAACATTCCCCAAACATGTGGTATTTGACAGTTGCTGTTTTCCTGTTTCTGAAAATGACATTCTTGTGAAATAATGGGTGATGTAATACCTTGCCTTTATAACTGGCTATCATTTTTCGGAGGCACTCAATACAAATGCTCTGTGCATCCTTATAAATTATAGGATGAAATGTCATGTCTATCTTTTCAATTTGATCTGAGAAAATTGGGACTTTTCCAGAATGACTAGGTTTTGGATATTTGTTAGGAACAGATTTCTGCCTGTGTGAATAGGATTGCTGTTCTGAAATATTTCTCTCTTATGGGTTGTCACACTAGCGGGTTTTATCAATCAGGGTACAACCAGAGAAAAATAACCACTAAGAGTACACTGTAGGCTGGGCGCAGTGGCTCATGCCTGTCATCCCAGCATTTTGGTAGGCCGAGCGGGTGGATCACGAGGTCAAGAAATTGAGACCATCCTGGCCAACATGATGAAACCCCGTCTGTACTAAAAACACAAAAATTAGCTGGGCGTGGTGGTGGGCACCTGTAGTCCCAGCTACTCAGGAGACTGAGACAAAAGAATCACTTGAACCCGGAAGGTGGAGGTTGCAGTGAGCCGAGATTGCACCACTGCACTCCAGCCTGGGTGACAGAATGAGACTTCATCTCATAGAAAAAAGAAAAAAAAAAAAAAGTACACTGTAGCAGTGAGTTAAGTAGTCTCTGTAAGACTTTGTGTTTGATGCTGAAGCTTTCACCCCTCAAGCAGGAAGTAAGGAAGAGAAGATGCATACAAAGTTGGGGAGGTTAAGGGTAGTCTGGAACACACAAGCATGTGCTGGGCCCCATAAGAATGAATTGAAACCCATGTTAGTTCTTTGTGCTTCTGGCCTTGCTTGTGTGGGTGTTCTGAAGAAACTGAGCCTTTCATCACAGGACTGAGTATACAGACCTGTTCTAGGAGTCAGAGAAGCTGAAAGAAGATCCAGCAGTAGGTCAAGCAGTTTCAGATTTAGCTGAAGCTAGTTCACACCAACAATAACACAGCAGATCAACAAAAACATGCATAACAAACAAAATGGCTGCTGCTACCCTTCTACCCTCCAAGTTGGCCAAGAATTTCCCTGTGTCTCACCAAACTGACACATACACACACACAATAGAATTCTGAGAAATACAGTTTGGCTTAGCAAATGTGGCACATTACAAAGCCATCATACTAATCATTCAATATTTGAGATAATTTATTTGAATCCTGAAAGTTGTTGGCAACTTATGCATTTAACTTCAAGATCCAAATACCAGTGGGAGAAGAAGTCCATTATTAAATAATGATGTACTAGCTAGAGAAAATTTAGAAGAGATTCCATAAGGCCTTGTGGAAATTATGAAGATATTCAGGATAGGGTCAAGGTAGAAGATTTTTGAACAAGAAAGAAGAAATTCTGGGAGGGAAGATAGGTGATGGTACCAGAAATAAAGAGCCACTTCTGTTGCTGCCTTTTTTTTTTTTTTTTTTTATAAGTTTGACATTTGAGCTCATTTTTCATTTTTGTACACAATAAGATTGAGTTAAGATAGAAGGCAGAAGCAATGAATGATTAAGATTTTAATATGGTTTGACGAATTTTTCAGGCTCAAAAACAGCATTTATTGTTGTAATTAAAGTAAAATATTCTGGTTTATGTTTGATATTTTTTAAGTAGGGATGCTATCTATGCTTAATAAATGAATGATAATTTAGAAACTTGAAAAATGTGCAACCATTTTTAATATTTATATTTACAATGTAAACATAAACGAAGCTTTTTATTTTATTTTTATTTATTTATTTATTTTTTGGAGACGGAGTCTCGCTCTGTCGCCCAGGCTGGAGTGCTGTGGCCGGATCTCAACTCACTGCAAGCTCCGCCTCCCGGGTTTACGCCATTCTCCTGCCTCAGCCTCCCAAGTAGCTGGGACTACAGGCGCCCGCGCCTCGCCCGGCTAGTTTTTTGTATTTTTTTTTTTTAGTAGAGACGGGGTTTCACCGTGTTAGCCAGGATGGTCTCGATCTCCTGACCTCGTGATCCACCCATCTCGGCCTCCCAAAGTGCTGGGATTACAGGCTTGAGCCACCGCGCCCGGGCTATTTTATTTTATTTTTTGAGACAGAATCTCGCTCTGTCACTCAGGCTGGAGTGCAGTGGTGCAATCTTGGCTCACTGCAACCTCCGCCTCCCGGTTCAAGCAATTCTCTTGCCTCAGTCTCCCAAGTAACTGGGACTATAGGCATGTGCCACCATGCCCTGCTAATTTTTGTATTTTTAGTACAGATGGGGTTTCACCATGTTGGTCAGGCTGGTCTTGAACTCCTGACCTCATGATCTGCCCGCCTTAGCCTCCCAAGGTGCTGGGATTACAGGTGTGAGCCACCTCACCCAACAGAAGCTTTTAAGAAAGTATTTCCAATGGACATAGAATTGCTAAATATTGCTTTTCTCGTGTATGAAAAAAGTATACTGTTAAGTGAATTAAAACATCATTAATATGAATAAGTTAACATAGACTTAATTATCAAGTTTGGTCATTTTTCTTCATTTTATTTATTTTTTATTAGCCACAGGAACAATCACTCTTCTTCAGCCTTTGAATCTTGACAACCCAAGTAACTCCAAAATCTACTCTTTGGAAATTGAGGCAACAGATAATGGGAATAATACCAGCAGCTATATGTTTACAGTTTTTATGGAGAATGTAGATGATCCTATTTCCTGTGATCCAAGTTTTTCTACAGGAGCAGGTATAATACAAGTCAATTTTATTGATAAAATTCATGAGACAATAATAAAATTTAAAAATATAACTTGGAATTATAGTTTAAGCTTTCTAGTTTTATAAATGGGAAGTAAATAAAAGCAAATAAAGTGAGAGACATAGCATGTTCCTACAAAGAAAAAAAATAAAGTTACTATAATTCAAATTTGAATTCAAATTATCATTATTTCTGTGTGTGGTAGATAGGGATAGGAGTAATGACAAAATTATTCTGAGTGTATCTGTAACATATGGATTGATATGTAGGCTCACAATTTATCAAACACATAAAAAATCTAAACAGTAAAATATAATTTTCACCTACTAAATTGGCCAAAATATGAAAATAATAGGAAAAAATTCAGCATTGGCTAGGATATACAGAAATTAAGTGGGATTTTAGAATAACCACCTAGAATACTATTTCATAAACAGTTATTTTAAAAATGATTATAATCTGTACCTGAGTATTTCTCCCTGAATTCTTCTTTAGAGACATATTGGAGATATAATCAAGATTTATGTTCAAAGTTTGTAATAGTATAAGGTTTGAAATAACCAAAATGTCTAAGAATAAGAAATTGATTAAAAGACACTATGTCCATTTGATGAATTGCTATCTAACCATTAAAGATTATCTTCAAAAAATAATAATCATGAAATGATACATGATAACAAACTATAAACGCATTTCCTTTAATTTGGTGTATACAATAATGTATATACCACATATAAATAATTATAAACACATATACCATTTGTATATAATCATTATTTATTTTGGTATGATTATAGTTATTCTTTTCCAAGATTTTAGTAAACATGCTCCACTATTAATTTTTAATGTTTCTTAAATTAAAAATTCTACCTGTATTTATAAAATTTCAGCCTCTTAAGTGTCATCATTACTCCTAGTAGTATGTAGTTATTTCATCTGCTATACTTGCCTCCAAAAATACTTGCTTAAAATAAGTTTTCAGTTGTACAAACTATAATAGATTTAAAGTAATATATAGAGGTAGCTTTCAGTATGATTACAAAAGACATAGTCCTGAAAAGTTTGATAAATTAAGTTTATGTAAATCAAATTTTATTCTTTTACTTACCTCATAAAAGAAAGCATGCATCATCTATTGGAATCAGTGTGTCTTTGTGTATAAAATGATAAAATATGCTATTATACTTTGTGTCAAACCAATCATAACCTCATATACTGTTCCCTAACCTCACTCTTATGTGTATTTGTGTTTTTCATGAGGACCTAAAAACACAATCATTAAAACATTTGAATATACTTGAGACCTTGCACATGATTGGATCTCAGAAAACAGATTGGCTTGATTTAATTTTGGCTGGTTCCACTGGATCTCAACAATTATATCTGCTCTATTAGTTAGTCTTTTCATTTCTTTCTCTCCATTTATTTCTAACTTTATTTGCTCATCTACCATAAAGACTTTACTCCTTCTACCTTCTTTGTTTTACTGCTTTTCCTTCTCTATTTCTATTAAAAGAAACTACCCAACTAATTGGGAGGCAATAAGACAAAAAAGAAGTTGAGGGCAAGTGGAACAAGGCAAACTTCATTAAAATAGTCTCTTTTTTGTTTTGTTTTTCCTGGATGCCCATTCATTGCTGCTCTATCTATGTCTTACCACCAGAATTATCTCTTCTCAATCTTCAGAAACATCATCTTTTTGGAAACCCAAAAGTTCCAAAACGCACAACACACAGATTTCTTACTTTGAATCAGAACATATCTTCTGATATACATAATAATAAACTTATCTAAAAATAGAAGTTTATATTAAAGAAATTTGTTCACAGAAAATAAATTTAACCAAGAAAAGTCTCCTAGGTGAGCCTTGGCAATGTACCAATGAATGGGTTTGGTGTTTGTGAAGATATGATCTTTTGGACCACTTTGAAACAATTTAGTTGATGTTCTTTGTAATTTCCTTGCAGTCTTCCAAAATTATAGTAAACTTTAAAAAGATACACATGGATCTCAAGAAGGTCATTTTGACCCGATTTCTACCACAAGTTTGGCTAAACCAGCATAAACTGCTAGGGAAGCATCAAGATTGGGATGTCTTTCTCTTCCATCATCTGGACTGTGGGTCTTGGGACATAAGAGAAGAGAGGACACGAAGTCACTTTCTGTTTAAAGTAGGGAAACTCTGTGGGTCTCTGTGACCAACAATTACCAAAGAAAAGACATTGCCATGATTTTCAAGCTGCTGATTTGGCACACACATATTCAAATCATTTACTGGGTTTAATTATCCAGTTGCTATAATTAACCAGAACAAATCACTAAATTAGAGAATCTGCCTACATGTGTTCAGTTTGAAACAAAGGTTCAAAATAAGCAACTCCTAGTCACACCAATCCTTTCTAAGGATATTATTCTATAATATTATATTATTCTATAATATTATATTATTCTATAATATCCTTAGAAAGTCAAACAATATGAGACCTTTACAGGACTACCCAGACTAGATTGTGATACAATATTCACTGGATTTGGTATCCAAGATTCAGCTGCACAGTAAACAGTAAGCCTTTTTTCTTTTAAAAGAAGTATTTGTAGAATCACGTAACAGGTAAAGAAACTCTCAGTAGTCTAAATGTGCATTTATGTTATTTGATTTTGGGATTACACAGATTCATGGTAACATTGGAAGGAGGATGGGGGCTGTGGTTGGAAAAAGGCAAGTAGCATTTGTTGAGCATATGCGAGATGTGTTATGTATAGTATTTTAATCTCCAGAACTACTCTAAGATTGGAGATGTACTTTATCCCCATGGTACAGGTGAGAATAGTGATGGAGCAAGAATTCAAGTGCATTTCTTCTTGTCTTCACAGGCTGTGCTCTATTTTTTTGTACATGATTGTGAAAGGAGACAAAAAGCTTCAATATCCCAATATAAAATAATAAAAGTAGAAATCGTATCTTAGTGACCATTGACTTTGAGCAATTATATCCCATTCCATATAGTAGCCCAAAGTTCAAATGCAGGAATATGAACCTGAATTATGTAGCTCTTTTAAATGTTGATGTTAATGGGAGTAAGTATTTGTAGGGGTTTTTGTTTCTCTGAAACAAATATGAAGAAGACCGTTTTAAGGAAAATACAGCATGGTAATTTATGGTACCATCATGAAGCAAGAAGTGAAAGAAAGACATTTGAATTTAAATTATTGTTTATGATTGTGTAATTGTATAGGTGTTTCAGTGTCTGTTCCTGAAAATATTCCTGCATCTACTTTTATATATATGATTCTTTCAAGAGATCCAGATCTAGGACAGGAAGTTGAAGTAAGTTTTTTTTTAATTTTCATCTCTTTATTTTTGCCCAACTTGGATGAAAAAAAAAAAAAACCCAAAAGAGTGCTCAATTTTTAATGTACAAAATATTATCTTGCCAGGCTGTTAATTAAAGTGTTCTTCATATGTATGGTAGTCACTGAAGTGAGAAAGGAGACTTAAACCTTTCAATGTAGTAACATAGAATTAAAATGCTCTGGCTTTAAAATGAAAGCAACAGATATCAAGTGGTCTGAAAGCATTGTGAAAAACTGGAGCTTACATCTATTGGCATTTATCTGATGACATTTATGAGCATAAATAGAATGTTCTTTCATTGTTCATTGCCTTTTATTCATCCCAATCAGGCATATTTTCTTTACTATACATACAATGTGAGTAAAGGATATTTTAGGTCTTCATATTAATTCTGGTTTTAGCAATAATTCATAAAGAGGAGAGAATAAATTTTAGATGATAAAATTGTTACAGCTTAAGTGGGGGTAAAGAAGAAATTTAAGGTTATTCATCACTGTATACTTTCTCAGAAATTTTTCTGGTATACATATGACCTATAATCTAACTATATTTGTAAGAAAAAAATTGTTTATTGATGGTGCAATATATCATAAATCTGATTAATACACTGCAATACTCTGCCCTAAATTTAGTGAGTCAAATTCTCCATAGAAGAGACTAACTTTTTTTCTGTTTGTTCATGCTTGCTATAGTGATACACTTACAAATATCGCTTGGGAATATGGTTGAAACTAAAAAGTTTGGGAGAAAGCTCTGTGGATAATTTAGTCTATATATAATTTTTCTGGTTACCTGATTATAATGAGATATTGATTAATACACTTGATTACATTTTTTCCTCATGTGAATTTCAGACTGAGGATAGACGACAACACAGAAACAATGTAATTCCTGGTATACCAGGCTCAGCTCATCTATTTGTGTGAATGTGTTAGTGTGTGTGTTGGGAGGATAGAGTCGGGATATTGGGGTATGTGGATGTGTGCATTTAAATTACAATATGTCCATATGTGTGGTGGATGGGTGTCTACAATAGTATCAGTTATATTTGTGTGTCTACGTGCGTAGCTTCCATTACCAAAAATTAATGTAATATCTGGATTTTATTGTAAAAGTCATTAGGAAAGAGAAAACAAAAATTTGGAAAATGATGATTAACCATAATGGGAAAAACAAAGAAATTATTTTCATAAGGATATTTAAGAGGATTTTAGTCTAATATAAGCCAACTTTGGTTGTTCACTTACAGGCAAATGAAAGATGGTTAATATGATCATCAAAATGGCTATTATGTATTTTTTGGAAATGGCATTGGGTATCAGATCTCCCGGGTTTTATTGGGTTTTTTTTATGGGCTGGAATCTGGATATAAGTGTTTATAGTATAATTTCTTTATGAAATCCTTTTCAAAATCTTTAATATTTGTTTTGATAACAATGGAGAGAAACATGCCGATGCCCATAAAAGTAATAGCTTTGTGCAAGGCAATATTTTATTTTTGCCATACAGAAAATCAATTCAGAGATGAAATCAAATGGCTTTTTCCAAATAATTCAGTGCCTTCTTTAGATATACTTCCTCCTTTAGATATCCTCTTTTAGATATATTCAAGAGGGAGCAGCTTTTTTTTTATTGGAAAAATTGATAAATGCAACACTTGAAAGTAAACTATGAAATTATTGAAAGCTATTCACCAAAAATGCTCTAATATTTTAGTATAAAATGCCTTGGAAAAAATACAACTAAAATGTGAAAGAATATGTAGATTATTTTTGAAGTCTGGAACTGAAAGTGAGTTCAGATTTTAATTTATAGGCACTGTCTTCACAAAATTTATTTTGGTTTACACCTTGCCAAATCATTTCATCAAAGCTGTCAGTTCAGGATTCATGCTTAATAATGTATTAACCATGTTTGTGTGTGCAACAGTTATTTTTAATATTAAATTCTTCAGTTAATGCCACTGCCTACTTTGCTTTGGATTCATGTAATGGTGTCATTTCTAAAACCACTGAACCTCTTTTGGACTATGAAACAAATCCTAAGGTGAGACTAAATATAAAACAATGAATACCTTTAAATACCCTTCAATAAAATAATTTTTAAAAACTTATCTAAGTTGAAATAAAAAGTTATCAAATTTATATAATTGCATTTTCATAGTCACCCAGATCAAGCAGAAATTCCTTTTAAAAGAAAAGAAATTTAGGCGCTTATGTGATTCATTATGTGTACTTTTTCATTAGACCTTAGTTAAATATCATTTCAATCGTTGTGTGTGTTTCTGTGGGTGTGTATAAAAGTTGGAGAAGGGATTGTCTCCATATTCAACAGCATGGAACAGAGGCAATGTTCTGGGTAATTAACTAAAAGTACACTTCTTTAGTCTTGAATTATCTGAAAAAGTGCCTCTCTCTTTGGCTTTATGTGATTGTAGAGACCTGGTGTGGCCTTTTTTCCCTGCAATGTCCTGATCAAATTTGAAATTTGCGAATAATTGGAAAGAAGAGTGAGGTATAAGGAGAAGAAAACACGTAACGTATCATTTTTTCTTACCAAATCATCCTGGAAAATGAGACCATTTAAATTTCAAATGTTTTCCAGTTTCTTTAAGCAATTCTGGACATTTCCAGTAGTAGACTTATCAGGCTATTGTTGTTGTTGTGTTTTTTATTTGTTTGTTTGTTTAACATCATCTTAACTAAAACATGACTTTCTAAACTGCAAATATTTTGACCAAAACTTATCTCACTATGTGAGAGTTAAAGAAGTGAAAGCAACAGCTATTTTTCCAGGATATTTGGCTAGTTGCTTGTAAGAATACTTTTCACCCTGGTATTATAGGATCGTTTCTCGTATAGTCAATTTTGCTGTTTTCCATTCACTCCTAAACAAATTGCCTTTTTTCTTTTTGTTTCTTTGTTCTCTCATACAAAGTTCAGGATGAACTTTATTTAGAAGGTGCATATTGACATTTTGATTTTATTTATTTATTTTTATGTATTTATTTTGGGATGGAGTTTCACTCTTGTTGCCCAGGCTGGAGTGCAATGGGGCAATCTCTGCTTACTGCAACCTCTGCCCCCCAGGTTCAAGTGATTCTCCTGTCTCAGCCTCCCGAGTTAGTGGGATTATAGGCACCTGCCATCAGGCATGGCTAATTTTGTAGAGACAGGGTTTCGCCATGTTGGTCAGGCTGGTCTCAAACTCCTGACCACAGGTGATCCACCCACCTCAGCCTCCCAATGTGCCGTGATTATAGGTGTGAGCCACCGTGCCCAGCCAACATTTTGATTTTAATTGTACTTAATTCGTAAATTATACTAGAGAGAATTGACATTTTTATCATCATAAACCTAGCAAATTCATGTATTTAACAATTTTATTTGAATCCTTCAATAACATTTTGTATTTTCTCTATAAAGTTCTTACACATCATATGTTTAACATTCCTTGAGTTTTATTGCAAATACTTGTTTTCTAATTGTTATTTGTGGTTTTATAGAAAACTATTCATCTTGTATCTTACTCTTAAAAACAGCAAACTTGCTAAAATTTTACATTGATTCTAATAATTTTGAAGTGATCTTTTATTTTTCTGTGTTAACATTCATAAAATATCTGTGGAAAATTGCAGTTGTTCCTTTCTCTCTAATCTTTATAAAATTTTATTTATATTATCTATCTTATTTTTCTGATGAGGACTTCCAGAACAACGTTTCTTAGAAATGGTAATAGCAGGCATCTTTATCTTGTCATGATTTTAACAGACATTGTTTAATTGTTTCAAACAACAGTGATTTTTACAGTAGAATTTTGGTGGGTAATCTTCCTTAAGTAAAGAATTTTTTTTTTTTTATTCGTAGTTTGTTTAGAGGTTTTATCAGAAATTCGATGTTGTCTTTTATAATTTTTCTTCATCTACTCAGATGATTATATTGCTTATTTTCCCTTAATTTATCAATGTTTTGAGATACTTTAATACATTTTTTTTATTTTTATAGCATCCTTATGTTCTGACCTGTAACCAATCCCATATGAGATAGTCTTCAATATATAATGCTGAATTCAATTTACCAATCATTTAATTTTGATATTTGAGTCCTGATTTTTTACCTCTTCTCTGACTAAAGTTCATGGTGCTTTTTTAAAACTTATTTATTTCTTTGCTCCCCATCCATGAAGTCACCTTTAGAAGGTATACAAAATCTATTTGGACAGTTGAGAAATTGTCTGCTGGGCCTCAATAGGGCATCACTGGCCTCAGCAAGCTTACATGTTAATTTCATGCCTTGACAATTCTCGCACCAAATATGTATGTATTGGTAGTATAATTAGTATAATCTTGATTACGAATTTCTTTCTGAACCCACGTGTGTGTGTGTGTCCCTCATATAATTTTATTTCAGTGGTATCCTAGAAGGATTGTGGCAAATTGTTTTACACTTACAACAACCTCTTCTAAAAGCAAACAAAAGCAAATGTTGTCTGGTAAAATTTCACCGTTTTTTTTTTTTTTTTTTTTTTTTTTTTGGTTTACACATCAGCCTTCCCCACTAAAATGTGACTTCACCCATGGTAAGATTATTTATAATTCAGATCTTTTCTCTACTATTCTGCACAGTGCATCAGTAGTGGCCAAGAAGTATTTCTTCAATAAAAGCATGAACTCTAGCTACCAATTTTAAGTGCTTTGTAAAATGTAAAACACCAAGAAACAATAAATTCATTGGTTCAAAAACTTTGTATTTAATACCTTCTGTATGCAAAATGCTGTGTTTATACTCTTATCCCAACTACTACGCCACCACACACTTCATTTTTCTCCCATACTTTTTTCAAAACAAGCAATTTATACATTTTTCTCCTACTATTTTACTGAACAAATAGTTAATACATTTTTTTTTCTGGACAACACTTTAATTAAATGGTAATATGTTGTTGGTTGTGCCAGATTTTAGTTAAATATTCCTTGTGATCTTCAGACTTTTTTTCAGCTATTTAAAATATACGCAAAAGGTCGGCAAAGCCTGAGTCCTGTCGTCTCGCCTTCCTCCCATATAGCATGAGCTTCATCACTCCCTCCACCTTCTCTACCAACTACGGGTCCCTGGGCTCTGTCCAGGCGCCCAGCTACAGCGCCCGGCCGGTCAGCAGCGCGGCCAGTGTCTATGCAGGCGCCGGGGGCTCTCGTTCCCGGATCTCCGCGTCCTGCTCCACCAGCTTCCAGGGTGGCATGGGGTCCGGGGGCCTGGCCTCAGGGATGGCCGGGGGTCTGGCAGGAATGGGAGGCATCCAGAACAAGAAGGAGACCATGCAAAGCCTGAAGGACCGCCTGGCCTCTTACCTGGACAGAGTGAGGAGCCTGGAGACCGAGAACCGGAGGCTGGAGAGCAAAATCCGGGAGCATTTGGAGAAGAAGGGACCCCAGGTCAGAGACTGGAGCCATTACTTTAAGATCATCGAGGACCTGAGGGCTCAGATCTTCGCAAATACTGTGGACAATGCCCGCATCGTTCTGCAGATTGACAATGCCCGTCTTGCTGCTGATGACTTTAGAGTCAAGTATGAGACAGAGCTGGCCATGCGCCAGTCTGTGGAGAACGACATCCATGGGCTCCACAAGGTCATTGATGACACCAATGTCACTCGACTGCAGCTGGAGACAGAGATCCAGGCTCTCAAGGAGGAGCTGCTCTTCATGAAGAAGAACCATGAGGAGGAAGTAAAAGGCCTACAAGCCCAGATTGCCAGCTCTGGGTTGACCGTGGAGGTAGATGCCCCCAAATCTCAGGACTTCGCCGAGATCATGGCAGACATCCGGGCCCAATATGCCGAGCTGGCTCGGAAGAACCGAGAGGAGCTAGACAAGTACTGGTCTCAGCAGATTGAGGAGAGCACCACAGTGTCTGCCGAGGTTGGAGCTGCTGAGACGACGCTCACAGAGCTGAGACGTACAGTCCAGTCCTTGGAGATCGACCTGGACTCCATGAGAAATCTGAAGGCCAGCTTGGAGAACAGCCTGAGGGAGGTGGAGGCCCGCTACGCCCTACAGATGGAGCAGCTCAATGGGATCCTGCTGCACCTGGAGTCAGAGCTGGCACAGACCCGGGCAGAGGGACAGCGACAGGCCCGGGAGTATGAGGCCCTGCTGAACATCAAGGTCAAGCTGGAAGCTGAGATCGCCACCTACTGCCGCCTGCTGGAAGATGGCGAGGAATTCAATCTTGGTGATGCCTGGGACAGCAGCAACTCCATGCAAACCATCCAAAAGACCACCACCTGCCGGATAGTGGATGGCAAAGTGGTGTCTGAGACCAATGACACCAAAGTTCTAAGGCATTAAGCCAGCAGAAGCATTTGGGGAGCAGGAGGCCAATAAAAAGTTCAGAGTTCAAAATAAATAAATAAATAAATAAATAAAATAAAATATACGCAAAATAGAAGTTTCAATAATGTATAATCTCATAGGATTAAATATAATTTGGAGTTATTTTTCTTTATAAATATCTGCTTATTGGCCATAGAATTACATTTAATAAAACAAAATTAAAATCATTTGACTTCATCACACTTATTCGTGATTACCTTGTTAGACCACATTTCTTCATTATTTGAGGCATTGTAATATCATCTCTTCAAATGAAGCGTTAGATTTTTTAAGGGTTCTAAAGTATTTGTGTTCTTTCTAATTTTTCCAAAAGTAAGATAGTTCTTTAGTTGCACGGATTAGTTTTTCCTAAACAATAAAACTTACTCTTTTATTTTGGTACTTCTACAAATTTAAATCTGATATGTATGCCCAAAACGAACATTGGAAAATATGATATAAGTTACATGAAAATTAGAAGCATAATTGCAGAAATCTGTACAAAGGTACAAAAGATACTCTTTTTGACAAATGGCCTTATAGTGTTTGGGGAGTGGGTCTACATTCTTATGCTTCCAATTTTCTAAAGTGTTTTTCAATTTTATTTTTAAAGTATTTTTTATGTAAAGGGAAATTAATTGCATTTTTTTTTTTTTTTTTTTTTTTTTTTTTGAGATGGAGTTTCACTCTTTATTGCCCAGGCTGGAGTGCAGTGGCGTGATCTCGGCTCACTGCAACTTCTGCCTCCCAGATTCAAGTGATTCTCCTATCTCAGCCTCCTGAGGAGCTGGTACTACAGTCACCCACCACCACACCTGGCTAATTTTTGTATTTTTAGTAGAGACGGGGTTTCACCATGTTGGCCAGTCTGTTCTCGAACTCCTGACCCCCGGTGATCTGCCCGCCTCAGCTTCCCAAAGTGCTGGGATTACAGGCATGAGCCACTGCACCCGGCCAAAACTGCATATTTTAAGCACTTTATAAAAACCCACATTCTATCTTCTCTTATTTATTTTAGCATTTCCATTTAGTGATTGCTGTGAGAAATAGGGAAAACCGGTCTTTGGAGTTATGCATTGGCACCATCAGTATCAACGTCCAGAATGTCAATGATGAGAGTCCTGTTCTTGCGTAAGCAATGAGTAATCTAAATATTTAATTGATAAGATTAAGCCACAGAAAATTTTCTCATAGCAGGATAAAGACCAATGTTTGGCTATTGTTTCCACTGTTAATTTTTTTAAATGTTTTAAATGATCTAGAAAGTAAACCTCGATGAGTTGTATTTTATTGTTCTTTTTACATGCACTGGAAGCCAACTCATTGATATTTTGCCCTTGAAACTACAGAAGAGAATCAATATTTTTTTTTGGTGGAATAATCCAAAGCTTCATATTTTTCTGGTATTTATTTTTAATAATAAAAATATTATAGAAAACGTACATTGATATGTTCATATTGCAAAGTCAATGTAGGTATTCAAGAGAATTTGCGCAATAAGCACTTGCTGATATGGACATATGCCCAAACGCAAAGATAATGAAAATCATTGCAAAAACATTTGTAGTATTTTGTAATCTGGAATAAAGTACAATTTACCAATCAGTAGAAGGACTTGAAAAATGATACAGGTAAAAGAAACTTTTAGGTTCTTTTCATAAAATGTAAACATTCTCTAATAGATTTAATAATGTAAAATGAAAAAACATTAAGAAGGCCAGACCTGAAACTGTTACATGATACATATTATATGAAATTTAAAATATTTGTTGTGCAACATAGATGAAGAGACATTTGTTTATAGTGATTGATAACAAACATCATTTGGTCCCACAGATCTGTACCAGATGCACCTATAAATATTTATGAAAATCTCTCTGTTGGAACAAAGCTGGTCACATTGACAGCGACTGATCGAGACATAGGGGACTCAGTACATTATGAGCTTATAGGGACACAAAAAGAATTTTCTATAAATGAAGATAAATAATAATTTTATGGAGAATGATTTTATAAAATATATTAAACAGTGTTTTTTAACTAGTGAAAAATAAACCTGATTATCATTCTATTAAGATGAAACAATCTTTAAAATATTTAGCAGAATATTTAGCATATTTTCATGAGGTAGAAATGATTATTTCTTCCTTCTCAGAAGTATGGAAATGGTTGGTATAATCTGGCTGCTACAGGAAGCTCCCAAACAATTCAAACTCACAATAGCATTCCCTGGGATTTTATTGTATGATTATTTTTTTTCTTTGAGGAGTAGGTTTTCCTATGGAAACCAGAGCAGTCATAAATATAAAATGAATATTTATTATATATCATATATATAATAACTTTGCATACGTAATAACCCCTTTGGGTTTTTACTATCCTAATTCTCACATAACATGATGCCTGGGAAATATTTTAATTTATCCAAGCTCATGCAGCCGATTTCTGTGGCAGAACCTGCACTTAAATTCAATCTGCTGGATTTTGACATTTGTAACTCTACCTTCCACATGGCCAAAAGTTTGGAGTTTCTAGCCCTAACAACATAAATATAAAACAAGAAGAGGAAGAAAAGAAAGATGTCTTCTCTTTTTAAGAAGTGATGTACATTTTCACATATGAAAAGAGCTGGGTTAAACACAAACCATCTATCATATCAGCCAAAAGAGCTCCTGGTAGAGAGCCAGAATCTGAGAGGGACAGGGAAGATGACTTGTGGAGAGAAGGTTCGGTGTGTCACAAGTTAAGGGGGGAGATATATATATATATATATATATATATATATCACACACACACATACATATATAAAGAAAGAGAAGGGTGCCAGAACTGGCAGTGAAAAGGGGATGGTAGCAGAGATGGGTGATTAATTACATACCGAGGAATTGATAAAAAACTAAAGATAAATGAGGGATGGTTTCTCCGGTCAGTGATGTGAGTAACAATTGTGGAAAATAAGAAAACTGTAATGAACCATGTGGGGATAAATTGTAATTGAAGGTATCAGAATGAACTTATATTTTTCCATATATATGTATATATATATTTGTACATGTATATGTGTGCATGTGTGTGTGGTTAATATTGATGTAACTGTGTACATATATGCAGAGACACACAAACATAAATGCATACATTTTTGTGTCCCTACTTAAGGAGTGAAAGAACTTAGGAGCATAATATCAGAATGGCCATGAATACAGCTATTACTCAGATAATGCGTTCTAAATACCATTTTTCCCCATAGAAGCTTTTTAGAGGAATGGTTCTTTTTGAGGCCACAGTAGTTAAAGTATAAAATGAGCAAGAAAGCAAGAACATGCTCAAAGAATGATGAAGGTATGTCAAAAACAAACAAAAATGCCAGAAATCAGCTTGAATTGTTCCCCCTTCCCAATTCTAGAGCAATCTGAATATCAAAATAAATAATGCAGTTTATAAATCATAAAATGAGACTCCATGAGTCCATTGGATATAAATACAAAGATAAATGGACAGTTTGATGAAAAACAAGATGCTTACATAGTTTCAAAATATCTCTTCAAATTATGATTATTATTGTTATTATTTGAGACAGAGTCTCACTGTGTCGCCCAGGCTGGAGTCCAGTGGCATGATCTCGGCACTGCAACCTCTGGCTCCCAGGTTCTAGCGATTCTCCTACCGCAGCCTCCCAAGTAGCTGGGACTAAAGGCGCCCACCACCATGCCTGGCTAATTTTTTTTTTTTTTTTTTTTTTTTTTTTTTTTTTTTTTTTTGTATTTTTAGTTGAGACAGGATTTCACCATGCTGGCCAGGCTAGTCTTGAACTCCTGACCTTGTGATACACTCTCATTGGCCTCCCACATTGCTGGGATTACAGGCATGAGTCACTGCACCCAGCCCACAAAATACTTACCATTTGCCAAGGGCAAAATAGCAACTTTGGCAGACACTCACTGAGTCAAGTAATTAAAATGTACTTCATCAGTAATGAGACAAACTGATAACATTCAATAAGAATACAGTGTAATTTCTATGATATTTAATCAAAAGTTACATAACCTGAATCTAATCATGAGCTCACATTAGGCAAACCCAACTTGAGACACGTTCTCCAAAATTACTAGTCTATAATCTTCAAAAAGTTCAAAGTCATGAAACTCAAGGGAAGATTGAAGACCTTTTCCATACTGAAGGAGACTAAAGACACATTACAACATGCGATTCTGAATTGGATCTTTTGCTATAAAATATGTTGAGACATATACTGAAATTTAAGTGGAGATGTTGGTGTTAGATGTATTGATGTTAACTTTCCAATTTTGATGTACCATGGCTGTTTGAAGAATACCCTTGCTTTTAGGAAATGTATATTGAGGCATCAGGTCAGCTACTTATTCTCAAATTGTTCTGAAAAAAACAAAACTCTTACATGAACTTGTAATTTTTAAAATTTAATAATTATAGTAAAATAGAAATGAAAGAGAAAAGAATGATAGCTATAGAAGATAGGCAGAGAAGAGCCAACACTTTAAATCATGTTCTAAAAATTCCTGAAGAAGCAAACCTCTGACAAATACTCAGAGGTATCATCCAAAAAAAATTCTTAAAAGATTTGAAAAGGCAAACTAGGTTCTTGGAAAAACTAATCCATAATGGCTGAATCTGAGCCAGATTTTAATAAACTATTAGATGTTAATTTTTTAGGAAAGTATTTGGGCCTTTAGGCAAAAAGAGTAGGTCACTTACAAGGGAGTAATATTAATAAATTGTTAGAAGACTTTTCTATAAGTTAACAGAGTAACATATTTAGGAAACCTGAGAGGACACAAAATGTGATTTAACAAGTTTACATTCAGCAAAATGACCTCATATATAAAAGACAGCATATAAATATTTGAGAACATGGGAAACAATATCTCCTATTAGTTCTTCCTGATGTATCCACTGGAGAATGCATTCTAGACAACCGAAATACCTAGAAAGGTAAGAATGTAAGAAATGAGAATGAACATAAATTATATTTTTACCTCTAGATTAAAAATCAAGGTTATAAAGGAGAGAGCACATTTTACATAAGGGTTACATGCTCTGCAAACATAGATGAGATAAAATTATTTAAAAAGTAATTCCCAGTGAAAACTTATGTTTTTCTTTTTGTTGATTTCTGTTGTTTTTCTCGTTGCCTACTGTCCCCCACTCCACCTACACCCTCTTCACCACCCCTACTCCACCTCAGTCGTCCCTGCCTAGATTTCCTGTACTCATTTTTCAACACTCAGCCTAGCCTGCACTCTGCGCTTCCTACCCCACCCACCATGACCCTCCCATGAAATATGTTCTGAAATACACAGTTAAGAAGGCTTCTCTCTTTCCCTGTCACTTATCCAACCACCATTCCTTACAGATCCACAGTTGTGACTAGCGTGGATTTCATCAGATCAATGACTGACCTTTATTTTATCCTTAGAACTAACCATGCCACTATTTTTAATTCATAACTTGTTCATTTTATGAGTAATGAAAAAATTTGCATCTGCCTGCCTTTTAGATTCAGGAGAGGTCACACTTGCCTATCCTTTGGATTATGAAGACATAGCCACCCCAAAGTCTTGGGTATTATATTTTAGAGCTTATGACAATGAACGAATACATTCAACATCTGGGACAGTCACAGTGTTTCTACAAGATGTAAATGACAATCCACCTCAATGCTCACAGGATATTTACATGTAAGTTATGATAGCAATTTTTGGTCTTCAGATTTTGGCACAGAGAAAGCATGAGAAAAACAAATGGATAAGCATCGTACCATCCCTGGAATGAAGCCGAAGCCTTTCATTCTTTCCTTTATTTTCAGACACTGTGAAGCTTCTCTTTCCATTTCCTCCCTGGTACAAGTGGATCTGCTTTATTAATTATTTAAAAAGTATAAAAATTAAAGCTAGAAAGCCAAAGGATTATTTTGTTTAGTTTCATGCTTTCAGGGAGTTAAAAGAGCTATTATATGAGAAATCATGTATTTGTATAAATGCAAGGTTATACTTTGTTTTATATTTTACTGACATTAACTTAATGATAGCTCTAAAGCCACATACAAACTTACTTTCTTTGTTCTAGCTTTTAAACTACGTAGAAATTTAAAATGCAAGTATGATATGTTATTTCTATTATTAAAATGGAGTTAATTTACTCACAAACATTACACAGTTAATACATAGTGGGCTGGATCCTGAAACCTCGATTTTCTGATCCTTAGTGTATTGCTCTCTACAGAATACAACAGGTATTAGTCTAGGAGTAATCAGGTAACATATTCTTCTTTGATATTCTAGTAACATATCTCATTCCAACAGTGTGTGATTACAGAATTAATGATAGATCACATGATAATCTGTTAATAATTAATGATCACCAATGATCAATTAAGTAATATTGATATTATACTATCATATATCATATAGAAAATTTGAGGAAAACCATAGTAATCTGTGTTTCCAGCAACAAAAGACTATCTAGATGGACCTAAAATAAATTCTATGCAGTAGAATTTTGATAGTCCTGCAAGTTCAACAATAAAAGCTCCTGCTTACTTAAAATGTTCACTTTCATAGCAGAAATGATATTTTATAATACATTATAAAAGGTTTTTGGTGGTCTGCCCTTGAATTACTTTCTCCCACTGAAAACAATATGAATACAAATGCAGGAATATCTTTGATCACTTTATAATAAAAATGACCAAAATACACATACAAAAATGGTGCCATTGCTCCATTATACTCAAAAATCAGCTTTTAGGGGGATATCACCACCGACCCCACAGAAATACAAACTACCATCAGAGAATACTATAAACACCTCTATGCAAATAAACTAGAAAATCTAGAAGAAATGGATAATTTCCTGGACATTTACACTCTCCCAAGACTAAACCAGGAAGAAGCTGAATCCCTGAATAGACCAATAGCAGGCTCTGAAATTGAGGCAATAATTAATAGCCTACCAACGAAAAAAAGTCCAGGACCAGATGGATTCACAGCTGAATTCTACCAGAGGTACAAGGAGGAGCTGATACCATTCCTTCTGAAACTATTCCAATCAATACAAAAAGAGGGAATCCTCCCTAACTCATTTTATGAGGCCAACATCATCCTGATACCAAAGCCTGGCAGAGACACAACAAAAAAAGAGAATTTTAGACCAATATCCCTGATGAACATCGATGCAAAAATCCTCAATAAAATACTGGCAAACCGGATCCAGCAGCACATCAAAAAGCTTATCCACCATGATCAAGTTGGCTTCATCCCTGGGATGCAAGGCTGGTTCAACATACGCAAATCAATAAACGTAATCCAGCATATAAACAGAACCAAAGACAAGAACCACATGATTATCTCAATAGATGCAGAAAAGGCCTTTGACAAAATTCAACAGCCCTTCATGCTAAAAACTCTCAAGAAATTTGGTATTGATGGAACGTACCTCAAAATAATAAGAGCTATTTATGACAAACCCACAGCCAATATCATACTGAATGGGCAAAAACTGGAAAAATTCCCTTTGAAAACTGGCACGAGACAGGGATGCCCTCTCTCACCACTCCTATTCAACATAGTGTTGGAAGTTCTGGCTAGGGCAATCAGGCAAGAGAAAGAAATCAAGGGTATTCAGTTAGGAAAAGAAGAAGTCAAATTGTCCCTGTTTGCAGATGACATGATTGTATATTTAGAAAACCCCATTGTCTCAGCCCAAAATCTCCTTAAGCTGATAAGCAACTTCAGCAAAGTCTCAGGATACAAAATCAATGTGCAAAAATCACAAGCATTCTTATACACCAGTAACAGGCAAACAGAGAGCCAAATCATGAATGAACTTCCATTCACAATTGCTTCAAAGAGAATAAAATACCTAGGAATCCAACTTACAAGGGATGTAAAGGACCTCTTCAAGGAGAACTACAAACCACTGCTCAGTGAAATAAAAGAGGACATAAACAAATGGAAGAACATACCATGCTCATGGATAGGAAGAATCAATATCGTGAAAATGACCATACTGCCCAAGGTAATTTATAGATTCAATGCCATCCCCATCAAGCTACCAATGAGTTTCTTCACAGAGTTGGAAAAACTGCTTTAAAGTTCATATGGAACCAAAAAAGAGCCCGCATCTCCAAGACAATGCTAAGTCAAAAGAACAAAGTTGGAGGCATCATGCTACCTGACTTCAAACTATACTACAAGGCTACAGTAACCAAAACAGCATGGTACTGGTACCAAAACAGAGATATAGACCAATGGAACAGAACAGAGCCCTCAGAAATAATACCACACATCTACAACCATCTGATCTTTGATAAACCTGAGAAAATCAAGAAATGGGGAAAGGATTCCTTATTTAATAAATGGTGCTGTGAAAATTGGCTAGCCATAAGTAGAAAGCTGAAACTGGATCCTTTCCTTACTCCTTATATGAAAATTAATTCAAGATGGACTAGAGACCTAAATGTTAGACCTAATACCATAAAAACCCTAGAAGAAAACCTAGGTAATGCCATTCAGGACATAGGCATGGGCAAGGACTTCATGTCTAAAACACCAAAAGCAACAGCAACAAAAGCCAAAATTGACAAATGGGATCTAATTAAACTAAAGAGCTTCTGCACAGCAAAAGAAACTACCATCAGAGTGAACAGGCAACCTACAGAATGGGAGAAAATTTTTGCAATCTACTCATCAGACAAAGGGCTAATATCCAGAACCTACAAAGAACTCAAACAAATTTACAAGAAAAAAACAAACAACCCCATCAAAAAGTGGGCAAAGGATATGAATAGACATAAGAGGAGATTCATACAGCCAACAGACACATGAAAAAATGCTCATCATCACTGGCCATCAGAGAAATGCAAATCAAAACCACAATGAGATACCATCTCACACCAGTTAGAATGGCAATCATTAAAAAGTCAGGAAACAACAGATGCTGGAGAGGATGTGGAGAAACAGGAACACTTTTACACTGTTGGTGGGATTGTAAACTAGTTCAATCATTATGGAAAACAGTATGGCGATTCCTCAAGGATCTAAAACTAGAAGTACCATATGACCCAGCCATCCCATTACTGGGTATATACCCAAAGGATTATAAATCATGCTGCTATAAAGACACACGCACACGTATGTTCATTGTGGCACTATTCACAATAGCAAAGACTTGGAATCAACCCAAATGTCCATCAGTGACAGACTGGATTAAGAAAATGTGGCACATACACACCGTGGAATACTATGCAGCCATAAAAAAGGATGAGTTTGTGTCCTTTGTAGGGACATGGATGCAGCTGGAAACCATCATTCTCAGCAAACTATCACAAGAACAGAAAACTAAACACTGCATGTTCTCACTCATAGGTGGGAACTGAACAATGAGATCACCTGGAAGGGGAACATCACACACCAGGGCCTATCATGGGGAGGGGGGAGGGAGGAGGGATTGCATTGGGAGTTATACCTGATGTAAATGACGAGTTGATGGGTGCAGCACACCCACATGGCACAAGTATACATATGTAACAAACCTGCACGTTATGCACATGTACCCTACAACTTAAAGTATAATAATAATTAAAAAAAATCAGCTTTTAGTTTGTTTGTAAACTTTTTGTCAGAGATGTTCTGCTGAAAACCAAAAGGCCAAAGAACAAAGAATTCTGTAGCCTCTCCAATAGTTGTTTGCTTTTCCTTTCTATTCCAGCTAGTAGTCTACAGATTCATGTTGAAGGGTGTTAGAATTTTTGTTTCTAAAACATTTTTCATGTTAACAAATTAGACAACTCACCTTTTATTCCTCTATTATTTTAATTGTAGTGTATTTTAAATGCTTAACATTAGATATTTTCTTTTAAAAAAGAGAAAAATATCATTATAATTTTGTGTACTAGTCAAGATACCAGTGATTGCTATTTTAAAAAATAACGTACATATATATCACTGGCTAAACCCAATAAGTATTTCTTTGCCCCTTATGCAAAGAGTGGTGCAGGTTGGTGGGCTCTACTGTGTGGCACTCTGTGCTGTGACTCAGGGATCCTAGACTACTCAGTTGTTTGGCTTTGCAGTGTGTTGCCTTGTGCTCCCAACCACATGAAGAGAAGTGAGAAAGACAGCATGTGGAAGGTACCCCCAAATTTTAATCATCATACTGAGAACTGATATAATGCATTTCCACTTGCATTTCATTTGCTAGCACATCCCACATAGCCTACTGCAGTAGCTATAGGGAAACTGGGATATATAGAGGGACATAGGAATAGTGGTAAGAATAAACAGTCCCTTCTAGCTATCAAATTTAATAGTCAATAGCTCTGTTTTCTTATTTTTAAATGGGAGACAAGTATATATTATCTGAGTAAAGAAAAAGCATGGGACATTTAATTTCAAGAGATCACATAGAGATCTAGGATTTATAAATATAAAATTATGAATCTGAGATACTAATTTCCATTTTGTTCAATGATAATATGTGTGCATAATACTAAAGTTGCTGCTTATTCATCTAGCATAATAGCAATTCAATTCCCTTAGTCTCAGCAAGGATGCCAAATAATTTCTTATCTTACACAATTTTTCATCAATGTTGTACTTTTCTTATTGGCAGAAGTGATTATTTAAAATATCACATTTTTAAACATCTATTAAATATTATCATCTGCATAAATCTAGATTAACATGTTATACCACATTTTTCTCATATTCTACTCATTTCAGAATTGAATGTCCTGAAAACATCCCAGTTGAAACTCTTTTAGTCTCTCTAACTTGTACAGATAAGGATGGAAGTGCTCCCAATAACAATATAACATATCATTTGATTATGGATGCCTTTTCAAATGGAACATTTACCCTCACAAACAATGAACTGAGTGAGTATTTTTAAGTTGCTCTCTGATTGTGTCCCTGTGATTAACCTTAGATAGAAAAATATTTTATTTTCATGATTATAAAATTCTTAATGAACTACAGTAATTCAAATAGCTGATGACAGAATTTGTTCCTGGATTTTTAATTGAACCTTAAATTACCAACAACATATCTTAGTTTGAGATGAATGCTGGAATGCAATTTTGATCTTTGGAACTGAACTAGGAAAGTTATAAATTTCCTAAAACAAATGGCTCTGTAATAAAATACTGTCTATTTCTTTGGAATGTGTCAAAACTACTGAAACGGGTTAATTCCCTTGACCGCTATGCAGGACTTGTGAAGGGGGTGGCTCATTTACTCAGCCCTCAGCTCTAAACCCCTCACAGGATAGGGAGCTCACAGGTGAGCGGGTGCGGGGGCTGGGACTCATGCCTCTGGGCACTGGCAGGAGTACAGCTCTGTGCTTCACCATGGCGTCTAAGGGGGTACCTATGACCCTGGAGCCCCAGAGGGCATGTGTTACAGTGTGCTCTTTTAGCTTTTATGGCCATCCATGTACAGCTTAAGTGTTTAACAGCTCAGTGGAGGGTCAGGGTGACAGCCTTTCACACCCATCCTCTTGGAACCTAAGTTCTTGTCCAGCATCCAGGAAGAATCAGGCCGCACAAATGAACTGAAGAGTGGTGAACGTAGAATATTTTACTGAGTGGTGGAAGTGACTCTCAGTGTGATGCGGAGCTGGACAGGGGATGGAGTGGGAAGGTGGTCTTCCTCTGGAATTTGGCCCCAATCGAACTCTTCTCTGAAGTCCACTGTCAAGCTGCTCTCTCTGATGTCCAGCTGCTGCTTTTCTTCTCTCCTTCTCTGCTGCTCAGCCACTCTGCTGCTCTGCTGCCCCTCTGCCAGTGGAGCCTGGGATTATGGGTACAGGATGTGGGGTGGGGCAGGGCAAGATGGTTTTGGAAAAGGCAACATTTGGATGGGAAAACAGGAATACATGTTCTCACTTTGGGCCATAGTCCTAGGCTTGGGGGTGTGGCCTTAGCTGGGGACCACCCTCTTCTACCCAGTATTTCCTTGCCTCCTGTCCATATCACTGCCATAGTTACTTTTAATAAATATATTCAATAACTATCAAATATGGTATATGCAGATAATTAATATGCATACTTTATTACTGTATTCTGGGATGTGCCATAGCTCAAATATTTTACCAATTAAAGAAATCTAGAACTTTATTTCCAATAAATTTTGAGACCTAAGTCAGGCTATATGTTGTTATACTCACATATTTTTAAAAGAATAGGTGGGGTTAGATTAGACATTGTGTTCAACAAAGATTCCTGGGTAATGGCTGAACATTACTATGATAAAAGTTGTTCAAACCCATGTTGAGTTTGTTTCCATTAACAGATAAGAAACAAAACACGGTTTGGATGAGTAGACACAGGTAACAAGCACTTCTTTTTTACCTTATTTTGATACTGAATTCATTGCAAATGGACCTGTATCCAAGTTGTATTCCATATAAACCCCTAACATTATCATTCTCTGTCTTATACTTTGTGGCTGAGATGCACAGAACCACTTTCACAATCTTAAAACAATGGATGTCCTTCACCTCGCTTTTAGTTCTGCTGTTCATGCTATTCATACTGTTAGAAATTCTTCCTCAGTTATGTTGTGTCCCCAGGACTCACACACTTCTGCATAGCCCTCATGGCTTTGTTTAGAGATTGTTTCTTTTAAGAGCCATCCCTGATATTTCTTCTCCCTCTTGTCTGGATTAGGCACATCTCACTGGGTTCTTGCAGCATTTTGTATCTCTCCCACCATAGCACTAATTACACGTTCCATCTGTTTCTCCCGTTAGATGGTAAAAGAAAAAAATCTGTTACTAAACTAGTTTCTGACGTATGTTTTTAGATATATATATATTGATTAATGAACAATGAATGGATATAAATTTACCAATTGATAGAAGAAATAAGACCTAGTGTTTGATCAGTAGGGTGACTGTAGTTTGCAACAATCCATTGTATAATTCAAAATAGAAGAAAATAATATAGATATTTCTAGTGTAAAGAAAAGACAAATATTTAAGGTGATGGATATCCCAATTACACTGATTTGATCTTTACAAATTATACAAATAAATTGTTGCATGTACCCCAAAATATGTACATTATGTATCAATAAAAAATAAACTAAAAATGCTGAATGAGTAAATAAAATGAACAAAATTATACTGTAAAAGTCGTTTTTGTAAGACATTGACAGGATTTAATAACATTATTGCCAGATGCATCAATGCCACGTTTTCATAATTCCTTGCAATTAGAATATATTGTTGATATGACTAGAATATCAAAACAGATACTTGTAAACTACATATGTTACATTTGTATCCTGATAATGATGGAAAATAATACAATATCAAAAATATCCTCAATTAGGAATACGAAGATCATGGCATGAAAAACATTTCTTTGAATCTCCCTTATTCATGCAACTCTAACAAGAATAAAACAAATAAAACAAGCATACAAAATACATGAGTAAACAACAGCAAAATTTTTGTAGTGGACCTGTTCTAATTTGACTAAAACCATAAAACCGGCCACATGAATTTCCTAGAAGCAAAACCATCGACACAGAGTATTTTATAATGGCTTTCTACCTTTGCCTGAAAATTATGAAAAAGTAATCTTTATTAAATTCCCTGGCATATGGTATAACCTCTTTTTCTTTTTTCCAACTATTATTGGAAGGAGAACAATAGTACTTTTCTCAAAGGGTGATTAAGTTCAGAAAAAGTCATAAAGTGGCAACATCCTTATCTTAAAGAAGCTAGAGAAAAGAAGCTAGTGTGTAAAAAAAGAAACTGACACAATTTTAATGCTTAGGGAATAAAACATTTACTAGAAGAACATAGAAAGAACATGTGTTTGGCTCTCCAATGATGTTTGAGTTTTAAACTCATAAAAGGGCATAATTAAAATACAATTTTTTTAAATTAAAAATAAAACATTTGTTCTTAGATGCCATACATTGACATATGTATTATATTAATAAGATAAAAAGAGATTAGCAATCACTCAAAACTATGATTTATAATAAGCACCAAGAATGTTATGTTAAAATAATGATTACAGCTCTAGTAGACTAGTAGATATTAACTTTAAATTTACCTTTACTCATGGAGGAATGATATTCACCAAGGTGCCAGTGATAGCCATATAATTGTAATGTTTAACAATGAATTACTATTTAATGAATCCAAATGATTTCATATGCAATATATTGAACTTATTAATAAAATAATAAAAAGGAATATCTCTTTAAGTCAGTATTACTAATCATGTATTTTATGAGGTTATTTCTCTTTAATGAGCATTGACCTGAAAAATCACCCCAATATATTTTTACTAGTCAATTCATTTTTTAAATTATTATTTTATGATGTAATATTTGATATTAGATAACGTAAGTAACATATTTGCAAGTAATAAAGCATAGCAATAAAATGAACCCCTGAGCCCATCATCTCACTTCAGAAATTGAATATTACTAACAGCTGTGCTGCTACCCTTTGCCATCCCTCTGCTTGTCTTCTAGACGCAACTAGTATCCTGAATTTCGTGTTTGTCATTGACTTGGGGATTTTATAGTTTTGTCATCAATGTACATATTACTAGATAACCTTGTTATGTTTGCTTAGTTCTTGACCTTTAAAAAAGTGGTGTACCTATGCAGTCTTCTGTAACTTGATACTTGAGTCATTATGTGTTTGAGTCATTATTGTTTAGGGAGTACTTGTTTATCATATCTATCATCTGTCTGTCTATTTATCATCTATCTGTCTATCAGTCACTTAGTTGCTGTAATGTTCCATTATATATCTTAATATTCCATTGTATGACTATAACCATTCTCCCATTGGTAGAGATTTGAATTTCCTCCTGGTTTTTGTGTGTTATGTATATCATTGTAATGAGCATTCTTGTGTGTTTCTCTTAGTGCCCCCCAGATCAGAACTGCTATATTATAATGTATTTAAACGTTCAGCTGTATGAGTTAGTGCCAAGTTGCTTTCCAAAGAGGTTGTACCAGCTTATACTGTCACCTGAAATGGATATGCATTGCTTTGGAGCAATATTCTTATAATAACTGCTACTGTCACATCGTTTAACATGTTTTTGCCTAATTGATAATGAGATCGCACATCATTCCATTTATTCACCAAATATGTGAATAAACATTAAATATTTGTGTTTCCTTTGTGTGAAAAGCATAATCATGTCTTTATCCATTCTGTTTTGTTATTATTGGTGTGATATACTCTGATATTTTGGAAAATATCCTATATTTTCTTGTAAATATTTTTACAAGTGGCATTTCATATTTAATTTTTTCTAAATGTAAAAGAATTTATTTTGTGGTCTGCAGTAAAGTAGGAATGCAATTAATTATTTTTCACTATTTGGAACACCTACTCTCACAGTGATATTTCTACAGAGACTTCTAATGCTATCTCTGACACATATAGAATTTCCATAGATGCTGTGTCTGCCTCTGGCTATTTCCTTATTGTAGTTGTAGTTCTTTTCATTGTTAAATTTATGTCTGTATTTTCATATTCTCTTAATATCGATAGAAAAGGCATACAGTAAATTTACAAAATAATTACTGCTGTAAATTGTTAACTTCCTGACTGATATATGATTCAGTGCCATTGTTCTCTTTGTTACTTTATCTATTTAGAATATAGACTACAGAATTCTAATATTGAAAAGCACCTTAGAGATTACTTAATATGCTACTTCATTCACGAAAAACTATTTTGTCCCATTTGACTATTTCATTTACGGACTCTGATTTCTATAATTCTGGGAACACTGTAGAATTTTGAGAAAACAGTTTTATTCACCTATCCTTTTTGCACAAACTCAGTATCCAGTTGCTACACATAACTTTCCTCCTTAATAGGTATTGGCTGTTTGTTGAGAAAAAATAGTTAATGTGAATGTGGCTGAGGCACAAAAAAGATCTTCAGAAGAACTGAAGACACAGCACGCGATCACATTCTTTCCACTCCTCCCCTTGGATGGCCCCAGAGGTACTCTAGGCTACAACCACCCTGAGGATTGTGAAGGGGAAGACTCTTGCCACTTCCCTTTGTATTTAATGTTATTAAAGATCCTGAAAGCATCATGCCTGCCATGCACATTCTTCCCAGGAGAGTAAAGTGAAAGAGCAAAAATATGAGATGCTTTGACCTCTCCCAGCAGAATGGATCTCAAGTTCTGTTTTTGTGTAATTTTGAAGCTTGCAATTCGAAGCTTGCTGCCTACAGATTATTTCCACTAATACCCAGATCTAACTCATTTTGAAAGAACACAAATTCATGACGACTACTTTTTCCACATCATAGTAACTATTTATGAAGATAATGCATAAGAAAATAGCAATCTATGACAAATGAATCAGTGCGAACAAATGCACATAAATATGATACCCTACTTTTGCTCTTAGCATACTTTTACAATGTATGGTAATAATTACAAAGTGCCAGAATATGAAGTAATATCATCTTAGTTTTGCAATAAATTTATAGTTGTATATTATATAAAATTTTGCAGTACAGAATCCACTAGCTACATATACCTTTGAACTCATGAAATGTGTTTTGTCCAAATTGAGATATGCTATAGTTTTCAATTAAGCAAAGAATTTCATAGAATTAGAATGAACAAACATGTAAACATCTTATCAATATTTTTGATATTGATTGTAATTTAAAATGCTAGCATTTGGGATATGTTTGACTAAATAAAATACTTTATTAAAATTAATATTACCTGCTTATTTGTATTATTTTAAAATATGGCTACTAGAAAGGTTTAAATTTCATATGTGGCACACATTTATGACTCATATTCCTATTGGACACTGCTGTTCTAGAATATCACTTTCACTAATTTGTTACCAATATAAGTTTCGTATGTCTTCATTTTGGATTCATGTAAATAACAAAAGAGATGTTTAACCAAAGAAAACAAAGTGAACCATTGATACACTGTTTTTCATCTACAGATTGGACCTAGACATCTGGATTTTGATAACGCTATTTTTGCAGGAATGCATTTCAAACATACATTGTTTGTGAAAGTGTCTGACGAAGGAAGTCCTGTACTATCAAGTAAGAAATTACTAATTTGAAATATTAAGATAGTTTGACATAGAAAGCACCCAGTGCATTTAAAAATTGGGTCTCAGAAGTTTGTCATATTTATAAGTATTCAAATAATCTGTTATAATAACGTATGCAATATATTATTATATTAACCTATTTAGTGCTCATGCACAGCTATTTAAAAACTCAGTCTACATAAAAACAAACTAGAGAATGAAACCCAAATGTTTAATACAGCACATTACAGTTATTAAAATGCAATGTCAAAAAATAAACACTTTTAGAATTCTTGTGTATTTAAAATATTTCTCAAGGAATTATTTGTTTATTCTACTTTAGAGAAAATACTAATATTCAGATTCTCATAGTAAATTGCATTTCTTTCATTATTATGCTGAAGTATTTTGATTATATTTCAATTGGTGAATAGTTTGTCAGATTTTGGAAACTATGGTCTTTAATTCAGAATAGTAGCATTTATATATAAACACACTATAAAAAAACAATTGCTTTGACAGGTGTTCAAAAAGAATCAATGGAACGTTTTACTCCTAATAATTTAATAAAACTTATCAATATAAATGTATAATTTATGCCCTGAGATTTTAGTATAAAATATAATAAATGTAATATAATAGGAGGTGTTAATTAAAAAGATAAAAAGGATTATTGAAGAAAACACATTATTACCTCAGCTACATTTTTATGTGCTTTCTTTTCCATAGCAATTATTACAGTCATTGTAAGGGTGAGTCGCATAAATGAACTGAATCCAATTGGAACTGCATCAGCATTTGCCTTCAGTGTATTTGAAAATAGTCCAGTTGATACGCTAGTTGGAAAAGTTACTGATGCAGTCTGGCCATTTAATAATATGAAATATACCATTGTTAGAGGCAATTTGGGAACACCTCCCAAATTTTACATTAAACCAGATACAGGTATTGTAAAAGCGCTGATATCAATTAATCATAAAAGTAAAGATCTCATATACACTCATTGGAAATGTATTTTATTTAGAAACTATGATCATGAGAACATCTTAAAAACTTTCTCTTGAACTATTTAATGTTCACCTGGATTTGTTAGCTGTATCCATAAATTCTTACTTACCTAAGGCAAAGCACTAAAGCTTTGATCTTTGCTATATTGATCTTCTATATAAAGCCTATGCACTTGTGCTTTTCCATGTATCCAAGAACGTGACTTAACAGGTGAATAAAATAGTGCATAGTTTAATACCTGTTATAATTACACTTTAGGGGTATGAATATATAATGAATTTATTTGTATTAGTTAATTTCTATTCATTATTGTAATAATTTCATTTATAGAATTAACATTTTAGAATATATTGCAAGTATTTACTAATCCTGGGATAACAGGTCTCCCTTTATTTTTGCAGCAGGAGTGATAAAGCTATTAGATTCACTAGACAGAGAAATTGAATCACAGTACAAGATAGCTGTGAAAGTAACAGACTTGGACAACGATGCCATCCCTGATCCCCTGAGACAGAGAAGTGATACTGCTCAGGTGACCATCAATGTTCTGGTAAGAATGAGTCACTGCTTGTGACATTGTTATCCCTTTGAAAGCACATTCTGGAGAAATAAAAATGAGGGGAAGTTGTAAATGGTTATATTTCAGAGTCCTTGGTATGGATCTAAATTGAGAGAGTAGCATATTGGTCTAAAAATATTCTAATTGCAACATACATTGATACAATTGTCATTATATGCAAATTAACCTGTGTGACTTCTAAACTAATTTGATTGTCTTACAAATCTGAACTTGGATGAAAGGTGCTGATACCTCTGGTTGTATTTCAGAAGTTGTTGGAGGGATTATTTTGTGGTTAAACATATTTCCATAAGCAAGCAAACATATGTCCTAGAGCTTTAAGAAGTTACTTTGATACATTTTAATCCATTTCGGTGGTTTGCCTGCCTCTTCTCACCCTCTCTGGTTTTCAAGGAAGAAATATCTTAATATTTTTTACTAATAAAGATTCTGAGATCAGCCTCAGAGTCTCACAAACATGAAGTATAGAGGCAAAAAATTCTAAGTTTTTTTTTTAAATTAATGCAAGAATATATTTTACTTGGCTTGTTCAAGGCTTACATCAATAAAATTCTGTACATTACTTTCATTGGCAGACGCATATAGAAAGAAAAATTTGCCTTTATAGGTAGTGCCAATTTTTTTATCTTATGATTTTGTTTACACTCTTTTTGGTGCTTGAGTACAGTAAGAATTCTAACACTGGATCCTATGGAAAAGACAATAACTTCTCATAAAAATATTTAAAACCACAAACATTGTTTAGAGCCTGCGCGTACTCTTGCATGGTGAGCACTTTCATATGTGTTCTTAGTGAGCTAAAATAGTTAGCGGTGGTCATGACTCAGTGTTACAATCCCCACTTTAGGCTTATTATGTCTGGAAAACACAATAAACCAGGCCAAAAATCTTTGTAGGGAGAAATTTAATAAAGTGACTTGCATGGCTTCAACAATGACTCAGAGGATGTCATAAGCTAATGAACCTACTCTCCTTATGCCAGCTTTCAATAATACATCCCAATACACTCTAAGGTACAATTTCTCAGTAGATGTCCTTCATAGTTGCACTTCTACAAACTTACTAGTGTCACTTTCATTTTGTGTGTGAATTCCTACATTCCAATAAGTATGAGAATAAACGATCTCTGTTCTTCATCTGTAAAATCATTCAAATTTGTTCTCTTATGGGACTAGAAGGATTGGTTCAGGAAAGAATACTTGATTTCTTGAGAGTAGGCAAAAGGCTATACATTTCCCACCATCAGATGGGTTGGCTTAACATTGCTGAAGATACTGTTACTAAATTTAAATACTTTTTCTCTAAAAATACTTTCAACCAAACTTTAGGTAGAAGTTATCAAAATGCATCATTTAGAAAAAATAAGTTGAAGCCAAAATTCTCTAGCACAATAAAGTTTATTATACTACACTTTGTTCAAAAAAAGACTGAAGCTGACATATGAAGGTACACACAATAGAATATTATTACATAAAGCCAAGGCAGATGGATGAATTTTATCTATAAGAATAAACAACAAAAATTTATGTTATTTATAAATGGAAGTTTAATGCTGTTATGGACTGAATGATTATAGCTCCACTCTCAGTTCACACATTGAACCCGTAACTCCCAGTGTGACTGCATTTGGAAACTACTCGTACTTGTATTTGGAGGTAATTAGGATTAGATGAAGAAATAAAGGTGAGAACATGGTGTGATGGTATTCGTGTCCTTGTAAGAAAAGACACCAGAGAGCTTGGTCTCCCTCTCTGCCATGTGAGGACACAATGAGAAGGTGGCTACCTGCAAACCAGGAAGGGAACTCTCACCAGAAACTGAACACTGCCAGATCTTTATCTTGGACTTTCCAACCTCTAGAACTGTGAGAAAATAATTTCTTTTGTTTAAGCCATGCTGTATATGGTATTTTGTAATGACTGTTCAAAGTATCCTAAGAAAAATACCAATTTTGGTTTAGCAAAAATGTTAGAAAGTTATAGTATTAAAATATATATTTCTAGTAAATGATAGATACATATATATATATCAATGGAAAATAATAGTAAGTCTAGGATCCAAGTGATAAAATAGTAGATTAATGATAAATTATTACATAAATGTAATTAGAGTAAGAACCCATTTTGGAAAACAATGAACACCATTTCCTACTTTAAAAATATAAAAAATTAATATGTAATATAATCTTTAATATGAAGAAACATGAAAATAATTATGAAATGTTAATTTAGGAAGAGTCATCACAAGGCAAGCATCAATTGTTATTATATGCAAATTAACCTGTGTGGCATCTAAGCAAGTTGGGACCTCATATAGGACAAGATTGGTAGATATAACTACAGAGACAGTTAACCTGTCTTCAGTCCAAAAATAGCATAAAGGAAATTAAAAAGGAAACAAAACATTAGCACAAATATATTTGAAGCATTTATAAAGTAATTTCAAATATTAATATTTTAGTCAATAACAAGCTTTTTATAAATCAGAAAGAAAAAAATCTCAATGGGAATTGAAAGTTAATATATGAAAAATATTACCAACTTTACTAGCAAATAAAGAAAGGAAAATGAAACAATCTAATTTCTATTTTTGTATTGAATTATAAAATAAAGCAGATGATATTTTTTGTCAGAAATGGTATGGGGAATTGACAGCTCATTTCTCTGGGAATTCAGATTGAATTGGCACTAGGTTTTTCTGAAGGCTTTTGGCAACACATGCAAATTAATATTCACATTTTATGTGTGAAGAAGCTCTTGTTTACAGAGTTAAATAATGAACCTAGCATGGTTATTGAAAGTAGAGCCAGTCCTTAGTCCCAGCCCTTTAGTCACAATACTCTTCTATTTTTTGACAAAAACAACCACAAAGACCACTCTCATGATTCCTGTGGTGAAAAAGTATCTGAAATCATAGCAATCATTATTTTATAAACATCTGGAAATCTTTCATAGATGATTTTCCATGTGATTAAATATTTTTCTCCACATGATCTCTATGTCTTGAAAATTTTAATTGAAGCAATTCTGGTACAGAGTGTCTACCTTTTGTTTCTAAAATAACAACAACAAAAGACTCCTAATACAGCACCCAAAAAAACACATATACACGATTCTGCTATGTCCTCCCAGATAAACTAATTTCCAAATGTATGTTAGTTAGCACATCTTAAGGAGATAAATTTTACAGATGCCATTAGCTATTGCCAACTTCAAATTTGTTATTGCCAATTGATATATTGATCTGAAGCTCATGTTTCTAAGAAAACTCAGGTCATGATAATAAACTGCATTATGATAAACTGGTTGCTAGAAAATGCATATTTCACAGAAGCAGGAATTGGGTGGCACACGTCTTTGTTTTGACAAAATCAGGCACTAGATTTTCAAGTAACATTTTAAAAGGAAGTGAAGTTCAGCACACATCCCACTTTCACCCTACAAATGATTATCACCTGTTTTTTTTGTTGTTGTTTGTTTGTTTTTGAGATGGAGTCTCGCTCTGTCACCTAGGTTGGAATGCAGTGGCATGATCTCGGCTCACTGCAACCTCCGCCTCCCAGGTTCAAGCGATTCTCCTGCCTCAGCCTCCTGAGTAGCTGGGATTACAGGCATGCACCACCACGCCTAGTTAAATTTTGTATTTTTAGTAGAGATGGGGTTTCACCATGTTGGTCAGGATGGTCTCAATCTCTTGACATCATGATCCGCCTGCCTCCGCCTCCCAAAGTGCTGGGATAACAGGCGTGAGTCACCACACCCGGCCATATCATGTGTTTTATAATAAAGGCAATTCCTAACTACTGTGACTTTCAAGGATATTTGAAATCTCTCTTGGCTACTGTCATTACCTAATGACTTCTACACATCTGCTTTCTCCTTGGATCATAGCACCAGCTTTAAGAACTCTGGATTTTGAATTCAATTTAATGCATCCTTTACTCCCTCCTGTACCTCTTAGTATTCTTCTTATCCTTCAAGGCCCAATGCATTTGTTTTACATGAAGTCTCACTTTTTAAATACAGTGCAAACGTTGGGCCAAACTGTATGGTAGTGTCTCTGGTCATTCTGAGAACTAACTTACCTGCTTTCAAAAAGCTTGCAGCCTGGTATAGTTATTCTTATCCAGGTTGCATGTCACCCACTAAGATGCTCCATTTGGGGTTGTAAGATCTACAAATTTGTTTCAAATGTAAATTATAGATAACTCAAATTAAGCTATGAAAGAACAAATTGCTGCTGCCTCCTGCTGTTACTGATCCCACTGTTAACGGTGGAGGGTGTCCAGGTTCTTGGCCTCTTGAAAACAGCATTGGACAAAACACACAAAGCAAGGAAGAAATGATGGCTTTTACTGAAAACAAAAGTACACTCCACCGTGTGGGAGTGGGCCTGAGCAGAGGAGCTCAAAGGCCCCGTTACAGAATTTTGGGGCATTTAAACATCCACTACTTGGGGTACACCCTATGTAAATGAAGAGGATGAAGTAAAGTTATATTTACTTGGCCTACCGACCTATGGAGAAGATATTTCCTGTCATAACTGAAGTGTAAATCGGCTTATGTTCCCTGCCTCCAGACCCTATTTTCCTGCCTCATCTCCCCGCTGAGAGATGTGATCCCATAAATCTTTGTGGGAGGCAGAGGGACCAATGATCTTTTTTTCTGTAACTGCTCATACTGGCTTGAGGCATAGTCCCTATCTGTTGGGGATCACAGAACTCATCCTGCTCTATCTAGTGGAGGCAGGGTAGCTTCTTGATGGCCAGGGCTGGTGTCTTCGCCTGGAACTGGCTGGAACCTTTGTTGCATGATCATCTGAAGGAGGATAGTCTCTAGGTGAGAGGAAATGAATTTGGTTAAAATATTTAATGGGAACTTCGGGGAGTGGATACCTATGTTGTCAGAAATGTTTGTTATAAAGATTTGCAGAAGAAAAAACAAAACTTGGTCTTTTCTCGAATCCATGTGTTTCCTTAAAGTCTTAGCACAAAGACTCCATTTTGGTTTGGTTTGGTCTGTTGGGGCCTAGTGCATGAGCTGAGTCCAAAACAATGGCCTCCCAGAATTTTGTTTTAAAAATTCCCCCTTTTTGGTCAGGTTCTCACTTAGTTGAGAGTGTGACTAAAACTTAGGGCCTTTGCACCACTCTCAGTTACCATCATTTTGGGTTTCTGGTCTCAGCACGTCACTTATAGGTTACAGTGTCCTTATTGTTGCACATTTCTTTCAGCTCTTGTCATTCCTGTTGAAGAGAGACCATATGACATTCTAGAGCTGGCTGCTTGCATGCATTTAAAACCTTTAAGAGAATACATCTCACCAGGGAGACTATTATTACGACTATTGGGAGGATAATACCAATAGTTCAGTGTATGCTCCTTACCCGGGGTCCCCATAAATCAAACCACCTAAAATTAAATAGATTAAAGAATGAGCTAAATGAAGAGTCTACTCTCTTGACTACGTGTTCTTTTCATTAATCCTCTACAACTGAATTTTTATAATCTGCATTTGATGTATTTCTCCATAGGCCACAAGTGTCAGCAGCTGCACAGGTACTTTTCTGTTTACTAAATTCTATTATTTAGCATAACTTTCACAAGAGAATTCAAAGTCTGTTGTGTGACGATAACCTTTAAAGTAGAATTAGCTGTAGAGCCTGTCGTGAGGTATACATTTCTAATCATTGCTTCTTTTACTTTAAACCATGGAAAAAGGACCTAACAAATGATGCCCTTCTAGAAGAGTGAAGGCTTCCTGCCAGTGTACTCTTTAACCCATGATGTGGATTAAGAGGAAACTAATGTTTTGTTTTTGACTGATTATGAGGCAATGTATGTACCATTAAAGTTTCTTACCTACATTGGGCCTTCATCTTTATCTATCAAAGATAAGGTTATCCATGTATAAGGCTGGTGGCCAACTCCTTCACAAATAAAAGTATAACCCCATAAGTGCACATAACAGAATGCTTTTTTTTTTCTTTGTAGAGGCATAAGCAAGAAAAAAAAAATATTCAAAGAAAAGAGTTTCACAATAGTAAAAGTCTTAACCTGTGAACTTGGGAAAGGCTATTCACATCAAGGATGCCATGTTCTTCTGGCGAGAAATGTCCCTGGTTAACTTTACCATTGTTAAGGTTTTACAGATTATTGGTAAAATACAATCCAATGGGTACACAGTTCCAAAAGTGTAGTGGGATCTCAGTTGTGAAACTATGAACCCAAAACCCAAGTTCCTGAAGCTTTGTTGTAGTGTGGATGGCAAGGACAGTCTTTCTCCGATGTTCTCAGAGGATCCAAACCATAAAAAGCTTTTTTACCTGGTGAAAATACAGTGTAGCATAATAATCTGTTATAACGTCAGCCCTCTTGCATGGGAAAACTTTTATACCACCAGAAAACATGCATTGACAAAGACAATTGAATGAAATCCCTTTACAAACTGTTTAAATGGCCCACCAAGTGTACAAGCTTCAAATGTACATGAAGCTTTAATTATCTGCCCAGGAATATGGGATCAAGCACTGGTTATAAACTATTTAAACAATTTCAGTATCAGCTGGTTTAACATGAAAACCTGACAAAGTATTTTCTTGGTGTTTAGTTAATTTTTGTTCTACTTGGGTCAGTAGTTTTATATAAGGAAATTTGGTTATATCTGTGTTTTACAATAACTTAGCATAATAACCATAATTATAATTGATAGCATATACTATTTTAGAAATCCCATACTATTTCGGAACATATATTAGTGTTATTCACAAAAATATAACCTAAAGAAGACTGAACATCATTTTGGCAATTCCATGTACCTAAACACGACAAATACTCCCGTTTACCTCATAGACGAGTCTGGATGTTTTCAGGGGCCCTCTGATCCATCCAGAAAACCAGGCATTAAGAAAGACAAATTTGAAACTGAAGTTTGATTTTGGAATTCCATATTACCATAAAGTACTTATTTTGTCAAAAAGATGATGCAGAAATTTTAAAGAAGCAAAAATCTTTTATAACCTTTTATAAAAGAATAAATACATTCTACTGTTTTTACACAACTAGCATGTAAAACTGTTTCTAGTCATCTTAATTGCAAGTTACAGTGGCGACTCTTAGCAATTTTAACTTTAGTGTAAAACCTGGTAAGTTGTGTTCTAAAGTTTAACTATTTCCAGCATAGTTAGGGGTGTGGCCAACTCCACATTTCTCGTAGGCTTATCTAACTGAAAAGCAGGCAAGTGAAACAATTTTCAAAAGTCAAAGAAGCAGTTTATGGCCTGAAAACATTTTAAAAACCTGATATTTGAACATAATTTAGACCACATATTTATATTTTGAATACATTGTCTTTTACCAATAATCTGTAAAACCATCTTTATTTCCCAAAGACTGCTAAAGTCACATAAACTAAGAAGCAGTATGTTTCCTACTTTTCTGGCAAAATATTTGATTTAAGCTCTTATTATTATTAAACCAATTAAGTTAAAACTTTACAGAGGAGATTAACCAGTTTGCACAGAAAGAAAGAGACCAGAGATTGACTGGTAAGAAATTTTTAATCCTTTTGCTGGCATGCCAGGTTTCTGAGTTCTCTCTCCCTGAGCAGCTTTAGTGACCCAGCCTGACTGTATGCAAACAAACATATTGCCGTGAATTAAGAATATTCACAAATGGTTTACAAATTTTGGAGAAATTAAGCAGAGAGAAATATGATTCCAATTCTATTTATGAAAGTATATTCAACACGCTTAAGAGAGAGAGAGAGAGATTCCCCTGTATGGAGCAGAAAGGAAAAGGAGAAAGGAGAAAAATCCCAAACTTTGGGCTAACCTCTTCCTCCTGGCTGGCTCTCCAAAAATACGTTAACAGTGGAGAGTGTCCAGATTTCTGGTTTCTTGAGCAAAGAATTGAACAGAATGCACAAACAGCACAAGGAAGGAATGAAATATTTTATTGAAAATGAAAGAATACTCCAGGCCAGGCGTTGTGGCTCAAGCCTGTAATCCCAGTACTTTGGGAGGCTGAGGCAGGTCGATCAAGAGGTCAGGGGATTGAGACCATTCTGGCCAACACAGTGAAATCCCATCTCTACTAAAAATACAAAAATTAGCCAAGCATGATGGCACATGCCTGTAATCCCAGCTACTCGGGAGGCAGAGGCAGGAGAATCCCTTGAACCAGGGAGGTGGAGGTTGCAGTGAGCCGAGATCGCACCACAGCACTCTAGCCTGGGGACAGAATAAGACTCTGTTTCAAAAAAAAAGAAAGTATACTTCACAGTGTGGGACCAGGCCTGAGCATGGGGCTCAAAGACCTTGTTACAGAATTTTGGGGAGTTTAAGTACCCTCTACTTGGGGTATGCCCTATGTAAATGAAGAGGATGAAGTAAACTTACAAAGTCATTTACTTGGCCTTTGCCCTGTGGAGAGGATATTTCCTGTCACAGCTGAAGCGTCAATTGACCATATGTTCCCTGCCTCCAGACCCTATTTTCCTGCCTCACCAGGAGCACCCTAATCAGCAGTATTACAATTTACAATTTATTTCCATTTTCACGTAGAAGGTAAATATTCCAAAGAATTTCCTGCAGAAAACACTTAGAAATGTATGATGGAATATAACTATCCTTTAATGTGGAAATTTGACCTAAAAAATAATTAGGGCACATTTCAGGGGCCAAAAACAGAGCCTCCTCAAAGCTGCCATGTGCCCTGAGAGCATCTTCTCTGTAAAGAAGAGGCTTAGGTTTTCACAGCCACTTGGAAACAGGAAGTAAAACTTTGGGAGCAATAAAGGCAGGCAGTTGGAACCTCATAAAATAAGAGGTCCTTCAGGATGAAAACCTGGAAAGGATACCTTCACACGCTAGCCTGGGAAGACAATAAGAAAGTTTGCCCATCTAGGACTGGGCTCTGAATTAAGCGAAAAAGCATCCTCCAAAATGTAAAGGAAATCTATTGGGTTTGAATTATGCACACTGCAAAGTATTGGAAAACCCAGACAAGATATTAGAAGAAAAGGGGTCTTGGTGTTTTATTTGGAGGAATTCCTAGCAGAAACAAAAGCAAAACTTCCCTTGAGAGGCCTAACATCCACCTAAGCTGCAGAAAATTCCTAAGGAAAAAAATTTGGCTGAATATGGGCTCAGAATCTAAAATTACAAACTCTTAGAAAACAGCCATAACTTATAGACCATTGCACAGCTATTTCACGCCCATTTCACTGGCTGTAACCTGAAATGCCTGATGATAAGTGGCCTTAAACCTGGGTGCAATGCACAGGCTGGTGTACTTTTGTAAGTTGACTTCATGAAAAGGAATTGTTTACTTCCTCCTCTTGTGGGATTTGTTTCTGACTTCAGCACAGATGATGATATGACAGTGTTGTGGCTTTATTTTATATTAGTGCGCTGCTAATTGTTATTGAGATGCTAATTATCAACATATGTTATAGTGTTTACTTCACAATAAATCTGCACAGCAGCTCTAGGTAGTATTGGCATATTTGAGTATACCTTTTGTAAAAGAAATATGGAAAAATATATTTTTAATAGATCATTTTTGTGATGACAGTGGTTAGAAATTAATGACTACAATGTTTACGTCGCACCTAATTTCAAATCATCAAGGTATTCTGAATATTTCAACAAAGTGCTCATTAGTGAAAATTAGATGTGGTCCTGATGTTTAGAAGGGCACTATTTATTTAATAAAATAAGCTGTAGGTCATTTAGTATTGTGTCGGTTGAGAAGTTGTGCTAGAAGCATCCAGCCAAGTTGCATTGTTACAAGACAAGGAGCCTCACGTCATTTGCAAAAAGCGAGAAAAACAATTTATTGGAAAATTGAAAAATAGTTCTGAGACCGAATAAGCTGAAGAAGTTTCAATAGATTTTCTTATCAAATCATAATTTATGAGTTGAGTCCTGATATCTGAAACAAGTTTTTACAAAGTTACAAAAACTTGTCCTTTTAAATAGGTGTGACCTTGGTGGCTTCTCTTGGCTATTAGTGTTGTACCTTGTGTAAATTAGGAAAAGCACATAGAAGGGGGCCTTTCCTGTGACATAAAGCAGGTAACTACAAGGAAATGTACATTTATCTGGTCAGAGACAAAATTTTTGTATCTATAACACACAAGGTAAGTAAATCAATATTCACCAATAATGCTCCTGCCTAGATCTGAAGAGAAACTAAGAATATCTTTACTGATATATAAAAAATAGCATGATCATATATTGTCTATTACCCATCATGTACTTGCTGACAAGAATTTGGATAAAAAAATTTGAAGGCTATTTTGTCTCCTGCAAAGAGCATGACAAATTTCCTTAGAACGTATTTTCTAAATACTCACTGTCTCTTTGGTGATTCTTTTAAAGAAATTGTTACCAAACACATGCCCTTTATTTGTGACCTGGAGTATAGTGCTTTAAACTGGACATGTACAAATATAAGCTATTTCCTTTACCTCTAAAAATACTAATAGAGTCAAGGACATAAATTATTATTTGTCTTTCTTTGAATGTGTTTATGAATAGTCAAACTGTTAAAACTACTGTTTTAAGGAACTAGTCTGAAAGTACATGGCAACATCCACATTAAATTTATCTAGTTTTACAAGAAAATTGCCTCTTTGAAGAAGAAATTTTAAAAATTTTGCTTTCTAACAGAGAGATGTTAGAAAATTCAGAAATGACCATCTGAAGCCTGAAGGCATTACCAAGAGCTGAATGTCTGTCTGTGGCTATTTTTCTCTTGGAAAGCTTTTTGTGCCAGAAAATAAAAATAAAAATAAATGGATACTGAATCTATTTATATTTAACCTGGATGCCTACTAAACACAAGAGCTATTAACTATACGCACATGTATTTAGTGACAATGACATTGCAACATTTTTTTTATACCATTGCATGATGTTTAGAGCACAGGTTCTTCAGCCAGAATGCTTGGTTAAGAATCCCAGCTTCACCACTTACGGTTTTTTGTGAAGGTACGCAAGTTATTGAACCTTTCTTAACTTGATTCCTCATTGTAAAATGGTGATAATAATAGTGCCTACCTCTGAAGGTAGATATGAGGTTTTTAAAAGCAAATATTTATAAAGTACTGAGTGGCTCCTAGTAATAAGCACTATACAAGTGTTCTATAAATGAATAAACTAGAAACATTTCCATAACTGGAGAGGAAAGTGATGAAAATTGTTGTTCTTTTGTGTGTACATAGTTAAGATTGGATTTTTGTCATTGCCTCATCAAAACAAAAACTAGAAACCGCTTAAGTGTGACTGATAAATGCTTCAAAAATGTTCTATTTTTTTGAGATTATGGAATAAAAGCCTCAGCATAAAAATCACTAAGCTTGGATATTTTTTAATAGCATAAAGTTTCTTAGCTTGTTTATATTAATATAAAACTGAAACTGTAAATCAATTTCTTGCATGCACTAAATATGGCATAACTTAAAAATTTTAAAAATATAGCGTAAAGAACTAACCTTCTACAGATTTTATTTATAAGATATGAGATCACACTTTGAGAAAAAAGTTTTTAAAAATGCAAGCTGAAGGGAACAAAAGAAGAAGGAAAAACCCATCACAGTTCTAGTAGATATTTAAATTGGAAATTAATTGTTCTTTTTCAGTGTCCCAGCAACTTTTTTATATCTATATTTTGTCACAGAAATCTTTCTGGCTTATATAATAATAAACATTATTTTGTGAAGTAGTTAAGCCCTTGAAGTCAGGATTCTTTCTTATTATCTTTTACCTCTATGAAATAAGCATAGACTTTCTTTCATATATATATGTATATATTCAGTAAATAAGTACATAATTACTGTCTGTAAATCTATCCATCTGTCTATCTATCTATAAATTTCTTAGGGACTCTGAGCAGAAAAAAAATGCATTATGGCCTAAGTACTTATTGTCACTGAGTATGAGAATTCTAGAGCTGGAGAAAACCTAAGAGAAACCTATACTTCTCTCTCATTTTACACACAAGAAACTTAGAGTTGCCTTACTGATTTTCAAAAGCAATGTGACTACTGATGGTTTCTCAGACGTGCAGCTTTGCAGTCATGTAGTTGAAGTCATGACAGATAAATTATTTTGTGCTCATCAGATCCTGTTTTATTTTATGGGTACGGAGGGATACTACATTTTCTGACTTCTTTTCAGTGAGATTGGGGCCACGTGACTCACATATAGCAGATGCTCTTTCCCAAGCCTGCAATAAAAACCCAAGTGTAAAGCCCACTTTGCCTTTGCAAGGTGATTTTAGGTTATCTTTTAAAGACAGAAACATTACGAGATGAAAGGAACTTGGATCTCTAAGTCACTCCTTGAGAACAATTTTCCAACGTGAGCTTCTTAACATGTCTTATTGTGATAGGGAAGAATTAACCTTGTTCCAAGTTAAGTGAATCAGATTTCATGTTTTAGTTGTTGCTGCAACATGGTATAATCTATTTTGCCTAATGCAGAAATTCCTGGATAGTCAGATTTTCCCAAATAGTTGGAATTTCCAGAAGTTTCCCATGTTTATGTTGTATGCTTTTATAGCAAACAACAATCCTTTTTTTTTTTTTTTTTCTGAGACAAAGTCTTGCTCTGTTGCCCAGGCTAGAGTGCAGTAGTGTGATCTGCAACCTGCATCTCCCGGGTTCAACAAATTGTCCTGCCTCAACCTCCTGAGTAGCTGGGATTACAGGCACAGACCACCATGCCTGGCTAATTTATTTTAGTAGAGACGGGATTTCATATTGGTGAGGCTGGTTTCTAACTCCTGACCTTGTGTTCTGCCTACCTTGGCCTCCCAAAGTGCTGGGATCATAGGCATGAGCCACCACACCTGACAACAGCAATCTTTCTAGTATCAAGACACTTGTTTTATACTCTCATGGTTTTATTTAGGTTATAAGATTATGTAAAAAATTATATAAGCAACTGGTTTGGGGAAAAATTATAGGTTTCAACTTTACCGGCTAATATTCTTTGAAACTATGTGCTTTTCTAATTGTTTGATATTTTTTGCAGTATTGGTAAATGATAAAATATAAGGAAACCCAGAGGCTTCTTGGTAAAGTTTAATACTTACTTAACAAATATTTATTTCAGCTTTGACAATAATAAAAGATAATACTGTGTTTTGAAAATCACAGAAAATGGTATTGAAATATCTGTGCAATCTGAAATTTATCTGTATTGGCATTTTTATTCCAGTATTAAGTGATTTATTAAATAAACTACTTGAGATGAACATTGTCTCTGATTTGTCCTCATCTTTTATTTTTACTGGAATACAATTGTCCTGGGGCTAATGACTTAATGTTATATGAGGGTATTATATAACATTACAAGAAACCAGTGTATTTCTTGGAAAACACACACAAATATATACTCACATATAGATATATGTTTGTATCTGCATGTGTGCATATTTATATATATAATATACATATATGTATATACAGAGAGAGAATTTGATAATTAAACAAAACCAAGACACAAAAATGGACATAAAATGGCATTTCCTGTCTTGACAATTTCAAATTCTTCTGTAAATTATTCCATTATTAAGTGGGGAAATAATAAATCACAGGACTTATTCCCCATAATACATTATTAACCCTAAATACAGAATATTTTATTTAATTTAAATTTTAGCAAAATTAATAAAGAGTAAGCATATATAACACATCTTTAAATAAAAGCCTGTATATTTATTTCCTAAACAATAATTCACATAGTATTATTGTTATTATTTTAGATGCATGAACTTGAAAATAATTTTAATTACTTACGTGGCATTATAATCTTGGGGATGGGATTTATATTCTATAACAATACTTTCCTAATGATCTATAAACATTTCTGAAAATATGAGAAATATGTGCATCCTATTAGCTTTAAATGCTGAGTGTACTTGATTATTGTTATTTGTTTCCTAGGGTTGCTGTAACAAAGTAACACAAACTAGGAGTGGCTTACAACAGCAGAAATGTATTCCCTTCTAGTTCTGCAAGCTAGAAGTCTAAAATCAAGGTGTCAGCAGAGCCATGTTCTCTCTGAACACTCTAGGGAGTAATCTGTTCCATGCCTCCCTCTTAGCATCTTCTGTTGCTAGAAGGACTTGGCATTCCTTAGCTTGCAGACACATTACTTCCATCTCTGTCTTTGTTGTCATCTCTGCCTTGGTTGTCATATGATGCCCTCCCTGTGTATCTCTGTCTATGTTGATTCTCCCCTTCTTATAAGGATATTGTATTGGGTTAAGAGTACACACTAATATGATTCATCTTAACTTGATTACATACACAAATAGTATATTTCCAAAAAATATTAAATTCATAGGTATCAAGGGATAAAACTCGAACATATATTTTTGAAGTGCAGTTCAAATCATAGCAATCACATATGTCATCTTAGTCAATTTCTATTTTGGAAAGCAAGTTTAAAATAATGGTTAGAAGCATGGATTCTAGCATTAGGTAAGCCTGACAGACACTCCCATTTTTTTCCTTATGGACTGGATATCTTAAGAAAGTTACTTAACTCTGTGGGCCTCAGTTTACTCACAAGTGACATCTGCTAACAATACTTGCTCAAAGGGTTTGGCAGATGATTAAATAAAAATGTGAATCCCTCACAGTGCCAGAGTCATAGTGAATACATTTTAGTGTTTATTATTGTTTTAGCTGTTACAATCACTAGTTGAGTTTTACTCGACATTGAATGGTTTCATAGAGAGACTGAAATTCTCTCTAATTTTTACATTATCGTGTGCATTTACCTACTTAATATGATAAGCATACTTTTTTGTAAAGTTTATTTGGGAAATTTGGCCAGAAATCAGTAACATTAATCAAAGTAGAACTAGATTATAATGTAGACTGGCAGACTGGTAGGTAGGTAGGTAAGCAGGTAGATAGATAGATATATGTAGGTATATATAGGAAAGTATGAGATCAATAATTTCAAATTTTTAAATCCACTGCTCAAATTATCAGGGTGTTTAATACTTATGCCCTATGAATTCCTCTGAGAAGATTGGGAGTAATAGTTTATAATAGTTTCCAAACTCATTGCCCATGGAATAACTTTTATGGCATATCTTGGGAAAGCAATGCTCCTTACAACAGGCATTGAGAAATAATGTACAAAAATTAGATAACTGAAATGAAAAATAAGAGCGAGAACTGTGAGTACAACAACATGGCTTAGATTATCCAAGTACTAATGAGCAGTCTAACCACTTAGACGTACACTTTTACAGGTAAAACATTGCTTGATTGATTGATTGACTGATTGATTGAGATGGAGTTTTGCTCTTATTGCCCAGGCTGTAGTGCAATGGTGTGTGATCTTGGCTCACTGCAACCTCCACCTCCCAGGTCCAAGCAATTCTCCTGCCTTAGCCTCCTGAGTAGCTGGGATTACTGGTGCCCGCCACCATGCCCGACTAATTTTTGTATTTTTAGTAAAAACGGGGTTTCACCATGTTGGCCAGGCTGGTCTCAAACTCCTGACCTCGTGATCCACCCGCCTTGGTCTCCCCAAGTGCTGGGATTACAGGCGTGAGCTACCGCTCCCAGCCTGGATAAAACATTTTGGAAAAATAATCTGTTGCAGTGTTCTGGATGGCAGCTTTAGGGATTAGTTTTAGGGATATTACTGCTGAAATTATTTGAACTAAAACAAACAAAATGTTTTGGTTGACACTACTTGATTCCTCTTTTTTTATCTTATTAAGACCATCAATATCTACTTGACTTTTTAAATTGTTTTGTATTTTTTTTACATTGACATTAACACTCAATTGGTCTTTTTCAAGACAAAAAGTTATTTACTTTCAAAACAACATGTATCTATTTTATATGTCATATTTTAGTTCAACAAGTTAAAGAGGAAAAATACAATGGCTAGAATTTAATAGATACAACATTCCCAAATTATATGCTCTCAAGGTACAATCTATTGGAGAAGTTAATATTCAAGTACACATAACTATAGTACGAAGCAAATGGGCCATAAAGGAGTCACAAGCAAAATGCTCTGGAGGATAGAAAAAAAATTATTTTAAAGAGGCAAGGTTTGTGGAACTTGTAATTAAATGAATCCTGATGTTAAAAAAAAAAAAAAAAGTAAGAGGCCGAGCACAGTGGCTCACACCTGTAATCCCAGCACTTTGGGAGGCCGAGGCGGGCGGATCACGAGGTCAGGAGATCGAGACCATCCTGGCTAACACAGTGAAACCCCGTCTCTACTAAAAATACAAAAAATTAGCCGGGCGAGGTGGCGGGCGCCTGTAGTCCCAGCTGGGGAGGCTGAGGCAGGAGAATGGTGTGAACCCGGGAGGCGGAGCTTGCAGTGAGCCGAGATCGCGCCACTGTACTCCAGCCTGGGCGACAGAGCGAGACTCCGTCTCAAAAAAAAAAAAAAAAAGGAAGAACTGTTAAAATCAATATGAGGTTTTGAACTTGATTATGTAAGTACAGAACAGGACCTAGGTGAAATTATGATTCAGGCTTCAAGTACTGAAAGGGAACCCATTTGAAGATAGATAAAAGGAAATAGAAATAGGTTGGATCTTTATGAATTAGGTACCAAAATCAGGATGAATGTCTTGTTAATACAGGACTAACATTAAGATCTTTTAAAGTAAGGAACATGGTCTTACTTTTAAGACCCCAAATTTTAATTCTCCCCCCACCAAAAAAAAGAGAAAAGAAAAAAAAACAACAGATAAATGATTGCTTTGCATTTCTTTGTTTTCTACCCAAAACAATATTATGAAACATTCAGAATCTACTGATAAAATAAATGACGAAGTTTTTTTCTTTTATGATAAGAACTAATTTTTGTCAGACTTTGAAGATATAGTCCCAAAGTATTGTACGCACAACCATATGCCTCCTCGTAAATAGAAGTTTTCTGCCCCTTCCTGAAATCTCACTGGGGCAAAAATAATTGGCAGTAATTCTATAGAACCATAAACGTATTGCTTATTTTGAGTCATGTTAATATGCAGTCACCTCTCTTGTTTTTAACTACAAACAGTACAAGCTGGTTCCATTTCTGGACAAAGCTATCAGAAGTACTTTGTAAGAATTTTGTGTTCTATTTGTGAAAAGGCACAATTATCTATTTATTTTAAAAAGATGTCACGTGGCCAGAATTAGTCTAATATCAAAACTAGACTAAGACACTACTCAGAAAACTACAGACCAATATTTCTTACGAATGTAAATGCAGATATCCTCAAAAAAAATTCACAAATCAAATCCAAAAATCTATAGAAATAATTATACATCATGACCTGGTGTTTATCCAAAGTATACAACGCTAGTTCAAAATATATAAATCAATGAATGTAATCCATCATATCCCAGGCTGAAGTAGAAAAATACCAGGAGCATATCAATAGATGCAGTAAAAGCATTTGATAAAATCCACCCTAATTCATGATAAAATCTCTAAGCAAACCAAGAATAGAGGAGTGCTTCTTTGAACTGATTTTTTAAATCTACAAAAAACTACAAATAATATCATATTTAATGGTGGAAAACTAGGATTTCCTGCTAAGATCAGGAATAAAGCAAGGATTTGTTCTTATACTACTGCTTTCAACATCATTGACAATGCAATAGGACAAGAAAGAGAATTAAAAAGTATACTGATTGGGAAATAAGAAATAAAACTCTCTTTGTTTGCAGATGGCATGCTTTTCTACGTAAAAAAAAAACTCAAAAGAATAGACAAAAAACTTTTGGAACTAATAAACCATTATAGCAAGATTGCAGGATACTAGTTTAATATATTAAAGTCAATTGCTTTATTTTATGTATCAGCAGCAAATAGGTAGAAATTGACATTAAAACTACAATACCATTTACATTGGCACCCTTAAAAATGAAATACTTAGGTATAAATCTATCAAAATATGTATAAGATATATTGAGGAAAACTATAAAACTGACTCTAAAAAATCAAAGAGAAACTAAATAAATGGAGAGTTATTCCATGTTCATTGATAGAAGACTCAATATTTTTAAGATGCCAATTCTTCTCAACTTGATCTACAGATTCAATGTTATCTCAGTCAAAAGCCCAGCAATTTATCTTGTGGATATTGACAAACTGATTCTACAGTTTATTTGGAGAGGAAAAAGGCCCAGAATTGTCAACACACTATTGGAGGAGAAAAAAGACTGAAACTACTATGGGACTTCAAAATTTACTATAAATCTACAGTAATCAAGACAGTGTGGTACTGGTGAAAGAATATAAAACGGAGTAACAGAACAGAGTCCAGAAATAGACCCACATAATATAGTCAACTGATGTTTGACAAAAGTCATACAAAGATAGCCTTTTTAACAAATGATGCTGGAACAACCAGAAATTCACATGCAAAGGAATGAATCTAGACAATGACCTCATGCCTTTCCTCAAAAAATTAACTAAGAATGGATCATAGCTCTAAATATATAATGCAAAATTGTAAAACTCCTAGAAGATAACATAGAAGTAGAGGACTTTGGGTTGGGAATGACATTTTAGATATTATACAACATGAAAGGCATGATACATGAAAATAAAGAATTGATCATCTGGACTTCATTAAAATTAAATTTCCCTTTATTATGAATTACAATATCAAGAGTATGTGAAGAAAACTCATACTGAGAGAAAATATTTCTAAAAGACATGCCTGACAAAAGACTGTTATTCAAAATAAATAAAGAACTTTTAAAAATCAACAATAAGGAAACAAGCAACCAGATTAAAAAATGAGGAAAGGACTGAACAGATAATTCACCAAAGAAGATAGACAGATGGCAAGTAACCATATGCAAAGATGTTCAATATCATGTATCTGTAGGGAATTACAAGTTGAAGCAATAATAAAATACGAAAAACCTACTAGAATGATGAAAAGTATTCTAATACACTGACAACACCAAATGCTAGTGAGTATGTGGAGCAGCAGGAACCCTTATTCATTGCTCTGGAAATGCAAACCAATGCAGCCACTTTGGAAGAGCGCAGTAGTTTCTTACATACTCTTACTGTATGATCTGGCAATCATACTCCTTGGTATTTAAAATGTATGTCAATACAACACCTGTATACAAATGTTTGCTCCACTTTATTCATAACTGCCAACAGGAAGAAGCAGCCAAAATGGCCTTAAGTAGGTGAATATATAAATATTCTGTGGTACATCTAGACATTGGAATTTTATTCAGTGCTGAAAGGAAATGAGTTGTCAAGTCATGAAAAGACAAGAAGGAAACCTAAAAGCATATTATTAAATGAAAAGAGCCTGTCTGAAAAGGCCACATACTATATGATTCCAATTATATAATGCTCTGAAAAATTCAAAACTATAAATATAGTGAAAATATCAGTGGTTTCTGGGGTTTGAGAGAAGAAGGAATGATTTAGCTTGGGAGAACACAAGGGATTTTTTAGGCAACGGATTTTGTATGATACCACAGTGGTGGATATATGTCAAATTTTTGCCCAAAACCATACAATATACAACACCAAGAGTAAACCCTAATGTAAATTATAGACTTTAGTTGGTAATGATGTGTCAATGTAGTTCATTGATTACAACAAATGTACCATTGTGGTGCAGTATATCCGTAGTGGGGAGGTTGTGCATATATGGAAGAGGAAGTATATGGTAACTCTCTACTTTCTGCTCAATGAACCCAAAACTGCTCTAAAGAATGAAGTTTACTAATTTTTTTAAAGGTGCACACAGATCAAAGAATGGCTTCTTTTCAGTAATATCTGTTGTAACACTTTTAGTGCGTTTTTTTCTGCAAAGGGAAAAAAAATGTATGATAAATATTGTGAGGATTTGGGGGTCTGTAATGGAAAATTAACCTAGGTTCTTTGCAAATACTTGTGAAAAGTCAAAGTTAGACTCAGCAGTTATGAAGTTTATAAATGTATGTTTATTTGGATTTTTCCATTGAATATTCACAAGTTCACTGGCATGTTGGAATGAGCTCATACTGGATTGTGTTTGTTATTAGTGTCTCTTCCCAATGTTTCATTTAGTAACACATTGGTAGCTTAAATATTTTTAAAATATTTACATCATGAAATTTGGCAAACTCTGTGAATTAGAGACTTCTTTTTCTTTGGAGAGGGGGTTGAGTCAGTTGTTAAGTACGAGCACACCAGTGAATCAATCCCACTAGCCTTTAAAGTTTCTATTGTGGCATAGGGCCTGTCACATAGTTGGAGTTCAGAAATGTATGTTAAATTGATTAATCAGTTGTATAAAGTGATTTACAGTGATGTTATGATTGAAGCCAAATGAGAGAACTTAGTCACCAAAGGTGGAAGTGCATTTGAGAAAAGAGGGTGAAATGAGAGTTTGATAGAGCATTTCTGGTAGGTAAGATAAGAATTAAAAATTTGGCACATTTTAACAGAAGAACTGAAATGGGAGAGTTCCCTAACCCCCTCCCGGGACTTGTGACAGGGGTGTGGCTCATTTGCTCAGCTGCTTCTAACTCAAATCCCTTATGGGAGGGAGAGCACGCAGGTGAGCAGGTGCAGGAGCCAGGGCAAGCACTTTTGGGCTCCAGCCCCATGTCAGTGTCTAGGGGTGATACAGTGCTCCTTTAGCAGTTGCCATCCGTGGGCAGCTAAGTGTTAACCAGCTCAGTGGAGAGTCAGGGTGACAGCCTTTTTCACCCTACCCTCTTGGTACCTGGGTCCTTGTCCACGATCCAGGATGAATCAGGTCACTCCAACTTGAAGGAAAGTGAATGCTGAGGTTTTATTGAGTGATGGAGGTGGCTCTCAGTGGGATGGGGAGCAGGAAAGGGGATGGAGTGGGAAGATAATCTTCTCCTGAAGCCTGATTGCCTCTGGCTGGGCTTCTGTCCAAAATCATGCTGTCTGAAGTTAAGCCACGTCTATCGGTAGTCTCTGACGCTCAATTGCCTCTTCTCTCCACGTTCAGCTGTTTGTCTTTCCTCTCCTCTGCTATGCCGCTCTGCTGCTCTGCCAGTGGAACTTGGAGTTTATATGGGTACAGGATAGGAGTGTGGCAAGCCAGAGTGGTCTTGGAAAAGGCAACATTTGGATGTGAAAACAGGAATGCCTGTTCTTATTTAGGGCCCTTGGTTTCCAGGCTTGAGGGTGGAGCCCTCACCAGGGACCCCACCCTCTTGCCTCCTGTGCATATCAGAACTAAAATGTAAATTCAACTTTGTGTGTTCTATTGCAAACTGGAGGTGTAAAAGGGAGTCAAGGGTTTTGTATTCTGAAGAGAGTGAGCCAAAAGGTACTTTTTTTTTTTTTAAGAAGAGTAGTGAAGCTCAAAGTCAAAAGGCACAAACTGATGGATAATTGGGTGTATAAGTGGAAGCAGAACGAATGTGGGAGTGTGAAAGAGTGCACTGTTCCCTCCCATCAGGGGACCTGACTGGGTTCCAAGGCTTCATTCTACTTCTTAAGTGGTGCCTTTTTTCTTGCACAAAGAAAAAAGGTAACTTCGCTGTGATCTATGTGCCTAATCAGTGAAACAAAGGTGATGAATTGGAAGGTCATTTCCAGCTGGAAAGTTACATGATTCATGCATGGTTCTTTGAGAGAAAAAAATTGAGTAAGTAGAGGATAAAAAAAAAAAAAAGATAATACTTAGAGTAACAATGTTCATTTTTGCATGTATAAGAAAGAATCCTGAAAATGTTGGTAGACGGAAAAGATCTGAGGTAGAGAGTAAGTTAGAATATTTAAAGGAGGAAGAATATTTATAGACTATAATGAGAAAAAGAATATAAGTAGGGGTACTAAGGTTACAAAGGGATGAAAAAATTATTTCTTAGGAAAAAATAAAAACAATTATTAACAACACACCATCTAGTTGCTGTTCTAAATACTTTGTATAGAACATATCCTTTAATTCTTACAAAAATATAAAAGATAAAAAGCTTTCATTTCTATTTTACAAGAAAGTAACTGGGAGGTTCCTTGTCTAGGAACTGCCATGGAGACAAAGTTTGAACCCCAAATTCTGACTCAAGAATGTGTAGGCTGGTAGGCAGAAGCCTGTGGCTGGCAGCTGTTTGCTCATTCACCAGGCTGGTGACTTAGCCAAGCCATTTACTACTCAGAGTCTCTGGTCCCTTACGCATCAAATAGGAACAATGATTTGTTTCCCATCTAACTTCTTGAGCTATTATGAGGCTTACTTGAGAAACTGTGCCTGTAAAAGGTAAAGTATGATAGACATGTGGTGTATTTTTGTTAAAAATGGACGAACGGTCATTGAAATTTTATTTTAGGGGATAAAAATTAAGGGATTTAATCTGGAATGCCCTGTATTAATCCATTAAAGTAGACAAGGCCATGTGCTGAATATAAATAAATTGTATTGGAAACTTAAGGGGCATGGAAAAGATTTGGACAAATTAATACTGGATAATCCCCAGTAGTATTATATTTTTACTCCAGTTTGATAATGGGAAATTTGCCAGACTATAACAAAGGAAATTCCAGATTATGCTTTAGCAGAGACTTTTGTGTTGGCTTCAGTGCCATTTTGCTTTCTGTCAACATTCATACCATCTTAATATATTAGTGCTGTGTGTCAGACATCAAATTGCACTTACAAGGGAAACAGATTTCTCATGAGATTCTGAACATTAGGATGACAACAACATTGGATACATATACACATGAAAGTTTTTTTTCTCAGTTTTCTTTTTTCTTCTTTGGCCCAAACAAGAAAATGTAGAAATAAAGCCAGAGGGATGTTAGATTTATTTTTGTGATTTGTTTGAACCTGAATATGAATTTGCTTCCATTTTTAATGATGTTGTTTAATCCTTACTACTTTACTTGTGTTTTTCTAATGCAGCAAATCTTAGAAGCCAGGATGAAAGCAAGGGTGGGAAGCATTATTATTACTTTGTTGTTATTTTCTTTGATTTTTTTTTTTTTTTAAAGAGTCTGTATGAGGGGGAAAAAGACACAAAAGGGAAATTATGTCGATGCCCACCCACAGTTCCTCAACTGGAAAGCCCTCCTAAGTTAAAGTAATTAAAGTTGAGCTGGAGGCTGTGTATGTATAAACCCCAGAGATAGCATAAAAACAGCCTTTGGGCATCCTCTGAGACAGAGGATGTTCAATCAGATTCCAAGAACTCAAGAACATGTGTTTTACAAGGGAGAAAGCCAAAATACAAACTTTCCTGTAAGTACTACAAATACCATATGGAAAATTGATCCCATAAACTAAGAAGAAAACATAATAAAGGAATGATTTTTAAATCCCATTATGCCAGTTAAGGGATATATTCCAGTCTTTCAGCCTAATTTCCAAAAAGTACAACCAAATTAAAAGGGAGGATTTGAGTAATAATTCAAGTACCATTTCTGGTTTTCTTAGCAAACCTTTGTACAAATGGCTACCCTGACTTGTTACTTGCAAACTAAATCCTTTTTCAAAACAGAGAGAAAGAGATCATTACTTTCATTGGTTTCCTGTATATATGGTAGTTCAGATTAGTGTTTGTTTTCCTTCAAATAGAGCTGTTGAATGGTAGCAAATTTATCTTGCCTAAGTTGTAGAGAGCTTCCCACTGTGTAGGGATACTTGAGAAGCCATATTGTCTGTATTTGGGAAATTACTTATTGCATTTGTTTACAATTATTAAGGCAGAATAGAGTTCAATGGTGAGATCATAAACTATAATTAACATTAAGTCTGTCCTTACATAAAAGTATTTGTTACATGGTGTTTACTATAATTTCCAAATTATAAGGCAGGAATAATGACATTTGATCAAATCTTATATTTTTCATATGGCTTTATGCTTTGCTTATGGTTTATAATATTTAAATTTTTACTTAATATAAAATAAGTATAATTCAAATATACTTATATTTATTGTCTATTTTAGGTAGTCCTATTATTTCCTGGAAAATTATTTACATTTTACTATTTTGTGCACTTACCTTTTGCAGGGATTTTTAAAAATAAAAAGCCCATTGTTTTTAGCTCATAAAATTATCCCTCTAGAACACATTTGCCTTTATTTCTGTCTTGTACTCTGTGAATACCATGTACTCTGAATCAAATTTTGTATTAATCTTTTCATCAGGATTCCCACAGTATGAAAATAAGGTAAATTTGAACTCTGTACCAGAACAAACACAGGTTTGTGACTTTAACTTATCAAATGAACTTTTTATTTTCCTTAGTAGATCTCTGGGCTGAGAAATCTTTCTTGCTGTAGAATGTATGTAGTTCTAGTCCCAGTGAGAGTACCAGTTTTCATGAGTTTTGACTCTGCACAGACTTTCCAGTCTTAACTTCTTGTCTCACACAGTCTCAGTGCCTAGTGTCCCATGATCCCTGAGCAAACCATAAATGCCAAGCCTTTTTACCATTTGGGCCATGTGCAAAGCTGCCCAAATTGAGCCTCCAGTGTCCATGCAAAGTGAGTTTGCTCTGGCTTTCAGTTTCTTCTCCATGGGTGACATCTATAAGCTTCCCCTTTTAACCTGTAAATTCAATTCCATATGCTCAGATTTATCATTTCAGGTATTTTGTAATAGAAGATTGTGATAATTAATTTTATCTGTCAACTTAACTGGTCTAAGAGATGCCCAGATAGCTGGTAAAATATTATTTCTGGGTGTGTTTGTGAAGGTGTTTCTGGAATAGATTAGCATTTGAATCTGTAGATTGAGTAAAGGTCTGCCTTTGTTGATGTGGGTGAATGTCATCTAATTCCCTGAGGGCCTGAGCAGAAAAAAAGGTAGAGAAAGGGTAAATCTTGCTCTTTTCTTGAGCTGGGGCATCCATCTTCTCCTGACCTTGGACATCACATCTCCTGATTCTTAGACGTTCAGACTCTGAGACTTGTACCAGCAGATTTCCACCCCACCCCCTCAACCCTGGTTCTCATGCTTTTGGTAGGGGGCTGACTTATATCACTGATTTTCCTAGTTCTCCAGCTTACAGGCAACAGATGGTGGGACTTTTCAGCCTCTCATAATTATGTGAGCCAATTCTCTATCTATCTATCTAACTATCTATCTATCTATCTATCTATCCATCCATCCATCCATCCACCCACCCATCTCCTATTGTTTCTGTTTCTCTATAAAATTCTGAATAATGTAAAGAGGCTTCTGTCAGATTTTTGGAAACGAAAGCCCGAAAGGACATTTTCATTTAATTCATAAAGTTGACTTCAAGTACACAAAATTGGACATTCATGACTCACTATCATCATTGTTATGCTATGGCCTTCTTTCATTAGATAAGTCATTTTTATTAAAAATTAGTACCTACCATACAAAATAATACCCAAGATCTTGATATTGTGTAAAAACAATGGTAAACAGCAATGCAGTTGTCAAAATGAAGAAATTTATGGTGAAATGATCAGTAGTAACACCCAGCAATATGCATGGAACCTAGCAACATGCTATTTGTTTTTTTTTTTTTAATGACTTAATTAAAGGGGAAGATTAGGCTAATAATTTAAGCACCAAAAGATTGCAAACATACACACTTTGTAAAGTTATAAAGTTAAAACAAAGCAAGACAATATTGAATACTAGTTTCAGGATGAGGGTTGTATTTGATGATGGTATTATTTTAAATTTGTGCAAATTTATGCAGTGTATGTAAGTCAAGGATTTTAGGGTATGATAATGATATCTTGAAGGCAGGTAGAAGAATGAAACAATGGGGACAGGACAAACCTCATAATTAGGCATATATTATTTTCAAACTCCTTTCTTTTATTTTTTGTTTTTTAACCGTTTATTTTAGGTTAAGGGTATATGAGCAAATTTGTTATAATAGGTAAACTGTGTGTCATGGGGGTTTGGCACACATATAATTTTGTCACCCAAGTAATAAGCATAGTACCTGATGGCTTATTTTTTTCCTGATCATCTCCCTCCTCCTACACTCCATCCTCAAGTAAGCCCCAGTGTCTGTTCTTCTTCTCCCAGTATTATTGTGTTCTCATTGTTCAGCTTCCACTCATAAGCGATGACATGTGTTACTTAGTTTTCTGTTCCTGTGTTAGTTTGCTTAGAATGATGGCCTCCACCTCTATCCATGTTGCTGCAAAGGACATAATCTCATTCTGTTTTATAGCTGCATAGTATTCTATGATATATATGTACCACATTTATTTATCCAGTCTACCATTGAAGGGCATTTAGGTTGATTCCATGTCTTTGCTATTGTGATTAGTGCTGCAGTAAACATATGTGTGCATGTATCTTTATGGTAGAATGATTTATATTATTTTCAGTATATACCCAGTAATGGGATTGCTGGGTTAAATGGTAAGTCTGTTTTAAGTTCCTTGAGAAATTGCTCCACTTATTTCCACAATGGCTGAACTAATTTACACTCCTACCAACAGTATATAAATGTTCCCTCTTCTCAGGAATCTCATCAGCATCTGTTATTTTTTTGACTTTTAATAATAGCCATTCTGACTGGTGGGAGATGATATCTGTGGTTTTGATTTGCATTCATCTAATGATCAGTGATGCTGAGCAGTTTTGCAGTGTTTGTTGGCTGCTTGTATGTCTTCTTTTGAGAAGTGTCTGTTCATGTCCTTTATGCGCTTCTTAATAGAGTTGTTTATCTTTTGCTTGTAAATTTATTTAAGTTTCTTATAGGGGCTGGATATTAGACCTTTGTCAGATGCATACTTTGCAAATATTTTCTCCCATTCTGTAGGCTGCTTGTGTACTCTGTTGATAGTTTATTTTGCTGTGTGGAAGATTTTTAGTTTAATTAGATCATATTTTTCAATTTTTACTTTTGTTGAAATTGCTTTTGATATCTTTATCACGAAATATTTGTTCTTTCCTATGTCCAGTATAATACTGCCTAGGTTGTCTTCCAGGTTTTTATAGTTATGGGCTTTACATTTAAGTCTTTAATCCATCTTGAGTTGATTTTTGTATACAGTATAAGGAAGGGATCCAGATTCACTCTTCTGCGTATGGCTAGCCAGTTATCCCAGCACCATTTATTGAATAGGGAGTCTTTTTCCATTGCTTGTTTTTGTCACCTTCGTGAAAGATCAGATGGTTGTAGTTGTATGTCCTTATTTATGAGCTCTCTATTCTGTTCCATCAGTGTATGTGTCTATTTTTATACCAGTACCATGCTGTTTTGGTTACTGTAGTCCTGCAGTATAGTTTGAAGTCAGGTAGCATGATGCCTCCAGCTTTTTTCTTTTTGCTTAGGATTGCCTTGGCTGTTTGGGCTCTATTATGGTGCCATATAAATTTTAAAATAGTTTTTTTCTAGTTTTGTGAAGAATGTCATTGGTAGTTTAATAGGAATAGCACTGAATCTTTAAATTGTTTTTGCATTTTAATAGTATTATTCTTCCTATTCATGAGCATGGAATGTTTTTTTCATTTGTTTGTGCTATCTCTGATTTCTTTGAGCAGTGTTTCGTAACCCCTTTATTTTCAACTCAAGCAACATTATGTAAAATTTAAATATTACCACACTGCTTTCAGTCCTCTGTGGAAGTTCTTTTTAGTTTGCAGCCCCAAGCAGTTCAGGAGTGTATACCATTTGTGGGATTGCACACAAAAGTGTCTGCTTCAAGCTAGGGAGGTATTAATGTCCCTTTTATAGGCTCCTTATGACAGAAATAACCAGTAATGATGAGATTAATTCATAGCTCCATTATTTCATTTGAGACAGATACACTGGTTAGAGCAGATATTTTATGTTACCATACAAAAATAAACTGACAATATTGAGATAAAGATGTCTCACAAAAATTTCATAACCACAGCATATGCCATTTGTCACAATAACGGATAATTAAACTTTTTGAAGGAAAATCTTATTGTGACTTTAAAGAAAAATATAATTAACAAGGATTTTTAAATTCCCTTTTCTCCAGAGAAAGGAAAGATTATTGAATATTTGGTGAATGTCTGTAAAAGGTAAGATAGTTAAATGGATAAAAAGAACCCTGGAACCAATTGCAAATTAATATTCTCTCCCTAAAGTCCAGAATGTTCTGTGACCTCTGCCTTCTCCCTGGTCTTGGAGTTTTTAGGAATAGACTAATTATTAAATACCTTTTCAATAAAAGCAGGTTAACTTCCAGTCAAGATCACATAGTCCATTTTCTCCCTGCTTCCCTGCCAGACGAAACTGTGAACCCTGGAAATAATACAGGGAGCAACTAGGAAGAGCTTTGAAAGACGGGAAGAATATGTTCTTTTTTGGAACCCCAGGATTTGAGGAACAATAATTGTTCCTCAGTAATTGGCATAGCACCTCACGTCTTCCCACCCAACAGGAGAAGGTAAACCAGACTTTATTTCCTGAGCCCAAATCTAGGAGCAGAAGGCAGCCTACTTAAACTCATTTCTCCTCAGGAGGGAATGGGAATCCTTCTGACAATGTCAGGGATGTCCAAAAAAATCGAGGATTGATCAGGATTTTCACCAACAATAAGCAGCTGTTAGAAGCACTCTCTTGAGACTAGATCTCTTACAAACAGACACCAACGTAGGTAAACTGAACCAGCAAAAGACACCCAACCACTATAAGTGGCCAGCCCTGGGACACCTTTCAACCTCATAGGCCTGAGACTCTCCTCCCCTGCCTAGGGACACTGGGACAGCATAAGACACTGCAAGGGGGAATTCTCAGTACAACAAGAACCTGGCCCAGAAAATGGTCTGTGTCTCCTAAAGGCAAAAGCAATGCTTTTCAACATAAAAAGTGCCTAGTCAAAGAAGCATCTTCATGTATGCCTGTGACTCCTCTCTTCCACCAGCAAACGCTGGGGCAAGTGGGAGTAACTAGAAAGATGCAGACAGAGGCATCAGACTTGGAAGACACTTTGTCCCTGTGGGTTTCAGATCCACCTCTTGATGGAACGACACCCAGGGGGCTGGATTGGGAAAATCCTTTTTACCGCCTCAGAAAGGACCAAAAGTGAACAGCAAAAGTCCCAGTGGCACCAGATATACAAACTGGACTGAAATAACCTTGCAAAGCATCTGATAATTAAACTAGTCTTTGGGAACACAGCTCACGAAAGTGAGCAATGCCCTGTGTGTTAAACCTAAACATGACAGCTGTTGCTACAAAACAATTTAACGAGGACCCAGAATCTTTTTATATAAGAGACAAAATATTCAAGATACAATAGAAAATCACCTGTAATACAAAGAAGTAAGAAAATCACAAATGGAATGAGAAAAAGCAATCAATTGACTTCAGCACTGAGTTTAATCAGATTTTGAAATTGTCTAAGAAGGATTTTAAAACATTTGTCATCAATATACTTCAATGTATAAATACACATTAAGTATCAGTATGGAATACAACTAAAATAGTACATAAAATTAAATTTATATCAGTAAATGCTAAAAATGAGTAAAGTTTCAAATTAATCATCTAAATTACTATGTCAAGAAACTAGAAAACCAAAAACAAACTAAAAATAAGAAGACTGTCAAGCTTGGTCCATCTGCTAGACCATTTTACGTACCCATCAACAAAGTGTGAGTGATTCAGCTCCACAACATCCTCACCTGCATTTGGTGTTGTCACTATTTTTATTTTAGTCACTCTGATAAATGTGTAGTGGTATCTCATTATGGTTTTAATTTGCATTTCCTTAGAGACTAATAAAATGTTGAGCATCTCTTCCTATTCTTATTTGCTTAAACTATGCTTATTTGCTCAAATGACCACATTTCTTTTATTCTTTAATATAGGAATGCTGTTTATACCTAATACTGACCTGCCATTTGTATTTATCAACCTATCTGTCCTTCTTCATTTAACTTTCAACCTCTCTGTGTCCTCATATTTTTGCTATGTGAAAAGCTCTTTGTGTAACTCTGTAGTCTAATTTTTAAACTCAATATTGTGGTCTGTATTTTTTTCATTGGCAACTGAGTACATTTACATTTATTGTAGTTGTTGATATATCCAAATTTGACTTTTATGATCTTAGTTGTACTTTCTAAAACCTTTGTCTTTTGTTCCTTTTCTTATTTTTTTTCCCTTTTTGGTACACTGAATTCTTTTCTGTTTTTTCCCTCCACTGGTTTCAAAATAATACATTATATTTTTATCAGTTAGTGGCCATCCTGAAAATTTTTCTTGAACCAGTCAGAATGAATCCATTGAATAGATAAAAACCTTACTCATTTGAACAGGCAAAATTTAATATAAAGAATTTTACATAAAAAGTACAAGTAAGATTATACAAGTTAATTCAAATATATTGAGAACCACAACGAATGTAAATAAATGCAACTTGCCAATTTAAAAATGCAGACCGTAAAATAATATACAGTTTAAAATTCAATATAAAGATGTGTTAACTAATAAATGATAGTTAATTACAAAGGTGCTATAAGAAAACACTAAGTGTTTCAAAAATACCAACTATAAAAGAATAGCTACTAACTCTAGGCTCAGAAAGAAAGGACAGTGAAAGCACTAAAAGATTAGGAGAGGGCCTCCCTCTCTAAGGCTGAGAATATTACCTCTGGAGGAGGGTGTAGCTACTACAAGAACATGCAGCCTCTTCATGGTAAAGAAAACTGCCAGAAGGTTCTGGCCTGAACTGATCTTTAGAAACAGACAGAGTACCTTGAAGACACAGCTGGCATTGCCAGGAAAGTAGTCCACCAATGCTGCTCTGAGACCATGCCTGAGGTTGTAGGTCAAACTGCCAGTGGAAGTCATTTCCTGGAGTTGCTTGGAAGCTGCTAGGTGGGGAATGTGAGCTGATAGTGGGTAGGACACAGTCTGAGGATTACTGGAATCCCATGACAAAAATGAATAAACAAATATATGTACATAATGATTATAATAAATGGAGGATTTTAACTTGGAAGAGAGGCATACTTCTGAGGGTTTTTCTTGGTACTGTAACTCCAGAACTCTCTTTTCACAAAGCCTAGAACTATATCAGTTAGTAAAGAGAAATGTTCAAAAGTTAGAGTGCTCCAGATTCACAATCAGGGCAAAAAGAGTGATCTGAAGCTGAAAGACAGTAATTGGAAAACTGGTATAAAAGCTTAACAAACATTCGTATTAAATACTGAAAGTTTCTCCCGGTCAACTTCAAAATCTTACAATGGTTAAATTACCTTTGTCTCTTTGATATACATATGATTAATATGTATTTCAATGTTTGTAGTTTTAGTAACACTATTTACTTATTTTTATTATCATTGATTGTAAGCAGAAATGGAAAGTTGTATGTTTAGATGTACCAACACATTGCCCCATTTCTTTGCTTTTCATTCTTTCTTCAAGTTCAGACATTCCTTCTGTGATGATTTTTTCTTTTCTTCAAATAAATATGTATAAATGCCTTTAGAATGTAGGAATAGTAATGATAAACTCTTTTTTCATTTCATTTAATATTTTATTTTAAATATTCTTGAAATATAATGTAATTAACACAAATTAATAGTAGCAATCATTGAGAAGTCTGCAAATACTACTTCTGTTAATAACTTTTCTTCTTTAGTGTTAGTTTTATGATGTGTCCTGATATCGATTCTTTTTTAGGTATATTGCATCAACTACCTTCTGCTTTCTATATCTGTGAATTTATCTGTTCTTAAAAATATATGGTCACCATGCTTTCAAACAGTACATATTTTCCTTCCTTTTTGTTCTGTAGAACTTGGATACCAGTTAGACATGAGACACTCTCATTTGATTCTCCATTTCTCTTAATCATTCCTTTTTATTTGTATTTCCTTTGTACTGCATTCTGCGTAATTTCTTTACATTTACGTTTCAATTTAATGATTATTCATTGACTATGTTTTGTCTACTGTTAACCTATTCATTGTGTTAAACCATTTTTTTAAATTTCCAAAAGTTACATTTCATTCTTTTTAAATATGCTTGGATCATTTTTTATAGTCTCTGCTTCATTTTCCTGATAGTCTATGTTTTGCTTTTTAATCATTTTATATTTATCTCTTAATAGTTTAAATATATGAAGCACTTAGAGGCCTAGAATCCTATCGGTTGTGTTAGCAAATGCTCATTTAATGGGACATTTTCCTCTATGAGATCTTTGGTTTTGATTCATATATGAGCGATCTAATGGGAATCCTGGAGTGAAAGTTAAGGATGCTTTCTTCCAAAAAGAGCTTACTGTTTGCTTCTGTTTTGAAACAGGGCTCACTACCCATTAAAAACTACTGTAATCTTCTTCAAGGAGCCTTCTGTACCTGGTTTTCAGCTCTCTCATTTCCTGCTGCTTCAAATCTGAACCTCAGGATCGAAGTGCTGATAAAGTCACTGGCCAGCTTTATCATTTACTTACAAATTTGAGTTGCAATTTCTCTCTCTCTTTCTTTTTTAAAAAAAATTTATCCTGACCATAAAATATCAATACTATATATCCCATGGTATACATTAATCATAATATTTTATCTAGAACCTCTTTATTTGTAGCAGTACAGCCATTCAGAGCTGCTGATCTGACTACCATCAAAAGCAAAATTCTCAAATAGATTTTTTGATTACTTTAATTCAATTAATATATGCTGGTGATAGTACTAAAACCTGCTGTTTGGAAATCATTGGTGCACACAGTCAACGTATTTAAGAATATTTTAGAGTGAAAAATTATGTATTTTGATTACAAATTTTAAAGAATTATCCCCCACTCTTCTTAACTTTTTATCTGATGAGCATCATCATTTTTTTCTGAGTTTCCATTTGAGATTTTTAAAGGTTTTTTTAAAAAATATACTGATATATAAAATTTAAAGAGATACTTGAGTGTATGTTCCAGATGATTTGCTTTAATTGCTACCTAAATATTTTCTCCATGCAGATAAAAAATTTTGTTCTCACTAACTTAGTAAAAATGGGAACCCAAATCCAAGAGCTACATTGATGTGGACAACAGATTGTTGACTTTAGACCTCTACTGAAATTTCATGAAAACTAAATGAAACTTATCATATGAATAGTAGTGCTAATATAGATATTGTAGATTTAGATTATTAGTCTGCAAAGTTGAATCATGACTTGTATCATATTATGTATCATACATTATCCATCATACTAGTGTTAGAAAAAATAAAGCCATAAAGCACTCACAAAATATAGTTAAGAGTGGAAAATCTGTCACTTTACAAAAGGCAAATACAAAATTCATATAACAAATAGAAATACTTGAACAAAAATCTAATTGGGGAATTGGAACAATTTAGGAATCCATAACTATCATTTTGCATCTTGAACTCTACTGCAAAGACTTAGAATTTTCCATCAAATCCTCAACCGTATTTTCTAGTATTTATTGGACAATTCACTGAAACAGTGACCTTACACATCCTGCACATCACAATCAGATGAGTAGCTTGCTCAAAACAAATTGTTGGAACCCATCATTGGCCTATAAAATTAGAATCCTTGGAAAGCTGGTATTTTTAATTTTTAAGAATTTAAGAAAATTCCAGAACAGAGAATTCAAAAACAGTAGACTAGATAATCTCTAACTTAATTCTTATACTCAAATTATGTGAAATAAATTGGATCTTAACCAACAATTGGACATATATTGATGTAGTAAAATTAAAATAGAAACATAATTATTTAAAGGATTTGAGGATTTCCTTTTATTATTATTATTATTATTATTATTATTATTATTATTATACTTTAAGTTCTAGGGTACATGTGCATAACGCGCAGGTTTCTTACATATGTATACTTGTGCCATGTTGCTGTGCTGCACCCATCAACTCGTCAGCACCCATCAACTCGTCATTTACATCAGGTATAATTGCGAATGCAATCTCTCCCCCCCTCCCCCCTCCCCATGATAGGCCCCGGCGTGTGATGTTCCCCTTCCCGAGTCCAAGTGATCTCATTGTTCACTTCCCACCTATGACTGAGAACATGCAGTGTTTGGTTTTCTGTTCTTGTGATAGTTTGCTAAGAATGATGGTTTCCAGCTGCATCCATGTCCCTACAAAGGACACAAACTCATCCTTTTTTTTGGCCGCATAGTATTCCATGGTGTATATGTGCCACATTTTCTTAATCCAGTCTGTCACTGATGGACATTTGGGTTGATTCCAAGTCTTTGCTATTGTGAATAGTGCCGCAATAAACATACGTGTGCATGTGTCTTTATAGCAGCATGATTTATAATCCTTTGGGTATATACCCAGTAATGGGATGGCTGGGTCATATGGTACATCTAGTTCTAGATCTTTGAGGAATCGCCATACTGTTTTCCATAATGATTGAACTAGTTTACAATCCCACCAACAGTGTAAAAGTGTTCCTATTTCTCCACATCCTCTCCAGCACCTGTTGTTTCCTGACTTTTTAATGATCGCCATTCTAACTGGTGTGAGATGGTATCTCATTGTGGTTTTGATGTGCATTTCTCTGATGGCGAGTGATGATGAGCATTTTTTCATGTGTCTGTTGGCTGTATGAATCTCCTCTTTTGAGAAATGTCTGTTCATATCCTTTGCCCACTTTTTGATGGGGTTGTTTGTTTTTTTCTTGTAAATTTGTTTGAGTTCTTTGTAGGTTCTGGATATTAGCCCTCTGTCAGATGAGTAGATGGCAAAAATTTTCTCCCATTCTATAGGTTGCCTGTTCACTCTGATGGTAGTTTCTTTTGCTGTGCAGAAGCTCTTTAGTTTAATTAGATCCCATTTGTCAATTTTGACTTTTGCTGCTGTTGCTTTTGGTGTTTTAGACATGAAGTCTTTGCCCATGCCTATGTTCTGAATGGTACTACCTAGGATTTCTTCTAGGATTTTTATGGTATTAAGTCTAACATTTAAGTCTCTAATCCATCTTGAATTAATTTTCGTATCAGGAGTGAGGAAAGGATCCAGTTTCAGCTTTCTACTTATGGCTAGCCAATTTTCCCAGCACCATTTATTAAATAGGGAATCCTTTCCCCATTTCTTGTTTCTCTCAGGATTGTCAAAGATCAGATGGCTGTAGATGTGTGGTATTATTTCTGAGGACTCTGTTCTGTTCCATTGGTATATATCTCTGTTTTGGTACCAGTACCATGCTGTTTTGGTTACTGTAGCCTTGTAGTATAGTTTGAAGTCAGGTAGCGTGATGCCTCCAGCTTTATTCTTTTGACTTAGGATTGTCTTGGCAATGCGGGCTCTTTTTTGGTTCCATATGAACTTTAAAGCAGTTTTTTCCAATTCTGTGAAGAAACTTATTGGTAGCTTGATGGGGATGGCATTGAATCTATAAATTACCTTGGGCAGTATGGCCATTTTCACGATATTGATTCTTCCTATCCATGAGCATGGTATGTTCTTCCATTTGTTTGTGTCCTCTTTGATTTCACTGAGCAGTGGTTTGTAGTTCTCCTTGAAGAGGTCCTTTACATCCCTTGTAAGTTGGATTCCTAGATATTTTATTCTCTTTGAAGCAATTGTGAATGGAAGTTCATTCATGATTTGGTTCTCTGTCTGTTACTGGTGTATAAGAATGCTTGTGATTTTTGCACATTAATTTTGTATCCTGAGACTTTGCTGAAGTTGCTTATCAGCTTAAGGAGATTTTGGGCTGAGACAATGGGGTTTTCTAAATATACAATCATGTCATCTGCAAACAGGGACAATTTGACGACTTCTTTTCCTAACTGAATACCCTTGATTTCTTTCTCTTGCCTGATTGCCCTAGCCAGAACTTCCAACACTATGTTGAATAGGAGTGGTGAGAGAGGGCATCCCTGTCTTGTGCCAGTTTTCAAAGGGAATTTTTCCAGTTTTTGCCCATTCAGTATGATATTGGCTGTGGGTTTGTCATAAATAGCTCTTATGAATTTGAGGTACGTTCCATCAATACCGAATTTATTGAGTGTTTTTAGCATGAAGGGCTGTTGAATTTTGTCAAAGGCCTTTTCTGCATCAATTGAGATAATCATGTGGTTCTTGTCTTTGGTTCTGTTTATATGCTGGATTACGTTTATTGATTTGTGAATGTTGAACCAGGCTTGCATCCCAGGGATGAAGCCCACTTGATCATGGTGGATAAGCTTTTTGATGTGCTGCTGAATCCGGTTTGCCAGTATTTTATTGAGGATTTTTGCATCGATGTTCATCAGGGATATTGTCTAAAATTCTCTTTTTTTGTTGTGTCTCTGCCAGGCTTTGGTATCAGGATGATGTTGGCCTCCTAAAATGAGTTAGGGAGGATTCCCTCTTTTTCTATTGATTGGAATAGTTTCAGAAGGAATGGTATCAGCTCCTCCTTGTACCTCTGGTAGAATTCAGCTGTGAATCCATCTGGTCCTGGACTTTTTTTGGTTGGTAGGCTATTAATTATTGCCTCAATTTCAGAGCCTGCTATTGGTCTATTCAGGGATTCAACTTCTTCCTGGTTTAGTCTTGGAAGAGTGTAAGTGTCCAGGAAATTATCCATTTCCTCCAAATTTTCTAGTTTATTTGTGTAGAGGTGTTTATAGTATTCTCTGATGGTAGTTTGTATTTCTGTGGGGTTGGTGGTGATATCCCCTTTATCATTTTCTATTGCATCTATTTGATTCTTCTCTCTTTTCTTCTTTATTAGTCTTGCTAGCAGTCTGTCAATTTTGTTGATCTTTTCAAAAAACCAACTCCTGGATTCATTGATTTTTTGGAGGGTTTTTTGTGTCTCTATCTCCTTCAGTTCTGCTCTGATCTTAGTTATTTCTTGCCTTCTGCTAGCTTTCGAATGTGTTTGCTCTTGCTTCTCTAGTTCTTTTAATTGTGATGTTAGAGTGTCAATTTTAGATCTTTCTTGCTTTCTCTTGTGGGCATTTAGTGCTATAAATTTCCCTCTACACACTGCTTTAAATGTGTCCCAGAGATTCTGGTATGTTGTATCTTTGTTCTCATTGGTTTCAAAGAACACATTTATTTCTGCCTTCATTTCGTTATGTACCCAATAGTCATTCAGGAGCAGGTTGTTCAGTTTCCATGTAGTTGAGGGGTTTTGATTCAGTTTCTTAGTCCTGAGTTCTAGTTTGATTGCACTGTGGTCTGAGAGACAGTTTGTTATAATTTCTGTTCTTGTACATTTGCTGAGGAGTGCTTTACTTCCAATTATGTGGTCAATTTTGGAAGAAGTGCGATGTGGTGCTGAGAAGAATGTATATTTTGTTGAATTGGGGTGGAGAGTTCTATAGATGTCTATTAGGTCTGCTTGCTGCAGAGATGAGTTCAATTCCTGGATATCCTTGTTAACTTTCTGTCTCGTTGATCTGTCTAATGTTGACAGTGGAGTGTTGAAGTCTCCCATTATTATTGTATGGGAGTCTAAGTCTCTTTGTAAGTCTCTAAGGACTTGCTTTATGAATCTGGGTGCTCCTGTATTGGGTGCATATATATTTAGGATAGTTAGCTCTTCCTGTTGAATTGATCCCTTTACCATTATGTAATGGCCTTCTTTGTCTCTTTTGATCTTTGATGGTTTAAAGTCTATTTTATCAGAGACTAGTATTGCAACCCCTGCTTTTTTTTGTTCTCCATTTGCTTGGTAAATCTTCCTCCATCCCTTTATTTTGAGCCTATGTATGTCTCTGCATGTGAGATGGGTCTTCTGAATACAGCAGACTGATGGGTCTTGACTCTTTATCCAGTTTGCCAGTCTGTGTCTTCTAATTGGAGCATTTAGTCCATTTACATTTAAGGTTAATATTGTTATGTGTGAACTTGATCCTGCCATTATGATATTAACTGGTTATTTTGCTCGTTAGTTGATGCAGTTTCTTCCTAGCCTCGATGGTCTTTACATTTTGGCATGTTTTTGCAATGGCTGGTACCAGTTGTTCCTTTCCATGTTTAGTGCTTCCTTCAGGGTCTCTTGTAAGGCAGGCCTAGTGGTGACAAAATCTCTAAGCATTTGCTTATCTGTAAAGGATTTTATTTCTCCTTCACTTATGAAACTTAGTTTGGCTGGATATGAAATTCTGGGTTGAAAATTCTTTTCTTTAAGAATGTTGAATATTGGCCCCCACTCTCTTCTGGCTTGTAGAGTTTCTGCCGAGAGATCTGCTGTTAGTCTGATGGGCTTCCCTTTGTGGGTAACCCGACCTTTCTCTCTAGCTGCCCTTAAGATTTTTTCCTTCATTTCAACTTTGGTGAATCTGGCAATTATGTGTCTTGGAGTTGCTCTTCTCGAGGAGTATCTTTGTGGCGTTCTCTGTATTTCCTGGATTTGAATGTTGGCCTGCCCTACTATGTTGGGGAAGTTCTCCTGGATGATATCCTGAAGAGTGTTTTCCAACTTGGTTCCATTTTCCCCCTCACTTTCAGGCACCCCAATCAGATGGAGATTTGGTCTTTTTACATAATCCCATACTTCTTGCAGGCTTTGTTCATTTCTTTTTCTTCTTTTTTCTTTTGGTTTCTCTTCTCGCTTCATTTCATTCATTTGATCCTCAATCGCTGATACTCTTTCTTCCAGTTGATCGAGTCAGTTACTGAAGCTTGTGCATTTGTCACGTATTTCTCGTGTCATGGTTTTCATCTCTTTCATTTCATTTATGACCTTCTCTGCATTAATTACTCTATCAATTCTTCCACTTTTTTTTCAAGATTTTTAGTTTCTTTGCGCTGGGTACGTAATTCCTCCTTTAGCTCTGAGAAGTTTCATGGACTGAAGCCTTCTTCTCTCATCTCGTCAAAGTCATTCTCCGTCCAGCTTTGATCCGTTGCTGGCGATGAGCTGCGCTCCTTTGCCGGGGGAGATGCGCTCTTATTTTTTGAATTTCCAGCTTTTCTGCCCTGCTTTTTCCCCATCTTTGTGGTTTTATCTGCCTCTGGTCTTTGATGATGGTGACGTACTGATGGGGTTTTGGTGTAGGTGTCCTTCCTGTTTGATAGTTTTCCTTCTAACAGTCAGGACCCTCAGCTGTAGGTCTGTTGGAGATTGCTTGAGGTCCACTCCAGACCCTGTTTGCCTGGGTATCAGCAGCAGAGGCTGCAGAAGACAGAATATTGCTGAATAGCGAGTGTACCTGTCTGATTCTTGCTTTGGAAGCTTCCTCTCAGGGGTGTACTCCACCCTGTGAGGTGTGGGGTGTTAGACTGCCCCTAGTGGGGGATGTCTCCCAGTTAGGCTACTCAGGGGTCAGGGACCCACTTGAACAGGCAGTCTGTCCCTTCTCAGATCTCAACCTCCGTGTTGGGAGATCCACTGCTCTCTTCAAAGCTGTCAGACAGAGTCGTTTGCGTCTGCAGAGGTTTCTGCTGCTTTTGTTGTTGTTTGGTTGTGCCCTGTCCCCAGAGGTGGAGTCTACAGAGGTAGGCAGGTTTCCTTGAGCTGCTGTGAGATCCACCCAGTTCGAGCTTCCCAGCGGCTTTGTTTACCTTCTTAAGCCTCAGCAATGGTGGGCGCCCCGCCCCCAGCCTCGCTACTGCCTTGCTGGTAGATCGCAGACTGCTGTGCTAGCAATGAGGGAGGCTCCGTGGGCATGGGACCCTCCTGGCCAGGTGTGGGATACAATCTCCTGGTGTGCCCGTTTGCTTAAAGCGCAGTATTGGGGTGGGAGTTACCCGATTTTCCAGGTGTTGTGTGTCTCAGTTCCCCTGGCTAGGAAAAGGGATTCCCTTCCCCCTTGCGCTTCCCAGGTGAGGCGATGCCTCGCCCTGCTTCAGCTCTCGCTGGTCGGCCTGCAGCAGCTGACTAGCACCGATTGTCCGGCACTCCCTAGTGAGATGAACCCAGTACCTCAGTTGAAAATGCAGAAATCACCAGTCTTCTGTGTCGCTCGCGCTGGGAGTTGGAGACTGGAGCTGTTCCTATTCGGCCATCTTGCTCCGCCCCCCTCTGAGGATTTCTTATGTAGCCATTTATAATGGCAAAAAAGCAAAGAATAATAAATTGTAATTTTTTCCTAGCTGAAGATGAATTTCTGTACTGTATTTCTCCCCTACTTCCTGTAAGAATTCTTTTCTAACTGCTATCTCTTTCTGTGCTCTAAAAACACTCAGGTGATTGATTTAGCATACAGAATTTTTTAAAGATTTAATACATAAATGTTTTATCTCACAACTAGAATGTTCATTTTTTGGAGTCAGGCATATTGCCATATGGTATTGTTTTTCCACAATTTCTAGAACAATATTTAAAAAGTGTACAAACACATTATTAATGTACAGTAGTTTTATATTATGATTATATGTACAATTACATATGTAATACTGCAATTATATTTAAATATGATTTTTTTATTTAGCAGAGAGCATGTTACATTTATGAACAAAAACAATCAAGCTACTATTTTCCAGTTTAGGAATTTGGGAATTCTTTGGTTTGATTGATTGTGCACCACTGTACCAGAAATGCCTTCTGGGATCTCCTTCCTTTCCAAGTCACAGCTTATGCTTTTCACCAGAGATCATAGCTATTCTCATTTATAGGAATAATAAGTGTACTATATTGTTCTCCATTTGTTTTGAAACAAGAAAAAGCACTTATCTTGCCTTTACACAAAGACATCTCCCTCACTCTTCTGTCCATGTCTTAAAAATACATAATTAGGGTTTTATAATTAGCATTTTATTCTCTGGTATCCCCAAGTATCCCCCTATGTGCATATGTATCTATAACCACAAACACACACACAATTATAAATATATACAATTATATATGTGCAAATATATATTTGTATAAGTATAAATAAACATATAAATATAGACATACAAATATATATCTAAATATAACAGGTATAATATATACACATAGATATGTATATAAATACATATATATGCATATATACATACCAAAAGATAGAGAGAGACATCTATAGGGACAAGAGCATAAATGCCAATAGAAAAAGAAACGTCTTTCGATGTTAAACACATTTACTTGAACTGTGTTTGGAAATGATGAGGCTTTAATTCCATATATATAAATTTAGTAGGGAAGAAGACATGAATAGTTAGAAAAGATTTGAGTAGCTACATTTTTAAAAGCCCCTCAAATTTTGTTGTACAGACCAGTTGATGACTTCTAATCTAGAAAATCTCTAAATTTCTTCTAACTTTCAAAGTCAATAAAATAATTTTAGTTTACATTAATTAATAACTACATTACATTTATTCTTAAATATGTATAATAAAATCCTAAATTTAGAGAATTTTATCTGATTATTCAAAACGTAAACAAGTCAAAAATATTTATATGAGATTATAGTAAATTTCTGAATGTTCCTTCCTGTTAGTCTTCTATAAACTGTTTCTTAACTGTTATCACTGTGTCTTCTGAACTTTAATAGTAACATTGGGGTTAGCACATCGTTTTTGTTTCATGTTTCCAGTTCTATCTTATCAAATAGAAACAAGCTCCTTGAGTTTAACCACTATGGTATACACTAACGTTGATTATTAAAGTTCTAGTTAAAACTAAAACATTGTATCACTTTAAATAATAGAAGTTGCCCAGGTTAAGTACTAATTTCAACAAGAATATAAGCAAACTAGTTTATGTTAACAAGAATGTAAAGAATCATTTTATGTTAAATTAGTAATGTATAAATTTAAAAGTGATGGTGTTTGTAATCTTTATAATATATAATAAGTATTCTTCACGTTTGAAGATGGGTTTGTTTTTGAGAGATTTTGTGTCAAATATAATTAAAAATAACATTAAATACAATGGGATTCTTTAATAGAGTTGAGTATTTTATGAACTGAAAAATTTACTAATTTTACCTGATTTGGGAAATTTAGAATTCCATTTTGTTTTTTATGGTTGGTAAATATATAGGTAGAGACCAAAATAAAAACTTCAAGAACTTGTCACCAACTTATATGTGATATAAAAAAAGAATATTACATTCAAAGAGTTTTGCCAAAATTATCACCATTTAGTCTATTAATCTATGAGAACCAAAATTTTAAAACACTAAGGGTAATATATAAACCTGTTTGTCCATGAATTCCCAATAGGCATTAATATTCATACAAATAATTAGCTATCATGTTAAAAGAGATACAAAAATTTCACACTTTCTCTAAACATTTCTGCAAGAGAATGCCTTATTTACAGGTACTCAGGCTCTTAATTTCCTCTTGTAGAGTGAGTTCTCAGCTTCATAATTTTATGACTACTTCTCTCCTTTAGGTAATAGGAAAGAGTATATAGTGTCCATTTTCACTTGGTATGTTATTATTTAAAAATTGGCTCAACTTTACTCAGTGTTCATGTAAAATAATTCATTTAACTGAAATTTATATTAAGGAAATGGCTCTTAGCTGTCCAAATTGTCCAGAAGTTTCTTATTTGTATTCTAATAATCGACACAAATTTTACACTTAAAAGGTCTATCCTATCTCCAGAATACAAGAAGAAAATAATAAGAAATAATGTTAAAATTATAATTTCTATATTGAGATACAGAAAATATAGATAGCTTGATTTATTTATATTTAAAAATTTATAATATATTATCTAAGTATATAACAATACAGAAATTAAAATGTCTTTTTCTTATTAAAGATAATTCCAACTTAATTTATTTCTCTTTAATTGGGAACAGGTTTAAAAAAAGTCCCAGATAAATTGGCTGTTTGTTTTAGTTATTGAAATTTACTTAATAAATATATGTAACAAAATTATAGAGTATGAGCATTCCAGAAGTTTAATAATTCCAATTATTTAAAGGTTGTAAATACCTAAAAAAAACTTTAGTTTCTCTCTCTCTCATAGATTTTGTATCGAACAATTTTACAGAGACCAATAGTTCTAATATTTTAACTGGGAACATTTAGAAACATGGATGTGCTATATTGTGTTGTAACTGGAGATTCAGTTAGAGAAATCACGGTCTTTTTCCAAGATTAATTCTGGCAAGCAACACTGGCATAATATATTAAAACCCATGTCATAGAAACAGCACCTCAGAAATGGGAACTGAGGATTCAAGATTGGCAGTCTCCTAGTGCTTAATGTTAAGAACTAGCTTAAAGGCTAGTGATAATGATATTGGAAAAGGAAGAATTCTTCCTTCTAACATGTTCTCAGAGTCCAAAAATATAGAGGAGATGGCAAAAAGATTGTTGAAAAATTACAGCTCTAGAAAATTAGGTCAAGAGATGAACTTGGAAGCCACCAATAAATAAAAGCCATAAATAATCGTATAAATATTTTTGGAAGTCTTTTGACAATTTCTGGATAATGAATATTATTATACTCACTAAGGATATTGTCCTTATACTTTATCCTTATTAATAATGTTTTTACTCTATTTAGGCTTGTTAATTCCTCATTAAAGATATGGATTCCCTTTTTTAAAAAAATTTACTTTAAGTTCTGGGATACATGTGCAGAACATGCAGGTTCGTTACATAGGTATACGTGTGCCACAGTGGTTTGCTGCACCTATCAACTCGTCATCTAGGTTTTAAGCCCTGCATGCATTAGGTATTTGTCTTAATGCTGTCGCTCCCATAGCTCCCCAACCCCCAACAGGCCCTGGTATGTGATGTTGCCCTCCCTGTGTCCATGTGTTCTCACTGTTCAACTTCCACTTATGAGTGAGAACGTGCCGTGTTTGGTTTTCTCTTCCTATGTTGGTTTGCTGAGAATGATGGCTTCCAGCTACAACGGTGTTCCTGCAAAGGACATGAACTCATTCTTTTTTATGTCTGCATAGTATTGATATGGATTCAGTTTTAAAGGTAACAAGCTTCATAAGAAAATCCATGGATAATTTCAATTCAATTAACTAACTCATGCTCTTCCCATTTAATAATTCTTGTTCTTATAACCATAAAGTGCTTGTTCTTAAACAATTCTCATTGCTTCTTTATAAATTGACACTATGCTTACAGTGATGGTACTATGCTAGAACCTCTGTAATAAAGCCATTAGAGGTCATAAGTGCTAATCTATGACTTTTTAGTGTGAGACAATTGAAATTGAAATAATATATTGTCTTATATATTGTTTGTGGAAGACCTGCTGCATATTCCAATCAGTAGTATTTACTAATACAGTATATCTGCTTTATTTCACAAACGAATACTTGAGGAGAGAGGAAAAGGTAAAGGAATGAGTAAGTCCAGTGGCAAATAAGTGGTAAAATGAATTTTCGGTGAAGAGGCACATCATGCAAAGTTGTAGAGGTGAGGAACTCTGCCAATGTCCAGTTTTGAGGATTTAAAACAGCCTGATTATTCTGTAATGATAAGATCTCAGCCATTAGATAGATGTGTGTGTCTGTGTGTGTGTGTGAAATGTATCTGTAGTTTGTATGAACGTATCTATAGCATAAAACTCTATAACTTAGCACTCACACTCTGCAAAGCAAGAGAGCTGTGTAGATCACATCAGTAGATGAAAAAAAAAATAGTTCCCTGAAGAACTCTCAGCTTACTCCAAAAAAGGTTACTAAGCATTCCTTACATGGAAGAAATATCATTTTCTTAAGGGGGAGGGGCATCTTAAGGATAATATAAAATTAAATAACAGTATTATAGGACATGAGAGTTCTTTAAGTAGTGGAGTGGATTTCAGTGTGTGTTCATATTAATAGGAAATTTTCTCTAACTCAAAGGAAAACAGTGTTTCTGAAATTTTTATTTTACTCCAGGGAAAATCAGAATATAAGATCATATAATAAACAAATGTATTTTAACAATAACTTCCACCAACATCTTCTTACAGCTGTTGATCATTGATTTCTGCAATGTTTTTCTGTTTGTGCTTTCAATAACTTTTCTACATCTGGTTTTATACAGGCATTTTCTTGAAATATATATGTACATATTTTTCCTTTCTTATAAAATGGAAAGAAACAAATAGGAAGAAATGAAAGTTTAAATACTGGGCAATAATTTTTCTTTTCATAGACAAACCTAGATACCTGTGTTTGATTTGAAAGTGTTTTATAACCAACATTTCAGTTTAAAATGTTATAAGTATGGCCGGTTGATTTAAGAAATATTTGATCAGCAAGGGGAAAGTGTTTAGAATTTTATTTAAAATGTACACTTACGGCCTGGCATGGCGACTCATGCCTGTAATCCCAGGACTTTGGAAGACCAAGGGAGGTGAATCACTTGAGCCTAGGAGTTCAAGACTAGCCTCGGCAATATAGACTTCATCTCTACAAATTTTAGCTTTTTTAATTGATTGGGTATACAGCATGCTGCCAGCTGCTTGGGAGGCTGAGGTGGGAGAACAACTTGAGCCCAGGAGGTCCAGATTGCAGTAAGCCGTGGTCACACCACTGCACTCCAGCCTGGATGGCAGGGTAAGACTCTGTCTCCAAAAAAAAAAAAGTTAAACATAAATTATAAAACAGAAAAACCATAGTTTGTTAGATGTGAAACAGCTTTGAGAGCATGGAAACTGATCTATCATTTAGAAGACTGAGAAATGCCCCTCTTTCAATGAATTGACACAATTCAGAATATCTTTTAAGATATAAAAGAGACTTTTTCTGAGAGCACATAACAGAAGCAGGACATTTGGTAATAGTTTAAACTCTGATAATGGTGAAATAGAAAGCAATATTAAGTAGAGAGGCAGTATGGCACACCGGTTAAAATTTGGACCGTGGAGTTATGTGTTTTGAGTTCAGGTTCTCTCAGTTTATTTATATTTGAGCTTGAACATTTTATTTTGCCTGTTTTCACTTTCTATTACAGTATATTTTACACGGGGTTATTGTGTGGTATATGTATTAATGTAGGTAGATATTCAATAAATATTAGTTGTTTTATTATTATGTACTATTACTACAGCAGCTGTGAAAAATATTGTGAATGAACAGATGCTATCTTTCCCTTTTTTAAGCTATACTTGGAAGGAGAGAGGGAGACTAATGATGTGTCATTTCCTGGGAAATATGGTTAACAATGCCTTAATTTTAAAGGAATCAGTACTTCAATAGTGAATTGAGTTTAAATATTAGCAAGTGTCCTTTATGGCCTCCAGCAGACAATCCAGCAAACCGAGCTGCATCTGCAGTGGAGAGAAAAATAGAGTGGAATTTGCTCTGCACTCTCAGGTGGGCTTCTAAGAAACTAACTGCTCAAAGACGAGGAGGATGCTCAAGTATTACTAAGGAAAATAAGGAAAGTATAAGTTGAAGTAGGCACTACATTTTCTTAAATCGAGGGCATAAATTGGATTGCTTTTACGTTTCATTCTGAAAAATTAGTAGTGTCTTCCTTGAGTATTACTTTGAAAATAACTCTGAGACTGCGTATATTCTTCAGGAGCCATAACTACAGTAAGAATTTAGGAATGAACCATAATTCTAGATAGTCTGAATTAGTTGTAAACATAAAAATGCTTGGGAACTCTCACGGAGTTATCCATATGTTTTGGCAATGACAGATATCAATGAAACAGTTACTTTAATAGACTAGCAATGTCCATTACAGGGAGGAAGAAAGATGGTGGCAAGTAGCTTATCAGACAGTTTGTATCAAAGTCAAAGCTTAGGCTCTTTGACTCTATAATCTAGAGTCAAATAATTTAAACGTTCCCAAAGATAATATAATTCCCCTGTCAATCTAATTGCTGAAATCATCAGCATGTTTGAAACAAGTCACATGATCTACTAGATTGTGAATTTCTTTACAACAGAATCTATCCTCAGTTTACATGCAAAAAAAAAGTACTTGAAATCATTAAAAGTGAATGTTTCTAACAAACAAGATGGTCTAATAGTGAAATATGCTCCCTTTTAGGTGGTGAGTGCTCCTGAGATATTGTTTAAGAGACTTGATGTCATATATCTTCTGGAATAAAGGGAAATTATTAATATTGTCTATAATAATTAAAAGATGAATAATGTCTATACCATTGAATTTCCAATCTAACTTTAAAATGCAATAATCTCATGAATGTCATGATTATCTGTCCTAGCCTTATTACATAGGAAATAGACATCTATTAAATAAAAATTAATTCCTCATTCATAAAATTAAAAATAAGATGTACAATTTACTTCTCAGTAACCCCAAACTAGAAAGTATCTGTGATGAAACACTAAAATAGATTATTCAGGATGAATGGTAAATGATGAGCAATAATGAGCAGTTATAAAGCTGAAAATAATGCATCTAAAAATTAGGAAAATAATTTATAAAATACAGCAAGATTGTTAAGACATAACCTGAAATAGAATATATTTATGTTTTATAGAATATAAATGATGAGCCTCCTGTATGCAATCCACCACATTTGGAAACTCAAATTTATTCCACTGTTAAGAGTCCTTTCATTCAGCTCCACTGTTCAGACAAAGATTCTCCACAGGAACATCTGAGCTATACAATTGTAGGAGGTAAGACGTATAATTTCAAAAATGTTATTTCTCTGCTGTTTTACAAGATACTCATATGAGATATTTTGTAACCATTGGAAATATATTATGAAACATATTTTAAAATAAAAATGTAAGACAATATAAATCACAATACATAATGTAATTTTATTTCCTTTTTATTACCTAATCATTCTCAGGAAATACAAATAATCAATTCACACTTCGGAGACTAGGTGGTGATCCTCCTTCTCTGGCCATCACGCAGAATTTCCAGTATGATGTATTTCAAGGGGTTCAGAGCCCTGTGACTTTCCAGCTACTTATTGAAGTCACTGATGAATTAGGTGGGAATAAGCCTAGTCAGCTGTCAGCCACTACAACAGTCATAATTCATGTCCTTCCCTGGACCACAACACAGCCAACTTCTTCCACAAAAACAACTACAACTACAGTAAGTACTTAGTGATGAAATATAATTCTAAAGTCATCTGAATTAGTCATAAACATAGAAAGTGCCTGGAAACTCTCACAGGAGTTAACCTTGTGTTTTGGCAATGAAAGACATCAATAAAACAGTTATTATAATACATTTGGATTCTCCTCATCAATGTAAGGAGAAATTATTGAGGCCGTTAAACACTAATTTTGAATCAAAGTAAATACATCAATGGTAATCATTTTTATGGGCCCTTTCAAGATTTAGTTTAGAATTCTTAGTAATTCTGTTGAGTCTCATCACAGTGTACTTTGCTCTATTTAAATTAGAACTTATAAAGGTTTTTAATGTAAATAACACCATATTGAGCTCATAAAATATTTAACAAGCTTGTTTTTTTGAAAAATATGCAGTCTGACGAGAAAACAAGATATACACTTTGGCTGAGTCCGTTCAAGCTGCTTTTAAAAAATGCCATAGACTGGGTGGTATAAACAACAGACACATATTTCTCATGGTTCTGGAAGCTGGAAAGTCCATGTTAAGGTATCAGCACATTTAGTGCTTTTTCTAGTTCATAGATGGCTGTCTTCTCACTATGTTCCCATACAGTGGAAAGAGGGATAGACAACTCTCTGGGGTCTTTTTTATAAGGACTCTAATGTCGTTCATGAGGGCCTCACCCTCGTGACCTATTCACCTCAAAAATGTCCCACCTCCTGATACCATCATATTGAGGGGTAAGGATTTCAACATGTTAATTTTGAGGGAACACAAACCTTTTGTCCGTAACACATTTATTTAAGAAGTTACAGAAAGTCTTCCCATTGCTTGACTTAAGAGTCAAGAAGTTTTGCATTAGTTATACAAAATCACTATAATACAAATTTGAATATTCTTGATCCACGGGGAAAAAAATTGATTGGGGTGGTGTAGGACTGGTCATTCTACTAAGTGTCTCAAAGAAGCAAATTAAAATTTTCCCTGTGACACAGTAACAGTAGTCTAGCCTTCCAATTAGTCTAATCATTTTTCAATCCAACTGACACACCACATGATTAAATACAACCAGGCACATGAGAAGATAAGATACTATAACCAACTGAGAAGCAACAGAACCACAAAAAGCAGAAACACAGTAGCTATAAGTAATGGATTATCAAACATAAACTCAATTATTATTAAGTTCATGAAATGTAAACCAAGTATGAAATTTGGTTAGGGTGTTGGAGACTATAAAGGTAATAGAATATGTTAAAATCGTTCAAATATATCTAGAAATTGAAATATAATAACGAATTACAACTTGACAGATGGATTTAATGGCTGATTAGAAACAGCCAAAGAGACAATTAAGAACTGAAGATATGTCAGAAGAAACTATCTAGAATGAGATATGGAAAGACAAAAATGATGGGAATTACTAAGGGAGAGGAAGGACATAAAAATGAGAAAGAGAAGAGCTGGTTTATTTTAACTTGAGAGATGAGACAGGGAAAGGAAAAGAAGCAGTGTCTAAATATTTTCAAAATTGATTAAAGATAGTAAATTGAAGAAGTCTCATGATTCCCTAGAGGAAAAAATGAAAAGAAATTTATACTTAAACAGAACATGGAAAATCTACATGAAATCCAAATATAACAAGAAATATTAAAATCAGTTGTGAAAAAAAAGAAAGATTTCCTTCAAATGAGTGTTCACAAGACAGCTGGCTTTATAATAAAAATAATGGAAGCTAGAAAAATTGAAATGTTCGAGTAACCAAAAGAAAATAACTCCACCCAGAATTCTATACCCAGCAAAAAATACATTTAGGCTCAAATATATAAGCTTTCAATTTGTCTTTAACTGGATCTCATAGTATTTTTATTCATTCATTCCAAAATATTCTCTATTCCCTTAACTTCTAAAGATATGGAGAATTTTCTAGTTATCTGTTTCAATTTGTAGTATAATTATTTAGGATCAGAGATTATAACCTTCATGACTTCAGTCAACTGAAATAGATGGGCAATTGCTTTACAGTCTGATATATGATCCAATTTTGTAAATGTTCATGTGGTCATATGATGTTTGTCAAAATGAAACTACAAGGCAATGGTGAAAGGATGAGAGTTTCAAGAAATTATACTGGGCAATTGATATGCATATAGACAGAGTAGAAACAATCCCCTATAAATCAAGTCTAAATGCATTATAGACATAAAATGGCAATAATAAATAAAATAACTATACTTAGAAAGAATTTAAGAGACTACCTTATTAACTTTGTAATAGGGAAAGATTTCATAAATAAGACAAAACAAAACTAGAATAAGAAAAAAATTGAGAAAATTGAATACTTTAGAATTAAGAACTTCTTATGGATGAAAGGATAGGATGTCTAACTTTTGGATTAAAATAATTTGGGGTAGAGAGGAGTAAGAAAGAAAAAAGATTAAATAAAACAGTATACCTTGACAATTATTGGTATTGTATGATGGGTACCTGGTGGATTATTGTAATATTTTTATACTTTTGTGTATGTGTTAAGTATCATATAAAGTAGTTGTAAAATAATGGAAAGGAAAATAATCTGAGATGCCCATGAATTTTGTTAAACTATTAGTATTTAACATGGCAAAGTGCTCCTCAAATTACCCTCACAGATAAAATACTCTCACTTATTTAGTGCTTCATTAAAACTTTGTTATCTGCTTTAGAGCTTTTAGTCATATATTTTATATAGTTAAACTCTATAATTTATTATTTAAATCATGAATATTCTCCTGGTCATCAGCAAATTGCTTCTGAGTTCCTCTCGCCACTCCATGGCATATGACAATAGAACTCTTTCATATTCCACAAATATATATTGAAATTGTTTGATAAGTCAGGTAAATATTGCCTAAGACTAAGTTATATTGTCAGTGATATTGCAAGGTATTATGGTAGAATTTCAAACAGTTAAAAAGTGTTGTTTTTCATTTCTGGCTCAACATGAACCTCACCTCTTTAATTCTGAGTCAATTTTCTCTGCTAAAATCTTGCTTCTTTGGGGGAGATCATATTTAGCCTGTATCATTGAAGGAAAAAAAGCTCCTAATTTATGTTAACACATGGTTTTCCACCATTCAGTTTCCCAATTAGTAAAGCAAAATCTAGCAAAGCAGAAGACATTGTAATAAAACGTAATAGACAAATTTTGCAGCAAGATGGGAAAGGATTTTAAAATTTGTAGTTGAGCTAAGGGGTATTCTAATCTATGTACTTCCTTTGGTAATCTACATTAGGCTTGCTAAAAGAGGCAAACAAATTAATACTGTCCTCAAATGATTACCAACTTGTGACTTATGAATTTATTGCCACAGACTGTAGCAAATGGTCCATCTTTTCTCCATAACCAGTATCAGCTTTTATATTTATATGTGTACTAATGTAATACACACATTTCTGCAGGGAGACATATGTGCAAAAAGTGTAACCAAACCAGAAGTAACCTTAGAAATTCTGTGTTTCAACTAATTCATTGTGTAAGAAGGGAAAATGATATGCAGATAGGTTATCACTTACATTTGCTTGAGAGTGAGTAAATAAACATACAAACACACCTGTATATTTTATAATAGCCTTTAAAAAACTAATATTTCTAAACATTTGTTAAATGCAGCACTGACTAGCCATTATTTATATTTGGGTACGTGTATTCATGCTGCTGATAAAGACATACCACAGACTGGGAAGAAAAAGAGGTTTAATTGGACTTACAGTTCCGCGTGGCTGTGGAGGTCTCAGAATCATGGCAGGAGGTGAAAGGCACTTCTTAGGTGTGGGCAGCAAAAGCGGAAGCCCCTGATAAACCCATCAGATATCGTGAGACTTATTCACTATCACAAGAATAGCACAGGAAACACCAGGCCCCATGATTCAATTATCTCCCCCTGGGCTCCTCCCACAAGTGAGAATTCTGGGAGATACAATTCAAGTTGAGATTTGGGTGACAACAGAGCCAAACCATATAATTCTGCCCCTGGACCCACCAAATCTCATCTCTTCACATTTCAAAACCAATCATGCCTTCCCAACTGTCCCCTAAAGTCTTAGCTCATTTCAGCATTAACCCAAAATTCCATAGTCCAAAGTCTCATCTGAGACAAAGCAAGTCCCTTTCAGTCTATGAGCCTGTAAAATCAAAAGCAAGCTAGTTACTTCCTAGATATAATGGGGGTATAGGTACTGGGTAAATACAGCCATTCTACATGGGAGAAATTGGCCAAAACAAAGGGGTTACAAGGCCCATCCAAGTCCGAAATCCAGTGGGGCAGTCAATTTTTTTTTTTTTTGGAGGAGGGACAGAGTCTCGCTCTGTCACCCAGGCTGGAGTGCAGTGACGCGATCTCGGCTCACTGCAAGCTCCGCCTCCTGGGTTCATGCCATTCTCCTGCCTCAGCCTCCCGAGTGGCTTGGACTACAGGCGCCCACCACCACGCCCGGCTAATTGTTTGTATTTTTAGTAGAGACGGGGTTTCACCGTGTTAGCCAGGGTGGTCTCGATCTCCTGACCTCATGATCCGCCTGCCTCGGCCTCCCAAACTACTGGGATTACAGGCGTGAGCCACTGTGCCCGGCCTTGGGGCAGTCAAATTTTAAAGCTCCAAAATGATCTCTTTTGACTCCAGGTCTCACGTCCAAGTCACACTGATCCAAGAGGTGGGTTCTCATGGCCTTTGGCAGCTCCACCCCTGTGACTTTGCTGGGTACAGCCTCCCTCCTGGCTGTTTTCACGGGCTGGTATTGAGTGTCTGTGCCTTTTCCAGGTGCACAGTGCAAGTTGTCTGTGGATCTAACATTCCGGGGTCTGGAGGATGGTGGCCCTCTTCTCACAGCTCCACTAGGCAGTGCCCCAGCAGAGACTCTGTGTGGGGGCTCTGACTCCACATTTCCCTTCTGCACTGCCTTAGCAGAGGTTCTCCATGAGGGCCCTGCCACTGCAGCAAACTTTTGCCTAGGCATCCAGGCATTTCCATACATTTTCTGAAATCTAGGCAGAGGCTCTCAAATCTCAATTTTTGACTTCTGTGTACCTGCAGGCTCAACAACAGGTGAAAGCTGCCAAGGCTTGGCGCTTCCACCCACGGAAGCCACAGTCCGAGCTGTATGTTGACCCCTTTCCGCCACGGCTGCGGCAGCTGGGACACAGGGCACCGGATCCCTAGGCTGCACACAGCACAGGATCCCTGGGCACAGCCCACAAAACCACATTTTCTTCCTGGGCCTCCTGGCCTGTGATGGGAGGTGCTGCCGTGAACGTCTCCAACAAGGCCTGGAGTTTTTTCCCCTTGGTCTTGGAGGTTAACATTAGGCTCCTTGCTACTTATGCAAATTTCTGTAGCCAGCTTGAATCTCTCCCCAGAAAATGGGATTTTCTTTTCCATGGCATAGTCAGGCTGCAAATTTTCCAAACTTTTATGCTCTGCTTCCCTTATAAAACTGAATGCCTTTAACAGTACCCAAGTCACCCCTTGGATGCTTTTCTGCTTAGAAATTTCTTTCGCCTTATACCCTAAATCATCTTTCTCAAGTTCAAAGTTCCATAAATCGCTAGGGCAGGGGCAAAATGACGCCAGTCTCTTTGCTAACACATAACAAGAGTCACCTTTACTCCATTTACCAACAAGTTCCTCATCTCCATCTGAGACCACCTCAGCCTGGACCTTATTGTCCATATCACTATCAGCGTTTTGGGCAAAGCCATTCACCAAGTCTCTATGAAGTTCCAAACCTTCCCTCATTTACCTGTTTTCTTCTGAGCCCTCCAAACTGTTCCAACCTCTGCCCTATTACCCACTTCGAAAGTCGCTTCCACATTTTCGGGTATTTATCAGCAATGCCCTACTCTAGTGGTACCAATTTACTCTATTAGTCCGTTTCCATGCTGCTAGGGTATAAAGACATACCTAGACTGGGAAGAAAAAGGGTTTTAATTGGACTTACAGTTCCACATGACTGGGGAGGCCTCAGAGTCATGGCCACTTCTTACATGGCAGTGGCAAGAGAAAACAAGGAAGAAGCAAAAGTGGAAACCCCTGATAAACCCATCAGATTTCGTGAGACTTATTCATTATCAGGGGAATAGTACGGGAAAGACCAGACCCCAAGATTCAATTAGCACCCCCTGGGTCCTTCCCACAACATGTGGGACTTCTGGGAGATACAAAACATATGAAGTTGAGATTTGGGTGGGGACACCGCCAAACCATATCAGTATGTTATAAAGGTCACCTGTATTGCCAACTATCTGTCTATTTCCCAACTGTATGGTCAAACCTTGTGCCAGGTATTGGTGAACAAAGTTAAGAAAGTCAGAGAAAATCCTTTTTACTATAAATGGTGGAATATAAAAATATAACTGGTTTAAATAATAAACATTCATGTTCAGAAAGTGGAGGATTATTACAGTGTAAATTTGAAGATACCGGTACAACATCCTAAGGAAGATGGACTTTGTCTTCCAATCAGAGAGGATCTAAAGAAAGATTACAAGAGAGGGTGATGGTATCAGATATTTCTAAGTATGAATGATAGAAGCTTGTTTTAATAATCCAGATGAAAGACTTAGGCTCTAAACCAAGGCAATAGTACTTTATGTGAAGATGAACCGCTACATTGTGTATATAAAAATATACATAATTAATAGAGTTCACCATCTATTGTATTTAAAGTTTGTGCATTAGAATATATATATTATGATATATCATGGGAAAGAGAATTTCTCTTAGGACCTAGCCATTATTATTATAGACTATATATTTTATTATTATTAATACAAAGCAGATCTTTCTATTTAGAATATTGGATGAGATATGAAAACTTAAAAACATTTCTAAGTGGTTAGAATATAATGCCAGAATTTTATCTGCTTCTAAAATGTAACTATAAAAGTCTAGTTCAGAAATAGAACATTCTTAAAGCCAGATTGCTAACAATGTCTATGAATTTTAGAGGAACAAAAAGGCCTAATGATAAAAAGTTCAAAGTAATTAAGAACAAATTCAATTACATTACAAATATTATAGGAGACCTTTTCAGCATGAAATTCATTATAAATGCAGATTTTTACAGGAAAACTTCATTCTATGTTCTTTAGAAAAAAATTAGAACATCCCATAAACTGTAATCTACTGAAAGCATTCAATAAAGATCTTTGCATCTTTTACAGTGCCAAATATGGTACTTGATAAATCAAAGACCAATGCCATATGTTATCAGAAAGGTATGTGATAGTTCATAATTGGGAGGAGGGGAGGTTCATGAACCATGTTAGAATCTGATGAAATCTTATGGCTCCTCTCTCTAGAACAACACATACATATATACATGTGTGTACACAATTTTATATTCAGTTTTAGAGCCTGTAAAACCCATCCATGGAATCCAGGTTACAAAATACTGACTAAAAACAAGAGTTTATCTGTGCTTTTTAATTTGTAAAAAAAAAAAATGTTTTCATGAGCAAAATATGTTTCTATTAGTATACAGTGGAAGTCACTAACATAGCTACAGGGAAATTTTACATAATATATTCCTTAAATATATCAATATTTGGTGTGCACTTATAGACATTAGAATGAGTAAAATAATACCTTGAAACTTAGGAAGGAGAATAGAAAGAAATCCTTTTATCTTAAGTGTAGAATAACTTAGTTAAATAAGGTAATGATAAATGAGCCCAACCCTAAATTAAATAAAATAAACAAAACTGTTGTATATTGTCTTCTGAGTCACCTTAGTCTTTCAACCCATACCTGATTATTCAGAGGTCTCTCTCAGGGCAGGTAGAGAAGACATTAAGCCATGTTTCATGAACTGAATTAAACCCTTCCAATTTGAGTCCAGATTGGCTAAAGAGACAATGAGGTAACTGACTAGACACCATTTCCTGCAAATCTGATCCCCAAGGAATTATGAATCAAAATTCCTGAAACTATCTGCATGTAGCAAATTGAGCCCATAATAAAAATTCCAGAACTAATGTCTACTTTGACAAAATGAAAGAAAGGTAGATTTAAATCATCAAAATTTATAACTATGTTTTTTACTCTGATTTCAACATAAACAGTGTATAAGCAGAAGACTAGGAAGGAGAAGGTCTATAAATAACTCTGTCCAATATTTTCATCATTTCAACCATTCATATTTCATGATGCAAATCAGTAATGAAAAGGTTTTAAACAATCAGTGAAGAACTAAAAAAAAATTTAGAGCTGCATAGAGTGACAAAACTGGAATTTCTCAGTGCTTTTCACTTAATTTGGACATTAAAGATGAATCCTGGGGACATTATGGCTGCTTAGACACACCAGAGACTTATATCTTTGTAATCTCATGTGTTTTTTCTTCTATTGTGCTCATTGCACAGGCACATTACTTTTCCAAGGCTGATTTGACTCGTCAAAGACCAAACCCTTACTACATACACCTCATAAGATAATTTACAACCAAATACTCTTGGAACTTTGTTTTCAGCTGATAGTTTGAAACAGTCGTATGCTGGAGCTGGCTTATCCCAGCTGAGACAGCCCATTGTTAAGCATGCAGAAATTTTGTAGTCTTGTTGCTAAGCATTTGGTAGCCTGAAATAGGTAATGGTGGGAATATTTATATCACAAAAATTGGCAAATGCATACCATGGCAAATGCATACCATTGTTTTACCTTTTAAAAGTTGGTTTACCAGCACATTATTGGACCTATTTTATTCTTTAGTAGACATAGAAAGGCAGAAAAATTTATGCTGAATAGGAAGAAAGTTTAAGAGAAATTAGCAATGTTTGTGTATGATACGGATATTTTTTTGAAGCCAGAGTACCAATGGAAGCCACCAGCACTATCTGCTAGCCTGAGTCTAATATTCACTAGACTCTATCCAAAACGCCTGTAGAGATTAGAGGTATATATTACTTGCTGTCAACTATGCTTTAATATCCACCCTGCCTTGTCAGCCTAGGAAGTGGAGCTCATTGTGATGTTTCAATGATCACCTGATGTCTCTAACCCATGAACTAAGGTTTTCTTGTTCTTTGTCTTCTCCTAATATGAAGACTTAAATTGTAAAATAGTAGTAGTGGTAATAATGATCACAAATTGTTTGCCTACTGAATGCTATAAACTTCCATAAGGTATTTTCTTCCCCATAGAAACTCTACAAACTAGGCAACATTGTTCCAAACAAAAAAATAAACTTGCTCAAATTAAGTGAAAGTAATAATTTTAGCCCAGATACGTCTATTTCCAGAGAACGTGTTTGCTCCATTATACTAGTATTGCTATATTTTTCAAATTTGATTAATTCATGTATGCTTTTTAAATAAAAATGAATCCCCTAGACATCCAATATTGATTTATATTATTTTTGTAAGAGGTACAAAAATATATATATTAGATTATATATCTTTAAATGCAGTAGCAGAATTATAACAAATCTGCATCTCTTACCTCAAATTGTTTCTAAGAAAAAACTAGTAAAGAAGCATTGATGTAATGAGTTGATGACGATGAAAATAATACCTTTATGGTATGCCAGAAATTGGAGAGGCTGTGACAAAACATATTATAAAGAAAGCATGCCCATTTTTATCTGGTCTGGCCAAGCATACAGGACAGATGCATGATGAGATACAATGTATGTATTTACCCCTGTGTGGAACAACAATAAAAGATCCCTTAGACCTACTGGGGGACAATGGAAATTTTTGCTGCTTATCTTGGAACACTCTGATAGTCAACCTACAAACTATGTAATTATTCTTCTTAAATTGTGAATATGGGAACTAAGGGGCTCAGTCACCCTTCTATTTGTGGATTTGGAGCAAACTCTCTTGGTGACCCTCAAAACATTTCACTTTCTGCTATTTGATAAGGAACATAAGTTATGCAACTGTTTTACTATTTCTGTAGGTATTATTTCACATTTAATCACTCTATAAAAAATCAAAGTGCATGAATAAATAGTGAGAATCACATTTTACATTAATTTATTTATTGGTCTTTGTGTCCATCTGACTCTCAAAAGGAAACAAAAAAATGAGAAAAGTTGTGGAAGGAGCTATTTAAAAGGGTGTAGACACAGTTAAGGAAAACCAGCATGACATATATCTGCCTGTCATTCCATAAGCAGATTACATCCTGTACAATTGATATACATTTCCTTTTCTGATTCCATTTGATGACTCTGCTACCTAAAGATGCTCAATGAAGTCTTCCTAGGCCATTCAACATAAGAGCTAAAGTTTATTTTTAAGGAAAATAATGTCTTACCTTATTAAAAAGAGAACACTACATACGCTAGTTTTTATTAGCATAGTTGACTTATTTTTAAAGATTACCTATGAGCTAGAAACTAATATTGTACTTAATATTTTACACAATATAAAGGAAGCCACATGGCATTCCAGTGTAATGATATGGATAGTCAAAATGAGGCAAGTCACTGATTAAAGAGATTTAAACAATTTTTTAGGTTTGGATCATTTTGTTTTGATCTCCTAAATAATGACCTTTCACTCAAGAAAAATAATAGTTGTGCAGTCAATCCCTTAAAATTTCTGTCTTTATATTTTTAAATACTTTTTCCTTTTTTTCTTTTCATGCATTCTAATTTGTATGACATATATTAATTGAATTAGTACCTAGGATTAAGAATGAATAAGAAGCTCAAGAAGTAATATTATAGTAAAAGAAAAAAGCACTTAACTTTTTTATACTAACAAGGCTCAGAAAACAATTTTGACAACACTAATTTTTAAATTTTAATCATATTCAATAATTTATAATATGACCAGGCCTTCTCATCAAAGGGAAGAAAAGTTTTCAAATGAAATTTTGAAATTAAATGTAAACAACATAATTTCACATAGATTGTATCCCAACAGTTTTTACATTTATAGTAAGCAATCCTAAGGTCCAAGTAGTGCAATAGAAAGAGTGTGGCCTTAGGAATAAGACAGGTTTTGGTTTGAATTCCAGCTCTTTGACTAGATCATCTTGTAAAACTGGGTTGAGTTATTTACCACCTTTGAACCTCCGTTTCCAATTTTCAATAGAAATTATTAAATTATTTTAGAAGCCTCTCCTGGTGCAGTGCCTGGAATATAGAAAGTCATTAATAGCTAGTAGCATTATATTAATGTTTATTAATTATTTTATAAATGTGTATTAATTGATTATAAACACAGAAAGATTGTTTGCAAACATCAAGTGTAAGTGATTGCCGATATAGTTACCAAACCGCCAGTTCTCATTTACAGTTCTCCTTAAGGAAACAAATGTTATATTTTATTTTACAATTGTATTTATTTTATTATTTTACTTATTTACTTTATATTTATTTATTATTTATACTGATATTTTTAAAAGTATTTTCTAATATTTATTAAATTTTATAGTAATTTTCTTAGCAAATGGGCAGGACCAGCATTTCTTCTTAAATTGGAAGTTTTACCACTATTTGAAACAGATCATAAGAAGCATCCATTAGACACACTGAATGAGAATTTCTTAATTGCAACCTTTTAAATAATCTTCTTCCAGGGAGCATTAAATGAAATAATTTGAAAGCCAGTAGACATAGTATAAATTTTACTCATCTAGGTCATAGCCTTGCACATCTGCTGAGACTATAATGCCCACTGACGAAAGATTTCATGACAGGGAAGATTATTATTATTGTCTTTTCTGTAAAATGTAACAAGTTAAGTAATTAAGGTTATGAATCAAACCAAATTAACTGTGCACAGCTGTAAGAAGCTTAGTGCATGACCAGCTGTAAGAAGCTTAGTGCATGACCACATGATAGATGGGAAATTCTTTTGTTTTCACTCGTGATTTACCTAATGGTGAGATAAATGTCCGATGACATACAAAAACCAGGGTCCTGTCAATCCTTAGCCATTTATTTCATCACTCGTCATGTTCCTGACAGGGAGGAGTAAGTGCTCAATTGTCCAAGTGTAAGTATCTTCATATTTTCTGCTTAGGCAAAACTGTAAGCTGCGGGAAAAAAGTTTTAAGTTACATTTTAAAAGTAAATATAAAAAGGTACACTTTGCAAAATTATATATACATAATCTAAAATAATTTTCAGAAATTTTAAGATGCAATAATCAAATCAAATTTTATTATTTTAATTTAATTAATATCTGACAAAAACTTCCTAGTCATGGAAAGGATCTTTATAAATCTATTTATATGTAAAATTTCCACATGAAAAAAAAATCATTTGATTAAATCATATTTAGTGTCAGCTGTTTTTGTACATGTTCCAAAGGGGAAAATGAAGACACCAGAAGTTTAAATAACTTTATCAAGGTCACAGACATAGTGAGTGGTAGAACCAGAAAGACTGGCAAAGAGACAGAGAAATGGTCAAGGCTTGAGGAATCTCCTGTAAGGCAAGTGAGTTGGACAAAAGATAATGAAATGAAGTGAAGAGATTGGCAGGGATCATATTATGCAAAGACTTAGAAGCCATAGTAAGTACAGAGATTGATTTCCAATTAATCAAATTACAAGTCATTTTGACAAGTGCTGTAAAGGAAGTGTAAATAAATGTAGGACAGATAACATGGCAAATTCTGACTTGAAGAATATTGAGAAACTACCAGAAGAGAAATTTGTATTTTATGTAGGTCTTTGATGGATAGAATGAGAAGCAAAGACATTTCAAAATGGTGGAAATTGAGGAGTATGGATATGGGATTGCACAGTCTTTTCTTGAAAGGAGAGAAACCAAGCATGTCTGGAGCATGTGAGGAGCACTGGCCAGAGGCAAGGCCAGAAAGGTAGATAGTAGGCAGACTGACAAAGGCCTAGAGTCAATGCTATGGATTTTAGACTTTGTTTTGTAGTTAATACAAAGCCATGTTAGATTCCTAGGAAGTGCAAACGAATCATTGAAACTAAACCAGCCGAGTGAAAGATAGAATGCAGAAGAGAAGACTGGAGGCAGCAGGTTCAGGCAGAATGCAATTGCCAGAAATAAGACCAGGCACTTGCCTTTACCCTCATGGTTACTACCTACTGGGGCCTCCAAAGAGTTTACAAACAATGAAAACATAAGGGGATAAAGGAATAAGCTATGGAAGTGCTGAGAGGATCAAATGCTAATCCCCAAATTTGGCTCTTTAAAACTGTTTTGACTCACCAATTGAAAAAGGATATTGCTCACAGGGTCCAGCTTGCACATAATATACACTTCAATATTTACTCTGTGTACATGGATTACTATGGCGATTAGATTAGAATAGCTATATGTATTGTACAAAGAATTTTGTGAGGATTAAATGAAACAAGGGATATGAAAGCTCTTGTAATAAATGTTATGTAAATATAAACTATTAATATTGTATTTAATCCCTATACAAAGATTTTGCTTTTACATTGCTAGTGAAAAAAGTAATATTCCTACTTATCTTAGATTTTGAAATATGAAAAAATGTGAATTATTTAAGATAAAAGCTTTAGTTGTTTCTTTGTGTGCATATATGAGAGAGAGGGGGAAATAAAAGACAGAGAAAACAGAAATCAGGAAATCCACTCTTTTTGGTCAGGCCAGGAAAGTGTAGAAAGTTAGGATGATTCCTTCAACTAACCTCTATGCAATTTTCAGATGCCTCGAACTGGCTCTATACAGTTAAGTTCTCATGGATGAAAATTTGTAATTACTTTTATATGAATATAATTGTGATTTACAAAATGATGCCTACACGCCTTGATATAGGAATTGGATTGTTTTCTCAGAACTCTCATATCCTCATTTTGGGGGATGTTGCCTAGTCCATTGAAAAGAACATGGTCTTGGAGATATATGAATTCTTATCTGAATACCAATTCTGCCACTTAGTGGAGACACATGAATTTTTATCTGAATACAAATTCTGCCACTTAGTAGCTATGGAACTTTTGTTAACATACAGAACTTTAGTTCCTCCTTCGTAAATTGGTGGTTCTGAACACATCTCTCTTAGAATGGGCAAGTAATATAGTTTTAAAAGGCTATGTTAATAATATAACTAAATGATATAACTAAAAGGCTCAGCACCAACCATGACAAACAGTTGCTTTTAAATTAATGCTACCCCTACCCTTTTTGTTTTAATCTGCCATGCTGTCACCAAATGTGCCCAATAAAGAAAGAAACATGTTTTAAGAGTATGTTTTCAATGTTTTCTCACAAACACCTTTATCAGGCTCTATATTTCCTTCATATGGCGATTCTTGAAATATGGTAACTGCTCACTAAACATTTGTTAAAGAGAAAGGAAGGGAAGAAGGAAAAAAAGGAAGGAAGGAAGTCGGGAGGGAGATAAGGAAGGATGGAAGAAGGAATGAGAAAGCAAGTTAAACAGGTGTGGGCTGTGGTATCTTTACTTACGTTAGTCGTGACATTCTTCCCCATACCGGTGCTTAGCGCAGGTATTATTTCTTAACGAGTTGTAAATAGAGCTAGGTGATTAAGTGTAGTAATCAAATTGTCTGTCATTCTTGTAGTCTATGATCTGGAAATACAGCATAGTATTTATTTAAGAAAACAAAGCCACAATACTTCAAATGACACTACTGGAACCTTTCTTGTTCTTTCTTTGTCCAGACATGCCCTTATTGTTGTTGTATAAAGCAGAATGTTCAGTCCTATAATACTTGATATCTGCAACTATCGAAATTCAACAAAGTAACCAGGAGTCCTCTCACTCAATTGTATAGGTAGTGTTATTTCTGTTACTACCATTGTGGACTGATCTTCTTTGCAGAGGTCTGCTTTCTCTATTATTTCTGTGAAATCAGCCTCATGAATTATATTGCCTTAAGAAATGACACAGCTTTGGGAGGCTGAGGTGGGCGGATCACCTGAGGTCTGGAGTTCTAGACCAGGCTGGCCAACATGGTGAAACTCCGTCTCTATCAAAAATATAAAAAATTAGCTGGGTGTGGAGGTATATGCCTGTAATCCCAGCTATTCGGGAGGCTGAGGCAGGAGAATCGCTTGAATCCGGGAGGCGGAGGTTGCAGTGAGCAGAGATCCTGCCACTGAACTCCAGCCTGGGTGACAGAACGAGACTTCGTCTCAACAAAAAAAAAAAAAAAGAAGAAGAAGAAGAAAAAAAGACACCTTAATACTTGAGTGTTCACAAAACTTATCCTGTCATATGCTGCCATCTGCTGGGAAAGTAATGTTGCTTGGTCATGGACTTTACATTAAAATCTGTGTTGAACTTTGTATTGCTAGCTTCTTAAATGGTCATACTTTAGATAGTAATGGAAAATTACTTGGGTAAAAACTTTTTGTGCTTTTACGATAGGAAGCAGGAAAGGGCAACAGTGATCTGACCCATTTTTGAAATAATGCTTTGCCCTATAAAAAACTTGCTGATTCATTCTATCTGTCATTTAGCCAACACTAATTATGGTCTTCTGTGCCAAGAACTACAGAGAATCCACAAAGATGAGCAAGAAATGGTTCTGTTTAATAGGAGTTTATTTCCTAGTAGGAAGAATCACAAAGGAAGTAAATGTGGCAAAGTATTCTAGATGTTACAGTAGAAATATAAGGAAAGAGGGTGTGGGTATGGTAATTTCTACCCCAAAGTCAGGCTTTTTGCAAGAGCAATGGTAGAGGATAACCATGATAATGAACAAATATTCACCAAGAAGGCAAGACGGGAGAAAGAATTCTGGCCAGAAGAAATATTTAAACAAAGACATTTGTTGCTAGAAAAAATGATATTTGTTTTTTGTGGCATTAAGAGATGTTATTATGCCTTGTTACTTGCTATATTTATTTTTAATTATTCAAAGAGAAGAAGTAAAGTGAAATGTGCAAGATATTCTACACAGCATATACGTCTTTATAGTTTTGTCCATTGAACTGCTATTAATACTTCATATTTATTATATTTCTCAGATTACTACTTCTGTCTTAATAAAGATTTCGTATTATTGGATCCCTGATAACTGGATTCCTGCGTTATTAACTCTAACAGGAGCTCTTTTTGTGATGTGCCTCTATGCTGTTGCATGGTGCCTCTTTAAAGAGTAAGATTTTAATTGCTGTTTCTCTTTGAATTTGTTCGTTGCTCATAAACTCCATCAGCAATGGCTTAAAAAGAGCAGGATGAAAGTAGAAAGAAGAAATTGGAGAAAATGTCATTGAGCATCTATTACTTTAAGTGCTTTACAGATGTTATCCTTGCTGATAATCACAACAATGCTGAGAGATAGGTAACAGCATCAGTGTTTTAGATTTACATAAATGATTTTAACCAAGATCTTTTGGTTCTAAAGCTACTGTTCTTTCGCTAAGTGATCAATCAAATGATTCAAGCTAAAACCATTCGTCTGAAAAAAAAAAAAAAAAAAAAAAGAAAGGAAATGAGATTTTTAAATTTCCCATAGAAAAGGAACAGATGAAATTTAGTTGTACATATTTAAATAAGATCAAGTCCTCTGCCTGTATTTTCCTGTCAAAGGATAGACAGAAGTCTCAAAAAGGTAAGATGAAAGAATTTCAACAGTAATTATAGAAGGAGTGAATTAATTCAGGAAATATCTCCTGAGCTTTCACAGCTCAGATTGTGCCAGGTGAGCAGAATACAGAGATGATAACAAGCAGTACCCGCCCTCCAGGAGCACAGCCTTGACTAGAAAGGGCTCAGGAGAATGAATGGTTGCAATAGATTAAAAGAGAGAGTAAAAAGAGAGGGTAATTGAAATTTAAATATCTTTCTATGGCATACTTAACTCTGACTCGGAGAGATTGGGCAGGGAATGTTTCACAGAGAACATGCCACTGAAACTGGCAGTAGAAGAATGAATGGAGGAAAATATAAAGGAAATACATAAAATATAGTTTAGTTTATATTTAAGGGTGATTTTTCTTTTGAGAGGCATAAAAACGGAAACAGGATTATATGAACACTACTATATTTCCTCACTAACAAAAGTCTGACTTTTATCCTGGAATATGGAGTATAGATTCTACAAGGTAAAGTAATAAAACCTAAAGATAATAGTTGTATTAGCATGAAAGTAAAAATGTATTAAGGACAACTGAGAAGCTGCCACTTTTATGTAAAATGGAGATAGTACAGTAAATTTGAATTTTTGTTTTGAAGGTGATATATACCTTAGCACAATATTTGGATTTATAATGGTGATATCAAGTGCCTGAATAAATAAGCAATTTATTATTGAATTTTAAAAAGGAACCATTTGTCCAAAAAATACAGTGAATTAAAGTGTAATAAGTAGGTTTAAAAGTAAGAGTTGCACCCATTTCCTCCTTTTCCCTATAACTAACTCCTGAATGAAATCTGGTTCAGATGTATCATGGAAGAATATAACAGAATAATAGTGCTACCATATACACTAGAAACTTCCTCCCAGATATTCCACTAGAATGGAATCTATTACCCTGGAAACTTCTCCCCAGATATTTCAATGTCATCTACCATGTTCATACTTTTTTTTTCTGAATGTAGAAATGGCAGAGTAATCTGAAATACTTTTATGTCGAAGGAGCTGATGTTTTTATTTGATTTTGTTAAAATAGTTTAAGGACATTATTTTTACTTTCACAGTCAAAAGAAATATTATTGGCATTATGTGCAACTGTTTTATTTTTTGCATGTGGAGGGTTAACTAGAAGTTTAAGGCTATTTGATTAAGATTAAAGCAGGGAGCTGATTTTGATAAATTTTGACAATTTTGATCAAAAAATAAGCATTCAGTTTCTTTCTTCAAACATACTGCACCCCTGTTTTTTGTTCTTTTACTGTAGTTCTCCCGTTTGTTCAAGATTATTTCCCCACTGTCACAAACATCACCAGAGTCAACCAAGTCTCACACCCAAAGGGCCTGGACTGGTACCAAGGTAAAAGTAGGGCCGATGCTTTAAGGAAAGAAATTTTAGGCAATAAGATGTGTTCCTTAATGCTTTATTAATTTTCAAATATAAAGCCACAAAATAGTGATTGGTATGTTAGTCCATTCTGGCTGCCATAACAAAAATACCATAAGATAGGTGGTTTATAAGAAGAAAACATTTGTTTTTTTACAGTTTCAGAGGCTGGGAAGTCCAACATCAAGGCAGGAGCAGATCTGTTGTCTGGTGAGGGCCTGCTTCCTCACAGACAGAGCCTTCTCACTACAACCTCACATGCTGAAGGGGCGAGAGGTTTCTCAGGGACCTCCTTTATAAGGGACACTAATTCCATTCACAAGGGCTCTGCCCTCATGACATATCTCTCAAAAGGCCCCAGTTCCTAATGTCATTACCTTAGGGGTCAATTTAAACATATCAATTTTAGGGGACACAGACATTCAGATCACAGCAATTAGCATTTTAGAAGTTTAAATTTTGCTCCTAAATTCTTTAACAGAGGAATTTTCAAAAATGACTCTTATGTTCATTCAACAATATCTACTGACTACATAATATTTTTCTAGGCATGGGGAAATAGCAGAGAGCAAAATCAGATTTATAGATGAACACTGGGATCTGCTACTGGTATTCTACCAATTCTACAGGGTTGTTACTATTTTCAAGTGAAGTTATTTATATAATGATTAGGGATGATAACTGCCACAGAAATTAGAACAAATACAGTTTGTTTTTCAAGAATCTAAGATGAAATATATAAATGTATTACTTAGAGCAGCCTCAAGATCCATTGTCTCTATCTAGTAAAGATATTAACTGGAATTATTAATAATAGTAGAAAGATTTGAACCTAAGAACACAAAATGATTGATTTGTTATATATAGAAGTTTATCAACAGTTAATGTAAGGGCTATTTAAATATAGCATTATGTAGTATTTGCTTACCTACTTCTTTATAAAAAACTAAACTATGGAATTATTTAGTACTTATGCAGAAAAGCACTAAAATACATTATTTGTTTTAAAGGATAAAATAAATACTTCCATTATGTCTGTATTTTTTTTTTTATGGGCATGGAAACTTACTGAGTAGTGACCCCAAACCAAACATGAGACCAAACTTGCCTCCTGGAAATCGTCAGGTAAGGACAAAGAGAAAAAACATGTCATAGCTATTACAATAGCTACTCTTATTTTTCACAGTGTCCAGACAATAAGAAGCACTTGCAAATATGTCATACTGAATGGTAACTCTTCAATGGAAATGAGAGAATTTAGACATTTCATTTGAGGTGGAAATTAAGAAAGAAAGAGCGAATTCAATTTTAAGTGATTGACATTGTGTGACATCAGTGATGAGGAAAATAATATAGTAATGTTGATATATCTGTAGATAGATGGATGATGTAGATTAGTGAGATGGCATTCAATTTTATTGTTCTGTATTTTCTCCCTATTGAAGTCTGAAAAACATTAGGTGAAATTAAATTACATACATAATCTAGTTGGGGTGTAGCTAAGGACACCTATGATGCCCATTCATCCTTATAACACTCAGATATTTAACAAATATTTACTGTATGCCAAATTGTCTTATAGGAGTTCTTTCACTGAAACATTCATTTAACATATATTTCTTTCAAATCAACCCCAAACCACATAGTTTTGCTCAATTACAGAATTAGTTTTTATGTAAAATTATATTTGACTCAATGTCTTTGCGTTGGTAAAATATTTTCCAGTTAGTATCAAAATAATTTGTACCCAATTTGATCTATAAGGTTAATTCAACAGGTATTTATGCAACACTTAACTGTAGAGCTCTACAGTTAACTATGGATTACTTAAGAAATTTAGAGAAGTATAAAATATGGTCTTTACTCTTCAAGAACCCATATTTTAGTTGGGAAAAGATATGAAAAATATTGTAGGGAATCATGTGTGGTGGTTTATTAATTCCTGACAACTGTGCATGCCAACATATAATACACTCCATAGGAATTCAGAGAACAAGTGAGCTAGACCAGTCAGAGGAAAGTTTGTACAATAATTAGTCCAGAGGGTCACATGAAGAATATATGCCTTTTTCTAGATGGAGAACAGTGGGAAAGAGGTTGCACAGTCCTGGCATTAAGCACTGTATACAAACTCCCAGACTTTTTACAAGCAAGCTTCCCTTCCACTTCACCTAGGTTTCTCTCCTTCTTTGCCGTTGTCATATTTTGGAACTAAATTCAGTTATGTGTACTGCCACCCTCTCCAATCCCACACCTGGACCAAGTTAGATATATCTATAGAAACTCACACATACTTCATAATTGCATTTATCAAACCATGTTAATATACATTATGCACATACATATATATGTACATACATATGTGTGTACATGTGTTTCCCAGCATACTATTCCTTTCACTTCTTGCACTAATGATTTTTTTTACCTTGAAGGACACTGCTGTGGAAGTGTTCATAGTTGCACACACATCCCAATGTCACAGAGTCTAAAGATGGAATAAGTGACTTAATTATTCCCCATTTCATCCTCTTCTGGAATGTGTCTCTTTCTTCCTTCACAAATTGCTGCCTTTTGTGTCTATCATCAGATTTTAACAGCCATTAATTGCTATTACTGTTATCTTCAAAATCATCAATAACTTTAATTTCTGGCTCACAGGGTTTTTTCGCTACTACTTTTCCTGGCATGTTTTTTTGGCGTGTTGAACCTCCACAAAAACTACCAACCAATATAATGGCCGATCAGTTCTTTTAACTCCTTTGTTCCTACGCTTTGGTCCTTCTCCCTATTCCAAACATCCATTTGCATGGTCTCACTCAAGACTTTGTCATCATCAGTAATTGCAACACTGTCAACAAATCTAGATTACAAAGGAGCCCATTCTCTATTACCCAACTTAATCCAAAATATTTCTGTGCTTATTTAAGGATCTAAGCTGATGACCCTATTACTTTTTCTTTATCCATTACTTCTTTCATGTGTCACCTTTCTTACATGGTTTGGATTACATTGTCCAGCACAATTACTCTCTTTGCAAACACTTAACTCCTTTGTCCCAACAGCCTCCTTAAAACTTAAGAAAAAAATCTCAATCCTGATGAAATCCAACTAGGTGCAGTCTGCTCTATGACTGCACCCAAGCATCAGTGTGTTCCTGTTGAACATAACATGGTTATGCCTTCTGAACTCATTTCAGATTGATGACCATGCCTTCAACTGGCAGCTCAATACAGACACACCTAACCTTACGTCCTTCATAAATTCACTTTACCTCTTACAGTAATAACAATTTCACAGCTTTCTAACACTTCCATCTCTTCTCACTCTGATCTGTGGTATCTCCACACATTTCCTAAACAAAAAAGACACAGTTGGCTTCACAAACTCTCCCTGACTCCTAAAACCAACTCTACAAACATGTCTGCATCAGTACTACAAAGCCTGACCTTTCTCATTCCAGAAGACTCCTTGCTCCTTTCTAAGGTTGTTCTCTCTGGTTATGCTTTGGGCACCCATCCCTCTGGTCTTCTCATGGAAAATTCTACTCTCTCTACTGGATTATTCACATTGCTTGACATGACTTAAAATATTCTACTTTCAAAATACCTTCTCTGTCCCATTCCTTCCTTCAGCAACCAACCCATTTCTGTTATTTTTGTAGCAAATACCCTTTAAAAGAATTGTCTAGACTAGTTATATACAATTTGTTTTGCCTTCTAATAGCTATTCATCCCACTCCAAAGGGCGTTATGCTCCAACATTTCATTGAAAAGACCTTATCCATAGCTGCAATGACCTACAATTTAGGGGAGATGTGGCCCAAGTCTGATTTCTCTAAATCTATTTTTATGGAGTCAATAAAAAGGTAACAGTGCACATGTTTCTTAGCTGCCCTGGAGACATAGTATAATAGTGACGAGTGTCTTGGATATGCCTTGGGTAAAGCTTTAATATCAACAAGTAAATTGCTATGAAACTATAAGGAAGCATCCTCTATGTTGTAAGTGTATTTACTTAAAACATGAGTAATGAGAATAAACAAGACAATCATTTGGATCAGTTGTCAGATTTCTTGTTATGTAAATGATTCTAGTATAGTGGGCCTGTGAATATCAAAGTGGTAATCCTATTAGGAATTGTAAAGTCATTGATAATGTCAGCCTCTCTATATGGGAATACAAATTTAAAATGGAATAATAATTGTAAAGTGTTTCCTCTAGCCATGAATAGTTTGTGATGGATGCACAACTGACTCTGGTAAGAAGCACATTATGATATCAATGTTCTTATGTCTAAAAAAGTATCCCCAAAGCATGGAAAAAGTTTCACCATACTGAGAGAAGAATTATGGTGTGATTAATTAATGTATTGTTCAGTTTTAGTTACATGAAAGATGCCTAATTAAAGGAATTATAAATACTTTCATTTAAAGGTCTAATAAGTTCTACTATTCAAAAATCCATTATTTAATTTTTCTTAATCACAATAATTCATAAATTCTTGAAATACTTTTTCTTGAAACTATATTCTGAAAGTTCACAAACCCCCTCCTAAGTAGATTTAACTGCATTCTGTTATCTCCCATTAATCTCCATTACCACTTGAATAGCCCTCATTAATCACTTTTGCCTGCCAAGGCAGTAGGCTCCTAATTGACCTCAGGGTTTCTGTTCTACATTTTCTTAAAAGGCTTCAAATAGTGCCTACACTGCTCCTATGTAATGACACAAAATATTTATGAGCCACACTGTGTGAGTAGGTGCTAAGTGCCCAAAAAAAAAAATTACCTAACATGTAATACTCATGAAACCATGAGGAGGAAGGTAATATTATTCCAATTTTTACCTATAAGAAAATAGATAGTTGGGCCAACTTCCCATTGCCCAAATTCCAAATTCTTAGCTGATGAAAACAAGCATGTTCTTTATTATCCCTAAGACCTATACAATCACATATACATTAATCCTGGGAATATAGCACCATTTGTAGCTTACAAAGCTTGTCACAATGCCATGCCTTTATTCTTTTGCATAGAACTTTATTGCATATATTCTCTTTATATCGTCTCTGACCTCTTTCACTCTTTTTTAAATAGCTAACTTCTACTTGCAAAGCAAGGTGCCTCAGACATCACATCCCCTGTATAAGCTTACTTGAATGGGCATGTCTCCACTGTACTCCTCAAACACTTATCACCATCTGTAATATCATTGGCCTCTTTGTCTTTCTTACTGTAAACTTCTTGGAAGACAGTAAGATATATTAATTGAATGTTTAGCTCCAGTGCAAAGAAAATACTAGGCACTCAAATCATGTTTATTTAAGAGAGGACTTGCTGTTTAAGAGCTTGCTAGTAACCTTTAAGAAGGTAAATATCATGGTACAAGGGATTAATGACTTAATGGAAATAAGTAATCAGGTGTAAGTTGTCCTTTCCAGAGAGTTTCTTGCAGAAGGGAAGGAAGATATGGGACAGCAGGATGATACAATATAATTTTAAGCAGTAGTTATAAAAATATTTTTTGCTCTAGAGTAGAGGAGAGATGTGGTATCTCTCGCACGTACATGTGTGAGTGTGTGCACATGTGTGTACAATAAGCTAAGGGGAAAATTTTACTGGAACCATAGATGAAGTAAACAATAGATAAGGTTTGTTTTAGGCATAAACATGCAGAGGTAACAATTAGGGTTTAAGAATAAATAGAGCTCAATTGCAGTCATAGCTCATCCTTTAATTTCTACATAATCATGAGGTATCCATGTAGTCTGACTGAACCTCAGTTTCCTCACAGGTAAATGGGATGTATGAGTGTTATTAAGAAATACTGATGCCTGTGTACTACTAACAGACGTATTTATTGAGTGGGACTGGGATGTGTTAAAAAGACCATTTTCCCTGCAGGTGACTCTAATATGCAAGCAGGCTTGAGAAATACTGCACTATGCAGAGGGATTGACTCTGTTAATGTCCTTCCTTTTCAAGTGCTGATAATAGGTTTATGATTGGCATAGGTGGAACCCATCAGAAGGTACAAGTGAGAGGAACTCTAAAAGGTACAGATAAAATTAGTGAAGCAGGAGCTAATAGATAAAGATGAGGGTGAAGGAGCCAATAGGAAGAATGAGTTTTTTGTTCCTTGAGTGGAAAGATAGCTGAAGTAAAACATCAAAAAGTTGGTTATGTAGATGAAGAGAAGCATTACATTGGGTGAGTTTAGAAATAAAATGTAAATAAAACAAAATAAAGCACATGAAGTATATCTGCTCATTATTTATGATATACTTTGAGGATAAATACGTATAATTAAAAACATCATCTTACTATTTTTACATGCTACCAAACAAACCTAGAGAAACATCATGTATGCCACAGAAAATTCATCAAAATGTCAATTCCATTCCTACATTAATATTTTTTTCATGTTGCATTATACCCAAGAGGCATTATACACAAGTTCTGTGCTTCTCTTCTGTCAGCAGTTGACAAACATTTCTCGACTACTGAGCAAATTTAACTTGCTAGGCATATGCATAAACTCGTTTAATGATCACTTCCATCCTAGGAGATAAGTAATATATTTACCAGTACCATTTTGCATGTAAGGATGTGAGACAGAGCAAAGTCTAGTGACTTGAATGAGGTTACCTGGATGGCAAATATAGAGACAATTCAAATTCCAGTAGTTTGACTCCAGAGCTTTGAAATTCCAGCTACTCAGAGACTGTTGGATATGTTGAATGTCTTCAATAGCTATATGTTGAATGAATGAGTGAACAGGGATTAGGCTATTTTTAATGATTCATCACATTGTTTGGGTGTATCTACTATGTGTATGCTTTGCATCATCTTGAAGATTTCACCTCTTTCCTAATCTTTGAATGAGAAAATTCTGCAAGGTCTTGGGAGATGGAGTCGGCAGATGCTACTGACAGTAGAGAGGAGTTTCTCAAAAAATGATGATAATAATAACAATAATAATAATAAGCTATGCCTTCAAGAGCATGGGGTAACTTTGTCAGATTTCTTGGAGGAGAATCAAGAAAATTCATTAGTACAGTAGAATGATAAGCACCCTCTCTCCTTGTTCATATGTTATAAAGAATTTGTGATATTGTTAATTATTGATGAAAGTGGTGCCAAAGATTGATTCTGGTTTTTATCATAATCAGGTTTCTTTGAAGCATATATACTGCTTTTATACTTAATGATTAAGTATAAAAGTTATCTGCCCAAAATATTAGCTTTATGAAATATTTTAATTTCGGTTACTTTTTATTGGTGAACTTTATACTTCTAATACTTAACGAACATTCAAGTTGTTATAAATATTTTAATTTAATATAATTATTAATTTATAAATATTTCATATTTATAAAAATATTTAACTTTAAATATTTAAATTTTGACAGTTTTAAAATATTTTAAACATTTTAACTTTTCATAAATATTTATAAGTTTTAATAAATTTTATAACATAGAAAAAATTATATTTTTTTCTTCAGTGACAGAAATACAATAGCTGTTTAACAGTAAGACAGGAGAAGTCAGGATGTTGAACAATTAAGAAAAGAATGTGATGCCAATGGAAGACACTTGACTTTAACCAGCGTAAAGGTCACCATATCTTCATGTCACTTGCTTTCTTTGAAAAGGTCTTTTAAAACCACAGCTTTTAACAATAAAACTATATCAATTTTTTTCACATAGCTGAATATTTTTGTGTAGTATGTCACATATTTTGATAGGTCTGAATTTTACTGCTGCAATTATGCTAAGGTTTATATGCCACAGAGATGTTCTTGTTTTGCTTAAAACATTTACAGTGCTAGACAATCACCAATAGAAAATAAATTGAGGATTCCAACTGTGTTTAGATTGTGATTGTATTTCAATAACTAATATTAAATTAAGGTATTTAAATAGATATTCATATAAAATAATTTATAAAATAAAAAGATGATATAAAATGATTGATTTTTTATTAGACCACTCAGAAACTGGATTTGATTCTCATTTTCGAAAGGCACAGTCAATGATAAACAATTCTGTACCATTTTAATGATGACCTTTGATAAATTTTGAAACTATCACGTGCTTACTTAATTCCAATTTCCCAACATACCTCAGAAACTTTAGAGTTCTGCTGCAAAATTGGTGCTACTTTGAGTAGCAATATTGAAAAAAAAGAACAAACTTGCTCAAATTTTTCCTAAGTGTACAGCTCAAGTCAGATAGTATCTTAAGTCAGCTTCTCTGAAAATGCAGTGCTTAGGCAGACACTTGCTTGCAGGAGGTTTACGGGAAGCCTGTTTGGTGTAACAACATCTAGGCTGTGAGAGAAGCAGGATTGGGCAGAAGTAGAACTGTGGTATAGTGGCAAAGAGGACTTATCAGAGGTTCTAGCCTAGAGTGTAAGTAATCCAAAACAGACTAATGGAGGGAGATACTAAATAGTTGTGATTTTTCAGCATAGCTATAGCAGCAAAAGTCCTTTTTATGTTTGTATTCCATATGCTGAGCTAGCTCACCCATTAAACAGACTCAGTCTTTTCCCTCCTCTGTTAGCTGGGACACCCAATGTAACCTTAGGTTGAGGGAGAGGTGTTAGTGCAAACCTGGAGGTGTGAGCCATCAGAACATGCAGCTGGTGTGTGCCCTCTGGCTCTGCTCAGGCCTGATCCCAGATGTACTTCCGTTTTACCATGAGTAGTTGTTGGCTTCACCCAACTTTTGACTTAGTTGTTCTGATAGAATGCAGCTCATGATAGGTAGCTGTGGCCAGATGGTCACTTAATATTCTATGATAAGATTAAATTCTTTATTTTTAGCACACTGGGATTTAAAAAAAGATTAAAATTTATTTTCAGTGGTGGAGGGCTTTCTGCTGCAGATTGCATGGACTTGCCATTACCTTTAAGCTTTATGGGTTTACATGGTCATTCTTTTATTAAGGTTTTTCGTAAACTTCACAGTTCTTTTTTGCTGTGGATTCATATAGTGGTATAGAATCCTGCTGGGTCATATGGTCCAGGAGGTAGGAATGCTTACTCTACAGTCTAGACCTAGTACAGAGCCCTTTCTTGCTCTAAGCCCTGCTCAAAGTTGTTAGCTTTTAATGTCACCTGGTAAATAGATGGGTGCACGATATAGTTTGGCTTTGTGTCCCCACCCAAATCTCATCTTGAATTGTAATCCCCACGTGTTGAGGGAGGAGCATAGTGGGATGTGATTGGATCATGGGAACAGTTTCCCCCATGCTGTTCTTGTGATAGTGAGTGAGTTCTCAGGAGATCTGATGGTTTTATAAGTGTTTGGAAAGTTCCTCCTTCGTTCACTTCTCTCTTGCCTGCCATCATGTAAGAAGTGCCTGCTTCCCCTTCCACCATGATTATAAGTTTTCTGAGGCCTCCCCAGTCATGTAGAACTGTGAGTCAATTAAAACTCTTTCCATTATAAATTACCCCGTCTTAGTATCTTTATAGCAGTGTGAGAACAGACAAATACAGTGTAAGATTACGAGGTGTCATGTTTCCATCTTAGTGGGTGGGAAGTATAAAGTAAAAATTTCCTTTACTATAGAGGGTATGTCACACAGCATATTCCAAACTATGGGAATGACAATAAGAAGCGTCCGAAGGTGGCAGACCCCTGAATATTTGTAGGATTCATCTCCCACCCTCTGATGTGCATATATCTTACCAAAGCCTCCAACTTTCTTATTACCTTTTGCTCATCTCTACAATTAATTTGATGGCATAGATATAATGGAACAATGTGATGTTATGTCCAATCATGGTCCCTTTGGACTACATTGTGACAGAAGGTGAGAGTATTAACCCCAAACTTGAGCAAGATCACAAATATATATTATTGTTTATTCCATGAATGTGAATGCATTTTTCACATGGATAAAAATAATGCGCTCACAAAATCAATGTCCATAATTATACCATTTACCTGAGGCAGGATTGATATCGATAGCAACTTCATCAATATTGATATTGATGCTGACTCTAGCAGAGTTCCTATACTCAGTTCAGCAACTAAAATTTGGGTTACTTCTTGGTTGAGTGAGAGGTAGTGCCCTCTCATCCACTAGGAGCCATTTAATTTTTATAGAGGAAAGACTTGCAGTTTAAATGGGGCTTGAACGGGCACCACCATCATTCTTTACATACTACAGGTAGCACAGATCTCTGTCATGCACCACCCAGAATGTGATACTGTATTAGATGTACTATCTTTTCCGTGGAGGGGGCAGTTTTGAAGATGTACATTTGACCTTTGCCACAGGCCAAGGAGTTAACATGATTTTGCCAACAATCAACTATATCCACATGCACATATGTAATTATACATCTGGGCACTACGGAGATATTCATCAGATGGGGAATGAGCTGAGCAGGCCAGCAGTGAACTAGATTTGGGCTGGGACTCCATTTATTTTACCTGGCTTCCGTGAGTCCTAAATCTGAGGCCAGGGTGATGCTTCAGACCATAGGAATCAATGTCAATTTGAGCACTGTGTCCAATAGTTCTTAAAATGTTTGGTATTCCCCTTTTACACTGATCACTTATAGAATTAAATGGCCTATGATTCCCTTGGAGAAAGAAAGAAACACTAGGGCAATTACTGCCATATACACATGCTGTGATGGTGAAGGGTATTTTTCTTCCTCACGAGGAAGTTGCTCGTTCAGTTAGTGGGCTCTTGGTCTGCAAATTATCTCAGCTGTGGGGACTGGGCATGGGATTATGGCTTTTTATTGGAGTGGCTGTCCTGAAACTTTAGAGCATGAATCTTTGAGTTACTTTTTGGTTGTATTAATTATGAAATATGCTAACTGGCTGTCCATCAATCTCGTACACAGAACAACATGTCCTAGTAACAATCTCCATAACTCTGGATCAGGCACTTCCACCTGCTACTCTGACCATGTTTCTCATTATGATGTTTCTTACTTATGACTCTTAAGTGCATGGCTTCTCTCATTTTAGCATCTTAGTATCCCCACTGCAATCATTGTGCCCAGTTTCTATAATGACCCCTCCTACTATCAGCCCTGGCCTACAGAAAACAGCGACCACTGAGGTTCTCAATGGTGATGCCACTCTCACCAATGCATTTCTTATTGATTTAGTAAGTGCAGTGTTCCCTGGGTCCTCTTGGGGAGCACAGCTTGGAGGTGGGTATTCTACCCTTATATGGTATAATTTACTCTAGCATCTCATTTTTTGTGAGCTGTTTGATCTCTTCTTGACCACCTGCTATGAAAATTCTATAATTCTTCATTTGGTGTGGACTTTTCATTTTTCCAAGATTCCAGGAATATGTTAACACTGTTTCTTGTGGTTAGTGCTAGAATATTAATCAATATTCATATTGATAAATTCTTTCTTATTAATTTTATGTTCCAGAACTCTAGATCCCTCAACCTGGACACCCTTAGGATGTAGTCCCATATGTACTCTCCCAGCTTCTGCTGGTACACCCTAGCTAAGTTTTGCAGCTTCTTTGGTGGACAGCTCTCCTTCCCCCATAGAATCAGCTCTTTGTCAGTTGGGTTATGCTTTGACTTGATCTGAGTTATTGGTCTGATATCCAGGAGAGGAGTTGGAGGTTCATCCTGAATGACCTGAAAGTAAAATTGCAAGAGATTGTCTTCAAGCCAGTGGGTAGCACTAGTTCTTAACAGGGAGGAATAGGCCACTTCTGTAGACCCACAAAGTTCAGAGAAGTCTGAGTTTCAAGTTTATCAAGTGTGTCATTTCAGATGTCTCAATTCCAGGATTCACTTCTTTGTAATGAAGGTCCTGACCGTGGTGGAGCTGACCTGCATGAGAATTAAATTTTCAATGGAGCTCCACTATACTTATATGTCCTGGACTCGAGCTTAGCTTTTTCTGACCTCTGGCTGTTGCAGTTTTATTAGTTTCTGTAGAGTTGTCATGTTTTCTTGATTCTTTATAATACTTGTGTCCTTGCATTTTCTGTGCATTTGTAGAAATGGTCCACTCTTTCAGCCTTTACAGGTGTTCATGGTAGGAACAGACCTTCACTAATAGTTTAGCCTGTGATTCTGAAAGGGCTGACAGCTCCAGGCAGAACTTGCTGTGGTTTCTCTAGCTGGCTGGGCCATTGCCTTTGCTCTGATGGCTGGGCTCTGCTGTCCAGAGAGACCAATGGTTGGGCTCTGCTATTAGAGGAAGCTACTGGTTGGGCTCCACTATTAGGAAGTGTTGAAGGCTTGGTACTGTGATGCTCTCTGGTCAGGCTAGTCACGTGATGTATTCCCTAGCTGGGCAGTTTTGCTATTCGGAATCTGCACTGGGGCAGGGCTTCAGGCTGGGCTCTGAAAGTTGCTGCTTGGGATGGGCAAGACAAGAGGCTATGCTCCTTAAAAATGTATGATTAAGGGTTGCCTCCGTTAGGTCAGAGCTGTAGGGTGGACTTTTGCCTGAGTCAAGACGCTACTTGACCTCCGAGGTCAAGCAGGTTTAGTCCCTACACTTCTGCAAAATGCACATGGCAGGTTGTTGGGCAGGCTTTTTGGCTGAGCTAAGCTACTTGGTCTTTGGACTGCTAGGTCTTACAGGTCTAACCCTTGTGCCTCTCAGAAATGTATGCAGGTGGATGTCTCCCTGCCTCAACAGGATTATAAGGCAAGCTTTTTGGCTGAGTGGAGCCGCTGCTTGACCCAAGATATCTAGCCCCTGTGATTCTCAAAATGGGCAGAGGTGGGCATTGCCCTATGAGGGCGGGGTTGCTGGAGTAGGCTGTGTGCCTGGGCATGGAGACTAGCCATCTAGGGACTCAAGCCGGGTTGAACTTCCAACTGTGCTTCTGAAAAAGATCAGTTCAGCTTTGCGGGTGGGCTATGAAGTTGACTGGTAACTCTCACTGGGCACCACATCTGGTATGAACACAGAGGTGCCACACAGATCCATATGCTAGTCACTTGGACTCTGCCTTCTTTCTTTGTTTCTACTTGACCACAGGTGGTCTAGCCATGCCTTTACCCTTTTCTTTCCCCATGAGGTGAGACAGGTGAGATTCCTGGAAAGAAAGCATCTCAAAATGCTAGGGAAGCTGAATGACTGCCTCCAGTTCTCTTTCGTCACTGTAGAAACTGTGGGTCCAGGGTTGTGCTCTTCAACCAGTGTTGTGCCAACTTGGTGTGTAGGGGGGAAGGGGGAACCCATTCTTCTGACCTTTCTCACTCAGTTTGCACTCAGGTATATATATCACATGGTGTCTCAGGCTCGTTTCCAATATTGGGCTTTTGAAGAAGATGTTCTGGTCTATGGATAGTTGCTAGATAAACTTTCAAGGGGTTGGGGGAGTGTGTGTAGTAGAGACTTTACTCCACCATATTACAGCCATCCTCATGATGATAAAAACCCTTAACAGACTAGGTATAGAAGGAATTTGCCTCAACCTAATAAAGGCTATATGTGACAAACCCATAGCTAACATCATACTCAATGGTTAAAAATTGAAAGCTTTTCCTCTACCACCAGAAACAAAACAAAAATGCTTCTTCACACCACCTCTATTCAGCATAGTACTGGAAATCCTAGCTAGAACCATTAGGCAAGAGAAAGAACTAAAATACATTCAAATTAGAAAGGAAGACACAAAATTATTTGCAAATGACATAATTCTTCTTTATTTTAACTTGATATGAAAAATGTGATATTTTTCCAATTATTAATTAATTGTATTGAGTTTTATATATTTGAGAAAACATATAAAAATCCATTAATATTTAAAATAAAATGTGTTGGATACTCTGAGGAAACAAGTCACATTAAATCTTAAACTTTATTCAAGTGAGATTTACAGCTAACATATGCCATCTAGTGGCACTAAAGAAACTTCACTTACAACTTCATAGCATTCTCCATTTCTTAGTGTACTATACTTCTGTTTATGTTTATGAATCTTTATATATGCCACCCTAAGGGAGAAATTCTGTTGAAATGAAGTCCCATGGTTTTTCATACATTTCTTATAATGCATATTTTTATGCATAAAGTGTCATCAGAAAAGTAACAAGTTGTTATTAAATCATAATGTAATCCATTTGTCTGAATTCCACGCCTCCAACCACCAACTTAAGTCTTTACAAGATGATCAAACCCAATCCCCTTTTTTCTATATGTTAATGTAAATATACACTTAGACCGATGCACTAAATTATCTTTTCCTTTTTTTTTTTTTTTTTTTTTTTTTTTTTGAGACGGAGTCTCGCTCTGTCGCCCAGGCTGGAGTGCAGTGGCGCAATCTCGGCTCACTGCAAGCTCCGCCTCCCGGGTTCACGCCATTCTCCTACCTCAGCCTCCCCAGTAGCTGGGACTACAGGCGCCCGCCACTGCGCCTGGCTAATTTTTTTCTATTTTTTAGTAGAGACGGGGTTTCACCATGGTCTCGATCTCCTAACCTTGTGATCCGCCCGCCTCGGCCTCCCAAAGTGCTGGGATTACAGGCGTGAGCCACCGCACCCGGCCTAAATTATCTTGAAAATTTTATATTAAGAAATATCTAAAACTAGTTCAGTTTATACATGATTCATGTTTCTGTTTTTATAAAGTAGAATGTTAAAAAGCTTTCAAGTTTCATTACATGGAACTTCTTGCCACATCTTTTGTTTTTCAACCTATACATTGTTAATTGCCTAACATGTATCACACCTTTGAATTAAGGCATTGATTATTCCCGTTCTTTGTACCTCACATTGGTGACTGAAAATGTTGTGCTCTGCTGGCAGATTAGAAGCCTCCAGAAACCTGGTCCTGTGCTCTGACACAAGAACCTCGTGCTAGTGAACATGATGATTCTAGTCCTTCCCTTGCTATTATCAGGTGGCATCCATCAGTCACTAACTCTACAACTAGAAAATTACCTCCTCATAGAAATAACTAAGGTAGAAGAAGGAGTTACAACACCAAATAAAGCAAGAGGGTAAAGGTACTTCTCAATAAATTGTACTATTCCCACAGTCATTTCTAAAGACTGGTGCTAAAGAAATTGTGTTGGGAGGCCAAGGCAGGCGGATCACAAAGTCAGGAGATCAAAACCATCCTGGTTAACATGGTGAAACCTCGTCTCTACTAAAAATACAAAACATTAGCAGGGCGTGGTGGTGGGCACCTGTAGTCCCAGCTACTCGGGAGGCTGAGGCAGAAGAAAGGAGGGCGTGAACCTGGGAGGCAGAGCTTGCAGTTAGCCAAAAAAAAAAAAGAAAAGAAAAAAGAACTTGTGAATTTGTGAATTACTTTTTTTGCATGTGCCTCTATCTCCTTCATTTCTGCTCTGATCTTAGATATTTCTTGTCTTCTGCTAGCTTTTGAAATTGTTTGCTCTTGCTTCTGTAGTTCTTTTAATTGTCATATTAGGGTGTCGATTTTAGATTTTTCCTGCTTTCTCTTGTGGGCATTTAGTGCTATAAATTTCCCTCTACACATTGCTTTACATGTGTCCCAGAGATATTTAGTACGTTACATCTTCGTTCTCATTGGTTTCAAAGAACGTCTTTATTTCTGCCTTCATTTCGTTATTTAGCCAGTAGTCATTCAGAAGCAGCTGGAGATCTGTTGGAGTTTGCTGGAGGTCCACTCCAGACCCTGTTTGCCTGGGTATCACCAGCAGAGACTGCAGAACAGCAGTTATTGCTGCCTGATCCTTCCTCTGGAAGCTTACTTCTTTCTGGAAGCTACTGGGAGGTGTCTCCTAGTCAGGCTACATGGGGATCAGGGATCCACTTGAGGAGGCAGTCCTTCCGTTATCGGAGCTCAAACACTGTGCTAGGAGAACCACTGCTCTCTTCAGAGCTGTCAGGCAGAGGCGTTTAAGTCTACAGAAGCTGTCTGCTGCCTTTTGTTCAGATATGCCCTGCCCCACGGGTGGAATGTAGAGAGGCAGTAGGCCTTGCTGAGCTGCGGTGGGTTCTGCCCAGTTCAAGCTTCCCTGCCGCTTTGTTTACACTGTGAGCATAGAACCACCTACTCAAGCCTCAGCAATGGCAGAAGTCCCTCGCCCCGCCAAGCTCCAACTTCCCAGGTCTATCTCAGACTGCTGAACTAGCAGCAAGCAAGGCTCCATATGCGTGGGACCTGTGGAGCCAAGCACGGGAGGGAATCTCCTGGTCTACTGGTTGCGAACGCTCTGGGAATAGCGTAATATTTGGGCAGCAGTGTACCATTCTTCCAGGTACAGTGACTCACAGCTTCCCTTGGCTAGGAAAGGGAAATCCCCTGGCCTGTTGTGCTACCTGGGTGAGGCGACACCCTGCCCTGCTTTGGCTTGCCTTCTGTGGGCTGCACCCACTATCCAACCAGTCCCAATGAGATGAACCAGGTACCTCAGTTGGAAATGCAGAAATCACCCATCTTCTGTGTCCATCTTGCTGGGAGCTGTAGATCAGAGCTGTTCCTGTTCAGCCATCTTGGAAGCAACCCCTACATTTTTTGATTTGGTTTTGTTTTGTTTTTTTTGAGATGGAGTCTCACTCTGTCACCCAGGATGTAGTGCAGTGGCACGATCTCAGCTCACTGCAACCTCTGCCTACCCCGTTGAAGTGATTCTCCTGCCTCAGCCTCCTGAGTAGCTGGGATTACAGGTGCCCGCCACCACACCCAGCTAGTTTTTGTATTTTTATAGAGATGGGTTTCACCATGTTGCCCAGGCTGTCTAATTCCTGGACTCAAGGTGATCCACCCACCTCAGCCTCCCAAAGTGCTGGGATTACAAGCATGAGCCACTGCACTCAGTCCCTCAATTACTTTTTAATCGGTAGTTAGAGGTATGCTTATTTTGTGATACTTCAAAATTGGAATTGCAGTTGAAATTTTGTTGTCAATTTACCCTACATTTATCTCATGGAGCTGCAGTCAGAAGATGTGCTTTGCAGGTAGCAGACACTCAAGGAATGGTTGCTGATTATAACCAGAACCAAATGACAGTGTCAGAGAAGACAGCATTTAGGAAAAGCCAAAACAGTGTTTTCTCCCACACTATAATGGACTTGTACAGATATTTCTTGTGTTTTTGTTAACAATTAAAGAAATAAATTTGGACTTGGATGATATGAATTGTTATTTTAACAAATAAAATTTTAAAACACAGAATATAGAAACTGATAAAAGTGTCCTGTTTTACCATTTGGTTATTTAAAAATCATAACCGAAAACATAAATGTTCAAAGATTTCAGTAAATGTAAGCACATTGTTTGAAGTTTATTTTTTATTTATTTTTTTCTTCTTGTTTTTAATTTTTCCTTCACAAAGGTATACATATATTTTTTAAAAAGTTAAAGCAAGTAAAAACTATAATCAACCAGATGTAGCACAAGGGAGGCCAAATGAGATGTCTGCAGTTTCTTGAACCCTCTGATATTGAGAATGAGTTGCCTTGGTTTAAGGATGTAAATAGTTCCAGCTGGAGATCTATACCCACCTTCAAGAAAAAAACACATTGACACTTCACTTCATGTCCCAGTTGCATGTGAACTTCATAGGAGTTCATTACTACATGTCTCCTCATTTCTGAGTGTTGCAATGAAGTTATTGCTGGATTGGGAGGCCAAGGGCCAGATCTCAGACCCTGGAATAACATGAAGCCAGCACAGTCTTGGCAGTCTTCCCCTAGGTTCACCCACTGTATCTTCATGCGTTTGTCTTTCTAACTTCAGCACGCACTTGGACACCTTAACACTTTGAACAAGCATAAACTGGGGGAAAAATGTTGCTGTGAGCACTCTGGGATAAAGTGAGCAGGATATTTACATAGAAAGGCTTGAACTTTTTAATTAATAATTATTGGTATAAAGTTTACATTGTTCTAAAAATCTTCATAACAATCCTGGAGACAGGATTTTATAGATACATCAAATTGAGTCTTAAAGACCTTCATTAACTTACTTGAGGTCATACGACCAGTTTAAACATAGGCCAGTTTAACTCCAAAATCTATTTTCTTTCCCTCTACTATACAATATTGCTCTTTATTTTTTATTTTTTGAGACAGAGTCTTACTCTGTCACCAAACTGGAGTGCAGTGGCACAATCTCGGCTCACTGTAACCTCCACCTCCTGTGTTCATGTGATTCTCCTGCCTCAGCCTCCCAAGTAGCTGGGACTACAGGCTTGTGTCACCATGCCCAGCTAATTTTTGTATTTTCAGGAGAGACAGGGTTTCACTATGTTGGACAGAATGGTCTCGATCTCCTGACTTCATGATCCACCCACCTCAGCCTTGCCTCTCAAAGTGCTGGGATTACAGGCGTGAGCCACCGTTCCCGGTAAAAGTTTATTTTCATTAGAAATTATGACAATGCATATTCAAGTATCAATTTGGTTCTAATATCACTTAACATTTTACCAAGTTACAAGTAGCTTGTATAAGTTACAATAAGTAACTTATACATGTTGTATAAGTACAATAAGTTGAATTTTCTGAAATCTTGTTCCTGAGAGCTTAAATTGACACCATATAAAAAGTAATTTGATCAATAATATGGATAATCATTAAGCAGTTTATATAAAAATGATTTATAGAAGCATCATTGACAATGGCAAAAATATTGGAAACAACCTAAACCTCCAACATTACGTCTATCAGTGGAATATTTTCTCACTATCTAGAAGCATTCAGGGACACTTTTAAAAAGATATGTAAGATATTTATGAACTAGAAAAAGTAGTTTATAACCTAACTTATAATCTCAACTCTATAAAAAGAGTCTGAAGAGATATACTTACATATTTTTAGTGATTATAACTAAAAGATAAAATTACTGAAAAATATTGTTGTCCACATGTCCTTATTTTCCCAGTTTTATACAATGGACATGTGGTATTAAATTGAAACCTATAAAATTTCTTGTTATATATAGGCCAAAATGTGTCAATTACTGGAAACTTCATAGGGTTCAATCTAATGTTTTCTACCTAAATTTTTTTAGTCAAAAAAACCTCAATGGAAATTGTCTTTTTGATAGATGAACATAGAAGTGATTTGCCAGAACCAGAAAAGGAATTAATATATGAGGACTATTTTATCCAAAGCAGCAGGACGTGTGTTGTAGGAGCTACAGTATATTTCATTTCTGTTATGGACTGAATATTTGTGTCTCCCCAAAATTCATAGTTCAAACTCTCCTCCCAATGTGATGATATTAGGAGGTAGGGCCTTTGGATGATCATTAGTATTAGATGAGATCTTGAGGGCAGACACCCCAGAAATGGTATTATGCCCAGATTAGAGTCAGGAAAGAGCTTGATGTGCTCTGCTGCCCACCACATGAGGAACAACAAGAAGCTGGCAGTCCGCAACCCAGTAAAGGGTCCTCACCTTTGACCATGCTGGCACCAAGACTGTCTTGCGAAGACTGCAGCATTAAGTTTCTGTTTTCTAAGCAGAAAACATTCTTTGCATGAATGAGTCACTGTTCCATTTTACCTGAACACCATAAAACAAATCAGTTTCTAATCGCTTATCACTGACAAAGATTCTATCCTTGACCAAACTCGAGTCAGGTCCCTCTGAGGCCTCTTCTCAACGAGGTTTCAACCTTGGGCTCTGTCCTTGGCACACTTAGTCCAGTTTTAGCAAGAATTTTGCTGGGTCAGTTTAATGAATACTCCCCATTCTCAATATCTGATAAAATTGATCATCCCCACCATCTATATCTTAAATTTAATAATTTAATTTTTAAAGTTTTTATATATCTTTCACTATATTTCTATTGAAACAACTTTTGCAAAATCAGTATTATCATCAAAGAAAGACATGATAAGAGTTATAGTACATGTACTAAAAGGAAATAATGTAATAAAATTGAATTACTATCTAAATTTGTTATTTGCTATATTAAAAATCTAAAAATGATTTTAAAATGTAATGATTTTAACGATGTTTTTAATCAGATCAGATGATTCATATTTCTGCATGAAATGCTAAAACATTAAAACAAAATTATAATATTCAAACATAACTTCCTTGCATAATTCTTTGCTTTTTAAAATAAGTAGTACTAAGTTGTGTTCCGTTTTTAGCACAAATCAAAGAATAACTGCTTACATCTGCCATTATTTTCTTGATGAAATAAAATAGGAAGACATTATAAAGGTAACATTTATGTATAGCAAAAGCATTATATGTAATCCAGTCAGAGTATTAAATTCAGTTATGGTTCAAGGTTGTTTTTAATGAAATATAAAATGGAAATAATTTTTTATGATAGATTATTGTGCCAAATTAAATGTTACTAAAGCAAATATATAAAAAATTGCTTTCTTGAAAGAGGAGACCAAAGCTTCATTCAGTTAGCCTCTAAGGCATCTTTTAAAATATTCCAGAGCTCACTGGAACAGAACTTGCCATTTAATGAGTATTGACTTGTCAACCCTGAGAGAGTTATATGCTTGAAAACACTAAAAATTTCCTCCTGGCCAGGCGTGGTGGCTCACGCCTGTAATCCCAGCACTTTGGGAGGCAGAAGTGGGTGGATGACCAGAGGTCAGGAGTTCGAGACCAGCCTGGACAACTTGGTGAAATCCTGTCTCTACTAAAAATACAAAAATTAGCCAGGCATAGTGGCGGATGCCTGTGATACCAGCTACTCAAGAAATGAGGCAGGAGAATGGCTTGAACCCGGGAGGCAGAGGTTGCAGTGAGCCAAGATGGTACCACTGCACTTCAGCCTGGGCAACAGAGCGAGACTCTGTCTCAACAAACAAACAAACAAACAAAAAGACTTCCTTGCTTGGTTCACTTTAGTATCCTAAAGTCCCCAAATTAGTCAACCATTTGAATTAACTCATTGAATGCTTCCGTTAACATATCTCTTAAAAATTTAAGAATTTTGGAGAGGCTTTTGGATGGGGACCTACCGCCAACCATATCTGGGTCTCAAGTAGAGTTGAATTTAGTTCACAACTCATTGGTTCATAAAAAGCAACTATTGTTGGTCTGTACTGGGCCTTTTTCTTATTTTATATTATTTCATTTCCTCCCATTGCTCATGCCTTCTCTTCTTCCAGCAATAGGGGCTCATTATAATGTGATTGATATAGTACTTACCCTGAAAAAGAAACAATGATGTATTGTGTATATGTTTCAATTTCCATAAATAGTTATGAATCATATTCTGTTGCTATTTTCAGACTCAAAATTCTTCTAAGAGCCATCCATATTGCTTTATGTACACCCACATTGATGCTTTTAATATTGTGGCTATATAATATTCTTTCTTATGCATTCACCAAATTGTATTCATAAATGCCTGGCAATAGACAGCAACAGATCCTGCAATTAAACACACACCATACTGAATAAAGTGTCTATACATGTCTTTTAATGCATCTATCCAAATATTTCTCTGGTGAAATCTTTTTTAGAAGAGATATTATAGGACCATGGGATATACACAACTTTAGTTCAAGACTGCACTCTAGAATGTTCCCAAGTTTACACTTCATCCTCATAAACATTGGCTTAACCAGTATTGTATTCTTTGCCTACATAATGTGTGTCAGGTGATTTTTCCTTGTTTCTTTACTTTCATTTTTATCATTACCGGTGAAGTTGAGCACCCTAAACATACTTCTTGGCAATCCTTATTTTCTCTTCCATGAAAAATAGATTTATATTTTTATCCATATTTTTCCAAATAGGTATTTAAATTTTTATATTGATTTTCAGTACTTCACCTTATATGCTAGATACCCATGTTGAATTAACTCTATTCTGGCAATAATCTTTTTTTTTTTTTTTTTTTTTTTTTTGAGACAGAGTCTCACTCTGTCCTCTGGGCTGGAGTGCAGTGGCACAGTCTTGGCTCACTGCAACCTCCGCCTCCCGGGTTCAAGCGATTCCCGTGCCTCAGCCTCTCAGGTAACTGGGATTACAGGCACACATCACCATGCCCAGCTAATTTATATATATATATACACTTTTATTTTATTTTATTTTATTTTTTTGCCAGGCTGTTCTTGAAATCCTGGCCTCAAGCAATCTGCCCACCTCGGCCTCCCAAAGTGCTGGGACTACAGATGTGAGCCACCGCACCTCGCCTGGTTGGTGGTTTCTGACATGTTTAAAAAATACTTCCTCTTTTGTTTATTTTACTTATCATTTATCTCTCATTTGATTTTAAACAATCTTGGAATAACTTTCTCAAAGGTAAGAGGTAAAGAAGCAACTTTATTTGTCATCATATTGTTAATCAGTTTTCCCCAAGTAATTTTATCTACTGAATTTGATTTGTTATGCTGCACAGAGTGGATACTGTGCTCCATTTTTACTGCTGGCGCAGGGTCCAGGACACCAGCACCTTGGTAGTTGTGCTTCTGGGCACCTACACCCTGAGTGTTATCCTATTACCCAGTCCCCAGATCCCTACAGTTATCTCCCCTAATCCTTCTAATGGGTTGCTTGAAGATAGCAGTGGCTCAAAAGCCTGTCTCAGTTGTTCTGAAGGAGAGGTTCCCTCTGAAAATCTAATCAACAATACTGACAGAAGGGGGAAAACTCACGCCTTAAAACAAAAATCTCGGTAAATCATTTTGCCCTGCGGTGCTCCATCAATGAATCAGTGATGTGATGCACTAATTTACTTCTTGAAAGGTTTACTTAATTTCCCAGGACAGGGAATACTGTGATAGAACAAAAAATTAAATGTTCAACTATGATTTTCAAATTAGATTTCTGAAAGGAGTAGATTTGAACTTGTATCAATTTTTTTTTTTTGATACAAATGTTACACCTGGAAACAAAAAGGCTCATACTGTAAAGCCTTAGAAGAAGGGTTACAGAATATGATATAAATTTCAACACATGGAGAGCCCTGCAGGGGACTTAAGACTGACTTGTTGATCTTTGCTGTCATTGTCAATAATTACAGCAAGCAATAGATGGGCCATAACGCCACTCCCCAGAGACATTCCACTGCCAATCTCCCCAGTATATAAACATTACATTAAGGGACACTGGTTATTCCATTTCAGGATTTGTTGTTAAACTTGACTTGGATCACATAACATTGATTTGGGTAAGTAAACAGGCAGAATCACCAAGAAGCTTCAGTCTTGATGATCATACATGGTGTTACGGAAGGCTGGTTGGGCCTCAGGAGAAACATACGGTTTTGTAGCATTCAGATTAAAACAAGTTTGTGCAGATCCATAGGTTTGTGTATATATAATGAGGCTCCATGTTCCAGAGCTACTATTAGGGCATCAAGAACAGCAGAGTGGTAGAGGACAAACCATATACACGTGAGTTTTTCTGTTTTCAGAGCACATGGATGCCCTGGACACACACAGAAGTGAGTCAGATTGTCAGGTGTAGTTGCCTCTTGATTAACCACACGGTGGTGGTAGACCTATTGGGAAAAGGGACCATTAATTGTTCTGCTCTTTCCTGAATCTCCTGGAGCTCAGGTGTTCCCTATGTGCCAGGGTTTTTCTTCCTCCACTACTAAAAAATCCACATGGCCCATTTCAATGGCTATACATTCAACTTTTCTCCAGTCATCTCCTATTCACACCCAGATCTCTATCTAGAAGGGTTAGGCACATATAGGACAAGGGCATTATACCTATTTTATCTCCCACCTTGGCCGGCATGGGTCACTAAGGGAGACTCAATGCAGGGAGACAAGGTTGCTCACGAAAGTGGTCATGATATTTATTTTGTTCCAAGAATTGAAATAGCTCAATTAGAATTAAGTTTGAGTGCTCAAACCCCTTTTTGGCTCAGCTCCCACCCAGAGATTTACCAACCCTAAGGGGTAGTTGTCAAGGGAATGAAGAGGGCATCAAACCCAAGTACTGTCAGTGCAGAACCTGAATCTTTAATATAGGTCTGTATAACCGTCCACCCCATTTGTCCTGAGCATTACTCATGAAATGGCTAAGAGGAGATGATTCATTGAAAAAGATGACTGTTTTTTGCCCAAATTGCCTTACTAAGTATATGGACATTTAGAGGAAGAGGGAGATAGAGTCAGAAATTTTTGAGCTGGATTTTGAGAAGGCTGTTTCCACACCTGGTAATATCAGATGTCTATGGAAGGTAGGGAATGTGGAATATCTGTGACATTTCTTGACTACTGGTCCATTGTTAATTGGCTTTTGTGATAAAATACACTGTATTTTCTGATGCAAATGGCCCAGAAACCTGAAAAGGTGACACAGATTAGTTTCAAGGGCCATAGTATTGTGGCTGGAATTGGCCAATTGGACTAGAAGAGCAATAATGTAACTTGATAAAGTGTCAACAGCAATGAGTGAGGCATCATCGATAACCCTGAGAGGAGGTCAAAGTCCAATGTAGTCAATCTGTCAGGAGCAGGTGGGGTCACTGTAGGCTCTACATCCTGTGACCTTCTTTACCACTGGACCAATGGCTATCTTTCAGCAGGAGTCAAAAGTCTGATAAGCAACAGTAACATGTCAAAACATAAAGTCTTTTTTTGTGCCCTGTCTCTAATGTTGGATGAATTGTCATGTGCTGTTTAATGCTGCAGCTAGTTGGCAGTCACGGTAGTCTAGGCAGTGCAGGTTTGATTAGGAGCTGGATTTCAGCTGGTCTTATCAGAGAACAGGTTATTAGTATGGGTATTTAACTAACTCAAACATCCGATAGGCAGCTGTGGTTTATTGCCATAGTTCGCCAGTTCTCCAAGTGTCAGTGGAGATGGGTATGCTATTGGCAATTGTCTAAGAGACAGTCAAAATCAAACATTTTGTCTTTAAAATTATTATTTTAAAGTATTATATAGTCTTTAAAAGTATTATCTAAGGCAAGGGTGATGTGATGGCTTTCAATTCAGCCCTGCGTTCTGAAACTTACTGCAGTTGGTCTTCCAGAGTTATTGTTGGGGAAAGACTGGGGATGCCGCCAAGTGAACACCATCAGCTATTAACTCAGCTGAATCATCAAGGAATCAGGTCCAACCCTTTAAAGGAAACTCCATAAATCAAGGCCTCCATTGAGCTTGCAGCTTTGATCCAGACAGCAGGATGAGAAATGAAAGTTCCCCTAAAAGGGTAGGTGCAACCACTTCATGTAAAACCGAGATGCCACGAGGTCCAAGCCAGCTATATCATTTACATTTGATTAGCAAGGATTGCTGGTCTCTTTTCTTGTCAGTCATGGAGTCTGATTGATCCACCCTAATATGGGAGGGCTCAACACCTCCAGCTTGCTGCTGCTCAGTTTCATTAGGACAAACGCTCTCTTCTATTTAGAAGGAATTTACTTGCTTCAAGCAGGTGGCGCCCTTGTACTGGGAAATTGCCACTTCTAGTGTTCCCGCAGCAACTGTCAGCTAAATGATCACGAAAGCTGTGATTTTCCTCTTTTCTTCTCCCTCCTGGATTCTATTTTGTTTTTGTTGGACCACATAGGGGGAGACAGGAATCACCATTCTACTGGCACAGTACCTGCATAGAAAAATTAACTCTAGACTTTATGAGCACTTACAGTATAAGCACATAGCATATTAATTCCAATTATACATCCAATAGTGGAAACTACAACATATATTGAATTGCCCCAAAGACTGCCCCCTCCCCTCCCTGAGGTCACTTTAATTTTCCTTTTCCACTGCAATTTTCCCAAATCTATTAGTTGAGTCCAAGTACATTTTTCCTCCTCAAGCGCATAGACCAAAGTGTTTAACTATGCTGGTCAGGGGCTATAGCCACAGCCACTGGGAGATTATACTATCCTCTAACACAGAAGTATAGGAATCAGGGAAGTAAGGCCATAAGGGACTAAGATGTGGGAAGAGGTCATAGAGGAAATTATTTTTCTTTATCTGTCCTGAAGGAAATACAAGTATTTTCCCCTGAAATATTGAGGATTGTTAAGTTAAAAACATCAAGGACACAAGAAAGCACTCTGCCTCAACCTCTGTTTGCCTGATGGCCAGACATCAATCCTTCCTTACTGCAGACAGCACTTATCAGGCCAGAGAAGGCACCAGCAGGCACCAGAAAAATCTAGAAACAGATTTACTGTCTTCCCACATTTTTTCACTTTTTAAAAGACTACAACCGCTCTCTTTTTTTTTTGTCTTGTCACTCTATAGGATTTACGTCTCTTTGTTGAAATGCTATTTAACGAAGGCCCAAGCCAGTGCTTTCAGAGAGAAATACGTTTGAACTGAAGCTTCTCCAAATCATCGGTACAGCATTTGTGAATAAGCTTCTGCTTGTTTTTCATTTATTAATTTGATGTTTGTTTTTAGGAGAGTGTCTCAACTAAGAATCTAAAAAGGGAAAGGAAAGAAGTGATGTTTTCTTCCCTACAGTGCCTAGCTTCAGGTTAAGCATTTTCTCCTCTTAAGTGTACCTTCGGACTTGAGTCTAGGGATCCTTTTCTGCCACTCCACCTTCCTCCCTTTATGGTTCCTCCCCAAAGTTCTTGGCCCTATGGCCACCTCTATGTTTAGCACACCCTCTCGAGGAACTCAACTAAAATAGTGACTTGTGTGCGTGTATTCAATATTGCTTTAAAATTGTGAGTACTTCTTCTTCCCAGTGTTCCTTAGCATACTCAGCATTTTTCCTGAAGCAGGAGAGGTCAGTACAAAGGAGAGAAAGGGACATGTAAGGGTGCATGGAAGGGGAAAGCAGCTTTGCTCCAGACTTGACTAGACTTAGCATTTACTTACAGTTTTAAGGAACTGTACCCTTGGTATCCCAGAATCAACAGTCTTTTAATATTTTCTGCACATTTAAAGTTCTAAGTCCAACTTGCTGAAACCATTTCCTTTAGCTATTGGTCCACTTACTTCCCTGTTGTGAAAATATCCTTCTTCCTCCTACCTGGAAAAGCATGAGCCATTTAAGTGACATTTCAATCCCATTTCTTGCTGCTCAGATTCATTCACAGATATAAGAGCAGGGGGCTTTACTAGTATTCCTCACCCACCTCTTAGGCAAAAGTATTTATTAACTGATTCTAGGGAGTCTTATAGCTTCAAACCCAGTCCAGGTCAGCTCTTGTCTTTTCCCTCCCAGAAAGTTCTGTCTGTGCCAACATTTCATCCTTGTCAAAATGGTCAGAGTCTTGGGTTTTATCCTGCTTACCAACTAAGTTAGCTTGTTACTGTGTTGTGGATGCTTGCGGAAGACACACGATTCCAGTATCAGACAGAAAAGACTTTATTTAGGCATAATGCAGCCAGCAGCAAAATCATCTTACTTGCATTTGTTCTCCTTGTCCCTTTCTTCTGCCCAAATGAGGATGTCCAACTGTGTGCAGCTGGTGAAGTTATATTCAAGCAGCTTTCCATCCGCTCCAGTGTTTGGAGGAAACTTCCTTAACATGATCTAACTTCAAAAAATCTTCTGCTCTATAACAGAAGGCTGTTAATGTTGACAAAATGGCTTATTAACACAGTGTACCCACATCTGGCCATCAGGTGCTCAAACTCTACTTCCTCTTCCTATCCTTATCTGCCACTACCACACTGTCTATTCTCCCAGAAAATACAATCTCTTTCTATCGTTGCAGCTGTCTAATGAGAGCCCTTCAATACAACATTGTATTAAGAAGAGGAAGGAAATTAAATGTTAAGTCTAATTTAAATGCTCTGGCATTTGCAAACATATCATTATGTAACAGTCTAATAAAACTTCTGCAATAGTTTAATGAGCTTGAAGGACTCCTCCACTAAGCATGATGTTCTGTGTTGAAATAATCTCAAAAAAGGGTGTTTAGCTCTGCCTTTTTCTGGTTGCTCTCTCTTGTTTCCCTGCCCTGTAAATTCTAGCCACATTGACCTCCACTCTGGGTATCTCTTCAACCCATATCACCAGGTTTTGTTTAGGTTCCACGTGTCTGTACCATGGACAGAAGTTCCAGACAGTGAGCTGTGGCAATCCCAGGGTTGACCTTGCTCCCCTTCTCTCAAGGGTCACTATTCTGTGCTGTCTGTTGTCCAATGTGTCAGACCAAAAATTAGATTGTATATTTCAGCTGATTCTTTTATTTTTTTTCAAGATAGGTATGCAGCACAAGTCCTGGCTACTCCTTCATGGAGAGAAGTGAATTGAGAATTGACGTCTTTTTAACTATAGCAATTTCCTAACATAAGTTAGGATTATACATACAGAACAGACTGTAAATGTTATAAGCCCAGATTATGTACAAATTATATAAATAAGAAAAAAAGGAAGGAAGGTAGAAGTGGAATGAGATGATTTCCCTTATGTTTTATTGCAAGGGTTAAACATCAATTAAGTCATATATGAGACAATTGAAGTTAAAAAGGTGACCAAGCAATCAACATAATTAACTAAAATTGGAATGTTCAGAGAGGGAAGAGGTGGAGGGGAAAGACAATATATTAGTTTCATCATTGTTTATGGTGAGGATGCAATCATAAATAATAGTGTATAAATAAATAGAAAAACTAATATAATTCAAGTACTCATACATTGAGAAACATGATGTGCTGACCTAGTCATAAATTCTGAAATATCTATGTAAGAACAAAGTATATAAGAGAGATTATAATGGAAAGAAGACATGGATGGTGCATGTGGAGGGAGAGATTGCATATTGGGACACATTCTGAAGAGTGAGGTAGCCTCCAGTGGAGAGGACAGAGCCCATCATCCTGGCTACCAAGTCTGCTTGGGGAGCAGCTAGTGATAACAGGGAAGGTCTGGAAGCCCTGACTTGGATATGTATGTAGGGAAATGGTAGAGACTTAAACCTTCCCTAGACAAGAGACTGAGCCACAGAAAAGTCAACAAACATGCCCAAGTTATATTGAGGATTCAAATTCAGGTCTGCTTAGCTCCAGTGAACTTGTTCTTTCAGCTGTAGCGTATCATCCACCAACATGAAAGATGTCATGCCTTACACATATGTAATGTACTGTGTATAACAATGCATTATTTCATTCACCCACCCACAACCTCTCTAAAAATTGAATTGGACAATCCCTGAGGGAAGGAGAAGTGTCACAGAAGAAAAAAAAAAATAGCAGAAACAGACCTTAAATTCACAACATCCAGCACTTTTTTCCATTTTCATGGCCATTGCTACCCCACTCCATTTAGATATTATAATTTCTCCATTTGCCCCTTCAATAGCCTACAAATTGGACTCACTGCCTCCAGAAATCCTACTCCCAATAATATTATATGCACATAATCCATTACAGCACCTAAAAGTTTTTATGAGTACTTTTTTTTTCCCACATAAACATGAACTAACTCCTTGGTTAGATATGTAGGACCCATCAGATACACACTGCCACTTCATTTCTCTCTTTTTCTCCCTACATTTTTACATGAAAATGATGCTTCAGATGCTCTAAATTACTTACTGCAATTATATTTTGTATGCCCATTTTCCATATCTTGCCTAATCAATTCTCTTTGCCTGGTATGTTTCCTCCTATTTTTCTCCTTAGGCTATTGTTGATTCTCAAGGTGTAAAGAATCCCTGGCTGGCATGGTGGCTCACACCTGTAGTCCCAGCACTTTGGGAGGTCGAGGCAGGCAGATCTCTTGAGACCACAAGTTGGTGATCAGTCTAGGCAACATGGTGAAACCCTATCTCTACAAAAAACACAAAAATTAACCAGGTGTGGTGGTACACGCCTGTGGTCCCAGCTACTCTACTCCAGAGGCTGAGGCTGCAGTAAGCCATGATCACACCACAGTACTCCGGGCTGGGTGACAGAACAAGCCCCTGTCTCGAAAGAAAAAACAAAATCCTTCTTCATTCTTTGAGCTACTCTTCTCATTTCGAAAGCATGGCATAATATAGAATTTGAAAACAACAATATGTATTGACTTAGAAAATAATGTGTATATATACTTATTTATGTATGCACATATATTTATGAAATATATAGGTTTCATCTATATATAAATCTATAATATATAATGAAATATATAAATATTTTATCAATGACAATATATAATACATATAATCTTAATTTAGTTTAAAATATATTTTACATTTCAGAAGGTTCTGATAAGTGGTGAGTGCCAGTTTCCTTGATTTACCTTATTATTTGAGAATATTTAACCACATATTACTACCTTGGTATTAAACATTCTATGAAATATTTAGTAGAATTAGGACTTTTTTTCCATGCAAAATTGGAATTTCATAAAATTCATAGTATTTATAAAAAGTATTAATAATATGCAATAATAAGATGAAGCAGCAGATGGAGGTATAGAACTTATTAGTATTCATTACTCTTCCTTCTTCAGGCACTTTCTATTGCTGCCTTTGAAGTAATTGGGGATTCCAGATACACAAACACACATTTTTCCTATTCCCTGAAACTTCAACTTATATAAATGTATTATACATGCAACATAGGAATCTGTCATTTCCAAATTAATGCATAGGTTATATTCAATCTTTTTTTTAAAACTGCATTATTAGTAAACAGAGATTATTAGTGATTACATATATCTTATTAAAAATAAAAATCAATGACACTTGTTACAGCACAGTAAGGACAACTTTATTCAGGATCTACGCGACAGGTATAGGAATCATTGCAATGGGATTTTGTAGTGGGGGAGAAGAAATTGGGCTCTACTCTGGATACAGTATGAGCAAGTGGGAATTTATGGCCAAGGAGCTGTGTGGGAGTCAGGGGAAGGAAAATTTCCAAGAGGAAATATCAGGGGCAATGGGGATTCTTGAAACTAATCTAACAGGATTCTTGCTGATTATAGGCCAAGGTGATTAGAACTTACCTGGAGGATGGTGAAGGATGAGGAATCTGATTAGACATTGAGGGTGATCGGATACTAAAGGCAGAGTGTTCTTGCTAAAATGACTTAACAGGGTTCTTGCTAAAACTGGATTTTACAAAGAAGTAAGTGCACATACAGGGCTAAGAAAAGGTCTAGAAGCCTGACTAAAGTTTGGTCAAGCAAAGAATCTTTATCAATTTCAACAACATTTGTGCCTTAATGATGTTAATATACTATGTTGTACATTTTGAAAATGAAACACATTTAAAAATATCCAATGGTTGTTTTACTATTAATTTTTTAAGTACACCTAGTATTTACCTGACTAGGTATCACTCAAGAGAAAGTCAATCCATATATTATGAATATCATATACTCAGCTCATATCCCAACTTATCTCCAACAGTTAAGCTTTCTTTGACTTACCCTTCTAGAGGCAAAGCTAGTTGGTCTTTTTCAGTGATCTATTTTCATCAATTATTGAAATTGATAATTTAATTTTCTATCCTGCTGGCCTCTGAACTTTATATCCATAGACCCTGACACAGAGCCTGGCATGCGGCTTGTACTCAGTAAACACTAACTTCATTGAATAAGAGATGTGTATTTGGAGTCTAGGTAAGAGCAATGAAAGAAACCAGGAACTCTAAATAAAGCAAAGGAAATGCAAGGAAAGTAAAGTGATGAAGAGGCCGGGCGTGGTGGCTCATGCCTGTAATCCCAGCACTTTGGGAAGCCAAGGAGGGTGATCACTTGAGATCAGGAGTTTAAGATCAGCCTGCACAACATGGTGAGATTCCGTCTCCACTAAAAATACAAAAGATTAGCCAGGCATGGTGGCATGAGCCTGTAGTCCCAGCTACTGGGGAGGTTGAGGCATGAGAATTGCTTGAATTCAGGGTACAGAGGTTGCAGTAAGCCGAGATCGTGCCAGTGCACTCCAGCTTGAGTGACAGAGAGAGACTATTGGGTGACAGAGAGAGACTAAGAAAAAAGACAGAAAGTAAAGTGATGAAAGAATGATGGCAGGTTTGTAAGTGCCTCATTTACACCCAAGAGTGACATTATCTTTGGTTAACAGAAATAGAATTGGCAGCTTGGAGTAATTCCAGACCAGTTTTGAGGCTGTATTAGTCAGGGTTCTCTAGAAGGACAGATCTAATAGGATAGGATAGATGTGTATATGAAGGGGAGTTTACTAAGGAGTACTGACTCACATGATCACAAGGTGAAGCCCCACCATAAGCCATCTGCAAGCTGAGGAGCAAGGAAGCCACGTGCATTCTTAAAACCTCAAAAGACAGGATGCCAACAGTGCAGCCTTCAGTCTGTGGCCAAAGGGCCAAGAGCACCTGGGAAACCACTGATGTAATACCAAGAGTCCAAAAGCTGAAGAACCTTGGAGTGAGATGTTCGAGGGCAGAAATCATCCAGCACGGGAGAAAGATGAAGGCTGGAAGACTCAGTAAGTCTGTTCATTCCACTTTGTTCTACCTGCTTTATTCTAGCCATGCTGGCAGCTGATTAGATCGTGCCCACCCACCCCATACACACACACACACACACACACACACACACCTGATTGAAGGTGGGTCTGCCTCTCCCAGCCCACTGACTCAAATATTAATCTCCTTTGGCAACACCCTCACAGACACACCAGGAACAAAACTTTGCATCCTTCAATCAAGTTGACACTCAATATTAACCATCACAGAGGCCATCATAATACTTTGGAGAGACACATTTATGCCAGTTAATATCAATGGTCAGGCAGTTTACTTAATGAAACAGGACTGATAAGAACTATGGAAAACTGAGGGCACATATCATATCTAAAGGAGATGGCATCTACTCAGTTCCTGAAGCTCATTGCTTTGTAGGAATGTGGCAATATTCTAGATCTTCTAATCCTACAGTAGGAGCCCAAAATAATAATCTTACCATTATATGAATTGGTAGTTAATTTAAAATTTTAAAAGCTATATCTGGTTTAAACAAATTATGCCTGTACATTTGATCTTTCTCAAAGACAATTTGTTTTTCCTTGACTCAACTAGGGTAATGACAGCAATGGTGGAGAGGCAGCGGTGGATTCCAGAAACAACTGGGAAGCAAATTGGATAGAAATGAACAACTGTGATATATACACAGAGAGGCATAGAAATACACATTTATAGCTTTCGTTATGCAATATTTGAATGCAGTTGTTCGTCTGAGCAATGGCAATTTTTCTGCCTTATTATTCCATCTTTACCTACTCCCTAATTTGTTTTAAGCCACATATTTTAAAAAATGTTCCTAAAGTTTTATTTTAATGGTGGTCTCTCTCTTTATTCTATTCATTTAACATATATATGTTAATATATGTTCCTTTATTACAAAAGTGATTCATGTTCCTTGACCATTTAAAGATATAAGGAAAATCTCTCCTTCTACCCCAATTTTTTTCCATGGAAATAACCACAATTAGGAGCTTGGTTTATATCTTTTCAAATTATCATTTATAAACTTTAAACCCATTAAATATATAAATAGATGCACTATACTGTTTTGTATGTGGTTGCTCTATTTTTATAAAGGTGAAAACATTGTATGAGTGTGTGTATGTGTATTTTTTTATTTATTAATTTATTTTTTCTAAGTTTGTTTTTCCATAAGTTATTGGGGTTCAGGTGGTGTTTGGTTACATGGGTAAATTCTTTAGTGATGATTTGTGAGATTTTTGGTGCACCCATCACCCGAGCAGTATACACTGCACCATACTTGTAGTATTTTATCTCTTGCCCCCCAAACTCTTACCCCTAAATCCCCAAAGTCCATTTTATCATTCTTATGCCTTTGCATCCTCATAACTTAGATCCCATATATCAGTAAGAACCTACGATGTTTTGTTTTCCATTCCTGTGTTACTTCACTTAGAATAATAGTCTCCAATCTCATCCAGGTCATGGCAAATGCTGTTAATTCATTCTTTTTTATGGCTGAGTAGTATTCTATCATATGTATACACCACAGTTTCTTTATCCACTCATTGATTGATGGGCATTTGGGTTGGTTCCATGATTTTGCAATTGTGAATCTTGCTGCTATAAACACGTGTGTGAAAGTATCTTTTTCAAATAATGACTTTTCTTCCCCTCTGGGTAGATACCCAGTAGTGGGATTGCTGGATCAAGTAGTAGTTCTACTTTTAGATCTTTAAGGAACCACCACACTGTTTTCCATAGTGGTTGTACTAGTTTGCATTCACGCCAGCAATGTAGAAATGTCCTCTGTTCACCATATCCATGACAACATCTGTTTTTTGATTTTTTGAATATGGTCATTCTTGCAGTAGAAAAGTGATATTGCATTGTGGTTTTTATTTGCATTTCCCTGATCATTAGTGATGTTGACCATTTTTTCATATGTTTGTTGGCCATTTGTATATGTTCTTTTGAGAACTGTCTATTCATGTTCTATTCAGTTTCATTCTCCTACATGTGGCTAGTCACTTACAGCAGCACCATTCGTTGAAAAGGGTGTCCTTTCCCCACTTTATGTTTTTGTTTGCTTTGTCAAAGGTCAGTTGGCTGTAAGCATTTGGGTTTATTTTTGGGTTCTCTATTTTGTTCCATTAGTCTATGTACCTATTTTTATACCAGTACCATGCTGTTTCAGTGACAAACTAGTATAGTTTGAAATCAGGTAGTGTGATGTCTCCAGATTTGTTCTTTTTGCTTAGTCTTGCTTTGGCTATGTGGGATGTTTTCTGGTTCTATATGAATTTTAGAATTGTTTTGCATAAGTCTGTGAAGAATGATGGTGGTATTTTGGTGGAGATTGTATTAAATTTGTAGATTGCTTTTGGCAGTATGGTCATTTTCACAATATTGATTCTATTTTAAAAGGGGTGGAGTTCTTGATTTGATTCTCTGCTTGGTTGCTGTTTGTGTATAGAAGAACTACTGATATGTGTACATTAATCCTGTATCTGGAAAGTCTGCTGAATTCTTTTATCAGTTCTAGGAGCTTTCTGGAGGAGTCCTTAGGGTTTTCAAGGTAAGCGAACATATTGTAAGCAAACAGTGACAATTTGACTTCCTCTTTACTGATTTGGATGCCCTTTATTTCTTTCTCTCACCTGATTGCTCTGTCTAGGACTTCTAGTACTACGTTGAAGAGGAGTGGTGAGAGTGGGCATCCTTGTTTTGTTCCACTTCTCAGTGGGAATGCTTTCATCTTTTCCCCATTCAGTATTATGTTGGCTGTGGTTTTGTCATAGATGGCTTTTATTACATTAAGGTAAGTCTCTTGTATGCCAATTTTGCTGAGAGTTTTAATCATACAGGGATGCTGGATTTTGTCAAACGCTTTTTCTGCATCTATTGAAATGATCATGTGATTTTTGTTTTTAATTCTGTTTATGTGGTATATCACAATTATTGATTTGTGTATCTTAAACCATCCCTGCATCCCTGGTATGAAGCCCACCGAATCATGGTGGATTATCTCTTTGATATGTTGTTGGATTCAGTTAGCTAATATTTTGTTAAGGATTTTAGCATCTATGTTCATCAAGGATATCGGTCTGCAGTTTTCTTTTTTGGTTATGTCCTTTCCTGGTTTTGGTATTAGCGTGATGCTAAGCTTGCTAGAATGAATTAGGGAGGGTTCTGTCTTTCTCGGTCTTGTGGAATAGTGTCAAAAGAATTGGTACCAATTCTTTTTTGAATGTCTGGTAGAATTCTGCTGTGAATCCATCTGGTCCTGGACTTTTTTTTGTTGGTAGTTTTTAAATTACCATTTCAATCTTGCTGCTTGTTATTGGTCTTTTGAGGGTATCTAATTCTTTCTGATTTAAGCTAGGAGGGTTGTCTTTTTCCAGGAATATATCCATCCCTTCTAGGTTTTGTAGTTTATGTCCATAAACGTGGTCATAGTAGCCTAGAATGATCTTTTGAATTTCAGTGGTGTCAGTTGTAATATCTTCTGTTTCATTTCTTAGTGAGGTTATTTGGATTTTCTCTCTTCTTTTCTTGGCTAATCCTGCTAATGGTCTATCAGTTTTATTTATCTTTTCAAATAAACATCTTTTTGTTTCATTTATCATTTGTACTTTTTTGTTTCAATTTCATTTAGCTCTGCTCTGATTTTAGTTATTTCCTTTCTTCTGCTGGGTTTGGGTTTGGTTTGTTCTTGTGTCCCTAGTTCCTTGAGGTGTGACCTTAGAATGTCAGTTTGTACACTTTCAGTGTTTTCTATGTAGACATTTAGGGCTATGAACGTTCATGGTAGCACTGCCTTTGCTGTATCTCAGAGGTTTTGATAGGTTGTGTCATTATTGCTGTCCAGTTCAAAGAATTTTTAAATTTCCATTTTGATTTCATTTTTGACCCAATGCTCATTTAGGAGCAGGTTATTTAATTTCCATGTATTTACATGGCTTTGGAGTTGATTTTCAGTTATATTCCACTGTGGTCTGAGAGAGCATTGATATAATTTCAATTGTCTTAAATGTATTGAGACTCGTTTTATGGCCTATCATATGGTCTATCTTGGAGAAAGTTCCATGCACTTTAAACAGAATGTGTATTCTGTGGTTGTTGGATGGAATGTCCTGTATATATCTGTTAAGTCCATTTGTTCCAAGTATGGTTTAACTCCATTGTTTCTTTTTTAACTTTCTGCCTTGATGACTTGTCTAGTGCTGTCAGTGGAGTATTGAAGTCCCCCACTATTATTGTGTTGCTGTCTATCTCATTTCTTAGCTCTATTACTAATTGTTTTATAAATTTGGGAACTCCAGTGTTAGCTGCATATATGTTTAGGATTTGTGGTATTTTCCTGTTGGACAAGGCCTTTTACCATTATATAATGTCTCTCTTTGTCTCTTTTAACTGCTGTTGCTTTAAAGTTTGTTTTTTTCTGACATAAGAATAGCTACCCCAGCTCATTTTTGGTGTCCATTTGCATGAAATGCCTTTTTCTACCCCTTTACTTTAAGTTTATGTGAGTCCTTATGTATTAGGTGAGTCCCCTGAAGGCACCAGATAGTTGCTTGGGGAGTTCTTATCCATTCTGCGATTCTGTATCTTTTAAGTAAGCATTTAGGCCACTTACATTCAACGTTAGTACTGAAATGTGATGTACCTTTGTATTCATTGTGCTCTTTGTTGCCTGTGTACTTTGGGTTTTTTTGTTATTTGTTTTTGTTTTTTAACTTTTATTTTTGTTTTATACGTCCTGTGTGATTTACGCTTTAAACAGGTTCTGTTTAGTTGTGTTTCCAGGATTTGTTTCAAGATTTAGAGCTTCTTTTAGCAGTTCTTGTACTGGTGGTTTGGTAATGGCAAATTATTTCAGCATTTGTTTGTCTGAAAAAGACTGTATCTTTCCTTCATATATTATGCTTAGTTTCACTGGATACAAAATTCTTGGCTTATAATTATTTTGTTTGTTAAAGATAGGGCCCCAATCCTTTCTAGCTTATAGGGTTTCTGCTGAGAAATCTGCTGTTAATCTGATAGGTTTTCCTTTATAGATTACATGGTGCTTCTGTCTCACAGCTCTTAAGATTCTTTCCTCCATCTTTACTTTGGATAACCTGATGACAGTGTGCCTAGGCAAAGATCATTTTGTGATGAATTTCCTGGGTGTTCATTGTGCTTATTCTTTGTGGATGTCTAAGTCTCTAGCAAGGCTGGGGAAGTTTTCCTTGATTATTCCCCCAAATATATTTTCCAAGCTTTTAGAATTCTCTTCTTCCTCAGGAACACTGATTATTCTTAGGTTTGGTCATTTAACATAATCCCAGACTTCTTGGAGGCTTTGTTCATATTTTCTTATTCTTTATTCTTTGTCTTTGTTGGATTGGGTTAATTCGAAGACCCTGTCTTCGAGTTCTGAATTTCTTTCTCCTACTTGTTCAGTTCTATTGCTGAGACTTTCCAGAGCACTTCACATTTCTAAAAGTGTGTCCAAAGTTTCCTGAACTTTTGATTGTTTTTCCTTTAGGCTATCTATTTCCTTGAATATTTCTCCCTTCACTTCTTGTATTATATTTTGGATTTCCTTGCATTGGGCTTGGCCTTTCTCTGGTTCCTCCCTGATTAGCTCAATAACTAACCTCCTGAATTCTATTTCAGGTAAATCAGGAATTTCTTCTTGGTTTGGATCCATTGCTGGTGAACTAGTGTGATTTTTTTGAGGGTATTGAAGAGTCTTGTTTTGTCATATTGCCAGGGTTGGTTTTCTGGTTCCTTCTCATTTGGGTAGGCTCTGTCAGAGGGAACATCTAGGGCTAAGGGCTGTTGTTCAGATTCTTTTGTCCCCCAGGGTGTTCCATTGATGCAGCACTCTCCCCCTTTTCCTATGGATGTGGCTTCCTGTGAGCTGAACTGCAGTGATTGTTGTTTCTCTTCTGGGCCTAGCCACCCCGAGAGTCTACCCAGCTCTAGGCTGGTAGAGGGGGCTGTCTGCACAGAGTCCTGTGATGTGAACCATCTACAGATCTCTCAGCCTTGGATATCAATGCCTATTCTGGTCGAGGTGGCAGGGAAGTGGGTGCAATGGACTCTGTGAGGGTTCTTAGCTTTGGCGGTTTAATGTTCTATTTTTGTTCTGGTTGGCCTCCTGCCAGGAGGTGGCACTTTCCAGAGAGCATCAGCTGTGGCAGTATGGGAGGAACCGGCAGTGGGCAGTCCCCAGAACTCCCAAGATTATATGTCCTTTGTCTTCACTACCAGTATTTTTAAAATAGCATATTATAATATGGTTCTGCATCTTTTTCAAAGATCTCTCTCCACTATACATGCATTTAACTTTTTGAACATGAAATATACATAACTTGGAAGAACAAAAGTGAGGAAAATATATAAACAACTCTGGCATTTCTGCTCAATCAGCAGAATGTTTCTGACTCAGAGTAGACAATAAATGCCTTTCCATTTTCTTTGTTTCCTCTGTTGGTCTCAGTTCATAAGACCACTCAGAGCCATTTTTAGTGCCAAACTTCCAACATTAAATTTGGTCTAGTAGTTGAAGAATGTATGTTTTGTAAAAACACTGTCCTTATATAGAAATTAATTTACTCAGAGCTGTTGTTTCCAATGTAACACATTCCTGAGAGATTTTTACAGATAAGTTTCATTATAAGTAAATTTAGAATGACACATTGGCTTTAGAACCTAACTCTCTGCTAAGATACAACTGTATTATACATTTCCACCTACCTTTTTATCAGCAAAATATTACTCTAGTTCATAGATTTCAAGATGCATTCACTGATTCTTTATGTACATAAATTTATTGGGAAGGACAAGGTTCCTCCATTTTCATTCTTTTTAAGGAATATCTTACCTATTCTAAGTACTTATTCTTCAAGATAAATTTTACTATTAATTTTCAAGAAAACAAATTAACTTTATTAGAATTCTGAATGCAAATGAATTAAAATTAATAATTGTTTTACTGTTTACTGAGTTTCTTCTTTGTGCCAAGTATTCCTGGAATTCATTTAAATCTCATAATTTTCCAAAGTAAACATTATATTGTTATTATCAATATTACAGAAACAAGAATATTGTGACTCAGAACTGTTATGTTTCCGAGTTATACAGCAAGTGGGCATTAAAACTAAGACTTCAAGCCAGACTTCAAAGCCCTCAACCTAAACCTGAGCCTTGTTTCCTATTTGATTTTAATAAGACATATATTATCTTTTGATTTGAATTTGGGGATAATAATAGCTTTATAATATAAATCTTCCCAACCAAGAGTACATCTATGTATCTCTTCTTGTGTTCATGTAATTATATAATTATATTCATAATAATGTAATATATGCTATTAAGTATTGTGGTTTTCTATAATATGCACATGCATTTACTCACCATTTAGATATTTGTGTCTATTTTTTAAAGACAGGATCTCACTCTGTCACCCGGGGTGGGGTGCAGTGGTGCGATCATAACTCACTATAGCTTGGAACAGAAAATAGATGCAACAGTGATCTCCCTACCTCAGCCTCCTGGGTAACTAAGACTACAGGTGCCATGCCTGGCTAATCTTTTAATTTTACTGTTACTTTTTGTACAGACAGGGCCTCACTCTGTTGCCCAGGCTGGTCTAGAACTCCTGGCCTCAAACCATCCTCCAGCCTCAGCATCTCAAAAGTGCTGGGATTACAGGCGTGAACAACCATGACCAGCCTACGTATGTTTTTATATATCATCACTTCACAGCTCTTTTCATCATTTCATTGAACCATGTTTTAGCCTGAAATATAGATTGGCTTCAGAAATAAAGTACTATAAATAGCACTGAATTTAGTTTGTGTAGCAAAAAAGCTAACTTGTCCTCAAAACAAAGATGTGTTAAAATACAAGCAGACAAAATAGAGAAGTTAGTACAATTTTGAATGTTGCTAAATATTTATGTATAAATGGATTGATCTGATTTTAAATTTTCCCCAAGGAGAGGTACAAATAAAGTGCTCCAAATAACTTATTTCCTAGTTAGAAAACACAGCCAGTTTATCCCAGTCTTGTGATGCCCCGCTCCTTCCCACCACCATCACATAGCAGATGAAGGTAAATACGAATCCTTCACAGGGAGTAGATGCAGCAGAAAACTTTTGGCCACTAGGGGGCACATTCAGCTTTCTTATCAGGGACATAGCACTTAGTTCTGCTGTCAGTTTCAAATTTAAGGGCCCTCTTTGATGGTTAAAGAATTTTGAAATCAGTAACAATTACAAAAATAGTTAAAAGGTTTATATTTATTATTAGAAGGGCACTGCATGATTTTTTTATAGACAATTTGATGTACAGGAAAACAGAAGAAAAATTCAAAAGCAATTTTTTGACAAATGTCAGTCTCATAAAACTATGTTCACAGTGCACATATATTTTTGAGTTTGTTTTAATGTGCTTAATTTTATGACCTAAGAATTTTCATAGCATTAAAATATTTGATTAAATCTATTTTATCTTTTTAAAAGTATTCCATTTTATAGCTACAGTTACGTGGTGCCTAAACTTCCCATTAATATTGGACAATTATGCTGCTTCTGATTTTTTAATATAAACCATGTTCTAAAAAGTGTACTGTAAGAGCAAAAGCACAGGTAGACCTAGATTCATGTCTCAACTATGACAATTAGCATTTGAAATGTGGGGCTAGTTATTAACACTTGTAAGCGTCAGGTTTTTCATCTTAAAAGAGTAGGTAATAGCATCTACATGGCAATTGCTATTGATTAAGTGAGTAAAACACATAGAGAAGAAAGAACTTAGCATACAGGAAATACTAAATACATACTCTCTAATATATAATGTATTACTGTTGTGATTTTTGTACGTGAGTCTGCATTTAAGATTATTCTTCTAAAACACGTTTCTGAAAGCAGGCATGCTCATTCAAAAGTTATTGATCCCCATTTGCAAATTGCTTTCCAAAATAGTTGATCAATTTTTAAACTTGAAATGTTTTTCAAATTTTAGGTTTCTTCATTAATATAAAAACAGTAAATATTTAGCGAATCACATGATTTTAACATTAAAATTAACATTGTCTTTAGATGTACAAATAGACCATGTGCATTAGAAAGCATTATGTGCATCTGATTCCGATTTCTTTTTCTAAACCAGATAATCTGAGTTTCACAAAGTCTGTCAAGTACTTTATGTATATATACATACATCTTATTTTCCTGAGTAGGGGGAATAACACTCCTTGTAAATTTCAAGAAGCTCTGTGTCTCAAGAGAGGTAAAGCACCCCAAGCCAAAACCTAGCCTTCCTAAAATATTGGGCCTGCTGATCTGCTTGAAGAACTTCAAATATGCCTTGTTTCTCTGGGACAAGTATGCTAACCAGTGTAAACATAAAATATTAACTTTTTTCCTATTTCTTTTGGCTGATATTTTCTGTAACCTCTTCTAAAAACTAAAAGAGTCGTAACATCTATTAGGTAATATATTGTATAATGAGAATATTACTATCTTAAAGTTTAAATATGACTAGCGATTTTAAAATAAGTTCCATCTACCTACATTTAATACACACGCATTCCATTCATAATGTACTCAAAATGTTGTGTTCATTCATGTTGGAGATATGTCTAAAACTTCTTGGCCTTTTGACTAATCACATCTAATTAGAGGATACATTGAAATATAGAGCAAAACAGAGTTTACATTTCTCCTTTTTGGGAGGTTGCCAACGATATAGTTACAAAGAGCTAATCAAGAGCCAATTTCTTGTAGGTGCAATATACTTACCGTTTGACTTCTCTGTACATACCTGTGTAGCAAGCAGCAAGAAAGCAGCAAGCCTTGAGAGGTGAATATATTTGGGGCACTTAGAAAATGATAGGTAAACAAGTAAATGAAAATAAATAAAATATATGAAGTTAATCTTATATTTGTGCCTTGAAAAAAAACCTTCAAACAGGCGAACTTTTGATTGAGTTATTTATATAAAACTCTTAAGAGTACAATCACTTTCAAGAGAAAGATGTGGTTTCCCTTAAAATCGTTTTCCTTAACCTTCATTCTCCCAGGGGTTTTATGGATTTTAGATAAGAATTTCAGCTATGTTGATGTGAAAGCTGCTTATGAAAGAGCCAGAGTAAAGATCTGAAATACAAATAACTATTGAAAAGTAAATTACTGGACACTTACCCTATTTATTTGTTTCTACTGAGTTGGGCACCAACATTATTGGTATAAGAAAACAGACTCTTATCTATTCTGTATGGAGTTCCTGATGAATTTGATAACTTGTTTCCAATCTCATTTAGTTGATATTGTAAAGATATTTTCCAAAGAAAAAGATTGTAAGTAGAAAGTAGAGCATACGTATTAGGAGAGTCTTGAGTCTTACAGAAAGCTAGATGGAAAAACATACATATGTCCCAAGTCCCTGTTTTCTATCAATGTGAAAAAAATATGAAATATTAGAACCAAAGATATTTTCATGAAATCAATAAATTGCTCATCTTTGTGGATCTCTTTAAACAAATCAATTTGGAACGAATATTCTGACTCCCAGGCAGTGGTTCAGCAATGAACTTTTGAATAGAAATTTAATATAATTTGGAGTCTTAAAAAATGAAAATTATCTCCCATCCTAACTTCTCTGTTCAGATATTTTAATATAAATAAAAATGGGCTCCCATAAAGCTAAGGAATCACAGAGTAAGAGATTTGCTGGTGTTCTGCGTCCCTTCTTCTCCTTCCATTGATAGCTAGGGAAGAGTTTCTTATGAAAGGTGCTCAGGAAGTTAAGTTTCCTGCCCTTTTAATGATATGTGAGGGTACCTTCTTGAAGATGAACCCAAGTGGAGGCAGAAGAGGCTTCTACTTAGGATTTTCCCATAATGTCTTCTGTTTTAAAAATTAAAAAAAAAAAAATTCCAAACAAATGTCCCTTTACTAAAAAGTGGAAGTTGCCACAGAGTCTTGGAAATAAATCACCTAAATGTAAACAGTAGTTTGATCCAAATGATGTTATTAACCTGGCTCTATGTTAGTGTCCTAGAGCCTAAGCTCCCAGGCATCAGAACCTCAACTTTCTTCTTCACTGTATTTTCATCTCACACATATTTGTGAAATGAATGAGTAAATGTTCACAGAAAAAATACATAGACCCTGACCAATTGAGTAATCTCATTTGTTTCTTAACTCTAATTGGTTAAAAACGAGTGACCATATGCCCTTACTATATGATTCCTATCAAGTTTATATGCTTTCATAGTTTCATATCTTTATATCATCATAACAGCCATGTAACTTTGCTGTCCCTGCTTGGTTTTGGAAAAATACTCAAGAATACTTGGGTGACCATACTTAACAATAACATATTATATATTTTAAAATAACTGAAGGAGTGGAATTAGAATTTTCCTAACACAAAGAATGACAAATGCTTGAGGTGATAGATACTCCCAGCTACCCTGATTTGATCATTACACTTTGTATGCCTGTATCAAAAAATCACATGTACCACATCAATATACTGACCTATTATGTATTCATAATAATATAAAAATTAAAATAAATAAATACATTTTGAGTGTATCAGCAAAAATAATATTTGGAAATTTTCGTTTTTTTTTTTTTTACTGTACTTAGTAGCACTTACAGAGAATGTATATTTTTAACACAACTCAATAATTAAATTTAGTTTCTCTTTTTACTTTTTCTTAGAATGATACCTTAACCCTCCTCACCCCCCTGCCACCTCCACACACTCACACTCCCACACACAATTTTCAAATAAATACATGTCATATTTGGGGAAAATTTTAAGATTACGTTTACTCTGCCTTCAATGACAGAGAAACCATAGGTTTGAATATTTGCATACACATTGATCTAAGAGTTTCTAATCAAACTTGAACTCATTTAGGATACTGCTAGTAATCAGAACGTGGGTAGGAGAGCTAACATTGGTTAAAGGGAAAGCCTCATGAGCTTTACTACGTGCCACCAAGTTTCCTAATCCTATGTGCCCACATGTTGCCATCGCACAAAACTCCAAAGCTAAGAATTGTCTTAGGTATGAATATTGCCTCATGATCACAGGAATGGCTTGAAACATAGATACTAATCCACATTTACTTAAAGTCAAAGAATGTAAAATATTACAGGCTGCCATAATACTTACTATAACTTAAATAATTTACAGTCTTTTATTTTGTAGTGGGGAAAAACTAAATGGAATTTAGTGGAATTTTTTCAATTGTTAAGAGATTTATAAGCCCCTTCAGAATGATTACTCAATATTTAGAATCATAACAGAGTGTAAGTATTGGATATTAATAAATCTTTTAAAAATCAATAGGTAAACACACGAGGCATTCTAATTCAGACACGAATTTCAAGAATTCAAAAACAATTACCGCTATCAGCAAAAAAAAACATTGTGTCTACAGTTTATCTGACCAGTCATGGTTGTATGTCAGGGTCTAATTCTATGTTTTTAAAAAAGGGCTTGCTAGTTGTAGATGCCTGAGATATTTATTTTCTGTACAGAGGCCAGATCCACTGTGGGTTTTATTGGAAAAATCTTGCGCTTCATTTGATTATTCCATCTTATTGTCACAAAATCACCATGAAGTCCTTATAATGTACTTCCACATATTCCAAAAAGAATTAGCCCCAGCAAAGAGGTTTCTTTTCTTTGGGGATTTAATCATTGTGTATGTTGAGAAAAATGCACATCTTTGTAGGAATTTTTCTAAGAGATGTTAAATGCTAATTTTTCTCCATGTTAGAGTGCTTTTAAGTCTTTATGTCAACATTTTTAAAAGTTATATTATGTTCAAAGATTAAAGTATTTTGCAAATATCCTATGAGCTCCTTTTAAAGGTATTCTTTGTTTCTGTTTTTGTAAGATTTAATTTTTTGGAGCAGTTTTAGGTTCACAGCAAAATTGAGAGGTACAGATATTTCTCATATACCCCTGTCCCAATTCATGCATAGCCTTCTGCATTTTCGACACCTTTCACCAGAGTGGTACATTAGTCACCATCAATGGAGCTGCATCAACATATATCACCCAAACCCCAGAGTTTACATTAAGGTTTGATGTTGGTGTTGTACATTCTGTGGGTTTGAACAAACGTATAATAACATGTATCCATCATAGTATCATATGGAATATTTTCACTGCTTTAAAGATCATCTGTGTTCTTCCTATTCATACCTCTTTCCCCACAAGCCCTGTCAACCACTGTCTCCACTGTCGGCAAAGTTTTGCCCTTTCAGTGATGTCATATAGTTACAGTCATACAGTATGTTGCCTTTCTAGATGTCTTATTTCACTTAATAATGTGCCCTTAATTTTCCTCCATGTTTCTTCATGGCTTGATAGCTCATTTCTTCCCATGGTCTGGATGTACTACAGTTTAATCATCCACTCGCCTAGCAAAGGTCATCTAGGATGCTTCCAAGTTTGGGCAATTGTAAATAAAGCTTCAATAAACATCTATAGGCAGATTCTGTTTCTTAGTTCTTTACAGCAAGATTTTTACTTGTTCT